>NW_028270184.1:64558891-65176391 GCF_037043375.1 Chiloscyllium plagiosum
TTTCCAGCGTCATACTTTGACGAATATAAATTAATTGGCTACAAGAATATCTCAAGGGCTAGGAATCCTGCAGAAATAACATACCTCATGATTTCCAAAAGCCTGTACACCATCTATAAGACACACACTGAATGTGTGTGTGATGAACTACCCGCCCCCTCCCCCTTTGCCTGTGTGAGTGCAGCTTCACCCCTCATCCATTGACACTCAGGAGCAGTGACAACGACATGGTGCTCTGCATAAATTTAACAAGGCTTCTTACAACGTACCTGTGAAACCATGACAGTCAAGAAGAACAAAGGAAACAGATTCATGGGATCATCACCATGTTCGCTTTCCGTTCCAAGTCACCCACTACCCTGATTAGGAAGTATATTGCCATTCCTTCACTGTCACTGTTTCAAGTTCCCTCCCTAATGGTATTGTAAGTCTAATTACAGCACATCGACTACAGTGGTTCAATGTGGCAGCTCACCCTCGCCTTCTCAAGGGCAACAAGGGACGGACAATAAATACTGGCCCAATCATATTCCATGAATAAGTGAAAATGAAAATATTGTCCAGACCTGCCCAATGCTATACACTGTGCTTTGGGTTTTGTGAGCTCAGGCTGTTAGGGTCCAGGCAGTAACCTGTTTCTTGTGAACAGCTGAAGGGGTGAGCTGTTTTAAACAATCTGTCAGTCTCTCTGAGGCGTGGCCTACATACTGAGCATCTCACAGACACTGTAATTCACATTCCACATTACTGAGCTCTGGGATAGACAGAAGCAATTCAAAATGTACTCATATCTGACTGTAACATGTTTAAACACACCAGTGACATTGTTGCCATGAAAATGATTATGAGTGAATATTAGCAGGCAGAAAGTGAGGACTGCAGATGCTGGAGATCAGGGTCGAAAGGTGTGGTTCTGAAAAAAGAAACACAGCCGTACAGGCAGCACCTGAGGAGCAGGAGAGTCGACTATGAGTTCACAATATTAATAAAAGGGAAAATAAATGAATATTTTCAAAGGCCTTGGACCTAATAATAATGTGGTCTTGGGTGTAGTAATGAGATTCATCATTTCAATGCTCCTCACTGTGAGTTGGTCACTGTTTTCATCATGTTGTTGTTATAAAAGTGAACGGAATAAATGGGTGGATTTTGTGCTTATCAGACAATCTAAAAGTTGGTATTATGAAAGGATATCAGACCTTCAGTAAAGAGACTTTGCTGTTAATGATTAGAACAATGCTGCAAACATTAACACAGAGATTTCCAGCTCACGTTACACACAAGGACGTTGGGCTGGGATCATACTGGCCATCAATGGAGCTGCACAAATCTGTTTGGACACTGACATTGTGGGGCTAACATACACTGCATATGGTTTATGATGGATTCAATTTAAGATGCTATATGCTGCAGGAGCCCATCATCTTTTTAACACTTTCATTCAGGATTGGGTCCAAGGTGCAGAATTACAGAGTTTAGGTGGCATACCAGATGGGATATTTTTGCAAGACATTGTTGTTTACAGGTCATTGTTACAAATGTTGAAAAGCTCCATGTGCTAGTCCATTGACCAGTCTGCCTCAGATACCCGTTGTTCAGGTAGGTCTCTAACCAGTCTATTGTGAGGGATTGTCTGAGTAACTGCCCAGCTCCAGTTTCGAAGCTCTCTGGACAGATGTTGGAGATGGTCAGTGTTTTGGAAGTCATGGTGAGGACCAGTAACACTGTCTGAATTCAGGCTTTTCCTCAAAGTCATTTCCAACAGCTTTGCTGCCTGCAAGATGGTGTGTTCACTGATCTGAACATGAATCGGCTGTTTACTACAGTCACTGAATTGTGTAATAGTTAAGTGTGCGTTCTGGTATTTCAATTATTGTTCACTTCAATTGTTTTCGACTGAAAAACAATGATGTTTGGTTTATTTTAAAATATGTAAGAAACAAAGTGATATTAACACTTCATTATACAATACGTAAAAGTGACCTGTTGTATATTTCCCACGGACTAATTAAAAATAACAGTCAGATATTGTCTGTGAAGCAGGATTCTGTGAACAGGATTATGTCTCTGGCAGCTTCACCACCCTGTCTGGTAGGTTCTGTCCCACTGACAGGATATAGCCAGGCTGAGGGGGCAGCTCCTTGGTATATAGTCAGTACAGTGCTCAGCATTGATGCTGGATCCTGTGGCTGTTAGACTACTCTGTGGCAGGTTATGAGGGAATCAGTAAAAGGGAAACATATCATTGAACACATCGTCACCGATCTGCCTACTGCAGATACACCTCTCCATTTCATATATCGGTAAGAACGGTCACTGCACAGTCCTTATGGTGAGCAAGAGCTATCTTCACATTTTGCAGACTCACCTCACCATGATATGGGTTCCTAATGGGACAGACATTAAACAGATTGAGCAACAAATGATTATTTTGAGGAAGTGACAAAATGGATTGATGAGGGCATGGGGCTGGATGTTGGGCCGTTTGGACCTTGGCAAGGCCTTTGATATGGCTCCTTATGGCAGGCTCATATAGAAGGTGAAGTGAAATGGGATAAGCGGTCAGTTAGTAAGATGGATAGAGAATCGCTTGGTCATAGAAGACAGAGTAGTGGTGGAACAGTGTTTCTGTGACTGGAGAAGGATAAATATTTTGGCGGAGTTGCAGATTGTGAGGATAATTGCCAGAGAATACAGAAGGATATAGGTCAGCTGCAGACTTGGACAGAGAAAACACAGATGTAACTTTATCTGGACAGTTGTGACGTGATGCGTTTTAGAAGGTCTAATGCAGGAGAGAAGTATACAGTGGATGGAAAAACTACTGATTGCATCAACATCCGAAGGGATCTAGGTGTACAGCTCCACAGTTCCCTGAAAGTGGTAACACGGGTGGATATGGTGATCAAGACGACTGACGGCAAACTTGCAGACATGCATCGGAGCATACAGTATGAATATTAGCAGGTCATATTGCAGCTGTAGAGTAACTTAGTTCGGGTACATTTACAATATTGTGTACAGTACTGGTTGCCACACCAGCAAAATGATGTGGAAGTGTTGGAGAGGGTATGGAAAAGTTTTACCAGGATGTTGTCTGGTTTGGAGGGTATTAGCCAGAAGGAGAAATGGAACAAACATGGTTTGTGTGCACCTGGGCATCACTGGCTCTGGGGCTACCTGATAGATATGTACAAAATTTTCAGAGGCATAGATAGAAGGACAGTTAGAGGTTTTTTCCCAGAGTAGAAATATCAATTACTCCGGGCCGTTGGTTTTAGGTAAAAGGGATAAAATTTAGGAGATATGATCGGCAAGTTTTTTTTTGCTTTTCCAGAAAGAATGTGCAAGTGCCTGGAATGCACTGATAGAGGGGAAGAAGCTAAGATAGCAAGGTTTAAGAGGGATCTTGGCACAAATATGAGTAAGTAGAGAACAGAATGACATATAGGGTGTTGGACCAAAAACTTTGTTAACTCTAGAAGGGCATCATGTGTCAGTGCGGGCTTGCTGGGATGAAGGGCCTGTTCCTGTGCTGGAATGTTCTTTCAAACAAGATTTGAGTGCAGGAGTAGCAAGATATTGACTGAATGATTACTGATGATCATCAGCCACATTCAGTGGATTTCTCCTCAACAACTTGCAGCTTCATGCCCTCCCTCCCACAGTAGAGAAACTCAACATGGAGAATTAGACATGAAAGTCCGAGCTGGTAACTGGTGACTACATCTCGCCCCTCGCTCCTGCAGCCTTCTACCTTGGACACCAACGTCTCGGGGGACACTGCACAGACAGATGCTGCATGTACTCAACACCCTCCAATGATGGCATCTGTCACATGCCAGGCTCACCATGCCATCCCAGCACATCCCCGACCCACTGACAGTCCGCTTCTGTACTTCAATGCTGCAGCAAAGGGTGCACTGACAACTCTCATTGCAATGCTGCTGCAAGGACACTGTGCTCAGGGAAACACACCCAGCTCATGGACTGTCTCTCTGGGCTGCTCACTCGGTGTTTGTACGCACTCACTTTGAACTGACTTGAATGCTCACAGAATTATTACCTTGCCTTACCCTGCTTTTAGCAGTGTTTCCCCTCAGCCAGAGCTACCAGGCTCTCCCGCCTGCTGTATTGTCTTGGTATTTAGCACAGACACAAACCCAAGAAACTGAATATCATTGTCCACAGTCAGTCACGGTGCCCAGCACAGTGAGACACGGGGTGTCTCAGATCCCAGTCCGGGAGCTTGGACACAGTCAGTCAGCCTCTCGTGGTTGTTAGGGTCAGGATCCTTCCCCTGTGAGGGGGTGAGGAGCTGAAAGTTAGGGAGCCCCCTATCCCTCTTGGCTCTTTCTCTCCTATTGTGGGATGGTTCCTTCTAAGATGTGAAAATTAGCAAGAAGCATTAAGGGAGATGGAAGTGGATGGTACAGCTGTTAGTGCTGGGACAGCTGAGGGAAAGGTGGCGAGATGGCCTCAGAGAGTGAGTAGGCAGCACAGACAGCAGGCAGAGTTGGCTAGATGAGCAGAGATGAGGTTCGAGAGACTGAGAGAAGGTGCTGCATTCAGTGAGGGTGGGTAAGTCACATGCAGTTACAAGTGTGAGGGTGGGGGAACATGAGCCTTGGTAGGAGGTGGGTGCAAAAACAGAGAGAGAGTGAGGGAGAGGTCACAAAGTGCAGATGATGGCACTTACCCTGGTAGAGTGGAGAAGGTCACTGACCTCCTTCCTACACTGCTAGATATTCACCCAGAAGGCTGACACCTCACTGACTCAGGGGTCCCCCTCGGACCAAGCTGGCAAGGTCTGGTGTAATGGCCTCCCCTGCCAGTCCTGGAGGAAAATAATGCCCCTCTCCTACCACATGCTATCCACTAGAAGCTCAGGGGCTTGGCCACAAAGTGAGGCCCCAGTTTTACACCCTCTGCCATGCCCAGGCAGTTTCGGATTGACAATCCAAGAGTGTAATGACATTTTAAATATGGCCCCTGTCACAGGCAGGGCAGTGCATTCTGGGATATCCGAGCAGTTGTTATGATGAAGGGAAAAATCATCGCATTATTGTCAGATGAGAGGAAGACCACGCGGGCAGAGAGGGTAGTTAATGATGCAGATTGAGGAAGGTATCATGACAAAATGCACTTCACCTTGTGGAGAGAAACCCTCTATGAAACTCGACTAAAATTGGACTTGACCAAATCATAAGATGGTTTAGGCCTCTGTCTGTCTGAATCAAAATAGGGATGCAATGTGAAATATTGGGAGCAAAAAACTTGGAGCAGAGAATTATACAGGAGATTCAAATCCTCAAAAAATGGATAATACAATGTTCCAGACTGTTAAAAAGAGCCGGGGAAAATCCCTGCCTTATAGTTATCTGCATTATCCAATCCTTATGGATGCAGGAATGATGCCGGACGACTGGAGAACGGCTAACACCGTTATTTTGTTTAATGTGGAATAAGGGACTGACTGAATAGGTCGCAGCTGGAATTCTGAGACGGTGGATAAGTGGACACTGAGGAAGTCCCACGGACTCCAGGACGGTCGGTCTGGATTTGTTCAAGGAAGATCGTGTGCAACTAATCTGACTGTGTTGGTTTGAGGCACTAACCTGTAACTGCATGTGACTGACTTGGATTTGATGAGAGATCCCATGGCAGACTGTTTAAAAACAGAAACTATAGGATCCAGGTGAATGGAGCAAACAACTCAGAAGTGCAAGGCAAGGCATTTGGGGACATCAACAATAGAGAGGAATGTACAATAAATGGGAGTGTGAGCAGTGTGGGCAGGTAAATGAAGATAGCTGGAAACATCAATAACTTCGTTAATGTAGCAAATGGCACCATTTCCTCTATCAGCCAAAGTGCAGAATTTCAGAGCAGGAAGCTTATGCTGGAACTGTCTAAATAATGAGCTCAGTAACAGCTTGTGGACCGTGTGCAGTTCTGGTCACCCCATCACATGGAAGGATGGAATTGGACTGGAGAGGGTACAGAGGAGATTCGTCACTCTGTGAAAGTGCAAGTGCAGTTATAGGGAAAGATTGGAACGGAGGATACTGAGAGGAGATTTGATTGGAGTGCACATGTTGTGATAGACCTGGGTAGAGAGGGAGAGAACATCTATTTCCTGTTGGAGAGCTCAGTTACCAGCGGCGAATATTTAATGTAATTGGATGAAACATTAGTGAAGTGCTGAGGAAGGTTGTTATTTCACCCAGAGTATGGTCGGGATCTGGGAATAACACATGGAAGTGGAGTAGAGGCAGAAACTCTCAAACCATTTTGAAAAGTGCCAGGATCTGCACCTGAAGTCCTATCATCTCCTGGGGAGAGAGAACAAGGGTTAGCAAGTTTTGAGCAGATTTGCAGCTTAGACTGAGGTTTTGGATGCAGAGGTTTTGGATGTAAGTTTGCTCGCTGAGGTTTCCAGCCGTTTCGTTAACGTACGAGGTAACATGTTTAGTGTACCTCATGCAAAGTAATGCTGAAAAATCCTGCTTTCTATTTTAAATAAAACATTACTTCTTGTCCAATGCAGACAGTGTTCAGAGTGATCTCCTCTACACTGTGCTATTTTCTAAAGTTTTCAAAGGTTACTAATATCTGCTAGGATCAATACAGAGGGATGAAATGAGAGGGTAGGAAGAATCAGCGTGAAAATTGATTAGCATCACAATAATACTGATCCCATCATTTATTCACTGGCCTATTTATCCCTCCTGTCGAAATGGGGGAAAATCTTTGATTATCCAGTTCTCAGTCTTGGTCACACTGCAGCTGCATCTCCAAAATCGCAGCTACATCTGACTATTTAAAGCTATAATTTCATTGGCCTTGTTGAAACTTTAGGAAGGAATTCATGGTTGGCAGCATGTTCGAGAGCCCAGGATGGCTGTTGGCTCCAGGGGAGGTTACAGAGATCGGAAGGTGTGTGAAGGCTGGGGGATATTACAGGGGTATGGGTTGTTCTAGGGACTGAAGGAGATTACAAAGACAAGAATAGTTTTAGGTTTTTTTGGAAGTGAAACTGGAGCTGGACCAGCCAGAGCAATATTTTTTATCTAAAATCTCCTGAAACTTGATGAAAATTTTACTTGGACAATGTATCACATGATTTTGCTCTCGGTGTCTGTCTGCATCAGAAATAAACATTCTGTCTACTGTGCCTCGAAACTGCCAGTCTCCAGAATATCCTTCAAGTTCCATTACCCTTCAAGCTTCTGTAAACCCACTAGTTTCAGCAAACATTCCTATTTGTGTAAAGTTCTCCATGCCCTATGAAGCTCTCTGCTTCGAAACCCCCTTCGTCCTTATGGAGAAGGTCACATTAAAAACGGCAGATCTAGTTTTTGGAAGTGGTTAGAGATTAGTCAGAGACATTCTGGGTGGAGGATTTGAGGTAAAAAGAATGACTGCAGATGCTGGAAACCAGAGTCTAGATTAGAGTGGTGCTGGAAAAGCACAGCAGGTCAGGAAGTATCCGAGGAGCAGTAAAATCGACGTTTCGGGCAAAAGCCCTTCATCAGGAATACAGGCAGAGAGCATGAAGGGTGCAGAGATAAGTGAGAGGAGGGTGGTGTTGGGGAGAAAGTAGCATAGAGTACAATAGGTGAGTGGGGGAGGGGATGAAGATGATAGCTTAGAGGGGAGGGTGGAGTGGATATGTGGAAAACAAGATAGGCAGGTAGGACAAGTCATGGGGACAGTGCTGAGCTGGAAGTTTGGTACTGGGGTGAGGTGGGGGAAGGGGAAATGAGGAAACTGTTGAAGTCCACACTGATGCTCTGGGGTTGACGTGTTCCGACGCGGAATATGAGACGTTCTTCCTCTTGACGTCAGGTGGTGAGGGAGCGGTGGCGAAGGAGGCCCAGGACCTCCATGTCCTTGGCAGAGTGGGAGGGGGAGTTGAAATGTTAGGCCACAGGGCGGTGTGGTTGATTGGTGCGGGTGTCCCAGAGATGTTCCCTAAAGCACTCTGTGAGGAGGCGTCCAGTCTCCACAATGTAGAGGAGACCGCATTGGGAGCAACGGATGTAATGAATGATATTGCTGGATATGCAGGTAAAATTTTGATGGATGTGGAAGGCTCCTTTCGGGCCTGAGATGGAGAGGAGGGAGGAGGTGCGGGCGCAGGTTTTGGAATTCCTGCGGTGGCAGGGGAAGGTGCCAGGATAGGAGGGTGGAATGTAGGGTGGCGTGGACCTAACCATGTAGTCACGGAGGAAACGGTCTTTGTGGAAGGTGGAAAGGGGTGGGGAGGGAAATATATCCCTGGTGGTGGGGTCCGTTTGGAGATGGTTGAAATGTTGGCAGATGATTTGATTGAGAGTGTGCAGAAAACAGAAAAAAACTTATATTGGTCCTGTGGCAGATTGATAACAGGAGGGTCTACTGAAAGGTACAGGTCTTTCCTCAAAGAATTTTCTCTAATTAGATTAGATACTGTACAGTGTGGAAACAGACCCTTCAGCCCAACACCGCTCCTCCACACAGACCCATTCTCCAACACTATATTTAACTCTGACCAATGCACCTAACACTGTGGACAATTTAGCATGGCCAATTCACCTGACCTGCACATCGTTCGATTGTAGGAGGAAACCGGAGCACCCAGAGGAAACCCACGCAGACACGGGGAGAAAGTACAAACTCCATACAGACAGGCGGGAATCGAACCCAGGTCCCTGGTGCTGTGAGGCAGCAGTGCTAACCACTGAGCCACCCTGCCGCCCCAGAGAGCATTGGAGAAATAGGAGGTGGTTTCAAAGACTAGGAGATTTATAGGTGTTAGTGAACGTTAGAGACATGTAGAGGGTTATCGTAGTGATTGGAACCAGGTCAGTCAGGTAAACCTCATTAATAAGTATTCTCTGATTGGGACTGTGAACCCGTACCAATAAGGGAACCTTGGCTGACAGAAGTTAACAGGAGTGTCAGGGGCATTGTTCACTGTAAGAGCCGGCTCTGAGCTAGCGTGGGTCAGTGCCATGTATCACACATGTAGAAATGAAAGGTGATTTGGTGACGGGATATCAGCCTCTGTGGAGTTACTTCAGTTTTAACATCTGGTAGACATTACAGAGGGAGAGAGATTTAGAATCTGGAGGTTGCAGAGACAGTGAGTTGTGTCGGGGCAGAAGGTGGTTACAAAATCTGAAGCACTGTCCGGACTAGAACATGTTACACAGCTGTTTAGGCATTGGAGTAGGTTACACAACAAGGAAAATTATAGGGACTGGAGCAAAGAAAAGAGATGGGCAAGGTTGTCCGTGGTGGAGGAAGTTGGAGATAGAATGAACATTGCAGTGGTTGGTGCTTATGGAGATACTGCGATCTTCGGGGCAAGAGGGAGTTAGTAACGTTGATTATTGTATGGATAGGAGGAGATTGCAAAAATTGGGTTTCCATGGATGAGAGTAGTTGCAGACGGTGGGGGGAGGGTGGGTGAGCTGTATAGACTTGAGAAATTCAAAGTTTGTGAGAAGATTTGTCGCTTGGGTGCTCGTTTTTGTGGTTCTGTTCGCCGAGCTGGGAATTTGTGTTGCAGATGTTTCGTCCCCTGTCTAGGTGACATCTTCAGTACTTGGGATACCACTGCAATTTCATCAACAGATGCCCAAGGGAAAGACAACGGGATGAGGACATGCCACAACCCAAAGGACTAGCCACACTACCATGCATCAAGAACATTTCTGAACTGACAGCCAGACTACTGCGACCACTAGTACTCATAACAGCACACAAACCAACAGCCACTCTCAGACATCAACTCACCAGGACGAAGGACCCGATACCCAGCATGAGCAAAACCAATGTAGTGTACAAAATCCCATGCAAGGAGTGTGTAAAATACTACATAGGACAAACAGGAAAACAGCTAACGATCCGTACCCATAAACACCAATTAGCCACGAAACGACACGACCAGCTATCATTAGTAGCCACACACGCAGATGACAAGAAACATGAGTTCGACAGGGACAACACTACTATTTAGGACAAGCCAAACAGAGAACAGCCAGGGAATTCCTAGAGGCGTGGCACTCATTCACAGATTCAATCAATAAGCACATCGACCTGGTCCCAATGTACCGGCCACTGCAGCAGACAGCTGGAACTGACAACGGGAAGCGGCAGAGACAAACCACAATTAATGCCGGAGGAAACATCACAGAAGCGCTTCATGGGTGGCTCTTAATCACGGAGGATGTCACCTAGACATGGGACGAAACGTCTGCAACACAAATTCCCAGCTCGGCGAACAGAACCACAACAGACTTGAGACATATTTTATAGAGAGGAAAGGTTATCGGGGTTGGAGGAGATTCCAGAGAAAGAAGGTTTATATGGCCTTGTATGTGTTACAGAGATATGGAGGGCTACACTGGCCCGACGGAGGGAGCAGGGATTAGAATGTATCATACAGGATCAACGAGGTTACAAAGACGGGATATTTATGAATTTGGAGGACTCTCAAGACATCACACTGAACGACACAGACGCCTTATGACACAGATGGGTGTCATTTGTCCGATCATGGTTATACCGTCAACTGAACCCTTTGCTGAGTAATGATCTCCTCGTTCTCTCACATCCTGCAACATTTTTTTGCATCAAAAATCATCCAATTCCCTCCAGAATGTTTCAGGTTAACACACATCGGCAACACATCCAAACTACTTGTGGAGGTCTTTTTCCAGATATAAAGCCTTTTTCTAGTTGAGGCATCCTTACTCCAACTTCTAAGCCGTTCATTATGAGGTGCCCACAGAGATTTTGGGACAGCTCTGTGTTGGCTCTCAGTTGTCCCATAATTCCCCCCTGCACTACCATCTCCCTCTGAACCTTCAGCATTCGTCCTGGTTCCCAATTCCATTCTCTATCTGACACCGATTCTATTGTTCTTCCCCGTCAGCCAGGAGCGTTGGGTTTGTTTATTCTGCCGTTCCTATTTGAGGGACTATTCCTCGACTGGACCCAAGCCATCTCCTCTTTGAAGGGAGCCCATTGTTCAGTTTATCTTTTTCTGACCAACTTGGTGTTCCAGTCAAACCTTCCCAGCTTCATTCTTGCCCCATTGAAGGCTGCTCTCAGTCAACTAATGTTTCTCACTCTCAATTATCGCATATCATTCTCGACCATCATCCTGAACTTTACAATAAAATGATCACAGTGCCACAAAGCATTCCCTTACTGACATTGGGTTCACTTGACCCACCTCTTTCCAAAGTACCAGGTCCAACAGTACATGTTCTCTTGGGCTGGACACATACTCCTGCAGTGAGCTCTTTCCATGTATTCCAGGAACACTTGCCTCTCATGACCCTCCATTACCAGTAAGCCAGTTGAAATCTGGATAAATTAAGTTTCTCAGTATAACTACTCTGTCGTACTATCATTGCTCTCAAATGCCCCTGCATACTTATTCTCTCCGTCCTTTCCAATGGTTGCTGGCCTACAGACTATACCTCACAGTGTAATTGTTCACTTTTTGTTCTGTAGTTGCAGCCAAATTCATTCTTTTTCTCTTGGAGACCTTAACTAACATTAATCTAAATCAATATTTCTACCCTTCTTCATTTCCCTTTCCTATCGTTTCAAACTACATTATTCCCAGCAATATTTAACACCCAGTCATGCCGTTCCTTGAGCCATCTCTCAGTGATCAGTACATCAGATTAGTACCAGCTGCCTCTCCAAGTATTTTGTGAATGCTGGTAATCTCCTCTATTATTCCTTTTTGGATCCCATGCACACGCCAATTTATTTTCAATCGTTCCCACACACCCCACATGAAGTTCAGTCCCAGCTATATCACTTGTTACCGTAAATAGGTTGTACAGTTGCTGCCTTCCCCAGAACCAGTCCCAGTGTCCCAGTAATCTGAAGCCCTTACTGATGCACCATAATTCCAGTCACACTCTCATCTACCTGAAACTCCAAGTTCTTTTCTCACTTGTACACGGCACTGGGAGTATTCCAGGAATTGCTACATTAGAGGTCATGCTCACTAACCATCCACATATCTCCGTAAATTCTGATTCCCAGACCACTTCACACTTCCTACCCAGGTCATTCCTACCAACATGGACATGACCTTTGACTGCTCACTGCCCCCTAGACAAATCTCCTGCAGACACAGGGACAATCTTGACTCCATCATCCTGGAATTACATTGACAGTCACAGAAACACTTACACCTTCTTCAATTTCCTGACTCCCCTGTGACTATTGCTCCTCCGTCCTTCTCCCTCCCCACCCGTACAGTCAGACTGCTTGTGGTGCCACTGACATGGCTCTGACTGCACTTCCCTGAGCAGCCAGCACCTTCATCAGCTTCCAAACTGGGAAACTGAACTGGGAGAGAGACATCAGGCTATTCCTGGATTACCTGACTGTTTCTCTTTGATTGACAGGGCGCCCATTCTCTTCCTTCTTTCAAGCCGTCATGTCTGCAGGGTGATCCTCTCTCTGTGTGTGCTATCCACCTAACTCTCAGCATCACACATATCCCACAGAGTCTCCAATTGATGTCTGAGCTCCAAGACCTACTGTTCATCTGGAACACCAGCAGGGGCTATGATTTCCCAATGTAACAGAACACATTTTCCACTTGACAAGCATGTGTTGCCATGTCTTAATCTGCAAGTTACTTTGTGTTAGTTAATTATTTACTGATTATAACATTAACATTAGGGAAATAACATTAGGGTTAAGTCCATTATTCAACTGTGGCTTACTGAGATTGCTTTATCATATTGTCTCAGATTTTCACTTATTCGTCTTATTTCTGAGATCAATCCTTCTTTTAGAAGTTGAAAAAATAAATTTGCTGACTTATAACAATTACAGACAGTCGCGAATAATGTTGTATTATCACAGCACGTCAGGCAGCACCCGAGGAGCAGGAAAATCGACGTTTTGGGCGAAGGTTTCCTGATGAAGGGCTTTTGCCCAAAACGTCGAGTTTCATGATCCTCGGATACTGCCTGACCTGCTGTGCTTTTGCAGCACCATTCTAATCTAGACTCTGGTTACCAGCATCTGCAGTCCTTGTTTTTACCATGTGTATTATCAGCCAAGGAACTTACATCTGTGACTCTTAGGCACGTATAATCCTCCAGCTCCCACTCCACTCTGCTCCTTCACAGGGTCACCGTCTCTGTGACTCCCAGGTAAGTGTAATCTTTCCAGATCCCACTCCACTCTGCTCCCTCACAGGATCACCGTCTCTGTGACTCCCAGGTATGACCACGCCTCGATCCTTAGTGCTGATTTATATCTTCCTACTTTGCTGCCTCTATAACTCCCAGGTGTGAGTGAGCCTCATGCTTCTGCTCCAAGTTGCACCCTCTGTGACTCAGTGCTGATTTCGAGCCTCCTGCTCTGCTGTTTCTCCAACTCCAAGTCGGAAACGGCCTCCATCGTCGCTGATGATGTATATTCTCCCGCTTTGTGCTGCTCTCTCCCAGGTCTTCTCCCCGTGTGACTCACAGGTGATGGTAGGCTTCAAGCCTCAGCTGAAATTTATGAGATCCCATTCCCCACTGCTCCCTCACAGGATCGCCGTTGTGCCTGGAAGAGAGTAAAAAAAAGAGGGGGATTAGAGGGGGCAGAGGGTGTTACAGTGATTGAGCGAGTTGCATGGGATGGAACAGGCTATCTGGAGAGGTAGGCAGACCTGCAGTGTCTAAAGCAGGTTACTGGAAGAAACAGGGAGAATTGCAGGCACTGGATAAGGCAAAGGGAATACAGAGATGATGGTGTGTTGGTGATGGAGCTTTGTAGCATCAAACAAGCTTTGTTCTGAGCTGCTCACAGAGATGTGCAGACTTCAGCAAATGAAAACTGACAGACAGGAAGTGTTGTAAGGTACTGGAGCCTGTTGGATGTGACAGAGTGAGAAGGACTCGCGGTAACTGCGGAGATGGGGACGAGGGAAATATAGATCTTTGGAGCTCGGATGGTGTTCAAGGACCCTCAGGATATGAGGAGGTACAGAGAATGGGAGCATTCCGAAATGGTGGGATTGTAGGAGCTGGAGAAGTTGAGATGGATAAGGGGGGTGAAAAGTGCGAATTTAACACATCCAGCTGCTGTAAATCATAGAGATTTAAGGAGAGGAACGTGTGGTGTCATTTGTTACAGTGATATGAAGGGATATAGATACTGACAGGACACATTATCTGTACGCAGTTGCAGTTTCACATGTGGGACATGTTACAGACATGAGGAGTGTTGGAGCGCCTGCTGAAGGGCACACAGACAACAACAGTTCTAACAGCTTGTGCAGTCACTCAAGAAGGCAGCTCACCACCACTTTCTCAGGGACAACTCAAAGTCATGCTGACTCAGCCAACAATGCTCTTGTCTGTGAATGAATGATGGAAGGACCGAACTAGAAGAAAAATCAACAAGCAGCACTGAGGTCACTCAGGAAGGCTCTTTCAACAGCACTTCACAAACCTGGAACCACTACACCCTGGAAGGACAGGAGATCCAGGTGCACAAGAACACCAGAATTTCCAAGGTGCCCTCCAAGCCACGCTCCATCCTCCCAGCAATGTGTCTGTCCCTACACCCAAAGGACTGCAGTCGGTCAGGAAGGCAGCTCACCACCACCTTCTCCAGGGAATTACAGATGGGAAGGAAATGATGGCAGAGCAAGTGATGACCATATCCCATCATTGAATTTTTTAAAAAAGGGAAATTCACAGACTGTTCATGTTCCCTTTGTTTCCTCCATACAACCCACATTCACATCTAATGTTGTGTCACCAACAAACATGGAACATCAGATTTTGTGCGTCCATTTAATACATCGAATCCATTTGAGATCAGTTGGATGTCAAGCGCGAATCCATTTTTTCCGCTTAGTTTTCTGTCTGTTAAAGAATTTCCAATCCATGCCAGTACATTCCCTCCAATCCCACATGTGCCAATTTTGCTTATCCACCTCTTCAGTGGGACCTTGTTAAAAGGTCTCTGAAAATCCCAATAAACCATTCCTCCATTTTATCTCCTGTTTTGTTTACAGCCAAACAGGAAAACAAATCCAGCAATGTTTGTGCAATAACATTCGCTTTCATAACAACGTGATTGGCACTGTCAGAAGACAGAGTGTGGGTATAAAGGAGTCAGCCAGTGACAAGTGTAGCTCCACAGGGGTCAGTGTTGGGGCTACACTGTACATGCTATAGATTAACCGTCTGGACAAAGGATGTGAGGGGGTACAGGAACAGGTTTCCCAGAAAGATCCCAGGGATGAAATGCTTGTCATATGAGGAGCAGTTGAAGATTCTGGGTCCACACGCGATGACGTTTCGGTGCTGGTGATGGATTCTGATTCAAAAGTACAGAATACTGAGGGACCTGGATAGAGTGGACGTGGGGAAGATGTTTCCATGATTAGGAGAGACTCAGACCCAAAGAGAGAGCTTCAGAGTGAAGGAACGACCCTTTGGAATGGAGACGTGGAACAATTTATTCAGCCAGAGGGTGACGCATCTGTGGAACTTACAGCCTCAGGAGCTGTGGAGGCTACGTAATTCAATGTATTTAACTCAAGGATAGATAGGCTCTTGTCAGGAGTGTTGCGCTGGAAAAATACAGCAGGTCAGGCAGCATCCGAGGAGCAGGTGAATCGACGGGTTTTTGCCTGGAACATCGACTCTCCTGCCCCTCCGATGCTGCGTGTCCTGCGGTGCTTTTCCAGCACTACACTCTCGACTCTAATCTCCAGTATCTTCAGACGTCACTTTCGCCTGATAGATAGGTTCTTAATGAGTAAGGGGATGAAGGGTTACAGTGACTGGGTGAGAGAAACAATTCTGCTCTAATCGAATTGTGGAATAGACTCGATGGTCCAAGTGGCCTCCTTCTATATCTGATCACAGAAACCCAACAGTGTTCGATGGCCACCACACCTAACCTGCACATCTATGCAGTGTGGGAGGAAACAAGAATACCTAGAGGAAACCCACACGGATACAGGGAGATCTCCACACTGCTTATCGCCCGAGGCTGGAATCGAAGCTTGATTCCGGTTGCTGTGAGGCAGCAGTGCTAACCACTGTGCCACCGCACTACCTCCGTGCCATCGGGATGGGCTTACGGGACGTGCTTATTCATCTGCTTTCGAATTGTGCAGTTATCATTTCTGCCATATCTTTTACCATACATTCAAACACTTTCCTGATTAATGCCGTCACCTCTTGGTTTCAGATAGACTGCAGAAAGCTACATCACAAAGAAATTTGCGAATTCTTGTGTATAAATCTCAGGAAGGTGATATACAGGGTCAGCAGGTCATAGAAAGGGCAAATGGAATGCTGGGGTTGACTCCAAAGGGAATGGAGAATAACAATAGGGAAGGCTTGTAATAGCTTTAGAGGGTTCCAGTCAGCTCACAATGAAAATAATGTGAACAGATGTGGTTCCCTATCTAGAGGGAAATGTTCTTGCATTGGAGGCAGCACAGAGAAGGTTCAACAGACTGCCCCTCAAATAGGAGGGATATTGATGAGAAAAGATGGAGAAGGTTGAAATTGAACTCATGAGAATTTAGAAAATGAGGCAAATTTACTGATACATCGAAGATTATTTGGTCTTCTTACAGGATCTGTACTTAGACATTGTTTCCCTGAGCAAGGATCTGTAACCGGAGATAAAGGGGAATATGGGCACTCGGGAAGCTTCCAGTGGAAAGCAGGGTTGTAGAGACTGGAGGATGTTGCAGAGTTGGGGTGGTTTGAGGTCACTGTTGGTGGTTAGAGCAGACAGATTGTCGGGATGAAAAATGTCACAGAGAGGTACAGGGTTATCAATCCTGAAGGAGTTACAAAGATAGGGAGGGTGATATTTGTAGCTGCAGGGAGGGTTGTAGGCCCTCGGCAATACACTGATAAGGATGTCCGTTGGCTGTGCAGGCGTTTGCTGAGTTAAGAAGGTTCAAAGGGGCTGGATCAGTTCAGAACCAAGGAAAGTTGGAAGGATTGGAGGAGCCACAGATACTAAGGGTTGTAAAGCTGCAGAAGTTCAGAGAATTATTGAGGACTGTGAAAACTGGTTTGCAGCATTCCCATCCATTACACAGAGATATGGAATGCTATTATGGAGGAGGTTACAGAACTCGAGAGGTTTGGAGATGCTGGAAGATATTACAAAGACAGTTACAAAGCTGTAGTATTTGAGGAGATTACAGGGGCAGGATGCATTGAGGGAGTGGAAGCAGCTTCAGGTATTAAACATGCTGCAAGGGATCAATAACCTTACATCGATCAGGGGGATTGGAAGGTCTGGAGAAAAAGAACGAGAATTGCAGGGATTGAAGAATATCACAGAGATGGGGAGTAACATATGAGCGAGAAGAGTTATAATATGAGATGAGCTGTAGGTAACAGAGTCAGGGAAGACACAGGGAGATCTGAAGGGACTACAGGTGATCAAAAGGACAGTGAGACTTCTCAGTGTAGGATGGGGTAGCTTACGCAGACAGGGAGTATTTTATGGAATGGTGCTATTTACAGAGACTAAGAGATTTGTATAGAATTGAGGCACTAACAGAGATACGGAAGGCTGCAGAGGATGATATCAGATGCTGAGGTTCTGGAGGTTACATCAATGAGAAGGCTAGAGAGTGTGGCAGAGCTTACAGACACAGGAACAGCAATAAGGCCTGGTGACACTTCTACAGATAGAGAGCATTGCACAAACTGGAGGAGGTTTCTGCGGTAGGGAGGGTTGTAGGAGAGGGTGATGTTTACACAGACGGGAGGGGTAAGAACTGGAGAAGGTTATGGAGATGAATAGATGGATGGAGATACTGAAGGACAGGGTGGGTTATATATATATATATCACAAAGAGTTACAGATACAGGGAGATGTTTGGGACAGAAATGCGGAACGCAAAGGAGAGTTGCCAAGTAGACAAAGAGAGAGTGTTTGAGATGCTGGAGGGAGAGGAGGAGCAAACAGAGATGTGTATTGTTGCTGTGGCTGGAGAAGTACTCTGAGTACAGAGAGACTTTTAGGGCCTGGAGCAGGTTATTGAGACAATGGTCTCCACAGTCTGTTAGGAATGGAGCACTCCTGTTATAGCTGCCGGAGCGGTTACAGAGCAGGTCTGACAGATAGGGAGTGATATAGCTGCTGGAGTAGATACAGAGTAGGCCTGAGAGATGGGGAGTGATATAACTGCTGCAGCAGATACAGAGTAGGGTTGAGAGATGGGGAGTGATAAACCTGCAGGAGTAGTACACAGTAGCCCTGAGAGATGGGGAGTGATATAACTGCTGGAGCAGTTGCACAGTAGGCCTGGCAGATGGGGAGTGATATAGCTGCTGGAGCAGTTATCGAGTTGGCCTGATAGATGGAGACTGATATAGTTGCTGGAGCACTTACAAAGTAGGCCTGATAGATGGGGAGTGATATAGCTGCTGGAGCAGGTGACAGATGTAAGGAGGGCTCTGGAGGCTGGTGTAGATTGCAGAAACATGGTGGACTGATGAATGTCAGAAGTTCATACCGACAGGGAGGTCTTTGGTGAATGAGAAGGTAACAGAGACAGTGAAGGTTTCAGTGTTTGAAGTGGATTCAGTGTGTGGGATAATGTCACAAAGGCAGGCGCCGCCATAGTGATTGGAGGAACACAAAAACGGAGGGATGCTATAGGATATGATGTTCCAGAGATATGGAGTGTTCCAGCGGCTAACAGAAGTTACACAGATAGGCGGGGTTATCGGGCTGCAGGAAGAATCAGATTGGGAGAGTTGGAGAGGCTGAAGAGATTGGACAGTTGGGGAGTATTACATGGTCTGAGAAAATTCCAGTGATTGGTGATTGTGTAGTTTACACAGATAGTGGGTATAGTGGGGACTGACAGTGATACAGAGCCAGGGAGTGCTACACAGAACCATAAGAAAGAGGAGCAGTTGTCGGCAATTCTGCCCCACCAGGAGAAGGTCAGCTCTGCAGATGCTGGAGATCAGAATCAAGTGTGTGTTGCTGCCTGACCCACTGTGCTTTTCCAACATCCGAGGATCAGGAACATAGACGTTTCGGGCCGGAGCCCTTCATCAGGAATGAGGAGTAGGGAAAGGATGGTGTACAGAGATAGGGAGGAACTGGAAGAGTTTACAGCGATAATGAGGTTTGTGGTGATGGTTTTTTTGCGATTGGATGAAGTTATTAATACAGAGGGGTGTCGACACTGGATGGTTCTTCAGACTGAAGGAGGTTACAGAAAGTGAAAGCTGTAGGGACTGGGCTTAGATACAGCAACAAAGAGGATGTTTCATGTACATGGATGGCCTTAGTGACAGTGAGGGATACCAAATGGAGAGATACTGAGTGATATCACCAGAGTGCAATAATGATTTCAGGATCAAGCAATGGGCATGATGAAAGGTTTTTGATTCATGATGCAGTTGGATCAGTACTCAGCGACGGTTGAGCTACGAGTGGGAGAGGTGATGGCCTTGTGTTATTCTCACCAGACTGTTCATTCAGAATTTAATGCCGGTGTCAGCTATAACCATTTAACTTCTTATTATCATTGAAGGAAGGAAATCTGTTATCGACAGTAGGTCTGGCCTACATGTGACTCCTGACGCAGAGCAAGGAGTTGACTCTCAACTGCCTCGTGAAATGATACAGCAAGCCACTCAGCTCAAGGGCAGCTCGGGATGGGAAATACACGCTGGCCAGCCAGATAGAGCAACATCCCACGAGTGAATTAAAAACAACGCTGCTGGGAGCAGTGTCCTGGACAATCATGTTGATAGGTTTATGGACAGGGCCTTAAACTGACATGAAGGATGCAGGGACCGGGTTCAGGTGGAAGGAGCTTTCCAAATCCAAATAGAAAAGGGGTGAAGCATCGGAACAGCATGGAATGTGGCTGAAGACAACCAGAAAGGAACAGGATAGGACAGAGTTTAACTAAAACTGGGCATCAGTGAATTAAGCTGTGACAAGAAATTCTGGGAAAAAGTCAATAACAATGTTCTTTCTTTGGAATGGACAAAGCATCTTCAATTAGGTAGATGGACTTGTGACACAGAAATAAATAAGATTTGGTCACCAAAATATTTGGAGAAACAAAAGGTGGAATATAAATATTCAATTCCGCACATCCTTGAGGGGTCTCAGGCAGAATGAGAGTACAGGATGGGTAACCCTGACAGTAATGGGTAACAAAGGCATTACAGAGAAAGAATTTGGTCTCAGATTATGCAGCTGAATTAGCCTGAATGCAAATTCTGGGCAACACGTGTCAAAAACACAAGCAGGAGAATGTTTTTTTAGGATGCCTGACAGCATTTCATTGCTCAACACTGTCACACATTCCAATGAATTCCAATGTAATGCAAAGACACTGTGATAATTTTGGGAGACTTCAATCAATTGGAATGTTTTTGTCAGTGTTTCTTTGAATAACACATTGTGTAAATGGCCAGGGACATGACTATCTCAGATTGACCGTTGTGTGAGGATGCTGGAGTGAAGGAGTATCATCACAATGCGATATCCTCTGTGAAATTGTACTGTAGTGGAATTCAGCGAGATGATGGATTTTTAAATTGACCACAAAGCACACCCGACAATCACAACCAAATCCATTTACATGTGTTTGAGAGGAGAATTGAACAAGGTAAACTGGGGAAACAGTGAAGTGTGTGGCTTTAAATGGACAGTGGAAAACATTCACAGTCATAGAAATGTACAGCACAGAAACAGAGCCTTCGGTCCAACTCATCCACGCCACCCACATATCCTATCATAATCTCGTTTTATTTGCCAGCGCTTGGCCCAAATCCCTCTCAGTCCTTCCTGTTCGTGTACCCATCCAGATGCCTTTTAGATGCAGTAATTGTACCAGTCTCCACCACTTCCTCTAGCAGTTCATTCCATACACACATCACCCTCTGCCTGTAAAAGTTGTCCCTTCGGTTCCTTTTATATCTTTCTCTTCTCACCCTGAACCTAGGCTGTCTGGTTCTGGGCTCCACTACCTCAGGGAAAAGACCTTTTCTGTTAAACCTATCCATACCTCTCTTATAAACCTCTATATGGTCTCCACTCAGCCTCAAATAGCCCCAGCCCATTTAACCTCTCCCTGTAGCTCAAACCTTCCAATCCTGGCAACATCCCTGTAAATCTTTTCTGAAACCTTTTAATTTACACAACATCCTTCCGATCAGAAGGAGACAGGAAATGCATGCAATATTCCAAAATTGGTTTATCCAATATCCTGTACAGCCAGAACATGACCTCCCAACTCCTCTACTCAATGCTCTGATCAGTAAACGCAAGCATACCAAACACCTCCTTCACGATCCTATCTACCTGCGACTCCACTTTCAAGGAGCTATGAACCTGCATTCCAAAGTTTCTTTGTTGAGCAACACTCCCCAGGTACATGCCATTAAGCACGTAAGTCCTGCTGAGAGTTGCTTTCCCAAAATGCAGCACCTCACATTTATCTAAATTAAACTCCATTTGACACACCACAGCCCATTGACCCATCTGATCCAAATCCCGTTGTAATCTGAGGTAACATTCTTCGCTATCCACAATACCTCCAATTTTGGCGTCATCTGCAAACTTACTAACTAGATCTCCTATGTTCACATCCAAATCATTTATATAAATAACAAAAATAGTGGATCCAGCACCGATCCTTTTGGCACTCCACTGGTCACAGGCCTCCAGTCTGAAAAACAACCCACCACCACCACCCTTTGACTTCTAGCTTTGAGCCAGTTCTGTATCCAAATGGCTGGTTTTCCCTGTATTCCATGAGATTTAACCTTGCTCACCAATCTCCCATGTGGAAACTTTTCAAACACCGTATTGAATTTCATATCGCTCACATTGACAGCTCTGCCCTCATCAATCCTTTTTGTTACTTCTTCAAAAACCGCAATCAATTTCTTGAGACATGATTTCCCACGCACAAAGCAATGCTGACTATCCCAAATTAGAAACCCCCTTTCCGAATACATGCAAATCCTGTCCCTCATGATTCCCTCCTTCAATTTGCCCACCACTGACGTCAGGCGAACCGGTCTGTAGTTCCCTGGCGTTTCCTTACCATCTTGCTTAAATAATGGCACCACGTTAGCCAAACTCAAGTCTTCTGGTACCTCACCTGTGAATATCGATGATACAAATATTTCAGCAAGGGGCCCAGCAATCACTTCCCGAGCTTCCCACAGAGTTCTAGGGTACACCTGATCACGTCCTGGTTAGGCCCGAGGGAGTGTTGCTGAACAAAGAGACTTAGGAGTGCAATTTCATAGCTCCTTGAAATTTGAGCCACAGGTAGATAGGATAGTGAAGAATGCGTTTGGTATGCTTTCCTTTATTGGTCAGACTACTGAGTACAGGAGTTGGGAGGTCATGTTGCGACTGTATTAGACATTGGATAGGCTTTGGGAATATTGCATTCAATTTTGGTCTCCTTCCTATCAAAAAGACGTTGTGAAACTTGAAAGTGTTCAGAAAAGATTTACAAGGATGTTGCCAGGGTTGGAGGATTTGAGCGAAAGGGAGAGATTGAAAAGGCTGGGGCTGGTTTCCCTGGAGTGTCGGAGGCTGAGGGGTGACCTTATATAGGTTTACAAAATTATGAGGGGCAAGGACAGAATAAACAGACAAAGTCTTTTCCCTCGGATCGGGAAGTCCAGAACTTGAGGGTATGGGTTTAGGGTGAGAGGGGAAAGATATAAAAGAGACCTAAGGGGCAACGTTTTCACACATGGGGTGGTACGTGTATGGAATGAACTGCCAGAGGAAGTGGTGGAGGTTGGTACAATTGCAACATTTAAAAGGCATTTGGATGGATATATGAATGAGCTGGGAATTTGTGTTACAGACGTTTCGTCCCCTGTCTAGGTGACATCCTCAGTGCTTGGGAGCCTCCTGTGAAGCGCTTCTGTGATCTTTTCTCCAGCATTTGTCGTGGTTTGAATCTGCCGCTTCCGGTTGTCAGTTCCAGCTGTCAGTTGCAGTGATCGGTATATTGGGTCCAGATCGATGTGCTTATTGGTTGAATCTGTGGTTGAGTGCTATGCCTCTAGGAATTCCCTGGCTGTTCTCTGTTTGGCTTGTCCTATGATAGTAGTGTTGTCCCAGTTGAATTCATGTATACTGGGAGGACTATCTGCAGTTGGCTATATATTTGGAAAGTGGGAGTATGTTAAAGTGATAGTGTGAGTTCAGGGCCAGTGAGTTCCTGACATGGGAATAGTAAAGACAGCAAGTCGAGCAAATACTGATCCAGTGATATCGTGAGTTTGATAAAGAAAATACAGTACAATAAACTCAGGTGAAGCAATTCACAAAGATAGAGAGTGCAAGGGGATCCTTAGAAATGGGTGACACACAATGGCCATGAAATATGCTTGTCAGATACTATTAAGGAAAAGCCACAAGGTATTTTATCAGTATAGTTAGAATAAGAGGGCAACTGAGGAAAGAGTGAGGCCTGTTAGAAACCAAAGGGATAATCTGTGCATGGAGTCAGAAGAAGTAGGTGAGGTTTTCAATGAACACTTCCCATCTGTATTCACACAGGAGAAAGGCATTGTAGCCGGGGATTTCAGTTGGGAGGATAATGTTCGAGAACATATTAAGATCAATACGGAGGTAAAATCAAATGTTTTCACCGACATAAGAAGTGGAGAATTCCCCAGTGCCCAATGAAATGCACCCCAGGCTGCTATGGGAGGTAAGGGAGGAGATTGCTGGGGCCCTGGTGGATATATTTAATACTTTGCTGGCCACGGGTGAAGTGCTGAATGACTGGAGGATCGCTAATGTGGTTCCTTTGTTCAAGAAGTGCAGCAGGGATAGGCCAGGTAATTATAGAGCAGATCGTCTGACAGCAGGGGGAGGGAAATTGGGAACAATTCTGAGGGACAGGATGGATCAATAACTGGAAAGGCAGGGATCAATTAGTGATAGTCAGCATGGATTTGGTCGAGGAAGGTAATGTCTGATGAACTCACCTGAGTTTTCTTTGAAATTACAATTGAAGATATTGATGAGGCCAGTGCAGATGATGTGTGTTCCATGGAGTTCATTAAGGCCTTTGACAAGATCCCACATGGGAGGCTGGCCCAAAAGGGAAGAGCCCATGGCATCAAAGGCAAGTTGGCAAATTGGATCCAAAATTGTTGGAGGGTTGGTTTTGGGATTGAAAGCCTTTGCTCAGTGGGAGTACCACAGGGATCTATGCAGGAACCATTGCTGTTCCTTATGGGCATTAATAACTTGGATGTGAAAGCAGAAGGTATCATTAGTAGATTTGCAAATGACGTGAAAGAGAACGGTGTTCTCCACAGTGAGGGGGATGGTCTCAAACTACAGTATGAAAGTTGAGACAGTGACAGAATTTCAATAGAGTAATTTCAATCGACAAGGCAGACACTAGCACAGCAGACAATGAGGGAAAACTGATCAATTGAACTACTTTATTTCAACATAACAGGCCTAAAGGTAAGGCAGATGGACGGAAACATGGGACTGAGACACCATAGGTATGACAGAAACACAGCTGAGGGAGGGACAGGACTGACAACTCAATGTTCCACGGTTCAGATTCTACAGGATGGAGAACACAGGAGGTGAGACAGGAGGAGGAGTGGAGCTTTTGATCAGTGATACATCACTGCAGCACATACAGAGGATATTCCTGGGGATCACCCAGTGATACTGTAATGGTGGAAATAATAAATGAGAATGGGTCATCACTTTTATATGGTTGCACTACAGGCCCTCAACAGTCAACGGGAAATTGAGCAGCAAATATGTCGGGAGATCGCAGATATCTGAAAGAAGGATAGGGTTGTAATGGTCAGGGATATTAACTTTCTAAACCTACACTGGGACTGCCAGAGTATACAGTTGAGTGGGAGGGATTTGTTAGACATGTTCAAGAAAACTGTCCCAGTCAGAATGTAAATGGTCCAACAGCAGGAAGGAGTAAAACCTGACCTCCCCTTGGGAAACAAGGTAGGGATAGGGACTGAGGTGTTCGTGTGAAAACTCTTTGGCAAAGTCACCACAATTCTATCAGTTTGAAAATAGCGATGGAAAAGAACATGGCTGGTCCACAAGTTAATGATCAAAACTGGCCTTGCCTGAATTCAGAAGGTGCGAGTCAAGAGCTTTTAACAATTGATTGTGGAGGCTATTTGCAGGTAAAGGGACGTCAAGCAGGTGGGAAGCTTTCAAAGGAGAAATAAAATGAGAGTTCAGGGTCAGCATATTCCTGTTAGTGTGAAGGATAATGGTGACACAAGTAGGAAACACTGCATGACTGGAGGTATTGAGGTTCTGGTCAAGAAAAAGGAGGCACATGTCACATATAGCCAGTTAGATTAAAGGAATCCTTTCAAGAACATTATGAGTGGAGTAATACACTTAAGTGGGAAATCAGGAGCCAACAAATGGGACCACAGAAAGCCCTGGCAGATCAGGCTGAGGAAAATGCACGTATATTAACAACAGATAATTAAATACAGACGGAATATGGTTCCTTAAAGAACAATGGGGCCATCTAAGTGTGGAACCAGAGGAGATGGCTGAGATCCGAAACGAAAATTTCACGTTTCAACTTTTTGTGGAGAAAGACTGGGCAACTCAGGGAAATAAACAATAATGACTTGAAAAGACTCCACGTCACAGAACAGGAGGTACTCGTCGTTTTAAAATGAATAAAAGGTAGACAAAGCCTTGGTAACTAATCAAGGATATCCCAGCATATTGTGGGAAGCTCAGGAAGAAATTGTGGGGTCCCATAAAGAGATTTTTTTATCACTGATAACCACTAGTGAGGAAGTTAATGTCTGAGCTGGAAGCCTGGAGGATGGCTAATGTTGTGCCAGTGTTTAGGAATAGCTGCGAGGGAAAGCCAGGGACAACACCAATTAGCTTGATGTCAGTGATGCATATGTTGTTGGAAGCGATTCTGCTGGACAGGAGTTACATGCATTTGCAAAGGCAAGGATTAATTAGGGATCATCAGCACACATTTGGAATACTGCATAGAATTCTGATCATTCTAATTTAGGAAGCATTTCGTGAAACTGTAAATGGAGCAAAGATTGACGAAGATGTTACTGATACTGGAGGGTTTGACAGAAACGGAGAGGGGGGATGAGATAGATTTGGCAGACAATGTTAAGGAGAATGCAAAGAATTTTCCACAGCACACAAGGACAAAAAAAAACCAACTGGACAGACACCAGAGCTCCTCAAAGATCAGCGAGGCCATTCAAGTGTGGAACGACAGGAGATGGGCGAGAATCTAAATGAATATTTCATGTCAGAACGTATTCTGGACAAAGACTAGTACACAAATGGAAAGAAACAGTGATGTCTTGTACAGAGTCCCTATTACAGAAGAGATGGTGCTGGAGGTCTTAAAACACAAGGGTAGAGAAAGCCCCAGGTCCTGAACACGTGTATCCCAGAACATTGTGGCGAAGTAGTGACAGGGACACGAGCAGAAATATTTATTTCTTTGTCCTTCGTATTTCCATTGGGCGTCGGTGGCTGAGGGGTGACCTTACAAAGGCTTATAAAACCATGAGGGATACAGGTAAGTTGATTAACCCACGTCTTTACCCCAGGGCAGTGGAGTCCAGAACAAAATAGGGTTGAACTGCAGAAGGAGGAGGTGTTCGCAATTCTGAAAAGTGTGAAAACAGGTAAGTCGTCTGGGCAGGATGGGATTTATCCTCGGATTCTTTGGGAAGCCAGGAAGGAGATTGCTGAGTCTTTGGCTTTGATCTTTATGCCGTCATTGTCTAGAGATAGTACCAGAAGGCTGGAGGATAGCAAATGTTGTCCCCTTGCCCAAGGAGGGGAGTAGAAAAACCCCTGCTAATTCTAGAGTTGTGAGCCTTCCTTCAGTTCTGGGTAAAGCATTGGAAAGGCTTGTAAGGGATAGGAGTTATAATCATCTGGAGATGAATAAGTTGATTAGGGATAGTCAACACGGCCTTGTGAAAGGCAGGTCGTGCCACACAAACCTTATTTAGTTCTTTAAGAAGGTGGATGAGAGTAAAGCATTTGACGTGGTGCATATGGATTACAGTAAGGCGTGTGTTAAGGTTCCCCACGGTAGGTTATTGCAAACAATACGGAGGCATGGGATTGAGGGTGATTGTGCAGTTTGGATCAGAAACTAGCTCGCTGAAAGAAGACAGAGTAGTGTTTCATGGGAAATACTCATCCTGGAGTTCAGTTACTAGTTGGTTGCGCCAGAATCAGTTTTGGTTCTAATGTTGCTTGTCATTTATACAATGACCTGGATGAGGGAATTGAATAATGGGTTAGTAAATTTGCGGATGACACTAAGGTCAGTAAAGTTGTGGAGAGTGACGAAGGAAGCTGTCATTTACAGAGAGGCATAGATCAGCTGCAGAGGTGCACCTAGAGTTCACAAATGGATTTTAATGTGGAAAATTGTGATGTCATTCATTTTGGAAGGAGTAACAGGAACTCAAAGTACTAGTCTAGTGGTAAGATTCTTGGTAGTGTAGATGGACAAAGAGATCTCTGTATACATATACATAGATCATTGAAAGTTGCCACCCAGGCTGATAGGGTTGTTAAGAAGGCATTCAGTTTGTGAGCTTTTATTGGTAGAGGGATAGAGTTTTGGAACCATGAGATCATGCTGCAGCTGGACAAAACACTGGTGCGGCATCATTTGGAGCGTTGTGTACAGTTTAGGTCACCACATTACAGCAAAGATGTATGAGCTTTCGAAAGGGTTAAGAGAATATTTACTAGGATGTCATCTGGTATGGAGGGAGTGTCTTATGAAAAAGGCTGAGGAACTTGAAGCTGTTTTCATTCAAGAGAAGATGTTTTCAGGCCTTCTAACTGAGACAAATAAGATAATCAGAGGGTTAGATGGGTTGGACAATGAGAACTTTTCCCACGGATGGCGATGCCTAACACGAGGGGAGATAGCTTTAAATTGATGGGTGATAGATATAGGACAGATGCCAGAGGTAGTTTCTTCACTCAAAGTGGTAGGGGCGTGGAATGCACTGCCTGCGACAGCAGTGGACTCGACAACTTTAAGGGTATTTAAATAGTCATTGGACAGAATTGGAATAGTGTTGGTTAGATGGGCATCAGATTGGTTCATCAGCGAGGGCCAAAGTGCCATTACTGCACTGTCATGTTCTATGTTCTAGAGGGCATAAATATGAGGGGAGAGAGGAAAGACATAAAAGGGATTGGAGGAGAATGTATTTCACACAGAGGATGGTGCAGGTATGGAATGAGCTTTCAGGAGGAATGGTAGAGAAAAGCACAATGACAACATGTAAAAGACATTTGGGCAAGTACATGGTGAGGAGAAGGTTTGAAGGGATTTGGGTCATATGCAGGAAACGTTCAGGGACTCTGGTCAGCAAAGACTAGTTGGATCGAAGGAAGCATTTGTGTGCTGCATGACTCGGTCTCAAATTATTGTAGGAGGATCCTACTGAGATAAGGCATGTTGCAAACATTAAAGCAAGTTACAGATATCGGGATGGCAGTATGGAAAGCAGTAAATTTCAATTATGTGGAGGGACTATAAGAAAGGGAGGAGGTTACAGAGATAAGACTTATTATGGGAATTAAAAATTACTGAAGAAACAAGTCCACAAGCCATGCCATAGATACAGTGTTGCAGAGTAGTAAGTCTTAGTACTTGGTAGTAAGACTGTACTCTGCACCTCCTCCAGCATTGTATCGATGTCAGGTCTTGTTAGCCGTTGTTTGGAGCCCTCTTATTGCTCTCTGCTCTGTGCACTGTGAGTGATCTTACCTCAGTGCAGGATTTATTGAAGGCTCCACATCTCCCTGCCCCTTGTCTCTCTGGCTGACCAACTATCTTCAATTTGGTGATGGACGAGACACCCAGCAGTTGGGACATCTATTGAGTCAAGACCTTTAGTGAGTACCTACAGGAGACAGAGAGATAGACAGAATGGGAAATTAGACTGATGCAGTGACGGTTACACATAGATAATGGTCCTGAGTATCACAGAGATCTGGAAAGTCCCAGTCTCCATTCCTGTTCCTTGTTGCCTTGTTTCACCGGGGTGGATAATTCTGTTAGATCGGAATCTGGAATAGCTGCAAGTGTGTGTGTGTGAGAGAGAGAAAGAGAAAGAGAGAGAGAGAGAGAGAAATAGAGAAAAGGAGAGAGAGAGAAATAGAGAGAGAGAGACTGACAGAGGCAGGAATTAGACTCACACAGTGAGGGATAACACATGGAGAGATACTGAGTGATACCACCAGAGTGCTGAAAGATGTCAGACCCATACAATTGGGTCGGAAGAACGGGATTAACTTCATGATGAACTGGTATCAGTGTTCAGGGGTGAGCAACCAGTGATCAGACGAAGTGATTGCCTAGTGGTATTATTGCTAGAGAATGTACCCCATGCCTCATCTAATGCTCAGGGGAGGCAGGTTTGAATCCCACCATCAGAAATGGAGAAATTTGAAACCAACAATTTTAAAAATAGTAATGAACAATCCACAAATAAGTATGAAACCATTGCTGATGTACAAAACATCCAAACACTTGTACTTTCAAGAAGGACATCTGCCAAACCTCACGTGGTCTGCACGACGTACACACAGCAAAGTATTTACCTCTCAATGACCCTCTGAAATGGCCGAGCAAGTTACTCAGTTTAAGGGCAGCAAGGGCTGGGCAAGAAAGGCTGGTCAGCCAGAGAGACCCACATCCCATACCTGATTTAAAAAATAATCCATTATGATGGGCCCCCTGGAAC
Organism: Chiloscyllium plagiosum; assembly: GCF_037043375.1. Lineage (NCBI taxonomy): Eukaryota > Metazoa > Chordata > Chondrichthyes > Orectolobiformes > Hemiscylliidae > Chiloscyllium > Chiloscyllium plagiosum. Next base: position 64,588,726 of record NW_028270184.1, read on the forward strand.
CGTGCGGGGAGCAGTGTCCCGCCCAATCATGTCGGTAGGTTTATGGACAGGGCTTAAAATATGACAGAGAGGATGCAGGGACAGGGATCAGGTGAAAGTAGCTTTCCAAATCCCAATAGAAAAGGTGAAGTATCGGTATACCATGGGGATGTGGCTGAAGACAATCAGAAGGGAACAGGGTGGGACAAAGTTTAACTAAAACTGTCATTGAAGGCTCCAGATCTCCCTCCCCTTTGTCTCTCTGGCTGACCAAACATCTTCAATGAGATGATGGACAAATCACCCTGAAGCTGGGAAGTATACTGAATCAGGAACTTCCTGAGTACCTACAGGAGACAGAGAAATAGACAGAATGGGACATTAGACCGATGCAGTGAGGGCTACACACGTCGAATGGCCCTGAGTCCCACAGAGATCTGGAAAATTCCAGGCACCATCCCTGGCCTGTGCTGCCTCATCTCTCTGGAGTGGAGATTTCTGTTGACTCAGGATCTGGAGTAACTGCAAGAGTGAGAGGCGGTGACAGAAGCAGCAATTATACCCACACAGTGAGGGATACCACATGGAGAGAGACTGAGTGATATCACCGGAGTGCTGGAAGGTATCAGGCTCAAACAATTGTGTGGGAATAAGGGTTCTGCTTCATGATGCACTGGTATCCGTGCTCAGGAATGAGTAACCTGTGAGCAGGCGAAGTGATGGCCGAGTTGTATTATTGCTAGAGCATGCATTCAAGACCTCAGCTAATGTTCAGGGGAGGCTGGTTTGAATCCCACCATCTGAAATTGTGGAATTTGAAATCAATAATTTTAAATATAATAAATAATAATCCATAAAAGGTATGAAACAATTGCTGATGTACAAAATATCCAAACACCTTCCCTTTTGAGAAGGACATCTGCCATTCTCACGAGGTCTGCACGTGATACACACAGCAAAGTGTTTACCTCTCAATGACCCTCTGAAATGGCTGACCAAGTTACTCAGTTCAAAGGCAGCTAGGGCTGGGCAAGAAAGGCTGGTCAGCATAGACACCTACATCCCCCGAGTGAATAAACACAATCCCATTGCATTGGGTCCCACTGGAACTCTGATGGGACCAGTGTCCCGGCCAATCATGTTGGTAGGTTTATGGGCAGAGCTTTACATTGACAGAGAGGATGCAGGGACAGGGTTCAGGTGAAAAGAGCTTTCACAATCCAAAGGGAAAAGGTGAAGCATTGGAACAGCATGGAATGTGGCTGAAGACAAGCAGAAAGGAACAGGAAGGGACAGAGTTTAACTAAAACTGTACATCAGCTAATAGGTTTGTGACACGATATTGTGAGAAAGAATAAATCATGGTTTTCTTTGGAATGGACAAAGTCTCTGCAATAAGGTAGCTGGATTTGTGACACAGATGAAAGAGATTTAGGCACCAGGATGACGTGGTTACGGGGCGAACAAAAGGTGGAACATAAATATTCAATGGTTCACAACCTTGCGGAAATTCAGGCAAAATGGACAACGCTAACAATAACGGATTACAAAGGTATTACAGAGGACGTATTTGGCCTCGGACCATGAAGTAGAGTCAGTCTGAATGTAACTTCTGGCTATTACTTGCCAAGGGCACAAGCAGCAGAACAATTTTAGGCCACCTAACAACATTTCGTTGCTCATCACTGCATTCAGCACGAATTCATTGGAATTTTTAACAAAGGCATTATGGTAATTTTGGGATATTTCAATATTCGCATAATCTGCGACAGTCACACTGACGAGTGATAGTGGAAGATGATTCGGAGAATTTTTTTGTGTTTCTTTGAATAACTCATTTTGCAACTGGCTAGGGATGTAACTATCTCAGATTGACCATTGTGCAATGAAACTTAGTGAATGACTAATGGAGAGATCCTCTTGGAAATTGTGATAACGTGCAGTTTAAAGGAATATAAAGTTTTCAAGTGAATCACAGAAAGGACAAGGTACAACTGGAAACAAAAATCGCCGATTACATGAGTTTGAGAGAACTGACCAAGGTAAACAGGCGAAACAGACTGAAACATATGTCAGTAAATGAACAGTGGACAACATTTGAAGGAACAGTGTAAATCACTCAACAAAAGGATATTGAAACAGACAAAACCTCAGCAAGAAATTCCCACTCGGCCCTCACTCAGGACAAAATGAACCAAATTAGATTATCAGGCTTAGAAGATCACCGAAGGTTCTTAAAATCCTGAACTGAGAGTGCTATAGCATTACGTTGTAAAGGGGTTGCAAAGGGTCTGCTAGCAGGAGGAGGGCAGTTGGAAGGGGAATCATTGTCAGGCTGTAATGACATGATAGGTACAGGGAGAGGTGAAGGTGCTGGAGGTCGTGAGAATGTTACAGAGAGTGGCCAGGGCCTGAACGGTGATACAAAACCAGGACGAATTGCTGCAGCTGGAGGTGTTTACAGAGGTAGAGAGGGACATATGTATTTTTATTTATTCATTCATGGGATGTGGGTATCACTACCTCGACCAGCTTTCTTTGCCACCACTGATAATCGCCCAGAGGATAGTTCAGAGCCAGCCATATTGTTGTTGGTCTGGAGTCACATGTAGGCCAGACAAGGTTAGAATGTCAGATGTGTTTCCCTAAAGGACGTAAGTGAACCCGATGAGTTCATCCGACTGATCAACAATGCTTTCATGGTGGCCTCACCAATGTCTTCTACAGCCACAACATGACATCCCAACGCTCAATGCTCTGCCCAATGAAGGTAACCATCCCAAACGCCTCATTCACCAGCCTGTCTACCTGTGACACCACATTCAAAAAACTGTGCACCTACGTCCCCTGGGTCACTGATTGACCATACGACTCAGAGCCCGAACATTAACTGTGCAAGTCCCACCCTTGTTTGTTTCACCAAAACAGCACACTTCACATTTATCTATTTAAACTCCATCTGCTGTTCTTCAGCCCGCTATCCCAGCAGGACTGTTCTTCCTGTTGTATCACACATAACCTTCTTCACTGTCCACTTTACCACCAATTTCAGTGTCACCCAAAAAACTTACTTACCAGGAAACAAATGTTCCCTTCCAAACCATTTATCCAAATGACAAACAACAGTGGACTCACTACACCGCTGGTCACATGCCTCCAGTCAGAAAAACAACACGTCTCCCATCACCCGCTCTCTCCTACCATCAAGCCAATTTTGTATCCAGGTGTCTAGCTCCTCCGGAATGCCATATCCATTTGCATTGATCTGAGATTATTACTCAGTTCACCATATGGAAGGTAGAACTCAGAACAGTACAGCACAAGACCCTTCGGCCATGATATCATGCCAACCTTTTGTCCGACTGTAAGATCAAACTAACTACGTACCCTTCATTCTACCATCATCCATGTGCCTGTCCAAGAGTCTAGTAAGTGTACCTAATGTATCCAATTTTACTACCACAGCTGGCAGTGCATTCCACCCAACTGCCACTCTGTGTAAAAAACCTACCTCTGACATCTCCTCTTAACTACCCTCCAATCACCTTTAAATTATGCCACCTCATAATAGCCATTTATGCCATGCGAAAAAGAAGTCTCGCACTATTCACTGTCTATGCCTCACACCAAACTGTTCACCTTGACCAAGTTGCCCCCCACCCATCTTTAAACCAATGAGAAAAGCCTTAGCTCCCTCAACCTTTCTTCAGAAGACATGCTCTCGGGTCCAGGCAGCATCCTGTTAAATCTCCTCTTTACCCTTTCTAAAGCTTCCACATCCTTCCTGTAATGAGGGAACCTGAACTGAACACAATATTCCAAGTGTGGTCTAACCAGGGCTCTATAAAGCTGCAGCATAATCACACGGCTTTCAAAATCAATCCCCCAGCTGATGAAAGTCAACACAACATATTCCTTCTTAACAGCCCTATCAGTTTGGGTGGCAACTTTGAGGGATCTATGGACATGGAACTGCATGTCCTTGGTGGAGTGGGAGCGGGAGTTGAAGTGTTGAGCCACGGGGTGGTTGGGTTGGTTGGTCCGGGTGTCCCAGAGGAGTTCTCTGAAACGTTCCGCAAGTAGGCGGCCTGTCTCCCCAATATAGAGGAGGCCACATCGGGTGCAGCGGATGCAGTAAATGATGTGCGTGGAGGTGCAGGTGATATTGTGTTGAATATGGCAAAAATGACGACGGATGATGCGATGTATATGGAGTTTGGTGGGGTGGTAGGTGAGGACCAGTGGGGTTCTGTCCTGGCCAGACCATCGCCAGACAATAGCAACACGACGGCTGGAGGAAGAGCGCCTCATCTTCCGCCTCGGAACCCTCCAACCACAAGGGATGAACTCAGATTTCTCCAGTTTCTTCATTCCCCTCCCCCCACCTTGTCTCAGTCCCAACCCTCGAACTCAGCACCACCTTCCTAACCTGCAAGCTTCTTCCTGACCTCTCTGCTCCCACCCCCACTCCGGCCTATCACGCTCACATTAACCTCCTTCCACCTATCGCATTTCCAACGCCCTCCCCAAGTCCCTCCTCCCATCCTGAAGAAGGGCTCATGCCCGAAACGTCGATTCTCCTGCTCCTTGGATGCTGCCTGACCTGCTGCGCTTTTCCAGCAACAAATTTTCAGCCCTTACAATGCCATGCTGACTATCTCAAATCAATCTATGAATCATAAATCATGTCTTTCAGAGTCCTCCCCAATAATCTGCACACCAAAGACAAAAGACTGGCAGGTCTGTAATTCCCAAGATTATCCCTATTACCTTTCCTGAACATGGGAATAATATTTTCCTGCCTCCAATTATCTGGTACGACTCCAGTGGACAGTGAGGGTGCAAAGGTCATCGCCAAAGGCGCAACAATCTCTTCTCTCGCTTCCTGTAGTAACTTTGGACATATCCCTTCGAGTGCAGCAGATTTATCTATTCTTTTGTTTTACAAAATTCTCAGCACATCCTCCTTATTAACATCAACCTGTAAACATGTATCAGTCCTTTACATGCTGTCCTCACAAATGACAAGGTCCCTCTCAGTAGTAAATACTGAGGCATAGTGTTTATTACGGACCTCCTCCACCTCCTCCGACACCAGACGCAAGTTCCCTCCACTGTCCCTAAACAGCCCTACCCTCACTCTGGCCATCCTCTTGTTCCGCATGTAAGTGGAGAACGCCTTACAGTTTTCTTTAGTCCTTCCCAACAAAGCTTTTTCATGCCCCTTCCACCTGTCCTAAGTACATTCTTCAGTTCCTTCCTGGTACCTTCAGATAATCTCTACAGTGTGGAAACAGGCGATTTGGTCCAACAACGCCATACCAACGCTCCAAAGAGTATCCCACCCAGACCCATTCCCCCACCATATTACTCTACATTTTCCCTGACTATAATGCCAAACCTACACATCCTTAAACACTATGGGTAATTTAGCATGGCTGAGTCACCTAACCTGCACAGCTTAGGGCTGTCGGTGGAAAGCGGAGCACCGGGAGGAAACACACGGAGACGATGGGAGAACGTGCAAACTCCACATGCAGTCACAGGGGGCTGGAATTAAAATCAGGTTCCTGGTGCTATGAGGCAGCAGTGTTAACCACGGAGACATCGTGCTGCCCCATGTAACCCTTTAGAAGTCTATTTGATTCTTGCTTCCTCAACCTTAAGTCAGCTTCCTTTTTCCTCTCGACCAGATGTTTTACGTTCCTTGGAAACTTGTCAAATGCTTTGCTGAAGTCCATGTGGACAACATTGACTGCGCTGCCTTCATCTATCTCTTGGCAACCTCCTCATTCCTGATGAAGGGCTCCAGCCAAAAATGTCAATTTTCCTGCTCCTCGGATGCTGCCTGACCTGCTGTGCTTTTCCAGCAATACCCTCTCAACTCTGATCTCCAGTACCTGCAGACCTCACTGTCTCCACCTCCTCGAAGAGTCCATCTGGTTTGTGCAACACTGTCATCCACTCACAAAACCATGCCGACTATCTCTAATCAGGCCTTGCTCTTCCGAATATACGTAGCTCCTTTCACTCAGAAGCTCCTCCAACAGCTTCCCCATCACTGGGCTCACGGGGCTGTAATTTCCTCGCTTTTCCCTGCAGCCCTGAAGTGATGGAACTGCATTAGCCACCCTCCAGTCTTCCAACACCTCACTGTGTCTGTTGATAATATAAATATCTCTGTGAGGGACAGTGCAATCTCTTCCCTAGCTTCCCACAATGTTCCAGGATCTACTTAATAAGCTACTGAGGATTGATCGAACTTTATTTGTTTTAACATTCCAACACTTTCTCTTCTCTGTTGAGGATTCTTTCCAAGACATCTCTATTTATTTCCCCAGGTTGCCGAGCTTCCATCTCTTTCTCCACAGTAAATACTGACAAGACTATTTTGTCTAATATCGCACCCATCTCCTCTGGTTCCACACATAGGTGACTTCATTGATCTTTAATGGGCCCTATTCTCGACCAAGTTACTCTTTAGCCCTTCTTGAAACTTGCGCAAAGGCTTCTGAGAATTCAAATTATCCATATCCTCCGTACCACCACACATCTCCTACGCCCTGATCGACTCTGCCATTTATATTCACAACAACAAATAATATCCAACAGGCTCAAAAACAAATTCTATTGTATAAAATGTGTTTCTAAGGGTCCAGTTATTGCATATTAACATATCCTTTCTAACACATTTCAGCATGCGCCTGACTGAGATTAGATTATTTACAGTGTGGAAACAGGCTCTTCGGCCCAACAAGCCCACACCGAGCCGCCGAAGTGCAACCCAACCCAGACCCATTCTCCTACATCTCACACTAGATGGAATTTAGCATGACCAATTCACCTGACTTGAACATTTTGGAAGGAAACTGGAGCACGCGGAGGAAACCCACGCAGACACGGGGCGACTCCACACAGTCAGCCGTCTGAGGCGGGAATTGAACCCAGGTCTCTGGCGCTGGGAGACAGCAGTGCTAACCAAGGTGCCACCGTGCTGCCCATACTGTCAGGTTAACAGTAATTGGTTTCAGACTGGCAACAAAAAGGGTTGTGGGAGTTCTTGTTCATCAATCTGAAAAAGGTATCTTACAGAGTTAGCAGGTAATAGAGAAGGCAAATCAAATGCTGGTATTTATTACAAAGGGAATGCGTCTAAAAAGATGGAGATCCAGGGTAAGGTCAAAGTCAGACCACACCTAGAATATTATGAGCAGTCTGAGTGCCCTAAGGAACGACATTGTCACATTGGAGGCAGGCCAGAGAAGGGTCACTTGGCTGATCCTGAGAATGGAGGGATTTTCTAATGAGAATAGGTGGAGAAGATTAGGGTTGAACCCATTGACGTTCAGAAAACATGAGAGAGAAATTGAATGAAACATTCAAGATTCTGGGGGGCTTTAACAGGTTAGATGCTGGGAAGTTAGAAAACAGAACAGTAGAGCACAGTAATAGGCCCTTCGGCCCACCATGGCTGTGCTGACCATGATGTTATTCTAAACTAGTCCCATCTACCTGCACATAGTCCATATCCCTCTATTCTCTGCCTGCTCATGTTTCTGTCCAAATGACACTGCAATGCTTTGCTCATATTTCTGCTTCTTCAACCTCCCTCAGTAACTTATACTTTCTATGTTAAACAAAACGTGCCTCACACATCTCGTTTAAACTTCCTCTTTCTCACCTTAAACCTAGGTACGCTACTATTTGAAACCTACACATTGGAAAAGAGATTCTGACTATCCACATTATCTGTCCCTGTCATAATTTTATTTTCCTGTATCTGGTTGCCTGTCAGCTTCTGATATTCTCACAAAACAATCCATCTTTGTTTAATTTCCTCTTATACCTAACACTCCCTTCAAAAGCCTAACACAGGCAACGTGCTGATAAACCCCTTTTTCACCCTCTCAAAAGCCTCCACATCCTTCCTATTGTGTGGAGATGTGAACTGCACCCAGTACTGCAAATGTGGCCAAACAAATATTTTATACAATTACAACATCAGATGCAAACCACTTTACCCAACATTGTGACCGATGAAGGCCAGTGTTCCATTTGTTTTCTTTCCCATCTGAAACTTTCCTGTTGCCATTTTCAGGGAGTTACTGATTGCACCATGATCCTTCTGTATATCAATGTCCCTCAGTATCCTAACTTTCTTCTTGAACTTGACATGACGACACACTTGTCCAGCTTAAACTCAATTTGCCATTTCTCTGCACGTCTTTTCTACTGATCTATAACCTTAGGTATCCTTGCTCATTAACCCCAACTCCATCAATTTTCATGTCATCTGCAATAATTATCTCTGTCACTTCCTTTCGTTTCAATGGTGTGAGAATCTGTCATCAGAGGGCAGAAAATCCCAGCAAGAGTTCACCCATTTAAGATGGAGATGAGCAGAGGGTAGTGACTCTGTGGGAATTCCTGACTGCAGAGGGCTGTCGAGGCTGGGTCATTTAGAGTATTGAAAACAGACTTGGTCAGATTTTAATTAATCAGGGAAATAAAGGTTTTGTGGAAAAGGCAGGTCAATAGACGAGAGGATCATCAGATCAGCCATGATCTGATTGAAGGGCAGAGCATCCTCAACTGGCCAAATGGCCTAATTCCGATCCTCCATCTCATGGTCTGAACTTAAACTCAATATGTCCTGCATAATATTATGGGTCTCTGCTCACAAAACAGCTTTATAATTGGATTATTAGATATTTATTATTACACAGCATTTGACCTGCATTAGACAATTTTGTTGATACCTCCTTTATTAGAGATTAGATTAGATTACTTACAGTGTGGAAACAGGCCCTTCAGCCCAACAAGTCCACACCGACTTGCCCAAGCGCAACCCACCCATACCCATTACCCTACATTTACCCCTTCACCTACCACTACGGGCAATTTAGCATGGCCAATTCACCTAACCTGTACATTTTTGGGCGATGGGAGGAAACCGGAGCATCTGGAAGAAACCTACGCAGACACGGGAAGAATGTGCAAACTCCACACAATCCTTGATTTGATGTTATAGAAAACCATCTCATTTTCAATCTAGGATTCCATCCATTACAGTCCTGATACTCATTAATTATCCAATCGGGATGGAGACCACTGTCACACACAGTTACTGAACTGCCCTTGCTACAAATACATTCAGTATCCTGACTAACCATATTGACATTACCATCACTGGTTGGTTCCTATAAAAGAATTCCCGCTGACGGTTGCTGCTGCGTGCTTATTCTCAGCTCCACTCAAATAAGACTCCAAATTTTGATCTTCAGTTCACATGAATGTCTCATTAATGCATTCAACTCATTCTTTCTTCACAGCTTGTTGGTTTTTTGGCTAGCCTGTCTCGATCCCAAAAACCCTTCAGTATTCACTTCACTGCAATGGTCATTCTGCAGCCACATCTCTAGAATGACACTTCGATCATATCTGTTCACTGTCATTCTATCTGCCTTATGGTGAATGCAGGGAGTCATTCCTAAGTAGAGGGGGGTTGGCAATATGGGTAGAGGTTACAGAGATAGGGAGGCTTACAGGGGCTCGAAGATGTTAGAGTTAAACAGAGTTACATTTGGTCAAGAATGTCAGTGGGACAAAGCCGTTTGGGGATTGGAGGAATTTACAGAGAGAGAGAGTGCTGTTTCAGATTCTGGAGATAGGGATAGGAATGGATATAGGTTAGAGGCAGGCACAGACAGAAGGTCATAGAGGCATAGTCATAGAGATGTACAGAATGGAAACAGACCCTTCGCTCCAACCTGTCCATGCCAAACAGATATCCCAACCCAATCTAATCCCACCTGCCAGCACTTGACCCATATCCCTCCAAACCCTTCCTATTCATATACCAATCCAAATGCCTCTTAAATGTTGCAATTGCACAAGCCTCCACCACTTCCCCTGGCCACTCATTCCACACACATACCACCATCTTTGTAAAAAAAGTTGCCACTTAGGTCTCTTTTATATCTTTCCCCTCTCACCATTAAGCTATGCTCTCTTCTGGACTCACCAACACCAGGGAAAAGACTTTGTCTATTTACTCTGTCCATATCCCTCATAAATTTGTAAACCTCCATAAGTTCACCCCTCAGCCTCTGACGCTCCAAGGAAAACAGCCCCATCCTGTTCAGCATCTCCCTATAGCTTAAATCATCCAACCCTGGCAACATCCTTGTTAACCTTGTCTGAACCCTTTCAAGTTTCGCAACATTCTTCCAATTGGAAGGGGACCAGAATTGTACGCAATATTCCAACAGTGGCCTAACCAATGTCCTGTACAGCCACAACATGACCTCCCAACTCCTGTACTAAATACTCTGACCCATAAACGAAAGCATACCAAACGCCTTTTTCACTATCCTATCTACCTGCGACTCCACTTTCAAGGAACTATGAACCTGCACTCCAAGGTCTCTTTGTTCAGCAACACTTCCTAGAACCTTACCATTAAGTGTACAAGTCCTGCTAAGATTTGCTTTCCCAAAATGCATCACCTCGCATTTACATAAATTAAACTCCATCTGCCACCTCTCTGCCCATTGGCCCCATCTGGTCAAGATCCTGTTGTAATCTGAGGTAACCCTCTTCGCTGTCCACTACACCTCCAATTTTGATATCATCTGCAAACTTACTAACTGTACTTCTGATGCTTGCAACCAAATGACAAAATGTAGAGGACCCAGCACCGATCCTGTGGCACTCCACTGGTCACAGGCCTCCGGTCTGAAAAAATACCCTCCACCACCACCCTCTGCCTTCTACCTTTGAGCCAGTTCTGCATCCAAATGGCTAGTTCTCCCTGTATTCCGTGAGATCTAACCTTGCTCATCAATCTACCATGGGGAACCTTGTCGAACACCTTACTGAAATCCATATAGATCACAACTACCGCTCTGCCTTCATCAATCCTCTTTGTTACTTCCTCCAAAAACTCAAACAAGTTTGTGAGACATGATTTCCCACGCACAAAGCCACGTTGACTATTCAGAATCAGTCCTTGCCATTCCAAATACATGTACAACCTGTCCCTCAGAATTCCCTCCAACAACTTGCCCACCAATGACATCAGACTCACCGGTCTATAGTTGTCTGGGAGTTTCACGGTGTTTCAGGGAGAAGAGTATTGTACATACTAACAGCAACATGGAAGGTTGCAGTGACTGAAGACGTTTAAAGATATAAGAAGGGTTCGAGGCTCTGGAGGCGACGTAGATAGGAAGACAATGGAGAATGCCAGGTTCCTGGGTTGGAGACAGTTACACAGATGGGGTCGGTTGCACAAACTGAAAGCGGTTCCGTTGGTCGGGAGGGTGGGGGGGGGGCGGGCTGAGGGTGATGTTTAAATAGATGAAGATCGAAGAATTGGTGAAGGATAAGGAGATTACGATTTTTTCACAGCTAAAGAAGGATTGTAGCAGCTGGAGACGTTTGCACAAATAGGGACAGATGAAGAAGTTAAAGACAAATACATTGACCTGGAGGGTGGTGTTGGTAGGAGGAGCGTACAGGGATAACCAGCACTGTCGGGGTTTATAGTGATGAAGGAATTTAGTGTCTACTGGAAAAACGTAAGTATTTGGGTGTTAGGGATTGGAAAACCTGACAGAGACTGAGAACATTGTGTGGATTAGAGGTGATTCCAAACAGAGGAAGGATTATTGTGACTGGAGGATATTACATGGGCCAGGATTGATGCCTGAGATCCTCTGTGCTGTCTCAGTGAGGACCAGTACAACAGAGGTGAGAGCAGGACTCTCACAAGATGCTGGGAATGAAGCCTAGAATGTTGCTGTTCCCTGCCCAGCACTGCGTCTATGTCCTGTCTTCGGGGTCTGAATACAGAAGGCCACTAACTCCTCCCTGTGCTGTTTACTGTGAGTGATCTTACCGGCTGCAGGATTTACTGAAGGCTCCAGATCTCACTCTCCATGTCTCTCTAGCTAACCAATTGTCTTCAATGTGGTGATGGACGGGAATTAGGAATTCAGCTAAGTCAGGAACATCCTGATTACCTTCTGGAGACAGAGAAATAGAGAGAATGGGAAATTAGATTGAGGCAGTGATGATGACTCATGTAGAGTAGCACTGAGTCCAACAGAGACCTGGAAAATCCCAGTATCGATCTATGGCCTGTGCTGCTGCATCTCTCTGGAGTGGAGAATTCTGTTGGCTCAGTATCTCAGACCAAATGCAGGAGTCAGAGGCGCTGATAGAGGCAGCAATTAGAACCACACAGTGAGTTATATCGCCAGAGTGCAGCAGGTTTTCAGAATCAAACAATAGTGTCAGAAGAAGTGGGTCTGCTGCAGCGTGAACTGCTACCAGTTCTCAGGGAGAAGTCAGCTATTTTATTGGGATGGTACATTGGTGGAGCCAGTGCCCTGGTCAATCATATGACCAGGATTATGCAGAGTGCTTTAACTGACACACATGAGGAGGGACAGGGTTCAGCTGAAAGGAAATCCCAATTCTACGGGGAAAGGTTGAAATATTGAAACATGGGGATGTGGTTGAGGAGAAACAGAAAGGAACAGGAAGAAAGTTAGTTTAAATAACATTGTACATCAATGTTATTTGATGAAGAAAATATGTGGCCTTAGATTATCAATCAGTCGTAGACCAAATTCTGGGTAATAAGGGTCAGAACACAGAAGTGGAAGGGCAGTGTTAAGGCTCCATTACAGCATTACATTGTGAGACACTACACTAACAGGGAATTATTTGAATTTGGAACAAAGGCACTTGGATAATTGAGAGGGGATTCAACTTTCCTCTCTCATCATCGCATTGATGATGGGCCACAGACGAAGCTGACACTCTCCCGCTCTTAGGGGGAGTCTGTCGGTGGCTGTACAGACCGATGTGGCCTTCCACAGACTCTGTGACACTTGGGTAGGAAGGTGGCCGTGGGAAGTGGGTATTTGGGGCGTTGGGCTGACAGCGCGCTACCTGTTCTGTTTTCTCCTGGATTTCCCACAGTAAATCCTAATACCTTTTTTTCAGATCTCCCCACCAACTGTGATTGCACATAGACGGCCTCATTGACCTTTCAGAGGCCCTATTCTCTCCCTCGCTATACGTTAGCCCCTGTTGAAACTTGTCAAAATGCCCCTGAAATTTCAAATATCCCTCATCACCAACAGTCTCCCACACCATTATCTATTCTGCCATTTATGCTCACACCAAAATACAGAATCCAACAGATTTAAAAATATTCTGCTTCTATGAAACCATGTGTCTCCCATTGTTTCTAAGCGTCCAGTTATCATTAATTGTCATATCCTTTATAATACAGTCCAGCATGTTCCCGACTTACTGTCAGACTAACACCGTTTGGTTTCAGGCTGACTGCACAAAGGGCTTTGGGCGGCATATTCAACAAAAACATCGTGGGAAGGTTCCTGTGCTGTATTGTTCCGTGTTCTATATAACTCTTTAAAAATTATGCATTAAGGAAGGATCTGGACTGAGAAAAGACTCGGGCCTCCCAGGGATGAAAGAGAGAGAAAGGGGTTGTGGGGAGGTAAGAACAGGGAAGGGGTATTGGGGTGGTAAGAACAGGGAAGGGAATACAGTGTGTAAGAGGGAGCATGAAAAATAAAAGCAAGCAGGAGCATAGGAATATCTGAGTGATGTTTGTGATGGAGGCCACATATACAAGTGGAATAAATTAACAGCACATAGCTTAGGGACATGCAGTAATGAAACCCTCATTTGAACATGAATGGAAGGAATAACAACAAACTATCACATCAGGTTAAAATACACATTATTAAAGGTGGCGAAGGTTGGACAATGTTAAAGAGATTGTCATGGAGGACAGCGATGAAACAGAGCAACGGATGGACATGGATTCAGATCCACAGTTAAGGGATCACACCAGGGCCTGATCAATGAACCACAGCAAAGCAAGGTCAGTATTGAATTATACATGAATACTCAATAATATTCACCTCTGAACTAATTTCATCATCCTTCATTGTAAACTCTCTGGCTGGACCTTGTAGCTGAGAAGATAGCACAGAACTGGAATCAGAGAAATACTTCACTTTTCATTACTTGCATTTCTCTGCAAAATGAGATGACAAAAGACACATGTTCAGAGACATTCAGAATAAACAAATATATCTCCTGGTTTGAGTGCTAAACATCCACCTGTTAAAGGAGTTTTCACCATCAATTCCGGACGGGAATTTACAAATGATTTGAGAGATCTCGTAGTTTCATGACAAGGTTATGTTGTAGAGACGATGAGAGAGATTTGATAGATGCATCCCATTTTAAGATATTTTTCTAACGGCCAATTTTGTTCTTCCAAGGATTATTTGGAAACAAAAGGTTGGAATACAGGGAAAAAAATGTTATTCATGAACAGACCCAATCGTCTGTAATCACGGAATTTAATGGCGAGGGTAACTACCCGGCATGCTCCGCGGTGTTGAAGGCGCTCTATACTCACGACGGGCGAGGGCAGCACATTGGCAGTACCGAATTTATCTCCGTGGGAAATGGGAAGATATGCGCTTTTCCACAAGGTAAGGCTGCAGGAGCTGGAAAGCGTTTATAAATCATTTCAGCGAGAAGCGAGCACATTGAAAAATAACGTAGTGAAATGTATGGCAGTTCCGAGGTGAACAGCCGCCACCCGGATCCATGGCGTCACAGTGCGGGGGCGGGGCCTGAGGTTGACCCATGCAGATGCTGAAAATCTGATAGTAAATCAGACAGTGCTGGAGGAGGTCAGCAGGTCTGGCAGGAGATGTGGACAAAGACATAGGGTGAACCATTCCAGTCCTGTGTGCATCTTCTTCAGAACCCATTACCCGGGTGCTGCAGTGTCCTCGGCCATAGCTTTATATCAGCTTCACTCTCAGGTGATCTTTAAAACAAACAGCAGTCTACCTGAATCTCTGGATTTTTCTACAGGTGACATTTTTAACCAACCTGTTCAGACGTGTCATGTCCCACTTGTGAAGCAGGTGGTGGCTTGAGAATCCAGGCCTTCTTAGTTAGAGGGGAGTTCCTCAAGTTCGAGACTTTGGCCCAACCATCTTCAGCTGCTTCGCCAATCTCTTTCCCTTCAGAAGTAGGGATGTTGGTTGACGATTGGACAATATTCAGCATCATTTTCAACTGCTTAGATACTGATGTAGCGCATATCCATATGTTCAGGTTGTAAGTTTGCTCACTGAGCTGGTAGGCTTGTTCTCATTGAGAATAATCTTACAACCTGAAGTTCAATCTAAGCTAAAAATGTTCTCAAAATTCGCATACCCACAAGTAGCAAGACCTGGCCAGCATCTAAAATCTGCACAAGTGGCAAGTAACAGCTGTATCACATCCATGTCTGGCAAAAACGATCTTCAACAAGAGAAAATCTGAGTATCCCTTGTTGACATTCAACAGCAATATCATTGTTGAATCCTCCATGAGTAGCATTCCGGGGTGCAATATTGATGAGAAACTGAACAGGACTGTTCATACAACTTTTGGTGCAGGATCAGGGCGGAGGTAAAAAGTCTTGCAGCGCTCAACTCACGTCCTGACTCCCCACCTTACAAGATTTAAGTCAGGTGTGATGCCGAATCCTCTCCACTTGCCTGGTTGAATGCTGCTTCAGCAACACAAGAAACGGCACGGTGGCACAGTGGTAAGCACTGCTGCCTTAAAGCGCCAGAAACCCAGATTCAATTCCCACCTCAGGTGACTCTCTGTGTGGAGTTTGAGCACTCTCCCTGTGTCTGCGTTGGTTTCCTCCAGGTGCTCCTGTTTCCTCCCACAATGCAAAAATGTGCAGGTTAGGTAGATTGGTCATGCTAAATTGCCCGTAGTGTTAGGTGTAGGGGAATGAGTCTGGGTGAGTTGCGCTTGGGGCGAGTCGGTGTGGACTTGTTGGGCTGAAGGGCCGGTTTCGACACTGTTAGTAATCTAAGCTTGTCAATATTTGGGACAAAACAGCACTTTTGATTTCCTTCATCACCATTGATGTCCTGTAGCAGCGAAGGCTCTCATCTCTTGTGTAACATCCTTCTGTGAAGGGGGCTGTGCTATTCACCAGTTGGCGGGGTACATTCTGCAATAGGTTTGCACCTCAGGATACACAATGTCCCAGGTTCCTTTTTGCATTTGATGGTGCTTTTTGCATCATTCGAGATGATTGGACCATTTGTTTGGGAGGAGGTGTGGAATAGAGAAAGGATGTCTTTCTGAAATTTGATTTGTTTGATCTGAGATTTTACATTGTGTGGACTGCGATAATATTTGAATATCATTTCACAGAGTTTGAAAGAACTGAAGATCAGTGAGACAAATCAAACATGATATAAAGATCCAACAGAGTCACTAAATTCATTTGGACATAAAGGGACCATGTTTATCTAGTATGTCAGTGAGCAAAGGTTTCAAACAACATTGTATGTGGTAAAGCATCAATACAGACGCACACACAAGAGTGAAAGTGTTCCAGTGAACTACCTGCAGACATTATTTAACATTATCCAGTTAACAATCTAAAAAAGATTCACAGACAGAGAATCCATAAATATGTTGTGTTTATGGGAAAGGATTCACCAGATCATCCAACTTGAGGAGATCAGCACCATGGAAATATCTGGATGGTGAGAAGAATTGCAAATTCCCAGACCAGCTGGAGACTCATCGACACAGACATTCCGGGGAGAGACCGTTCACCTGCTGTATGTGTGGGAAGTGATTTGTTTTGTCATTCAGCTTCATGTCACACCAATGGCTTTACACTGACAAGAGATCTTTCCCCTGACTGTGGGGGGAAAAAACTTTCAGATCTGTAATGGTCTTCAATTCAATGGTTTTTATTTAACACCACCCTGTTCACATGGAGGAGAAGTCATTCAGCTGTTCCGTGTGTGGGAAGGTATTCACTTGGGGATCCAGCAGTGCCATGCTCTTTCTTCCTTGATAAGAGACTCAAGCATTTTCCCCACTACAGATGTTACACTAACTGATCTATAATTCCCCATCTTTTGTTTACCTACCTTTTTAAACAGTGGTGCCACATTTACTGCATTCCAATCTGCTGAAAATGTCCCAGAGTCCAGAAAATTACTGACAGTGCACCTGCTGTATCCCCCGCTGTCTCTTTTAGCACCCTGGGATGCATGATACCAGGACCAGGAGACTTGTCTATCCTTAGCTCCATGAGCTTGACCAACACTAGCGTCTCCGTAATAATGTTTGTTTCCAGATCCTCACCGACTCCATCTCTTTGTCAATCACTGGCATGTTATTAGTGCCCTCCACTGGGAAGACCGATAAAAAATACCTGTTCAGTGTCTCAGCCATTTCATCACATCCCATAACTAAATGCCCGTTCTCATCCTCTGAAGGACCAACATTTACCTTAGCCACTCTTTTTAATTTAAAATTTTCATAGAAACTTCTGCTCTCTGTCTATAAATTCTGTGATACATCTTTTCTCTCCTGTTCTTTCCTACGGTTCTTTATCGCTCCTTGTGTGGCTTTCTTTTGACATTTAACACTTTCCCAATCTTCCAGTTTCATGCTGTTTTTGACCACTTTGTATGCCTTATCTTTCAATGTGATCGCCTCCCTTATTTCCTGATTTGGAGATGCCGGTGTTGGGGACCGGGATGTACAAAGTTAAAAATCACAGAACACCAGGTTATAGTCCAATAGGTTTAATTGGAAGCACACTAGCTTTCGGAGTGACGCTCCTTCTTTAGGTGATAGTGGAGGGGTCAATCCTAACACAGAATTTATAGCAAATGTTCACAGTGTGATGTAACTGAAATTATACATTGAAAAATTGATTGCCTGTTCAGCCATTCATCTGATAGAATACAGTGATAGTTTCACTTCTTTCATGTGTAAATCACAAAATCATTTTTTAAAAGTTGCATTCTCGGGTTAGCTGTTAACAATGGTGATAGCTAGGCAATATGTTGAAGGTGTTGGACCCCTGTGTTCTCTGTCTCTGCCTTGATGTTTAGATTAATTCTAATCTAAAAAGTGAGATAACGGAGTTTTACATACATTCATGCATTTTTTGAGCAAAGAAAACTGTGACACTGCAGGTACAAAGAGGGCGTAGGAGAGGGGGTAAGGAGAAGGGGAAAGGGGAGGGGAAGGAGGGGGAAGTGAGGGGAAAATGGGGTGAGAGAGGAGGGAGAACAGAGGAGGGAGGAAGGGATGAGATGGGAAAAAGACAAGGGTTGAAAAGGACAGGAACGGAAGGAGGGGCAAAAGGAGGGGGAAGGGGAGGGGAAGAGGGGGAAGGGGCGGGTTGCATGTAGAGAGGGGCATGTAGTGGGTGTGATGGAAAGAGGGAAGGGGGAAGGGGAAGGAGAGGGCCTGGAAGGAGAGGGCGAAATGGGGGAGAAGGAGAGGTGGTGAAGGCTGGGGGAGGAGAGTGGGGGAATGGAGAGGGGGTAGGAGATGGGGGTAGGAGGGGGGAAGGGGAGAAGGATGGGGAAGGTGTGGGGAGAACGGAGGGAGAGGGAGGAGAGAGGAGAGAGGAGGGAGGATGGAGTGTGGTGAAGGGGTGGGAGGAGAGCGCAGTGAGGATAGGGAATGGAGGGGGAAGGAGATAGTGGCGGGGGAGGAGGGCGGGGGAAGGAGAGTGGGGAAGGAGAGGGGACGAACAGGGGTAGGTAGAAGGCGAAGTGGGAGAGGAGAGAGACAGGAGGAGAGGGTAAGGAGGGGTGGAGAATGAGAGAGGGGGAAGGAGAGGGGGGAAGGAGCGAGGGGGAAGGGGAGAGAGGGAAGGAGAATGATGCAGGGAGGAGATGGCTTGGGAAGGAAGAAAATGGGTGGAAGGAGAAGGTGGAAGAATAGGGGAGGTGGGGGGAAGGAGTGGAGATAAGGAGTGGGAAGCAGAGGGGGTGGAGGGGATGGGGAAGGAGACGGGGAAGGAGGGGTAGGGGAAGGACAGTGGGTGGTTGGGAAAGAGGGCGAAAGGAGGGAAGGTGGGGTGGGAAGGAGGGGAAAAGTGAAGAATTGTGGGATGTAGGAGCAAGGAGGGAAGGATGGGTAAGGGGAGGGGGAAGCATAGGGTAGGGGAAGGGGGCAGGAAGGAGGAAAGAGAGGCAGGGGAGCGAGGGGTGAGCAAGCAGGGGCAATGAATGAGAAGTGGAAGGAGGGGGAAGGAGAGGGGGTGGAAGCAGAGGAAGGAAGGACGGGGGGAGGTGGTGGTGGGAAGGAGGGGCGAAGGAGAAGTCAGGAAGAAGAGTTGGGTGGAGAATGGGGAGGAGCGGGGGGATGGAGAGGGGAAAAGAGGATATGAGGCGGGAGGGAAGGGGAGAAGGGAGGAGGAGATAATTGAAGGAGATGAGGAAGGAGAGCGGGAAATCAGAGGGGAGAAAGAGGGGGAAAGGAGAGGGGAAGGTAGGAATGAGGAGTGGGAAGGAGGGGGAAGGGATGAGGAAGGGGAAGGAGGGTGGAGAAAGAGAGGGAAGGAGAGAGGGTGAGGAGAAAAGATGAATAGTGGGAGAGAGGAGAGGGAGAGAGGGAAGAATACGAGGGGAAAACAGAGGGGGTAGGAATGAGGGGGACAAGGGGGTGGAGAAGAGAGGGAGGAAAGGGTGGAGAAGAGTGGGAGAGGGAGAGGGGAAGAGAAGGCGGGAGAGGGAGGAGAGGAGAGGAGAGAAGGGGAGGAGGTGGGAAGGAGAGGGGGAATGTGGGAGGTGGATTGAAAGAGGGGAGGAGAATGTGGGTGAGGAGTTTGCGGAGGAGTGAAGGGGCGGAGGGATGGAGGAGGGTGAGGATTGGGGCGAGGAGAGAGGGGAGGAGAAGGTGGGTGAGGAGTTTGCGGAGGAGTGAAGGGGCGGAGGGATGGAGGAGGGTGAGGATTGGGGCGAGGAGAGAGGGGGAGCAGGGGGTGAAAGGAGAGGAAGGAAGGACAGGGGAGGTGGGGGTGGGAAGGACGGGGATAAGGAGGGGAGATGGAGAAGGGGTGGAAAGGGATGTGGGCAAGAAGAGGGTGACAGAGATGGGGAAGTATGGGTGGGAGGTTGGGAAAGAGGTGTGGGGTGAAGGAGGGGTAGGAAGGAGGGGGAAAGGGGAAAGGATAGGGAGGGCGAAGGTTATGGGAGGGGAGGGGTGAAAGGGGTGAGGAAGTGTGGGTGAAGGGGGAAAGGAGGGGGCAATGAAGGATGTGGAAGGAAGGGGGTGGGGGTAAGGAGAGAGGGAAGGAAAATGGGGGAAGGAGAGTGGGAAAGAGGAGAGGGAGGGCGGAGTCAGTTGAAAGGAGAGGGGAGGTGAGGGATGATTGAGATGTGGGGAAGGAACAAAGCGGAAGGAGAGGGGTGGAGGACAGGGGGGTGGGTTGAAGAAGCTGGGGATGCGAGGTGGAGGAGAGGGCAGGAAGACTTTGGGAAGGATGAGTGATAGGAGAGGAGGTGGGGGAAGGAGTGGGGGGTGCAGGAGAGGAAGGGGATGAGCGGTGGACAGAAGGGGATGGAGGAGAAGGAGAGGGGGTATTGAGATGTGGGGAAGGATTGAGAGAAGGAGAAGGGGGTGGAGGAGGGGGTGGATGTGGAGGAGAGGGAGGAGGCGGTGGGGGTGGAGGGGGTGAGGAGAGGGAGCGAGGAGAGGATGCAAGGGGGGAAACAGAGGGGGTGGGAATAAGAGGGAGAAGAGGGGGAGGAGAAGGGAAGGAGAAGAGAGGGGATGAGAGAGCGGCAGAGGAGTGGAGAAGAGAGTGGGAGAAGAGAGAAGGGGAAAGAGAAGGCGGGCAAAGGAGGACGGGGAGGTAGGGAGGTGGAAGGAGAGGAGAGAAGGGGAGGAGAGAGGGGGAGGAGAGAAGGGAAGGAGGTGGGGAGGAGAGGGGGGAATGCGGGAGCAAGGACGAGAGGGGGAGGAAAGGGTGGGTTCAGAGATAGAGGGGGAGGAGAGAGGGGGAGGAATGAATGGGAGGAGGGGAGGAGGGGGATGAGGGGGAGGAGAGGGGGAGTACAGTGATGAGAGGGGAGGAGAGAGGGAGGGGGAGATTGGAGATGGAGGCAAGTGGGGGAGGGAGAGAGAGAGTGGGACGAGAGAGGGAGAAGAGTGGGTGGAGGAGGGGAGGAGTGGGGAGAAGGGGATTGGGGGAAAGAGAGATGGTAGGAGTAGTTGGGTAGGAAAGGGAGCAGGAGGACAGGGGTTGAGGAACGGGGTGGATGGGGTGAGGGGGAGTAGAGGGGTGGAGGGTGGAGGGGAGGGGGTTTGTAGAAGATAGGGAGAGGAATGAGGGAGAGGAGTAGAGGTGGGGAGCAAGTGGAAGGCGGAGGAGGGGAAGTCAGCGAAGGAAGTGGGGAGATGAAGGGGGACGAGTGATGTGGAGGAGAGGGGAGGAGAGAGGGGGAGGTGACGGGGGAAGGAGAGTGGGAATGAGAGGGGGAGGAGAGAGGGGGAGGAGAGGGGGGAGGCGAGGACATGGGGGAGTCTGGGGTGTGAGGCGAGGGGGACTTTGGGGTGGAGTAAGAGAGAGGGGGTGGGAGGTGGAGGAGAGGGAGACATGAGGGTTGCAGGATGCGTGGAGGTGTGGGGAGGAAAGAGGTGAAGATGAGGAAGAAGGGAGGACGGTGGGAGGTGAGGATACGAGGGGAGAATATGGGGGTAGGGAAGAAGTTGGGGAGAAGGGGTGAAGAAGAGAGAGATGGGAGAGGGGAAGAAGAGAGGGTGGAGAAGAGAGGCAGAGAGGGCGGGGATGGGGAGAGGAGAGCATGGGAGGTGAACAAAGGATAGGGTGGAGGAGGTGAAGGCGTGAGGAGATGGGATGAGGAGAGAGGGGAGAGGGGAGAGGAGAGAGTGTAGAAGTGATTGGGAGAGGGGAGAAAGAAGAGGAGAGAGGTGAGAGGTGAGAGGAGAGAGGGGAGGATGGAGAGGACAGAGGGAAGAGGAGGAGAGGGGAGAGGAGAGAGGGGATGAGGAGAGAGGAGAGAGGGGAGAGAAGAGAGTGGAGAGATGAGTGGGAGAGGGGCGAAAGGAGATGAGAGAGGGAGAGGAGAGAGGGGAGAGGGGAGAGGAGAGTGGAGAGAAGGGAGGGGAGAGGGGGAGGAGAGATGGAAGAGGAGAGTGGAGAGAAGGGAGGGGAGAGGGGTAGGAGAGAGGGGAGAGGAGAGAAAAGAGAGGAGAGAGGAGAGAGTGGAGAGCGGTGAGGGGAGAGGAGCGAGGGGAGAGGAGAGAGGGGAGAGGATGGACGGGAGAGGGGAGAGGAGAGAGGAGAGAGGGGAGAGCGGAGAGCGGAGAGGAGAGAAGAGAGAGCAGGGAGTGGAGAGAAGAGAGGGGAGAGAGAGAGCAGAGAGTGGTGAGGAGTGAAAGGAGAGAGTGCTGATCCGTGAGAGGAGAGAGGAGAGGGGAGGGGAGAGAGGGGAGGGGAGAGAAGAGAGGAGAGAGGGAAGAGGGGAGAGGAGGTAGGATAGAGGGGTGAGAGGACAGGAGAGAGGGGAGAGGGGAGAGGTGAGAGGAGAGGTGAGAGGGGAAGTGGAGGGGGAGAGGAGAGTGGGGAGAGGGGAGAGAAGTGCGTGGTGACAAGTGAGAAGTGGGGGGAGAGGAAAGAGGGGAGGGGAGAGGGGAGAGGAGAGAATGGAGTGGAGGAAGGGGAGCAGGGAGAGGAGAGACGGGAGAAGAGAGAACAGAGAGCAGAGTGAATAGAGGAGAGAGCAGAAAGAGGAGGGGGAGAGGAGAGAGGAGACGGGAAAGGGAGAGGGGATGAGGAGAGGGGGAGTGGAGAGAGCGGAGAGGGGAGAAGAGAGACGGGAGACGGGAGAGGGGGACGGGGAGAAGAAAGGAGAGAGGGAAGAGGAGAAAGGGGAAAGGATAGAGAGGAGGGGGAGAGGAGAGAGGAGAGCGGGGAAAGTAGGGGAGAGTGGATGAGAAGAGAGTGGAGAGGGGAAAAGGGAGGGGGAGAGGGTAGAGGGGAGAGAGGAGAGAGAGGAGAGATGGGAGGGGAGGGGAGAGGAGAGCGAGAAGAGGGAAGCGGGGATGAGGAGAGAGTGGAGAGGGGAGAAGAGAGAGCGAGGGGGAGAGGGGAGAGAGGTGAGGACAAATGGGAGAGCAAGATAAGAGACGGGAGAGGCGAGAACAGAGAGCAGAGAGGAGAGAGGAGAGAGCAGAAATGGGAGAGTGGAGAGGGAAGGGGAGAGAGGAGAGTGGAGAGGAGAGAGTGGAGGGGAGAGTGGAGAGTAGAGCGGGGAGAGGGGAGAGGAGAGAGTAGTGACGAGCAAGGGGAGAGGGGAGAGGAGTGACCGAAGAGGCTAGAGCAGAGAGGATAGAGGAGAGAGGTTGAGAGCAGAAAGGGGAGGGGGGAGAGGAGAGTGGAAAGAGGGAAGATTGGAGAGGAGAGAGGGGAGAGGAGAGAGAAGGGTGGGTAGAGGGGAGAGGGGAGAGGCGAGAGAAGACAATAGAGAGGGAAGAAAGAAGCAGAGATGAGGAAAGAGTGGAGAGGGGAGAGGAGAGAGAGGAGAGTGGGGAGAGGGGAGAGGGCATGAGGATAGAGTGGACGGGGAGAGGAGAGAGGGGAGGCGAGAGGGAGAGAGGGGAGAGGAGAGGAGGAGAGGGGAGAGGAGAGAGGGGAGAGGAGAGAGGAAATAGGAGAGAGTGGAGATGAGAGAGGGGAAAGAAGACGGGGAGAGGGGAGTGGAGAGAGGAGAGTGGGGAGGGGGAAAGGGGAGAGGAAAGAGGGGAGAGGAGGGAGTTGAGAGGAGAGGGGAGTGGGGAGAGGGGATGAGGAGAGAGTGGTGAGGGGAGAGCGGAGAGGGGAGATGAGAGGATGAGAGGAGAGAGGAGAGAACAGAGAGGAGAGAGCAAAGAGGGGAGAGAGGATTGGGGAGATGAGAGAAGGCAGAGGAGAGAGAAGAAAACAGAGAGCAGAGAGAAGAGGGAGAGAGAGGGGGAGAGTGGATAAGGAGAGTGGTGAGGATTGAGAGGAGAGGAGAGGATAGAGGAGAGAGGTTGAGAGCAGAAAGGGGAGAGGGGAGAGGAGAGTGGAAAGAGGGAAGATTGGAGAGGAGAGGGGGGAGAGGAGAGAGAAGGGTGGGTAGAGGGGAGAGGGGAGAGGCGAGAGAAGAGAATAGAGAGGGAAGAAAGAAGCAGAGATGAGGAAAGAGTGGAGAGGGGAGAGGAGAGAGAGGAGAGTGGGGAGAGGGGAGAGGGCATGAGGATAGAGTGGACGGGGAGAGGAGAGAGGGGAGGCGAGAGGGAGAGAGGGGAGAGGAGAGGAGGAGAGGGGAGAGGAGAGAGGGGAGAGGAGAGAGGAAATAGGAGAGAGTGGAGATGAGAGAGGGGAAAGAAGACGGGGAGAGGGGAGTGGAGAGAGGAGAGTGGGGAGGGGGAAAGGGGAGAGGAAAGAGGGGAGAGGAGGGAGTTGAGAGGAGAGGGGAGTGGGGAGAGGGGATGAGGAGAGAGTGGTGAGGGGAGAGCGGAGAGGGGAGATGAGAGGATGAGAGGAGAGAGGAGAGAACAGAGAGGAGAGAGCAAAGAGGGGAGAGAGGATTGGGGAGATGAGAGAAGGCAGAGGAGAGAGAAGAAAACAGAGAGCAGAGAGAAGAGGGAGAGAGAGGGGGAGAGTGGATAAGGAGAGTGGTGAGGATTGAGAGGAGAGGAGAGCAGAGAGAGGAGAGGAGAGGAGGGGAGAGGGGAGAGGAGATGAAGAGAGAGGGGGGAAGGGAGAGGAAAGAAGGGAGATGGGAGAGGGGAGAGGAGAGAGGAGACAGGGGAGAGGGGAGAGGGGAGATGAGAGAAGATGGGAGAGAGGAGAGGGTAGGGGGCGAGGTGAGAGGACAGAAGAGCGAGGAGAGGAGGAGAGGGAGAGGAGATAAGCAGAGAGGGGACGAGGAGAGGAGAGAAGGGAGTGATGCGAGGGGAGAAGAGAGAGGAGAAAGGGGAGGGGAGAGGAGAGAGGGGAAAGGAGAGATGAGAGGGGAGAGGGGAGGGGAGGGTGGAGAGGGGAGAGGAGAGAGGGGGAGTGGGGAGAAGGGTAGAGGAGAGAGGGAGTTGAGAGGAGAGTGGAGGAAGGGGAGAGGAGAGACAGGCGAGGGGAGTGGGGAGTGGTGAGAGTAGAGGGGGAGAGGAGAGAGGGGTGAGGTGAGAGGAAAGAGTGGAGAGGGGAAAGAAGAGAGTTGAGAGGGGAGAGGGGAGAGGAGAGAGGAGAGAGGAAACAGGGGAGGGGGAGCGCGGAGAGGAGAGCGGGGAGAGGGAAGAGAAGAGAGGAGAGGGGGAGATGGGATGGGGAGAGGGGAGGAGGGATAGTGGAGAGGTGAGAGGGGAGTGGAGAGAGAGGAGAGGAGAGTGGAGCGAGCAGAAAGCAGTGAGTGGAGAGGGGAGAGGAGAGCGTGGTGAGGAGTGAGAGCAGAAGGTAGAGGAGAGAGGGGAGAGAGGAGTCGGAGAGATGAGAGGGGAGAGGGGAGGAGGAGAGAGGGAAGAGGGGAGTGGAAAGAGGGGAGAGGAGGGAGGTGACAGGAGAGAGAGGAATGGGGAGAGGGAATGAGGAGAGAGTGGTGAGGAGAGAGCGGAAAGGGGAGAGGAGAGAAGGGAGAGGAGAGAGGTGAGAACAGAGAGGAGAGAGGAGAGGGGGAGGGGGAGAGTGGAGAGGAGAGAGGAGAGAAGAGCGACGAGGGGGAGAGGGAGAGGGGATAAGCAGAGAGGGAAGGGGAAAGGAGAGAAGGGAGAGGTAGGAGGGGAGATGGGAGCGGAGAGTGTGGTGAGGAGTGAGAGGAGAGGGGTGATGTGAGAGGGGAGTGGAAGATGGGCGAATGAGCGGGGAGAGGGGAGAGGTGAAAGGAGAGACGGGAGAGGAGGGAGAGGAGAGGAGAGGAGAGGAGAGGAGAGGAGAGGAGAGGAGAGGGGGAGAGCACAGAGCAGAGAGGGGAAAGGGGAGAGGAGAGAATGGTGAGGAGTGAGAGGAGAGGGTAGAGGAGAGAGGAGAGGGGAGAGGGGAAAGGAGAGAGAAGAGAGCAGAGAGGGGAGGGGGAGAGGTGAGAGGAGAGAGGAGAAGGGGACAGAGGAGAGAGCAGAGAAGATGAGGAGAGATTGAAGAGGGGAGAGGAAATGGGGAGGGGGAGAGGAGAGAGGAGAAAGGGGAGATGGGAGAGGGGAGAGGAGGGAGGGGATCGTGGTGAGGAGTGAGAGGAGAGGGGAAAGGGGAGAGAGTGGTGAGGAGAGAAGGGAGAGCAGTGACCAGAGAGGGGAGAGAGGAGACCAGAGAGGAGAGTGGCAGATGGGAGAGCGGAGAGGGGAGAAGAGGGAGGTGAGAGGAGAGGGGGAGAGGGGAGAGGAGAGCGGAGAGTGGAGAGGGGGAGAGGGGAGAGAAGAGAGGGGAGTGGGGAGAGGAGAGGGGACAGAGGTGAGAGGGGAGTATGGAGAGTAGAGAGGAGAGAGGATGGGGAGGGGGAGAGCAGAGACTGGTGAAGAGTGAGAGGAGAGGGTAGAGGGGAATGGAGAGAGGGTCGAGAGGAGAGAGGGGAGAGAAGAGAGAGGAGAGAGGCGAGGGGGCGAGGGGAGAGGAGAGAGGCGAGGTGGTGAGGGGAGAGGAGAGAGGGGAGAGCAGAGAGGAGAGAGGGAAGAGGGAGGGGGAGAGGGGAGAGGAGAGAGGAGAGAAGAGCGACGAGGGGGAGAGGGAGAGGGGATAAGCAGAGAGGGAACGGGAGAGGAGAGAGGAGAGAGGTGGGAGGGGAGATGAGAGCGGAGAGTGTGGTGAGGAGTGAGAGGAGTGGGGTGATGTGAGAGGGGAGTGGAAGATGGGAGAGGAGAGCGGGGAGAGGGGAGAGGTGAAAGGAAAGAGGGGAGAGGAGGGAGAGGAGAGGAGAGGGGGAGAGCACAGAGCAGAGAGGGGAGAGGGGAGAGGACAGAATGGTGAGGAGTGAGAGGAGAGGGTAGAGGAGAGAGGAGGGGGAGAGAGAATGGGGAGACGGGATGAGGAGAGAGGGGAAGGGGAGAGGAAAGGGGAAGGGGGTGAGGAGAGACGGGAGAGCAGAGTGGGGAGCGGAGAGAGGAGAGAGGGGAGAAGGGAAACTGGATGGGGAGAGGGGAGATGGGACGGGGAGAGGGGAGTGGGGATAGGGGAGAGGCGAGAGGGGAGGGGAGAGGAGAGGAGAGAGGAGTGAGCAGAGAGCAGAGAGGGGAGAGGAGATACTAGTGAGGAGTGAGAGGAGAGGGTAGAGGAGAGAGAGGAGAGGGGAGAGGGGAAGGAGAGAGAAGAGAGCAGAGAGGGGAGGGGGAGAGGTGACAGGAGAGGGGAGAAGGGGACAGAGGAGGGCAGAGAGGATGAGGAGAGATTGGAGAGGGGAGAGGAAATGGGGAAGGGGAGAGGAGAGAGGAGAGAGGGGAGATGGGAGAGGGAAGAGGAGGGAGGGGATCGTGGTGAGGAGTGAGAGGAGAGGGGAAAGGGGAGAGAGTGGTGAGGAGAGAAGGGAGAGCTGTGGCCAGAGAGGGGAGAGAGGAGACCAGAGAGGAGAATGGCAGAGGGGAGAGCGGAGAGGGGAGAAGAGGGAGGTGAGAGGAGAGGGGGAGAGGGGAGAGGAGAGCGGACAGTGGAGTGGGGGAGATGGGAGAGAAGAGAGGGGAGTGGGGAGAGGAGAGGGGACAAAGGAGAGAGGGGAGTATGGAGAGTAGAGAGGAGAGAGGATGGGGAGGGGGTGAGCAGAGACTGGTGAAGAGTGAGAGGAGAGGGTAGAGGGGAAAGGAGAGAGGGTCGAGAGGAGAGAGTCGAGGGGGTGAGGGGAGAGGAGAGAGGCGAGGTGGTGAGGGGAGAGGAGAGAAGGGAGAGCAGAGAGGAGAGAGAGGAGGGGGATAGGGGAGAGCAGAGAGGGGAGAGGAGAGGGGAGGCGAGAGGTGAGGGTTAGAGGGGAGATGAAAGAGGAGCGAGGAGAGGGGGAGAGGGGACATGGTAGGGCGAGAGGAGAGAGATGAGGAGGAGAGGGAAGTGGGGTTAAGGATAGAGGGGAGAGGGGACAGTGGAGAGGAGAGGAAACAGCAGAGAGGGGAGAAGGGTGATGAGAGGGTGGTGAGGATTGAGGGGAGGGTGAGAGGAGAGAGAGGAGAGGGGGAGAGGGGAGAGGAGAGTGTGGTGAGGACAGAAGGGAGAGCAGAGAGCTGCGTAGGGAGAGGAGAGCGGAGAGTGGGAGAGGGACGAGCAGAGACGGGAGAGGAGAGAGGAGAGGGGAGAGGGGAGAAGGGAGAATGGAGAGGAGAGAGGGGAGAGGGTAGGGGAGAGAGTGGTGAGGAGTGAGATGAGAGGGGTGAGGAGAGCAGAGAGGCGGATATGGGAGAGGAAAGGGCAGAGAACAGAGAGGGGAGAGGGGAGAGGAGAGCGTGGTGAAGAATGAGAGGAGACAGGAAAGGGGAGAGGAGGGGGAGAGGTTAGAGGAGAGAGGAGAGAGGAGACGGGAGAGGGGAGAGGAGAGATGAGGATTGGGGTGTAGGGGCGGAGGGGAGAAGTGGTGGGGAGGGGGAGGAGAAGGTGGAAGGAGGGGGAGGGGAGAGAGGTGGAGAAGAGAGGGGTGGGGGTTCAGGGGAGGACAGAAAGAGAGGGTGTGGGAAGATTGGTAGGAGAGTAACCCGACCAGACCTTTCTTCGTCTGACCAGTTCACCTAACGTATGGGTAACTCCCCCATGACCAATCCACCCTGACCTGTACGCCTTTGGACTGTGTGAGGAATCCCAAGCAGATACTGGGGAGAATGTACACTCTCCACACAGACAGTCGCCTGGGGGAGGAATCCAACCGGGTCCCTGGCACTGTGAGGCAGCAGGGGAAACCACTGAGCCACCGTGCCACCCTAACGAGAGAGAGAGAGAGAGAGAGAGAAGAGAGAGAGAGAGAGAGAGAGAGAGAGAGAGAGAGAGAGAGAGAAAGAGAGAGGGGATAGAGAGAAAAGAGAGGGGATAGAGGGAAGAGAGATGGGAGAGAAGAGAGATGGGAGAGAGAAGAGAGATGGGAGAGAGAAGAGAGAGGGGAAGGAGAGAGAGTGTTGGGAGAGGGGGAGAAGAGAGGTGGAGAAGAGAGAGCAGGAGAATGAGAGCGAGAGAGAGAAAACGAGAGAGGGAGAGAGAGAGGAGAGAGAAGAGAAAGAGAGAGCGAGAACGAGATAGATAGAAAAGGCAAAAAGGGAAAAAGTGACCCCCAGACCACACTCTGTCACAGTCAGACAGAGACAGTAACAGATAGATACTCCCCCGGTCAGCCCGCATAGCTTGAGGGTAATGGCTGACCAAGCTAGGTTCAAATACTCCCAGGGTCTATCACTCAAACCCCAGCTCCTCCCCAACCCCAGTTCATCCAGTCAGCTCCCAGCATCCTTTACCTGGAACACACCTCTCCCAGGTATGGGACACACCAACAATCCCCTAAGACTTTGGTTCAGATCGTCAGGGAGGATATGATGGAGAAATTATATGCAGTGATTGGTAATGACTGAGGATGCAACACTTACTCAAACGCAATCATT
This sequence comes from Chiloscyllium plagiosum, assembly GCF_037043375.1. NCBI lineage: Eukaryota > Metazoa > Chordata > Chondrichthyes > Orectolobiformes > Hemiscylliidae > Chiloscyllium > Chiloscyllium plagiosum. The sequence continues at coordinate 64,618,141 of NW_028270184.1, forward strand.
TTCAGTTTCTGACGTATCGATCGATCACGTCAGATTTTGATTAGATGTTTGTGTGGAGTTTCCTGTCTGTGAATCTTCTTCAAATATTCAAAGAAGTTTAATAAAGGCAGTGTCAGTCCAGGTGAGAAAGTAGATAGACAAATAATTCCCTTTGTTTGATGTTTTTGTGTGTATATCCTTCCTTGCAATCCTTCGAGAAAGAAGCTTCCAAAATCCATTACTATTAGGGCAGAGAGAAAAGGATAATCAAACTGAAGTAAGAAATTGTCTCTAAACATGAACATTATTTCTCTCTCCCAAAAGGTGCCAGTCCTCTTGGGTTCCTCCAGCACACTCTCTATAACAGAAACTCACATTATCCCCCCTCCTTCTCGAGGGTGATCAGTATACTCACAACAGAGATTTTCATACATTGTGAAGGATGGGAGGGTCCAGAGAGGGGACAGGCTCATTCATTTACCAGGAAATTTCAGGAGTGATTTATGATGCAATGGAGCAATTGGAGTTGAAGCGAGATGCAACAGAGTTTATTGGCTTCTAACTGGTGTAGATAAGGAAGATGAAAACAAGATGTTCACATTAGCTGGGGAAATGGACAATTAGATAGGAAAATTAAGATTTTGGATAGATTGACAGGGAGGATTTGATGAAGTGTTTCTATGGAAGTGATTCAATGCCCACTGCATCTTAATGGTATACAGTTGAACTGAGCAGCCCAAAGCACCGTATTTAATCTCCAGTTTCTGTCAAGCCGTGGGCTTGAATTATCCCAGTACCAGAGCCACAGTGATGTAGCTCAGACAGTCACATCGATCGGCCTTGGTATCTTCCAGTTTGCGATGGTTCCTTTCCCTCTGAGTGTTTGCAGACCCCTCAAGCTCTCTGGCACTCTTGGTGATGAAAACAGGAAAATTAGTGACAGACTCTGAAAACAGTGAGAGCTCCAGTTGTTCCACCACCCTCCAGATCCCCGCTAACCTTCCTGCTTTAGGGAAATCGGCACGCCTGGTTGGTGACAGGCTGTGTGGCTCAAATGGGCAGCAGCGGGCTGCAAGACAAACGTTGGTAGTTTGAGACCATCCAGGTATGGAGCATTGTTTCTTCCAGATCAGACGATGGGAATACCACTCTACCTCCATTTAAACCGGAAAATCCATGGCAAAATTGTATTGCAGCCCAAACCATTGATGATTCTGTGTTCCCTGGCCCCACAAGGAGTAAGATAGGGACAAACACTGCTCTATCCAGACCCCATTGTCACCAGAAAGTGGCCACTGCAGCTCCCTGCACAGCCCTGGGACACATTTTACAGAAACTCTCTCCTCATGAACGGCTCTTCCCGTGTGAAAATCTTTACATTTAATGTGGTAACGGCTGCAATCCAACTCCTGTCCCCAAGATTAGAAGCTGCAGGATTTTGTGATAAGGATAGTGTTATGAAGTTGAAGGCGTGCCCTCCACCTTTAAATGAGAGTGAATGTTGTTCAGAACTGAGAGCAGACAAATACCTGTGATGACCAGTTAGCAATCTCAGCGTGTGCTGACAAATTGGAAAGATGTAATGTTTGACTGTGAAACAAACCTGAGTTGGTTGCTAATTAGGAAACAATTCCTATTTTACCAATCAGTTTAAATTATGCCTCATAATATTAAATTCCAATCACGCTTGAATGTCGTGTTTAGAAACACTGCAGAACCGAGGACTTCAATAATGTTACCCCCACTGACCATTCCCCATGAAACATGCCCAGATCCTCAGCTGAGGATTTTTGCTGGGAACCTTTGCTCCTTAGCTTTGAACCGGACCGCCTGCCCAAGGAAAATAAATGCGGTACTGCTTTTAGTGGAAGGATCAGAGTGGATGGTAACTCCACTCTGCAACAGAACGGCCATCAATGCTTACACATCTGTGCATATTCAGAACCAGGTTGGAGAAAACCGTAACAATGTTTCACACAGTAATGAAACGGGATTACATTCCTTTTCACCACTCGAGCATGTCTGAGCGAGCAAATTCAAAGCCAGGTTTGCTGATGTGAGCAACAAGTTTCAAAGCTCTGCTCATGTCAGTCTGAAAGGCTGCCATCGGGAATAAGGCTATTCTTGCCGGATTTTGAAGTGGGGAGTTTTTGATATGAGGTGACTCCAACAGTCACTACACTACAGGAAGCATCTCCGCGAGCAGCTGGTGTTCAGAGTCGGCCAGCGCTAAAAATTACAGCCGTTCAACGTTTCACCTTTCGGTTTCCAGGAGCGGTTTATTCTCCAGCTTATTTGGCAGCATTAAAAAATTAAGAGAATCACGTGAAATTGCTCCAAAATATAGACAAGGATGCTGTCAGGGGTGCACAGTTTGGAATATAGGGCGAGTCTGAACATGCTGGGACAACTTTCCCTTTATCGTCGGGCAAGGTTTGTCAACAGAATATTTGAGGTTTTGATTTCCGCAATATGGGGCGAGTTGAAAACTGGAGAGCATAGGTTTAAGGTGAGATGGGGAAAATATAAAAGGGACTTAAGGCAGCTTTCCCACGCAGAAGGTTGTGTGTGTATGGAATCAGCTACCAGAGGAAGTGGAGGAGACTAGTACACTCAGAAGATTTCAAAGGCAACCTGATGAGTTTCTGGATAGGAAGGGTTTAGTGGGATAGCGGTCAAATGCTGGGAAATAGGAGTTTGTTTAAAATGCATTTTAAGAGACATTGAAGCATGAATGCTATTCTGGGGGCAGTCAGAGTGCAATCAGCCATAAACGGCTCCCACATCCTTCAGAGCAATTCCAAACTGCGCTCCCAAAATGTATTGGAAACTTAGTGCACTGCCACCTACCGAAAAGCTCCAAAATGTGGGAAAAGAAAGAAATGAACATGAATGGACCATGAAAAGTGAAGATTCCCAAATACAGTCTCGTTTAGATTAGTTTACCCATCCGATCAACAATGCGGCAGTGCCTGCTGCCTACGTTTCCAGGACAGAAGTGAAGGAAATAAAAGAAATTTAAGACCATATGATATTACAACTAACTGGAATCATTTTCCCATTCGCTGGAACACCAAATGGGCGGCACGGTGGCCCAGTGGTTAGCACTGCTGCCTCACAGCGCCTGTAGACCCGGGTTCAATTCCCGACTCAGGCGACTGACTGTGTGGAGTTTGCACATTCTCCCCGTGTCTGCGTGGGTTTCCTCCGGGTGCTCCGGTTTCCTCCCACAGTCCAAAGATGTGCGGGTCAGGTGAATTGGCCATGCTAAATTGCCCATAGTGTTAGGTTAAAGGGGTAAAGGTAGGGGTATGGGTGGGTTGCGCTTCGGCGGGTCGGTGTGGACTTGTTGGGCCGAAGGGCCTGTTTCCACACTGTAAGTAATCTAATCTAATCTAAAAAAAAAAAATAATGAGAAGTAAAGTCACTGCAGGATTTTGTTTCACAACAGCGATGAAATACCAATCTCCATTCGGTTTCAGTGAAAACAGTGAACAACACAACTTGGCCGGAACATGATGCAGCAGTGGAACCGCTTGAGACCGAGACATTTCATGTGGGACGCAAACGTGATCATTGACAGGATGGAGACTGTGCACTCTCCCAAATCAGAGGTACCCTTCCAAGAAGCAAAACAACATGGTTGTGTTGGAATTTAAACACAGCCGCATTTAACATGCTACAGTAAAACAGGAACACGCACACAGACGGCAGCAGTCGGATCTGAACACACGCCACCTTAGAGTGGACAAACGGTGCCTTGAACCACTCGGCCACGAAACCAGCCACAGGTGCAGCATATTTTCTTACACCTTCCATGGTGCTCCTGCGAAACATTAGAAGCAAAGTCACAGGGAAACAGTTCTGCCATCCCTCTCCTGCTCGCACAGCTGCAGGGATATGCCACACTGCAATATCAATCTCGCAACAAACTTTCAATCCAGATAAAAATCATTGGAAAGCTGAATCATACTTTGAGATTCGCTTAAGCCACAAATGTAATGTCTGTATGAGAGAATGTATATTCAGTTATGATTCGACAAAGAAACCATGAGCCGGTATTTTGATTCTTGCCTTGGTAAATGATTTCGTCCTTTGCTCGAAACAGAACAACTTTCACGTTTACACGGAACTCGAAACATACCGGACTACAGGGGAAATGCACAAAGCTGAGCAGGCGTGTTCCACATCATACCGTGCAGCATACTTACAGTTACTACGTCTGTTTTGCAGAATAAGAGTCCCAAAGAATGTTCTCCACCTGAAAAGCGGAGGCAGCAGGATAATCCGAAAAGACAGATCACATTGTGAGGATGATCAAACCTCGGTGCCAGTACGAGTTGGCACTTCCTTGTATTTTACCTTAATAGTGCGGCTTGCTGCAGAATGTCCACACCCGGACATGAGCGACATGGCTGCCAGCTGAGGTGGGACCCTGTGTGAGAATCGATGAGTAGCGACTCAGTAAATTTTACTAAATTCATTGGTGGTTATTAGAGATGCACTTTCTGATCAGGTCAATGTAAAAGGCAGTTTTTGAACATATTAATAGAAGTCAAAAGGTGATTACTCCATTCCCCACTCCAGAAGATGTTAAAGAGGTGCTAACTGTACTTCAGTGCTCTTTGTTCTCGATGTGAGGAGCTGTCCCGCCTGAGTCACCTTCACATCTCCTGTTGCTGAGTGAATCACACACAAGGAGTTTCACCAGAGCTGCAACTGCCTCACTTTGATATCCCCTTTGCCCACTCCCCCTTCCCCATTTACAACTTCCTGCTCATCTGTGATTTAAAGAAAACCAAACGGATGCAATGTCATTCGGTAGCCTGTCTGTCATTACCACAGCTTCAGTTCCAACATGGCTTAGTTCTCAGGGCACACCTTAATAGGAGTGACGCTTTGACAGCACAAGTCCAGAGGTTTATCTGAGACTGTAAATGCATTAATTGCTGTGTCTCATTGAATGAGCCGCTAACGTCCGAAATTCTGCAAAAGATGATTCAGGACTCTGGTGCTAATTCTCGCACGTTGGATAACGACAGCCAGCCTCCAAATGAGGCCTTTCAGAGACTCTTGGGATACATTTGACAGTGAGGCTACTTTCGGAAGCCCTGGTGCACATCAGCTTTCTCCTTGGCTTTGAACCGAGCCGCCTGTGCAAGGAATGCAAATATAGTGCTGCTTTTCGTGGAAGGATCAGAACACGGAAACTATACCCTTCAACAGAATGGCGTACGTTCAGAACCAGGTTGGAGAAAATCTTAACAATGTTTCACACAGTAATTAAATGGAATCGCAACACTTTTCAACACGAGAGCAGATTTGCGCGATGGGAAAGCAAGCAGGAAAGCTCCGTCCTGCTTTCCCGCCCGTCTAAAAGGCTGCTGTTGGGAACAGGGCTGTTTCTGCCCAGTCTCAAACGGGGAACTTTCGCGTGTGAGGCGAATGCAATAACCACTACACTACAGAAACAAGTCCCGCCGGGGCCCGCTGCTGCTCAGAAGTGCCAACAGTGACATTTGCACCATTTCTATGCTCCACCTTTCCGTTTCCAATAGCTCGTTGTTGTCCAACGTAATTGACATCAGCGAAAAGGTAAGAAAATCACATGAAACTGGTTAGAGATTATAGACAAGGATGTCGTCAATGTTTGGACTGTAGAGTGATGCAGAATAGGCTGGGACAACTTGCCCTGCACCTTAGCGGCTGGGGTATGTTATGGAAGGTTAACAAAATGAGTATTTACGTTTTTTACCCAAGGTGGGGCGAGTTGAAAACTTGAGAGCATAGGTTTAAGGTGAGAGGGCTAAAATTTAAAAAGGACCTGAGGCAATTTCCCACGCAGAAGGCTGTGCGTGTATGGAATAATCAGAGGAAGTGGATTAGGCTAGTACACTCAGAAGATTTCAAAGGCAACCGGGTGAGTTTCTGGATAGGAATTGTTTAGTGGGATAGGGGTCAAATGCTGGTAAATGGGACACGTTTAACTTTGGCTATGTGGTCAGCATGGATGAGATCCACTGAAGAATCTGTTTCCTTGCTGTGTACCCCAATAACGTTGCGTTGCTTACACCAGCTTGAAAGGATTATTTTTAGCGTGGCTTGCCATCGCTCACAGTGGCTGTTCACCGGAAAGGTAGTATTGTGAAATACTGCAGAACCAAAAGACTTCCTTACTTTTGTCCTGACCGACCATACTCCGTGAAATATTCCCGGATCCTCAGTTGAGGATTTTTGCTGCTGGAAATTACCTCACAAACCGTGTTATCTCCTAATGTATTTATAGAATGGCAAAACAGAAAGCATTCAACACCGAACACAAACAAAACTGGCAAACCAAATGCATTTTCAGCCACAGAGAAACATGAATGCTAAATGTGAGACAGTCCGAGGGCATGAGGCATAAGCTAATCTCACAACTAACAACAGGGCAATTCCAAACTACTCTTTCAAACATACTGGAGCCTTGGTGCACCACCACTTCCCAGAAAGTGCTGAAAAGAGAGAAAGAAAGAGCCCATAAAAAGTGAATTTCACCAATAACAGTCTCGATTAGATTACCTTTCCCTTCCGCCGTTCTAGGACAGAAATGAAGTAAATGTGAGGAATCTAAGAACATATGACATCACAATTCATTGGAATTATTTTCCCATTCGCCAGAACACCAAATAACGGCGAGTAGAGTCACTGCAGGACTTTGTTTCACAACAGCAATGAAACAACAATCTCTCTTCGGTTCCAGTGAAAATTCAACTTGCCTGGAACAAAGCTGTAGCTGCTTGAGCCTACGATTGACCGTGTGGTAGGCGAACACGATCATGACAAAACGGACTCTGACTCTTTTGAGAGAGCCCACCCTCTCCCACACCACAGTTAGTTCTCCAAGAAGCAAACTCACGGCTCTGATTTTTTTTTTTGGCTTTGAACACGCTGCAACCTCAGAAATTACAGCGGTGGGATACGAACTTCCACCTCTTTCGAGGCTGGAATCTGAATCCAAGGCCTTAACCCGCTTGGGCGCCCAAAAGAGCACTGACCTAACCTGAATAGTGAAGTGTGCTGTGTTTTCAGACAGCGCCATCCTCCCTATGAATTGTCCGTGCTGGATAATATTTTGTTGTGTAGATGTGTCCCTTTTTTGCCAATATCACCATTGTTTAACTCCCTACATTCTGTTGGTCGAACTGTGATTCCAGTCAGAATCAAAAATGTGTCACAAAACACCTTAGCTATGTTGGCTCTCTACAGAGATAAATGTAACTCTCTTTTGGTATCATTCTCTTCCCTTCTCCCTGTAACTCTGCACACTTTTACTTTCAACATAAGCATCGAAATCGTTTTTAAATAACTTGATTGAAACTGCGTCTTTGTCAATGTCAGGCATTGGTTTACAGACCCTAACCACGCCCTATGTGAAAACATCCCTCCTCATGTGCATTTTTCTTCTTTCACTAATGTCTTTAAAACTCTGCCGACTCGTTCTCGATCCCTTCAGGCGTAGGGAGCATTCTCCCTTCCTTATTTCATCAGTCAAACCCACTCATGTCTAGGAAAGGTTTAACAAGGCCAGCTTTTGGCCTTCTGCTTTCCAAGGAGACCTGTCCCAACTTTTCAAATGACCCTTGTTGTTGACATTCTTCGTTCACCACACCATTCCTATCAACCAGTTCAGCGCTGTTTCCAATCATTTGATGTCCCCACTTCCTAAAGTTTCACATCCAGAACCGTGCTAACATCTAGATGATGGATTTATTCAGTGTGGGATTCTGTGGGTGAACATCCTCTAACACTTATTTCACGTTCACCACACGTGGTATTGTGCCATGCCCACTACAATGACACTTCTGATCCCAAAACTCAAATTTACATATTTTTATCAAATAGTTGATAGGACGACCGGACAAAAGTGAAATCATACAACCAAGGCTCGATGGCGACTTGATGTAAGACATTCTCACATGCCAGTATTAACACAAGCTACTAAACCCTAGACATTCTTACATTTTCAACACCAAACCAGTTGAGAGTCGCTCAGGTCCAACTACGTCTCACTGTGCTCTCGGATTTCTAAGCACCAAAGTCTTTCAAGAATATCGCCTTCTCAATCCGTCTCCTTGTTTGTGGGACAGTGCTGTCTATCCCTTCCACTTGGACTAAGTTGTCTCCATCGGCTGAGTATTCAGCAATTTCCCTCCACCGGCAAGCAGTGTGAGGGGAGGCAAGCGCGGATATGCTCTAAAGATCGCTCTCATCGGCACAGCCAGTTCCATCAAGTGCTGGAAATCAGCAAGATTGATTGGGAACTTCCTGCAAATATCATGTATCTGAGACAGCGATAAAGATGTTGAGCTGGTGGGAAAGACTGAAATGTACTCCGGACTCTCTACCCTCAGGTAAAATCATGCGAGGGCATTTTTGTGCAGCCTGTTTGCTGTTCAGAATCCATCTTCACACAGCAATCCTGCAGAAAGGCTTTTGTAACAGTAACATCGGCTTCTTTGCTGAAAACGGGCTGCAGTTTACATCTGAGCATTAACTGTCCCAGATGAAGACAATCCGAGTGAAACCCTCACTCACTGAGAGCCATCCCCACGTCCCTGAGCTGCGGGGCTGCAGCCAGTCTATCACAGAAGATAGGGTTAACACTGAGAGATTGTTTCACCATCAGCCACTCTGTCGCAGAGACAGGAAGAAGGGCAACATCAACGTGTGGCGTCACTCACGCGCTGACAGAAGCTGTTCAGCCCATCGAGTCCATGACGACTCTGCTGTCGGAATCAGCATGGGATGTTACTGCAGCGAGTCCTGTCGAACAGGCACACTGGACCTGATGTGTATAAACTTTATCACGTTACCCCCAATTCAGAGAAGAGATCTCACAGCTCCCATCATCCCAGAGTGGCAGGGAACAGTAGAAAGCGATTCAGACCATCATCTGAACACCTCCTGGGGAGAAAACGGATATGGGAGAGCAAACAGTCACGACCAGTGCATGTTCCCAGCATTTACAATCTTAGTTTGTGTGGCAACAAAAGCAGGAACCAGGAACTGTTTATCTTGCTTCTTAAAACAGGCATGAAAATTTGCAGAGTATACATACATCTACATGCTGTTTGTGAACTGTACTCTGCAGTTCATCATTTCACTGAGTATTTTATGATCCCTGGGATATGGGCTCAGCACGCTCCAACTGTGACCCTCAACACACAGGATTTGAACACAAATAAATAACTCAGTAACAAAATCTGTTGAAACGGATTCTGTGAGGAATTGAAAGCAATGGAATGAAAAGCCCCTTGAGAGCGGGATGTAATATTATCTGTGAAGGGAATGTTTTCCAGAGTGGAGGAGAGTGCGCAGTGCTGTTTCCATGGGTCAATATCAGGATGGATAGATTGAATCAGCGTCGAATGTTATTGTAAGATGCTCTGTCGCTTAGACACACTGCACCTCTTGTACAATGGTGCATAAACACGGACCTTTTGTGTCGAGGGGACAACTTCAAAATCGTTAATGAGGTACAATGCACAAATGAGCGAAACAACAAAGCAACCACTTAATCTGGTGTAACTTGACGAGGTAAACCCCCTCTGCTAATGTAAACCATCAAAACAGAAAGGATTCACCTCATGCTGTATTCTGTTAAAATTCAAGAGGCAAACAACTATCTCAAAATCACTATTTCAAGTTAAAAATAACAACTTTATTGTTTTTTAACATTTGACAGAGAATAATCAACTTACAACTACTTTCAACTCCTTTCTCTCAACCTTCTGCTCGACAATACCTTCCCCAACCCCGAGCCCATTAACATTTACAAAAAAATTCATTTTTAAAAACCTTCTCTTTGTATCTTCCTCTGTAGAATTTTTTATTCAGGTCGGTGTTGATGTATTTTTTCTATGCAATCTATTTCTCCAGATAGGCACCTCTTGGAGATTTTACTAACCTCCTACACCTGTTGGTCTTTTGGCTGTTCTCTTTGCTGTTCTTTGCCACTCTGGGTAACTGTTCAAAATGTCCGAGATTTGTCTCACAAAACGTCGGATCGTTTCATTGGTTTTAACATTGTAAAAATACCAATTTCAAACTTGATTGGGGCATAATTTAAACCAATTGGCCGAATTCGAGTTTGTTTTTTGTATCCATGTATTGGAATTGATTTTTCAGAAAAAGAAAAAAAAATTAGAAGATGATTCCAGAATAATTGAAAAACCACGTGCAGACACACAAGGAGCGAATTTAACAGGGACAGGAACTCTGGGCTGCCTGGATGGAGAGGCAAAAATGACACACTCACGAATTGTTTAGCGTTCATCGGAAAGAAATTGCATAATACCTGCAACTGAACATGTTAATTGTAAGAAGAGCTGGTGGTGTTTGAAAAGTGTAGCCGCTGGTTCTACGTGAACTACTTCACATTGTAAATGTACTGAGCTGTTTGTTTTAGCTTTGCATTAAATGGAAGCCGGTTAGCTCAGTCCGTTGGCTAACTGGTTTATTGTATAGAGTGAGACTAACAACGTGGGATTATTTGTCGCACTGTCTCAGGTTGCCATAAGTATCATCAGCTCCTCCGCTCACCTGATCTGTAATACAATGGTGACTCCAATGAGTAGGAATGGACCTGTCGATGTCAAGCATTATTATCATTGACATCTGTTGCCTTGAACATTTGGTCACAATGACCAGGAATAGGACTGAGTCCATTTAATACTCACTGATCTCCTCCCGAAAAATCCAGCGACAAGACCCGTCCTTATTCCTGTTTGAACTCTCTGTTCCACACAGCAGCAAAACTATTTGTCATGAATTTACCAGATACGCTGACAACATTCAATCTACCAAAAGAGATAAACCTAATTCCTTTCGAATGGTTGAATGAGCTGTGTGACTTTGCAGCAAACAGGATTATCTGAAACGAGTTTAACAGCCTTTTTCAAGAATGTAATCCAATGCAGTGTCAGAGATTTGAAAAAGGTCATCAAGCTAAAATATCACCTCTGTTTCTCGATCCACAGATGGATAATCACCTGGTGAATATGTGCAGGTTTAGGTTTAATAATTGGCACCCTTCCCAAAGACAGAACAATCCTACAAATCAGAAACTGGGGTTTTAGAATAGATACTGCTTTATTTGACATTATTCTTCAACTACGCTTCAGTCTGGTGCTCCAATTATTTCTGATAAAGGTCAGTAAAAGCAGCTTTAGATAAGGATTGAAATTACAACGGCGGCAGTTTTACACGCTGTTAAGGACCAAGCGCTGATCAGTTGCTCCAATGGAGCCGCCCGCAGCAAGCCTGTAACGTGCCCTACTATTACCTCTGGGACCTTCGACCTGTTCTACATTTGCAGTGGTTCTGAAATTAAAGCTAAGGCAGAGGAGGAGGAACTGATATGGACCTGTGTCTATTCAAGCATCAGTTTCAGGAAATGGGACACAGAAAAATAATGCGCAAAATAGATTTGATTGAAAACTGGGTTTCTGTGGGTCGCTGCGTTGTTTACAATGTGACATTATCGATGTCTCAGGGCTTCTCATTCGAACGGCTTCAATTTGGCACAGAATTCGATTCATCGACACTTCCCGAACTTCCTTCTGCAAGTTCCTACAGACAACATGAAACATACTGCACTCATAATCAATCTTCACCATGGCTACATCCAAGGCCATGTTGCACAGTTTTCGTGAATGCTGAAGATATAAGAATGTCATGCAAGAGTAAGTTAAATTTCAGTTTAAATTGCAAAGTGATAAGAATCCAGAGTAAGATACTGAATGTCCCAAATTCATGTTTATTACTGTGGCCAGAACTTTAGCCAGGCAAAGGGGAAATATGTCCCGGAATCCCCAATATTTACACGTTTGCTTGCTCCATGTGTCCAGTTGGAAACCTGTGTGAAGGAGCATGCAGTCTGATAGAGCGCCTGGGAGAACCCTCCACTGTCTGATCTAAAGCTACAACAGGAGCTGTGTATTCCAGCTGTGAGGGTAGTGGGATAAAGGGGAGGTCCTTGTTATTCCGTGGTGTAGATTCACAGGGCCCTCATCATGTTATTGTTGAAAACCCTCTGTTAGAAACAGCACAGACAGAGAGGAATAGGAGGGGGCCATTTCACCCGCCAACGCTAGCCCGCCATTTGATATCATTATGACTGAGCGAACACGTCAATGTCTTTTCCCAGCCTATCCACATCAACCTGTCTCGCAAAGGGAAAAAGACACTGAATAAGTCGAAAACCTCTGTGCAGCTGTGGGCGGGAAATGTGTTTAGAGACAGTGGGCTTCTGCAGTGGGTTTTGTGAATGAGCAGCCGATTCTGGGCTGATAATATTTCAAATGATAAGATGCCTTCAAAACTCACCACCAAGAAGGTGAGGAATCTTCTCTGGTCAGTAGCAGGGACGAGAAATCCAGACGATAAGAACTAATGATGAGTCCGCAGAACAATCAATGATTCAGCTGAAATCTGAACTAAACTCCGATTCCGATGGGACTCAAACACATTAGATTTTGAATCGCAATATTAACAATGCAGTAGATGACCAACACGTCTTTCATTGTGCCATTGAGCTGCGCTTGCCTCCATGCTACTGCACCCAAAGATACGGTGTTCAAGTTTTTCATCAAACATCTGTTTATCCTCGCCCCACTTTCCAGTAACTGGTCCTTATCCGTGCATGCTCCAGCTCCTCAAGTGTTTGGCGAAATACTCCTGAAGTTACCACACGTTCAAACAGTGAGTTCTAGACAAACAACACTCTCAGGATGTAAACATTCTTCCTAAATCTTCTCTGAACATCCTCTCTCTAGCGTTTCATCTGTATCCATGATTATTAACACTTCCCATAAGAAGTTTATTCCTGTCACACATAACTATCCCCTTTCTGTGCACATTAGTAAATTCTTCTCTCAGCTTTTTCCGCTCTCAGATAAAGAGCCCCAGTCGAGCTTTGCAGTGGCGAGAGTGGAGTGCTTTAAAAGCACAGCAGGTCAGGCAGCATCCGAGGAGCAGGAGAATCGATGTTTCAGTCATAAGCCCTTCATCAGGAATGAGGATTTTGAGTCGGGGTTGAGGGAGAGGAATGGGGTTGGTAGTCAGGTGATGGGAAAGTGGATGAAGGTGAGGGAGAATGTGATAGTTCAGAAGAGGGATTGATGGACGGGTCCGGAGAGCCGTGCCTAGTTGGTACTGGGATAATGTGGGGGGAGGCGAAATGAGGAAGCTGTTGAAATACATATTTATACCGTCTGGTTGCAGGGTCCTAAGTTGGAATATGAGACGTTCTTCCTCTAGGCATCGGCTGGTAATGAAATAGCGGTGGCTTGCGCCCGAAACATGGATTCTCCTGCTCCTCAGGTGCTGTCGGATTTAGGAAGAATGTTTACATCCTTAAAGTGTTGTTTGTCTAGAACTCACTGTTTGAACGAGTGGTAACTTCAGGAGTATTTCGCCGAACACTTGAGGAGCTGGAGCATGCACGGATAAGGACCAGGTACTGGAAAGTGGGGCGAGGCTAAACCGATGTTTGATGAAAAACTTGAATACCGTATCTTTGGGTGCAGTAGCATGGAGGCTTTTGCAGCACTATACTGTCGACTCTGAGCTCCAGCATCTGCAGCCCTCACTTTCGCTTATCTTTGCAGGAGGAATGGTCGAGCTCAGGCACCACCTTGGTAAATCTCCTCTGACCACCCTCCCGTGCAAACACACGTTTCCTGAAGGCTGGCGATCAGAACAGAACAAAATTATCCAAAGAAAAGCAGAAATATCTGAACAAAATCAGCAGTTTTAGTGCATCTGGGAGAGATTTCCGAATCAAACGATCCGCCTTTGGAACGAATGATATGTGTACGTGGGGCAGGAACGTGAAAGAAGGTGGACAGGGTCTAAAATAATTGAACTCGATACTGTTTATTGAAGATTGCACGGTCTCTCAGCAAGAAATGACGTGCCGCTCTTCCAACTCGTGCTGTGCTATGCGGGAGCTCTGCAGCAGACCAAACTGAAATGGAGACATGGGAACACAGTGGGATGTTGCAGTGACAGGAACCTGGAAGCTCAGGGTCTTTTTTTGCTACAGAGAGAACGTAGGTGTACACACGTTTGTCACCCACTCTGTTTTTCTCTCCCCAGTCTGGACGAGATCACATTGTGAGCTGGAAAATCAGTTTGCTAAATTGAGTGACGGGCAGATAAATCACTGAACCTTACACAGTGAGGAGAGACATCATAAACGATCAGCACTCCACCTTCTTGGATTTCGTGGAATGGTGCCATATGGGGAAGTGCTGGAGGTCAAGGAGAATTGGACGATGGCGTACAGAGAGAAAGTTTCCTGCATAGTGCCGGTATTCAGTGGTAGGGGCTATTGGAGAAAGGGCAGAATATATATCTTCCTAAGCTACCTGCTCTAAAAAAAACCGCTCACTACGGAGCAAAAGTATTTAATGATTTTCATTCCAACACTGACAGCTTGCAGAAGTCACGTATTTGCACTATTTAATACTCAGTGAAATCTGCCAAAGCAACGAGCAACAAAACTGGTGGGTTTTCTTTTGTACTTTAACCCTCTGTTTTTCTAAGCAGTATTTTCCTTAAGCTGAAATAAAGTCAGAGCAAATTTGAATATAACATTAATCGTTCTAATGAGATATATCTAATTCACTTCTGATTATTACAATGAACATTGTGAGGTTTCAGCAAAAATAAAATGAAGCGAACAAATCAGCATTTCTTGCGATTTAATCCAATTCAGGTTCAGCCATATGAGCGACAACATTACCGTTATTTCACTCACCATGGCTGCTTCTTCACGTGAGAGAGAAAGTGACTGAAGAAATTATGAGTCAAATGTAGGTGTAAATATGACGGAAAATTCTTGTCCTGTTTCATTCTGACACATTTCTGACTCAGAATGAATCAATGACAGCTATTCATTCTCACCAGCATGGCTATTTATTGGAATTTGCTGTTATTATAATTCTAGTGAAAGCAGAAACACAATGGTGTGGATTCGATTCCGCTCTGGAACTTTCTCATACATGACTTTCACCACATGTAACCTGATGAGGTCACATGTCACCCCACTACAAAATGTGCAGAGGAGACCGAGAGATTATGGTGGTGGGTTATTATACCGCAGTGCTCCACATTCACGGGTTCGAGTCACACTCAGGTTGGTAACTTTACGCACCGCTCTAGCAGTTTTTCTTTGCACCTCACACTCTGGTATACACTGGATCGAGAATCTTGTTCTTGCCCTTCACTGCACTGGAGATTCACAAATAATCGACACCACATTAAAGTCGAAATGAAGAGTGAGAACAGTCATTCTATTCAATTGTAGATGAAATTGGTGTAATGAGAAGGAACGCAGTTTTCTTTCCGCCCTATATTCCATCTTGTCTTTCTATGAATTTACATCGAAAGAAAGAGAAAATAATAACAAGAGATCGGGAGCACAAGTTTATCCAGTGGGGTTGTTCATGAGTATTTTAACCTAACACTTCACACAAAGATCTGATCAGTATTTCAAACAGTCACTCGGAATTGGAACCGCAGAAAATTTCTCCAATGAAACAAACATTTCATTCTTTCACAAATTTCTGCTGTGTGTGAATCATACAACGATCCATCATCCAGCGTGATCACTGACTTGCCAACTGTATAAGATCTAGCAACTTCCTTCAGCAATCACAGCTTCTGTACACAGCCACCTGTGTTGTGCCCAGTGTCATTTGTTGCCCCCAAGTCACAGCACATTTGTTCTTCCTGAGTTTATGAGCCTTGTTCCTGGTCTGTCTGATCTGTGTAATAAACCTTTTCCGTCACTTCATCCCATTCCCTCACAATTCTGAACTTATGAATAAAATAAGGCGTTAGACGAAATGTTAAACCAAGTGGAAGTATGCTATTCAGCCCAAGGAGTCTGCTCAACCATTCAACGAACTCATGGATGATCTGATTTGGAGATGCCGGTGTTGGACTGGGGTGTACAAAGATAAAAATCACACAACACCAGGTTATATTCCAACAGGTTTGATTGGAAGCACACTAGCTTTCAGAGCGATGCTCCTTCATCAGGTGATAGTCACCTGACTATTACCTGATGAAGGAGCGTCGCTCCGAAAGCTAGTGTGCTTCCAATTAAACCTGTTGGACTATAATCTGGTGTTGTGTGATTTTTAACATAGTTGATATGATAATCTCGAATTCCGTTCTGCTTACTTCGCTATACAAAATTTCATCGTCTTTCTGATTAACTATCAGGCACAGTTTGAAAATACCCAACCACACAGTCTCAACAGCGGTTCCTGGAAAATGCCACAGATCTTTTGACCCCTGAGCAAAGAAATTACTCATCATTTCTGAATTAAATGGGCAATATCTAATTCTGAGATTATGTCCTCTGGTGCTCTCCTCAGAGTATAGGGCAAGCCACCTGCCCGTATCTACCCTGTCAAGATCCCACGAATATTGAACATTTATAATTATTATTATGTGATTATAAAGTTCCCCTCCTCCTCCTTTGTTTCAAGGAGAATAATCCCAGCCTAACCAATCATTTCACGAAGTTCTACTGTATACAGAGTTAGCAACATGTTAGTAAGTCTGCGCTGTCCCTTACAGCGTCCTTACATATTATTAAGACTGGTGGAGAAATTGCAGCGAGGAAACGGGTTGAAATTTCAGGCGCAGACGGGAATTGAAACTTGAAATCAGAAAGCGATTAAAATCGGATTGACCCACAGAAGGACCAAATACAGCGAAGATAAGTCTGACAAATGAGAATCTAATCATATTCGATTGACATTCAATGGCTTCAATGTAACTGAATTCCTCCGTGTAATCGTCCTGGGAGCTAGTATTTAGGAAAAATGGAACCTGACCGCCCATATAAAGAAGTTGACGACAAAAACCTGTCCATGGGTCGACTTTGTTTGATTATTAACTCAACTCTTGTCTCCGTGAAGCCTACATCTTCCGCAACACACAAATTAGATGTTTAACAGAACTCTCTCCATTTGCCGCGGTGGGTGCAGCTTCAATGCCACTGAAGGAACTGGGCACTCTCCACGACAATGCAGTCACTTAACTGTATATTGTTCAACACCTGAATATTTATTCCCTTAACTGCTAAGGCACAATTGCAGCAGAGTGCACACATAGAAGATTCACTGGTGTAAGTCATCCAAGCTTTGTTGACAGAACCGTCAAAGCTCAAAAATTGTACCAACTATAAGGACAAGGTTGAAGATGCACTGAAACTTCACCATTTGCAAATTACCCTCCAAGGCACATACCAGCATGACCTGGAGAGGAGTCAGTGGTAAATTAATTGAGTGGTGAAGTAGTTTGATGGGCAAAGATATATACTTCAGCCCTCTATATTTCATCTTTCAATTTTTAAAAATGTAGATTATTGCATGGACCAGACTTGTGCTCGTTCCTTTAGTTGTTTCCTAAACTGGCGGTTGCTAAAGATCGAATATCATGCACAGTCTGTGGTCAACAATAGAAAATATCCAAAAACCTCTCGAACAACTGATCTCTCTGTCCAACAATCTTCAGGGATCTGTGAATGTCCACTCCAAGATCTCTTTGTTCCTGTACACCACTCAGAATCCTCACTGTTATTGTTGCAACTCCCCAAATTCAATACCACTCATTGATCTGGATTCAATTCCATTCGCCATTTTTCCTTTCCACCTGATGGATACATCCCTGCGGTCCCTGACATTATTCATCATAGTCAACTACACGACTATATATCGTCAGTAAACTTATAAATCATGACTCCTAATAAAAAAAGTTTGAATTATTGATCTACATCAGGAAACAGTGGTACTTCACGGGGAACAAGCATCCAAACATGGTTCCTTGCTGCATGGGATGAACAACTGCCATGTTCCAATCTCCAAGGGTTGCTAGCCCAGTATCTCGCCACTACAGTTGCAGATGACACAAAGATTGGTGGAGTAGCCAGAAAACATAGGGGACTGTCAAAGAATGAAGGGGAATATAGATAGACAGAAGAGTTGAGCGGAGAAATGGCAAATGGTGTTTCATCCAAGCAAATATGAGGTGATGATTTGGGGAAGTCTAATTCCAGAGCCAAGTATACAGTAAATGGAAGAGCCTTGGGTAAACTTGATGAGAAGAGAGATCTGGGAGTTCAGGTCCTTTGTACCCTGAAGGTGACTGCACAGGTGGATAGAGTGGTCAATAAGGCATATGGCATACTTGCCTTCACCGGATAGGGCATTGACTATAAGAGCAGGTAAGTCCTGCTAAAATTGTACAAGAGTTTGTTTCCGCCGCGTTTAGAATACTCTGTGCAGTTCTGGTCGCCAAATTACCAAAATTATGTGGACGTTTAGGAGAGAATGCGGAGAAGGTTTACGCAGATGTTGCCTGGTATGGAAGATGCAAGCTCTGAAGATAGGTTGAGTAGGTTATTTCTGCTTTCATTCCAAAAAACGAGATTGAGGGACCTGATTGAGGTCTACAATATTATGAAGGGTACAGACAGGGTGGATGGAGATAAGCTTTTTCCCAAGATGAGGGATTCAATAATGAGAGGTCACGCGTTCAATGAGAGAGGTGAAACGTTTAAGGGAGATAGACATGGAACGTATTTTACACAGAGAGTGGTAGGTGCTGGAATGCATTGCCAGCAGAGGTAGTAGAGGCAGGCATGGTAGATTCATTTCAGGTGCGCCTGGACAGATGCATGAGTAAGTGAGAAGCAGAGGGATACGGATGCTTAGAAATTGGGTGACATGTTTAGATAGTTGATTTGGACCGGCTCAGGCTCGGCCGTCCAAAGGGCCTGTTCCTGGACTGCACATTTTCTGTATTCTTTGTTCTTCTTTGTTCACTACACTACCAACTGTGGGTTACAGGTGAAGTAGTGTTACTTCTGCAATCATAATTACTTATGCAAGCGAAATGAAATCACACCAGTGTACAATTGTTTCACCCAAGAGCTGAGTCACCAAGAATGAAACCTATATGAAGGAAATATATATTTGTGTTCATATTAGCTAAAATGTGCATACAAGAATGGAAGGTGTCTGCAAACAATGGTATATGGAATAGACAAATAGATAAGGTGCTGTGAGGATGTAGGTTAAGCAAGATATGCTTGTACAAGCAGTAGTTATAAGCATTTGTTTCCCATTTCTGCAAAAACAAAAAACAAACCCCAATTAAAAGGCCGTAAGGTTCAATATGGTTGGGGAAAGGAAGCAAATGTCACAAGTGGGGTGGGGGAAATAGATCGTAGTGAAGGAGGATATACTTAACAGTTGACCACAGCCAAGATGTGGTGAAAAGGCCAAGTAAAACCTGCACTTTTCAAAGTTTGTGCGAAGATTTGTAGCTCGGGTGCTCGTTGTTGTGGTTCTGTTCGCAGAAAAAAAAGACTTCCAGCTCGGCGAACAGAACCACAACAACCTGCACTTTGTTATGCACAAGGCCGGATAAGGCAAGAGTGAAACAATAGTAATGGGCACCGGGTTTGGAGCAGTGAATCCTATGTACTTGCTAAACTCTGCGTGTCTATTTCAGGCACCATGCTTGCAAGCGTATAATAAACATACTGATTGCTTCAGATCTTGTCTCGCACTGAAATTATTGAAGTGAGTGGGCTTAGTTTCTCACAATTGAGGGATCGTCCAGGATATTCTTCCATCGCCGGGGGGAGTGGCTGGCCCTGGACACTGGGAAGAGGCCTCCCATTCACAATTGAGAAGCGGTTTCTTGTCCCAGTTTTGTCCGCTCCCTTAGGCGACTGGTACAAATCCCACAAGAGAGACATCTGAATCAGACAATGAAAGAAGGTCGATAAAAAATATGAAAAAAAAAGGGGCCAGGCAACTCTGTGCACAGACCAACATCAGAAAACTGACTTTTAAGTATTAACTTGGTGGCCGGGAAAAGGGGTATTTAATCGTTGAGGGACTGGTGAGGGCCCCGAGAAATTGGGGGTAGGCAGAGTAAGTCGGACTGTCACGGAGTAAAGGAAGAAAAAGTCCCTGGTAACATTCCTCCTGAAAGTCCATTGGGGAGGATGTTGAGGGAATGGACAAGTAACACTTGTACAAGGGAAAAAGATAAAAAGAAAATGATTAAATATTGTTGTTTAGTATGGACCAAAGAACGAATCCTTCATCCAGCTGTCTTCTGGCCAAAGTATGATTCGGATGAGGATTGGGTATGTCAGTATTTAGATTTGTATGTGAATAAAAACAAACTTTTCGTCAAGAAGAGGCGGACTATGTGTCCTGTTGGAAGGGCAGTTTGGGAATGATGGTAGTAAAGACAAAGGATTCCCCCTCTGCCCCACAAAGTCCTTGGGATCCTTTTGCTCGTTTGCACTCCCGCCCCCGTACCATAAAATCAGATTAGGTGAAAATGGGGGAGGAGGAGAGACAGATAGACAGGGACAGGGAACAGATGACCCACAAGAGGAGAACGAAGGGGCAGTGGACGGGGATGTTGTTGTTGCCGACCATCAATCCGCAACAAAAGGAAGGGAAGATAAAGTAGCTGTAGAGGAGGCCTCTGGGGTATCTAAACGAAAGCCTGCGGGGGAAAAACAAAAACAAAAAAGGGGAAGAATATAAAGACTTATCCCCTTCGGGAGGTACCAGTAGGGGACAAAGAGATTGGGGTTTTAAGTGCCCCCTTCACCAATGGGGAGGTCAGAACATTGAAAAAGGAGATGAAGGTCCTGGTTGAGGATCCGGTAGGGCTGTCTGAACAAATTGATCAATTCTTGGGGCCCAGTCTGTATACGTGGGCTGAGTTAATGTCTATTTTGAATGTACTATTTAGTGGGCAAGAAAGGGGACTTATACCAGGAGCAGCCATTAAAATATGGGACAGGAAACTTCCCATTGGGGATGGGGATACTGGACAGGGAGAGACGGAGTTTCCCCTCAGAGACACCCAGTGGGAAAATCAAAACCCGGAGCATAGGGAAGAAATGATTGAATTGAAAGACCTGATTCTAAAAGGAATAAGAGAGGCAGTACTGAAGTTGTAGAATTTGACTAAAGCCTTTGAAGTTAAAGAGGAGAAAGATGAGACACCCTCAGCTTTCTTGCAAAGATTAAGAGACTCAATGCGGAAATACTCTGGAATGAACCCTGAGGACCCAGTGGCACAGGGTCTTTTGAAAGTACATTTTGTTACAAAGGCATGGCCAGACACAGAGAAAGATACTGAAGATAGAAGGGGGGAGTGAAACACCATTAGATGAATTGTTAAGAGAGGCACAGAAAGTGTTTGCAAAACAGAAGGCAAAAATGATGGTAGCTACGATTGATGATGTAGTTAAGAAAAGAATAGAACCAATAGAGAGCAACCGGAGCGGCGGGTGGCAGCATGTAGGACAGAGAGGAAGAGGGAGAGGGAGAGGACAAGGGGGAGCATTTGATAGAGGGTTCGGGCGACAGGGACAGAGATGGAAGTCTCCGCAGGCAGGATGCTGTTATTGCAGAAACTCGGGCATTTTAAGCGGGAGTGTCCTGATCTACAAAGGGAAGAAAGGGCAATTCCGCTTATGAAATTTGATGAAGAATAGGAGTGTCAGGGGTTCCTGCTCTCGGGGACCCACCAGGACCCCTTGATAAACTTGAAGGTGGGACTCGTGGGGAAGAGGTAGTCTTCCTAGTAGATACGGGGGTCGCACGGCCATCGCTGAGTTTTAAACCAAAGAAAGTATGAATGTCAACCCGGTCAATTACTGTTTCCGGCGTAAAAGGGGAAGGATTTACTGTTCCAGTAGTTGAACCTATGATGAAAGAAGGTCCTAAGGATAGGGTCACAGGGGAACTGTTGTATATCTCTGATATAGGATTTAACTTACTAGGGAGTGATTTAATTATCCTCTTAGGACTGGAGATTTGAATTCAGGAAAAAGAATTAGTTGTACAAATGTTGACAGAAGATGCAGAGAGAGAGATAGTCCCTACTATATGGGCTAGAGAAGGGAATCGTGGAAAAATACAGAACCGTCCCCTATAAATAAGTTTAAAAAGGAAAGGGGATGTTCTTTATGAGCAACAATATCCCATTTCCATAGAAGGTAAACGAGGACTACAGCCAGTAATTCAGGGGCTAGAGATGGACTGTTGGAGCCATGTATGTTTCCTTATAATATCCTAATTCTACCAGTGCGAAAATCCGATGGAATTTATCGATTGGTGCAGGATTTGAGAACATTGAATCGAATAGAACAGGTCAGGGACCCAGTGGTGCCAAATCCCTATAAGTTATTAAGTAAGATCCCTCATAACCACAAATGGTTTAGTGTGATAAATTTAAAGGATGCCTTTTGGGCTTGTCCCTTGGCGGAGGAAAGTAGGATTTTTTTTTGCCTTTGAATGGGAAGATCCCAACACAGGACGGAAACAGCAATACCGGTGGACCGCGCTCCCCCAGGGGTTTACACAGTCCCCGAATTTATTTGGACAGATGTTAGAACAAATATTGGAGAAATTTAGCAGCCCCAAAGGAACTACCCTGTTGCAGTTTGTAGACGACCTCTTAGTAACAGCAAAGAGAAGAGAAAGAGTAGTAGAAGCGACTAAAAAAATATTGAATTTCCTGGATCAGAAGGGACTGCGAGTATCTAAAAACAAAATACGATATGTGGAGCGAGAAGTGAAATACTTGGGACATTTAGTTAGTGAGGGAAAGCGAAAGATAAGCCCGGAACGGTAAGAGGGAATAGTAGGGATTCTGCTGCCCAGGAGTAAATGGGAATTATGTAATGTTTAGGGTTTAGCGGGATATTGCAGATTGTGGATTCATTCTTATGCTCAAAAGACAAATAAACTATATCTCAAACTATTAGAGGAGGAACCAAAGTGTCTGAGTTGGGAAGAAGAGGAAAAAAAAATCTATATAAGAATTCAAAAGAGATCTGATCCATGCCCCCGTGTCAGCCTTACCTTCTCTCGATAAACCTTTCTACCTCTTTGCTACCATAGGTAAGGGAGCGGCTTTGGGAGTATTAACCCAGAGGTGGGGAGGAATGAAACAGCCAGTAGCATATCTTTCGAAGCTATTGGATCCAGTATCCCGGGGGTGGCCTGAGTGTGTGCAGGCCGTGGCTGCCACTGCACTGTTGGTGGAGGAAAGCAGAAAGCTTACATTTGGGGGAGCTCTGATAGTAAGCACCCCCACCAAGTGAGAACGATCCTAAACCAAAAAGCTAGGCGACGGTTGACAGACTCGTGGGTTCTGAAATATGAGGCAATATTAATAGAAAAGGATGATCTACTGTTGGTCACGGACAATTGTTTAAATCCAGCGGCCTTTCTTTGGAAAGAGGAAGGAGAATCTCCTCAGAATCCAGGGCACGACTGCCTTGACTTTATAGAATACCAAACTAAGGTCCGCATGGACCTGAGAGATGTTCCACATCATGCAGGGGCTAGACTTTGTATATATGGATCATTCCGGGTGACTGAAGGGAAACGAAATAATGAGTATGCAGTTGTAGACGGGACGAAAGATAATGTGGTGGAGGCAGGAAGGTTGCCAAATGGGTGGTCAGCTCAGACCTGCGAACGCTATGCATTGGAAAGAGCCCTTAGGGCATTAGAAAATAAAGAGGGAACAGTATACACTGACTCTAAATATGCATTTGGTGTTGTGCACACTTTCGGAAAGATATGGCAGGAAAGAGGACTGATCAATAGCCGGGGGAAGGAATTAGCACATGAGGAGTGCTATTACTCCCCCGAGAAATAGTGGTAGTGCATGTAAATTGTCATCAGAAAGGAAATGAACCAGAAGTTAGAGGGAATAGATTAGCCGATGAAGTGGCTAAGGAATCCGCCCTGAACCCACAAGAAGTGGTGATTCATTCCCTAATACCTACTGTCCCAGGTCCTAGGGAAGCTCCTATATTTACTGAAAGCGAAGAAAAAGAATTGAACGATTTTGGGGCTGCAAAACACAGCAGACGGGCAATGGATGTTACCCGATGGAAGAGAAATATTAAACAAAATGATGATGCGAGAAATTATGGCTGTCCTACATCAAGGCAGCCATTGGGGAGTACAAGCAATGTGTGATTTAGTTCTTAGGGAATATGGATGTAAAGGAATATATACAATTGCTGAACAAATATGTGAGAGATGTATAATATGCACAAAGGCAAATAAGAAAGTCTTGAGAAAACAGACCCCGGGAGGAAGAGACCCGGGATTGAGACCCTTCCAGAGTATACAAGTAGATTATACTGAACTACCCAGAGTAGGAAGACTAAAATATATGCTGGTCATAGTAGATCATCTATCTGGTTGGGTTGAGGCGTACCCCATAGCTACCGCCACTGCGAGTGTAGTGTCTAAAACAAATTAGAGCACATAATTCCCCAATATGGGCTAGTGAACCGTATAGATTCCGACCAAGGAACTCATTTTACCTCTAAAGTGTTACAGGAGATAACGAAAGGGTTGGGAATTTCCTTGGAATTCCATGCTCCATGGCACCCACCATCATCAGGAAGGTTTGAGAGAATGAACCAAACACTCAAACGACAACTCTCTAAATTGATAATAGAAACCAGACTCCCTTGGACCAAATGTTTACCTATAGCTCTCTTGCGAGTACAAACAGCCCCAAGGAAAGATTTGGGACTATCCCCAATGAAATCGTATTTGGATTACCTTATTTGGGAACGAACGGAGAATTGACAATTCCCGAAACTAAAGACTTGTTCTAAAGAAATATATACTTGGCTTGTCCGCCTCTTTGTCTCTCCTCAGGAAACAGAGTTTATTGGCACAGACTCCGCCCCTTGAATTCACCGTTCATCCCATCCGGCCAGGAGATTGGGTCGGAGGCTAAATTACAGCCTGACTGGGAAGGACCGTCAGGATCAGGATCCTTTGATAACCGAAACGACAATAAGGACAGCGGAGAAAGGCTGGACTCACTGCACTCGGATAAAAGGGCGAGTGAAATCTCCAGTTCAGGAAGAAGTCTGGACAGCCGAATCAACACAAGACCTGCTGAAACTCAGACTTAGAGTAACTGATTATACAGTGGCGACACGAGCGTCGGATTATATCTGTAGGATTGTGTATTAAGATTTTTTGTGCGTCAGCACAATTTTTAGAATGCTGGGGATGCTTAGAGTTATGATGCTAGCTTTCTTAGTGTTGGGATTTTGTGAAATATAATTTTCATATGTGTTATTAACGGTCCCTGAGTCTGATAATCCGCAAGTAATAGACCTGATGCATGTAACTTAGTAAATTGTGGGGATGTAGATAATCAGAGACAGTACCGCAGCTCTGAGATACATCTTAAGTCCTTTGGGGATGGTACTTGGTATAATGGTCTTGTCACAATACACCGGGCCACCTTCCGATCACCTCTCAATTGTCCCGATAAAGAGCGTAGCCCAATATACCTAATGATAAAGAAAACTACATGGCACAAAGCAATTCTCTGGGTGGGGGGAGGGGGACACCTATGAGATACAATTAGATGAAACATTTGGGATAGAACTGTAAGCAAACAGGGAACGATTTCTCGGGCTGTTGTTTTCAAATTAGCGTAGGACAGGGAAAACTGGCAGAACTATTGGATAATAAGGTACAACCTTTCACCCCTCCCGATGATCCTAAAGTAGTAAAAATTATAGAGATAAAGGACTTGAAACAGACCATCGAAATAGAAACTGGATATGGGGATGCAAATGCCTGGGTTGAATGGGTAAAGTATACTGTAAAAAGTCTGAACAAGAGCAATTGCTCTGCATTTGCCTCCGGTCGGCCAGTGGCCCAGGTGGTCCCCTTTCCGCTCGGGTGTAAGCGAGACAGGAAGGGCATGAAATGTATGATAGCCCTGTAACAGGATAAGACTGCATGGAATGATAGGAATTGTACCTCCCTATCTCTGATGTTCGCTCCCTTGGAGAAGAAAGATTGAAACCACCCCCCCTACGTTTTCAGCCGCATTCGGAAATCACACGACGTGTGTGCTAGACAAGGTACAAATCGGTCTAGAGATTTGGGGGAGCTGAAAGTATGTACAGAGATTAAGAATGTCACCGAAACGGACAAGGGAGTGAACTACGCAGCACCAAAGGCTTCCTGAGCAGATCTGTGGTGGTACTGTGGAGGCTAAATATTGAGACCCACCATACCACTGGATTGGAGAGGGATATGTGCAATTGTACAATTGGCAATTCCATTTACCCTGGCATTTGAGAAGGAAACGATAGTGGGGGAAAAGGGAAGGAGTAAGCGATCACTGTTGGACACTTCTTTCAATGATAGGATTTATCTCGATTTTGTAGGAGTCCCTAGGAGGGTACCTGATGAGTTCAAGGCTCGTAATCAGATTGCAGCAGTCTTTGAGTCAGCTCTCTTTTGGTGGGTAAGAATTAATAAAAATGTAGCTTGGATAAATTACATTTTCTATAATCAACAGCGATTTATAAATTATACAAGAGATGCGGTTAAACTAATATCAGAACAGCTTGATGCGACAAGTAGGATGGCATGGGAAAACAGAATGGCCCTTGATAGGATTTTAGCGGAAAAAGTGTGTGTGTGTGTGAGATGTTGGGAGGAAGCTGTTGCACCTTTATTCCTAATAACACTGCACCTGATGGTTCATTTACTCGGGCCTTAAGGGTATTGACTACCTTAGCAGAGGAACTGGCTGAGAATTCAGGAGTTGACACACCTCTCACGGGATGGCATGAATCATGCTTTGGAAAATGGAAGAGGGTGGTGGTTTCCATCCTTCTTTCCCTGATAGTAGTAGCCGGGGTATTGGTAGCCATTGGCTGTTGTATCATGCCCTGTATACGAGGACTCACCCAAAGACTAATTGAGACAGCCTTAATAAAACAGATACCCCTAAAATGGAATCAGGCAGAGGAACTTGTCGATTAAATAATGAGGGGATGAGTGAGACCAAGATGGATGAAATCTCCGGAATGATGCTTGCGAATTTTGGGGGCAATGTTTAAAAGAAAAATGCAGAAGATAACAAATGGTGATTAACGAAAAAGGGGGAAATTTTGGGATATAGGTAAAGTAGTGTCACTTCTGCAATCATAATTATTTATGAAAGATAAATGCACTCACGCCAGTATATAATTGTTTCAACCAAGAGCTGAGTCAACAAGAATGAAAAATATGTGAAGGAAATATGTAATTGTTTTTTGTATTAGCTAAAATGTGCATACAAGAATGAAACGTGCCTGCAAACAATGGTAGATGTTACAGACAACGAGATAAGGTGCTGTGAGGATGTAGGTTAAGCCAGATATGCCTGTACAAGCAGTAGTTATAAGCATCTGTTTCCCACTTTTGCAAAAACACAAAAACAAACGCCAATTAAAAGGTCATAAGGATCAATATGGTTGGGGAAAGGGAGGAACTGTCACAAGTGGGGGATTTAGATAGTAGTGATGGAGGATATATGTAACAATGGGCCACAGCAGGACGTGGTGAAATGGCCAAGTGAAACTTGTAATTTGTTATGCACAAGGCCGGATAAGGCAAGCGAGAAACAAAGTAATGGGCACCGGGTTGGGAGTAGTGAATCCTATATAAGATATGTACTTGCTAACTCTCTGTGTGCCCTATTCCAGGCACCATGCTTGCAAGCGGATAATAAACATACTGTTTGCCTCAGATCTTGTCTCGGACTGAAATTATTGAAGTGAGTGAGCTTTGTTTCTCACACTCTGTAATTTAAATTTACTGTGTTTTCTATTCACTCAAGTTCTCATATTAATTGCTCCTCATTTTCTTCTTAACTTTGAGACAAATCTCAAAATTCCGGGCACAATAAAAGCGATATGAATTATAAATTAGTATCTGGACAAGAGAACCAATGAACAGCTGCATAGACCTCTTGAACATCCGAGATATTTGAATGAACAAGCAATGCCTTCCAAAAAATCTCTGCACGTCTGTATCCTTGTTCAATTCATAATCCGGCAAATAGCTTATAATTGTCAGTTGATCTCTCTTAATGAGTATCTAATCAATGTCATTGTAAACCACTGAAAAAATTGAAACTTTTATTTGTTAAACTGCAAAGATTCAGTCTTAATTCGTTATTAAAACAATAAGTGAACCATATTTTACCTGTGCATTAAGGTCAAGTGACCTGTCGCCCATAATTGAACATTCTAAATTTTCCTACAGCTGGAGAAATCGGAACTAAAAAGGCAAACTAAAGCAAACATTAGACAAAATAATCAGCCCCAGAAAACTGTGGAAAGCCCGGTCAAAGAGATCACAAAGGTTCGAGAGATCCAGTCAAAACCAGCCCGAGAGTTGTGTTTTGGAGAGGTTGAAGCAGACTTCCTGGCACCTTGACTTGCAGCCAGTGCCTGAGCGTTATACATCTCGCTTGAGAATGACAACAAGTGAAAGGTGTTTGCACGAAACCCATTGAACGCTTAGAATCCAGAATTTTGGTAAAATGTTGTGAAACATTTCCCAGATCATAGAAATCAGCTCAACATTATTGAAACCAAAGTTCTCGTAATGGTCTTCAAGACCACCTAATTACTGTTCGGTGAAAAACACTTTGTACGTGCCTTATTGTTCTCAGGATGAATAATCACAGCAAACATCACAGTCTCACCAGATCCAAAGATATGTAAGAGAAACCTTATTATAATTTACACACTACATCTTTCCCAGACCAATTATGACACTTTTTTCTTATGACTGAGGATACGACGCGTAACATGTATCGAGATGAAGCAAGTCCTGAATATAGGATTTTTTTCTGATAGGTTTCCAATCCAAACATTATGATAAAAGTGTAATTGTGGCTCATTACATTGTCAACAGATCCCCATTAAACGTATTTATCTGTTTATTCAGAGACAATATTGAAACAAATACGTTGAAAAATGCTGTTGACTGTGTGTTTCTGTGAAAATAAATCTTCCTTATTGACTTATTTTCTTTATAATTCTGACTCAAATGTCTAAATATTGATGATATGAAAAATTGCATGAATTAAATACAATGCAGAATTTGTTCTTATTATATATTATATTTCTCCAGAAGAAAAGTAGAGAAACCAAGTATAGAAATCTTGAAGATATGAGAATTGTGAATGACAAACCATTTCTGAAAAAGGTTCACTGAATATCTAATGTCTTTCCATATCATCATGCCAGAGTGTGCATTCTCAGCTGACAGATTAGGAAATATCTAGTCAACATCAGACCAAATCCATTTGGAAATATTGAATCATTTACTTGGCCAAAGTTTTAAAAATAATTATCAATTCATTGTCATTCCAAAAATCACACAGCAATTCAGTTTAGGTTTTGAAACAAACATCGTCAAATTCACATTTTAATTTAATCCAGTATTTCTTAGTGTCAATATTAAAAAAAGAATAATAGTTCTCTTATTCCAGGATAACACAAACTAATTAATGATTCCTTATCCAACACTCACAGGTAATATCTGGTCCCTTCTCATTTGAATGTTCATAGAAATCATTGGATTAATATTCGGCCTTACATATTAAGAGACGTCTGATTATTTTAGACTCCAATAAATGCTGTTCATTTTTACACATGATGGGCAGCTATATGAGATTTCTAATCATTTTTAAGTTTGCTATGAAATGTTTTTAAGATTAATTGTTGCTTATATCTAATATTTAAGAATTGATTAAATCCAGTACATCAGGCTTTAAGTGTGAAATTAAGGCTCAGTAACGTAAACGTATTGCATTGTACAGATACCAATGGTAGTGAATTGTGATTTTTATTTTAATACTTGAATCTTAGTTGATTTGTTGTTGTGGGCATGGCCTGCCCCCATCTGGAATAAAATGGTCCATATTGGCTCATACAAAATGCCTGACAATCAAAAAGAGGCAGCCTAACTTAGAACTTACAAGGTGTCGGGGGTGATAAACTAGACTAACATTCTTTTCCAGCCTTTAATTAAAAGAAAGCACACGACCAATGGACCTACTCCAACGCCAGGACTACAGCATTCCAGACATTTCTTGGTAAGAGCATGCCGACATACAGACAAATGACTAATCCTGATCTTCATAAATGAAAGGATAATTGTCCCAGTAAATGAATAAACAGCAGCTGCAGGGTGCAGCCCAGTTAACTCACTAAGCAGGTATCACGAAAACAGAAGAGTTCATTTGTCAGAAAAATTTATTATTTCAAAGTTGCTTAGAATATTAAAAAAAAGGTTCTAATTACAGAGTCTTGAGAATACTAGGGGTAATTTGCAACATAAGTTTGATACCTGTAACCAATACCTACTAAAAACATTATAGAAAAGCATTTAGACTTAGATGTGAAGTTAGCTAGTTTTAGGAATTAGCTTCAAGGTATGACGTTCACTGCCCATTAATTATAAAGTCCTGACAGTAAGAGTAGCTGTATAATTTTAAACAATATAACGAACTTTATAACACAAGTTATATTACTAATCTTATAGCAAGTAAGTTAAAACTAAATGTCTATTGTATTTCTTTGTACACATATAATTAGGACAGTGAACAATATTTGGAGTAATTGCCTTTGATGAAATAAAATATAATGAATAGCAGAATTCAAGATGTCCTAACTGAAAAGGCATCCTGTGAGGCCCGAGGGAGTGCAGGAATAACTTTGGAATCTAAATTAATAAGATGCGTGGAAAGATCGCAAAGCCTGAAGATTAGAGTACGTGTTAAACAACATGAGATTATAGGAATCTGGGAATGTCCATTAGAATGCCCATCTGCAATTATGTGTTTCAATTGGGTGGCTGAATGAGGAGGGAAGGGCTGTAACCACATTGCATGTGGCCATTGTGATGCAGGAAGTCCATAAAAATGCTGATTTTTATTGTACATGTTACAGTGTGTCATGGATCTCCCTTCCGAGATTGGCCTCGGGGGACGATATCTTCATTAACTGCTTGCTGAATGAGTAAACATCTTCCACATGCCTGAGCTCAGCCTGCCTCCTGAGTCTTCATTCCCTGTCAGGGGCAAAAACTTCTACAGCTATGATGACATTTCAATTCAATACAAATATTTATTGTGTGTGAAATGATTACATTCAGACGATATAGCTTTCATGATAAAATTGCTTTACACTTACTTTTTTTGGTGTACAAGAAAACATTTCGATTATATCAATTTGTTCTTTTGTTCAACCAACACTAAATTATTGTGAAGATTACAATGGGGGAAACGGGAACGAGTCTTCAGCTCAAATGTCATATGAAATGACTGTTTCCTTTTTTCAAACAAATTGCCCTCCAAAATGATTTTTATTTTCATTTCATTATAAGAAACAAATTGCTTGGAAATGTTGACAATTCTCCTTTTCCTCCCATATTAGATGTCAGTGAACAATAATCACACAATTATGAGAATTCCTTTCTGTATCAAATGTCAGTGACTCTATATTTTGTTCACAATAATAGTCACTTTCATGGCCTAATTCTTTTCCTCCTAATTCTGAAATAAATATCGAAACATTTATTGTGGTAAAAATTACATCAACAAAATTGACATGACTCTTCAAGAAAACTATTTGAAGCATATAAATCTTGCATTTTTAAACAAAATCTTTTTTTTTCAATTGCTGCTGAATGATTTTTTTTCACATCATCCAGCTACGTTTTATGCTTTAATTTTCAGTTTCTTAATCTTAATGAATATCCAATCAACATCAGAGCAAAGTGTTTTCAAAATATTAAGTCAATTTATCTGTCAGGATTCTGAAAGCAATTATCAATTACAATAATTGCGCAGCAATTTAGTGTAGACTTTGTAAAAATGCAGTGTTTTTTTTAAATTTCATTCATTATTTCTTATTGTCAATGCTACTATATTAATACCTATTTGTTCAGGCCCATGCACATACCAAACGACCAATAATATCCCTTGCAAAATTCTTTGTAAATGACTGATTTTTGCTCAGGTGAAACATAACAATTATCTCAGCCTTTGAAATTCAGAGAGCTCCAATTACTATTCCGTGCAATATCACTCCTCATTTCTACATATTACTCAGTCTAATATCAAGATGAGATATCTCATTATTCTCAAATTCACAAATACATATTTTTTTAAAATCCCTTTGTTGCTAATATATCTTATATATAATAATTGTACAATCCAGTAAGGGCTACAAATGTGGAATTATGCTTCTGTACAATAAATATTGCAAGGACATTGCAATGTACAATCTCTCAATCATTGTGAATATTGTATTTATTTTAAACTTGGAAACATTTTTGAATTGATTTGATTATGATTTACTTCGATGCTGACACTTACTGTATATCCAATCACTTTATCAGTAGATTATTTGGAGGTATCATCTTCCATTCCAATAATCACAGTAACTGCTATATACTTTCTTCTGGTCACTCATAGCAAAATGTATCTAATTCCATTCAATCAATATTCCTCAGAAAATATTTGAGAATGTTGCAGCCATAAAGCTGAAATATACAAAGTCATGATAGTCATTAATTTTCTCTTGTTCTGTAGATCTTAGTTAAAACAACACAGAATTTTATGAGAAAAATATGAGAAAAGATCAATTATTTCTCAGTAAAATAAACAAATGTCACTTGCTATTATTTATCAATTTTTAATTATTGGTCAGTTTATGAATTGTGTGAGATTTGTTTTTAGCTTTCCAGTTATCTATTTATTTTGAATGTGATATTGAAATGCTATGAAAATATCAGGATGTGTTCACTTGAAAGTTCAATTTGCATATCTCTCACTTATCCCGTTGATTGCATGATGGTTTAAGGTTTCACTCAGCAATCCTCGAAAAAATCAAAAACTGTCTGATTTTAAATCAGATCATTCGCACCCAATTATTACTCTGTTCCTAATTCATGCAAGTATCTCACTTTTATCGAACCCAATGTTCACACTAAACAAAACACATAAAGCAACACAAAGATTTCCATCACCATTTGAGTATTGTTCAGTAGAATAACCTGAGTAAGTACCCTATTGCTCCTGAAACCAATGACAACAGTAAGTATTTGTTTACTATTCCATGCAACAAGTGCAGTTGATATCTTCCATGTCAGTTCAGTAGTTAAAGATGATTTATGTTGCTTAAAACAATGCTTCTACTTTATCACGGATATTGACTGTAATACAATCATGCACACAACAAACTTTTTGTCATTCTAAAAATCTTTAAGGTTACTTATTTTAAATTTGTGTGCAAGAGATATTTCAAATTACAACCATTTTTGTTGTATAATTCAGCAGATCTAAATTTTGAATTTGGGAAAGTCTCCATTTTTGCAAAACGGAGGTAGTTTTCAGTTTGTATAACACATTAAATGACTTTTTTGTTCAAATCACGCGCTCTGCAAAATGATTATTGGTTTCATTTAATTGTAAGAAAAGAACTGTTTTGAACATGTTAATTCTTTTTGTCTTTTCTATTCCAACATTATTCATCACTGTACAATAATGACACAATTATTATAATTCCTTTATGTACCAAATGTCATTGACTGCATCATTTGTTCACTTTCATGCTCACTTTCATTATCTATTAACTTTCTTCCAAATTTTGACACAAATGTCTGAACTCTGACCATAATATTAATCATCTAAATTAAAATAACATGTCTCTATGATGAAACCATTTGATAGAAATTCATATTTCTTGTGTTACCTTCATTTTTTAGTAAAGAAAGAAAGAAATTTCTATAATCACTGAATGGCTCATTTTTTCTTCAATTCATAAAGGTAGTTACTATATTTTATTCCACAATTTACCAATTTTAATAAATGTCCAATCAACATAGCAGCAAAGTACTTTTGAAATATTGAATCATTTTAATTGCTCATATAACAACATTATCAAGTCATTGTCATGATAATAATTGCGCAATTATTTAAGAAAGTCTTTTGAACAAGTAAAGTGAGATTTACATTTTAATTTGACCAATTGTTTCTGATTACCAACACTGTAATATGAAACTTTATTTTCAGGACAAGTTTCCCACAATGGATCCAAGGACTTCCCATCCAACATTAATTGTGAATGCCTAATGTTTGTTTATTTGAATGATCTCTGTAATCACAGACCTGCAATTACTTTTCATTGCAATAATTCCTGTTTGTTTTCACATATTCCTCAGTCACATAGCAAAACGAGATTTCTCATTATTTCTAAATTCATTGATCGAATTTTATAATTCAGTTGTTGTTCATATCTAATAATTATTCAATCCAGTACGTGCTGTGAAAGTGGAATTACGGCTCTTTACATGAATAACTAATATACTGTGCAATCTCTCAATCATTGTTAATATTAATTCTTATTTTGCCCACGGAAACATAATTGAATTCATTTAAATATATTTCACTTTGATACGAACATTTACTGTATTTATAATCATCATAATATTTAAGTATTTTTCATGACACAAAATCATGTAAAATTCCTGCGTTTTGTTAAGTCAAATGAAAAATAATTAACATTTCTGTATTGTTTCATTAAACAATGACAATGCATTTTGAATTTTTGGAAGTTGAGCAAAGAAGGGATATTGTCTTCAGCTGAATAATCACATTGAATGACTAATTCACAGAATCTGATGTTTATTCTCTTCGAGTTCCCAAGCAACCAAATTAACTAATTCTGCTGGTTCTAAATTCCTGGAAAGTATTTGATATTGTTGCAGTCTTAAAGATGAAGAAGTCAATGTGATTTTACTGATTTTGTTTATTGGAAAGAGCTTAATTCAAACATTTCAGGCACATAAATTGCTATTCTGCAGTGTTACAAAGATGAAAAGCAAGTCAATTTCTTCATCAGTGAAGTAAACAAATGTCACTTCCCGTTATTCATTAGTTAGCTGATTCCCAAATTTGTAATTAAACAATGCAATTCACCTGAATATTGTTGTGCCCTTTGATCATATTAATTTTCTAATTATTGTTCAGTCATGATTTGTCAGGGATTTCCATGTTTTGTTTTCCATTCAACTATTCATATTGAATGTAAGATTGATACGCTTTGGCAACATCAGAGAGTGTTCATTTGAAATCTGACTTTGCACGTCTCTCACTTATCTCACTTCTTGCATGGGGGCTGGGCATTGAGATCAGAGGATCAGTGGTTAGCACTCGTGTTATGCACTTGGGTTTGATTCCATCCTCGGCCACATGCTTGTGTGAAGTTTGCATGTTCTGGTTTTCTCCGACAATCCAAAGATATGCAGGTTAGGTAAATTGGCCATGCTAAGCTGCACGTTCTCTTCAGGGATGTGTAAGTTATGTGCATTAGGCAGGGGTAAATGTCCAGTAACCTGAGAGCAGAATGGTGCTGAGTGGATTATTCTTTGGAACGTCAGTTTAGACTTGTTGGGCCAAATGGCCTGTTTCCACACAATAGGGATTCCATAAACTTAGAATTGTGATTCGCTAAACAAAACCGACAATTTTTTTTAAATGTTGCATTTAAAACTTATCTTTAATTGTAAATTGTCAATCTTGTAAAATATCTCAATGTTACTGAAATCAATGTTCAAACAAAACACTGCACGTAAAGTCACGCAAAGATCTTCATGACCATCTAATTACTGTTCAGTGGGCTAATCACAGTAAAATTTTATTGTTTATGAGATCAATCGCCATTATCACAGTCAGGATCTGGTTATCATTCCCTTCAATATATGCAATCGTTGTCCCTCTGGTACTTCAGTTCAGTAGTTATACACCATAATGGTTGTTCAAAGCATGGTTATTCTTTATTATGAATGGCCAAGGGTTCTAACGGCAAGAGATGTTGCTCGATCTAATTTGTTGCATGTTCTCAAACAGGTTTTCACTCTAAATATTGCAAAAAATGTGTTAATTTGGTCTTGTTCAACTGCTGATGGGAACATTTTCAGTTCGTGTTCATGAAACATATTTGGAGAAAGTGAGGAAAGCTTTAGCATTGGAAAAGGGCAGGCACATCCAAAGAGCAGGAGTATCAACCTGTCGGGCATTAGGCCGTCATCAGAAAAGATTCCTGATGAACGGCTCATGCCCAAAACGTCGATTCTGCTTCTCCTCGAATGCTGCCTGACCTGCTGTGCTTTTCCGGCACCTCGCTCTTTTGACATTAGAAAAATTTGACTGAATATTCAGAGATAATACTAAATGTTGCCTCTGTCAATTTAATTTACTGTGCTTTCTATTCATTGAAGTTTTCATGTTAATTGCTCCTCTTTTTCTTCTTAATTCTGATACAAATTTCAAAATACAGAACACATTAAAATTCATATGAATTACAAATTTGATTTCTCGACAAGAAAACCAGTGGAAGGCAATATAGAATTCTTGAACATTTGAATGAAAAAGCAATTCCTTCCAAGAAATGTTTGGACATCTGCATCTTTCTTTCAATTCAATAATGCTGCAAATAGTTTATAATTGTCAGTTGATCTCTCTGAATGTGTACCTAATCAATGTCAATGTAAACAGCTGAAACATTAACAACAGATTGATAATTGGGTGTTAAAGATCTTATTTGAAGTGAACAAATGTTTAGAATTTACTTGAATTCCACCAGTAAACATTCTTGAATCATAATACAAGAAATGAGATATGTGAGAGATGTGCAAACCTTATTTTTAAACGAACAAACTCCAATATTTTCAAAGCATTTCAATCTTACCGTCAAAATGAACATGTGAATGGAAAAATAAAAACAAGTTTCTGACAATTCATAAACTGAACAACAATATCAAATTCACTTTGATCAATGAACAGAGTAATATTTAGATGAATCACAATATTTAGTTACAAAGTAGGCAATCAGCTGACTGACAAGTAATAGGTGGTAGCATTTGTTAGTTTACTGAAGAAGCTATCAACTTTATTTCAAATTTATAGCACAAGAGAATAATGTTTAATGTGTTTCAATTGTTTGGACTTGCCCCTTTGCAACAAAAAAAAATCAATCTAATTACTTAGACATCATAATCTTGAATTCTGCAAAATTTTCTAATATTCTCCAGGAACTTATAAGCGACAGAATTAGATACAGGTATCCACATTATCCGAAAGTAAAGCGTTATTATGAAACCTTACATAATCTGAAAAGGCGTTAGTCGAAGAAGCATTAATTTATTTGGGAAACATCTCCCCTTTTTTCGTAAAAGTGAAAATCCTCTTCATATTTCTTTCAGTTAGAGAAAACAGGGACAGATGTAAGTCTTTTGTAAAAGCAAAGTGGCTAAAGCGAGTTTTCCAACACATATTTCTTGGTAACCTGATTCAAATAAGTATCAGATTTTGTGATTATTGATATAATAGATAAAAGCAGATCTAATGTTGGATTGAAAAGCAATTCAGTCTGTGCTTAGGTACTCTCTAATCAACATTCAGAGCAGCTCTTGAAATATTTCTGTTGAAGGTGTGATTTAAAACATTCCCTCGGGTCTAGAAATAGAGACACGACCATAGCTGCACAAGTTCCTTTCATAATGCTCCCACTCAGGGCGGCAGGACTGCAATATTGTGTTTCATGTGGTTTCTCAAATGAAAACTAATCAGCTGTTTATTGTTGTAATTTGAATGGGAATTAATTACGTAGTTTCTGTGTGTAATGGACTGGAAATTAAGCAATATTTTACAATAACAATAGAATAAATGAATGATACTCTTAAATAAACAGGAATCTCATGACAATTATTTGAAAAACAAATTGACAAAACTGCGTGATCATTGTACTTTGATTTAAAAATGCATCAGTCATTCAATGTGAATATTCAGCTGAAGACAATTTCCCTTCCTTTCACCAATGTACAACTTCCACAAATTCAAAATGAACACGCATTGAAAAAGGAACAAGCAGATGGTAATTCTATTTTCGGTACATGAACGTGCGATGAATTTTAAGTAAGATTTATATATGCAAAAATGAAACACTTATTGTGGTTCGAAATACAATAAACGTTAGCATGAAGTGAAATATAATCAAATCAATTCAACTGTGCTCTTTAAGTTAAAATACAGTTCAATATTCAAAGTAATCGAGTGATTGTACACTGCAATATCTTTACATTAATTCAGTGCTGAGGCGTAATTCCACATTTATACCCCTTATAGTGAAGCAAGCTTGTGCCAGGAGTCAGAGGGAGTAGGGGAGGTCCTTAATGAGTACTTTGCTTCAGTATTCACGAGTGAGTGGGACCTGGTTCTTTGTGAGGACATTGTGAAACAGGCTGATATGGTTGAACAGGTCGATGTTAAGTCTGAGAATGTGCTGAAAATATTGAAAAGTCATGGGGATAGATAAGTCCCCTGGGCCAGAAAGGATATAACTTAGGTTGTTATGGGAAGGGAGGCAAGAGATTACTGTGTTTTGGCAATGATCTTTGCAACCTCACTGTCCACTGGAGTCATACCAGATGATTGGAGGGTGGCAAACATTATTCCCTTATTCAAGAAAGGCAATTGGGATAATCCTAGGAATCATCGATGATTCAGTCTTACATCAGTTGTGGGCAAATTATTGGAGAGGATTCTGAGAGACAGGATTGATGATTATTTGGAAAAGTATAGATTGATTAGAGATGGTCAGCATGGCTTTGTGAGCGGCAGGTTATGCCTCACAAGCTTTATTGAATTATTTGAGGATGCGACAAGCACATTGGTGAGGACAGAGTAGTGGATGTGGTGTATATGGATTTTAGAGGAGAAAGTGAGGTCTGCAGATGCTGGAGATCAGAGCTGAAAATGTGTTGCTGGAAAAGCGCAGCAGGTCAGGCAGCATCCTGGGAACAGGAGAATCGACGTTTCGGGCATAAGCCCTTCTTCAGGATTCCTGAAGAAGGGCTTATGCCCGAAACGTCAATTCTCCTGTTCCCTGGATGCTGCCTGACCTGCTGCGCTTTTCCAGCAACACATTTTCAGTATATGGATTTTAGCAAGGTGTTTGATAAGGTTTCCCATGGTAGGCTCATTTAGAAAGTAATGAGGCATGGGATACAGGGAAACCTGCCTGGTTAGATAATAAATCTGCTGGCCCATATAAGACAGGGTGAGATTACATAGATAGTTTTCAGCTTGGAGCACGGTGACCAATGGTGTTCTGAAGGGATTAGTTCTGGGACCTCTGCTCTTTGTGATTTGTACAAATGACTTGGATCATGAAGTGGAAGGGTGAGTTAGGAGGTTTTCCAATGACACGAGGGTTGGTGGAGTTGTGGATAGTGTGGAGGGCTTTTGTAGGTTACTAGAGGACATTGACAGGATGCAGAGCTGGGCTGAGAAGTGGCAGATGGAGTTCAACCTGGGAAAATGTGAAGTTATTCATTTTTGAATTTCAAATTTGAATGCATATTTTCAGATTAAATTCAGGATTCTTGACAATGTGGAGGAACAGTGGGATTGTGGGGTCCACGTCCATAGATTACTCATAACTGACATCCAAGGTGATAGGGTTATTAAGACGGTGCATGGTGTGTTGGCTTTCATTCGCGGGGAGATTGAGTTTAAGAGCCACGAGGTTATGCTGCACCTCTATGGATCCCTGGTGAGACTACACTTAGAATATTGTGTTCGGTTCTGATCACTTTATTACACATTGGATGCGGATGCTTTAGAGAAGGTGTCGATGAGATTTATCAAGATGTTGCCTGGACTGGAAGGCATATTTTATGAAGAAAGGTTGTGGGATCTGGGGCTTTGATCATTGCAGTGAAAGAGGATGAGAGTATACTTGATAGCTTTGTGTAAGATGATGAGAGGCATAGATAGAGTGGATAATGAAAGACTTTTCCCCACAAAATGGCATAAATTTAAGATGAATGGGGGGATGTTGTGGGGAGATGTCAGAGATAGTTTCTTTATAGATAGTGGTGGGTGCGGGGAATGCACTGCCAGTGGTGGTAGTAGATTCAGATCCATCAGGGACATCTAAGCGATTCTTGGATAGTCACATGAATGATAGTAAATGAAGGGTATGTTGGTTAGTTTGATCTTAGATTAGGATAAAAGGTCAGAACAACATCGTGGCCAAAGGGCCTGTACTGTGCTGTACTGTTCTATATTCTATGGACGGAAATGAACATTTATATATTCGCAACATATAGATTTTCGAAATTGTATTAGCATACTTACGAATAATGATAAATTTCATCTTGCTATTTGACTGTGCTATCTGCAAAAATGAACAGGAATTGTTGCAGGGAAAAGTAATTAGGTTTTTCTAAATTTATAAGGCTGGGATTCCACACATCATTCAAATGAGCAAAAGTCATATTTTTAACAGTGCGTGTTGCATCAGAAATAATGGATTCTTTTGTAGGTGTGTTGATTGGAAATAAAATGGACTTTTTATATTGCCGTATAGGTACTAGGGAAGATAGGATTAAATTCAAATATAAACTTCACTGTAGTTGTTAGCAAGATAAATTAAAGCATATAATAATTATTGTCATGCAAATTGCTTAATAATTACTGTTAGAATCCTGAAAAAAGGATATACTGTACCATTTTTCAAACAGTCAATAAATTAAATTGTGAACCTCAGTATACTTGTTACCCAGACCAATTATTATGCAATTATTGTAATGGTAATGACTTAATAACTAATGCTAAAACCTTAACAGATAAATTGGTTCAATAATTTGTAAGCATGTTGCTCTGAAATTGATTGGATATTTATTAAGATCGGTAAACTGAGGGATCAAATATAATAGCTCGCTTGATAGAATTGAAGGAAAAAATGAGAGTGTTTATTGAACAGGATTGTTTTTGTTTAAAAATGCAGTTGATGCAAGAATAATATATTTTCCTCCATTGGTTTTCTTGTAGAGACGTATTCTTTTTTTAAAAAAAATGTCATGTTTCAATGTTGAGACACTTGTGTCAGAGTCTGCAAAGTGGAGAGTGAGAGAGAAATAAATTTTTAAAACGGAGAAATAAAAGGAACTGGCGAGCAGAGGAGCTCTAACTGTAGTGTTTCACCCTGCTACATCTTATTGGGTGAGCTGGAACGCAGACTAGTCAAGCAACAAGCTGACACAGTCATACGCTCAGAATCATAGATTACAATGACCTAGACACCACCGTCACCATCCCTGTATGCCCTGTCCCACCGGCAGGGGACATGGATGTAACTGAAATGCTGGAACATGCAGGGTAATGGACTAAGATCTTCAGAATGTGATCAATGTGATTTATTTGACACTCCTCCAGAATATTAAATTCCAGTCCAGTTTGAAAAGTTACTAGCGTCATCAGAATTTAACTACAAATGTCAGAAAAAATATTATCAGAAAGTTACAGCACAGATCTAGGCCACTTGGCCAATCCTGAGTATCTGTTGGCTGTAAACTCCCCAGGCTTTACAGCTTTTTGTACTCACCATTGAGAGCAACAATTTCAGACTGTACTCTGCCCTCTATGCTTTTATAATCTGTTTTTAACATATTTCTTTGACAGCTGCACACCTTGTTTCCTTGTTTCTTTCCCAGCCCTAATTCTATCCCCCGTGGCCTTGAGGGACGACCATTTCTGCTACTTCATCTCTCCTCACTTCCCCCTTGTGACACACTGTCTTTTTGTCCTTATCTCACCCCCACCTTGCTCACAACCTGTTACATTTCTGATGGTTCCAGACATCTGTAACTATCGCTGCGCCCCCTGGGTCAATGGCGCGAGTTTTGAGTTCTCTTCCTACTGAGATAATCAGAAATCTTTCCGGTTGCAGTTTCCCCCAGATTTTATTTTGAAAAGCAGAGCATTTGTGTCAGAGTCAAGTATTTGTGAACCTTCATCCACAATTCCGAGCATTTGGATGTAATTTGTGACCCTCCCACAGATGTGTAACGTTACTGGATTAGCCATGCTAACATGGCCGCAGTGTGCAATTTAGGTGGGTTAGGCTAGCCATGGTTAATGTGGGGTTATGGGGGTAGGGTGGGTGAGCAGGTCATTGCAGACTCGATGGGCCGAATAGACTCTTTCTGCACCCACTGGATTCTGTGATTCTAACTAGTTGCGAGTGTTGTCCCATTTTCCTCATGCCAGGATCATTCAACTCATACATATGATTCTGTGGGTGCTCACTCACTCCTTCCCTTCAGTTTTACATCAATTTCACACTGTATGTGGATGGGAATGAATTTGTAAATATAAATACTCCAACCGAAACCCCTCACAGGTCAGGAACTGTTTCTGCTACTTTCATCACTCACAAAGAACAGGAAAGTAAAGGGTCAGTCACAAATCTTACAGGAACATAGCGGTTATAAACACCAGAAAAGGCTGAACAGCTCAAAACGCTTTTCTCAAGAAAAAAGGAGGCTCAGAGACAGCCTGGTACAAGTAGAAAGCTTTGTGTCTGTGTTTTCAGAGATTTGTGGTTGAAATCATTGGGTTGGAAGCATGTTTAATTGCCCCAGATCATCGAAGGTGCTATCTAAATGTGCATCTTTCTTTCTATCTGTCTGAGTTAACAATCAGATGGACAGGTCAATGTCTGAGTGTCTTACCAAATCCATGATTGAATGTCTTCCCCCACAAATTCAGGTGTCTCGCCACTCACTGGGTCATGGAGAAACTCTGCCGGTACAATTAGAATTATCTTTGCTGTCAACTCTCCTCGTGCTTCCGCCTAATCCCCAATTCCCTTCATTAAATCCCAGCTGCCTCTAGTCCACCCACATGGGCACGTTGAAGAGCATGACAGGAGAATGGATTGAAACCAAGAGTTCAATACCGGTGATTGTGGATCCCAGGGGATACAGACTCCAGGATTAGTCCTTGTGGGCATTCCTGCAGTAATACAAGACAGCATTCCATGATGAGAGTTAAACCAGGGTGGCAGGAGAGGGAGCCACTGAACATGATCAGGTTTAGTTCAAACACAGTCAGTAACAGTGTGTTCGACATGGAGGTTAAGTGAGCAGTGAGGGGAAATGTTACCACAAGCTGCCGATGGATAACTTTCATTGGAACAGGAGGAGGCCATTCAGCCCCTCAACTCTGCTTTGCCATTCATGATGATCATAGCTGATGTGTGACCTAACGTACAACTTTCAAAACCCTCTAATTTCATCAATAAACTCCTCTGCAACACACAAGATGAGTATTGGAAAACTAAACATCTGCAAATGCTGGGAAATCAGAAACAAAATCAGAAATTGCTGGAAAAATTCAGTAGGTCTGGCAGCATCTGTGGAGAGTGAACCGTTCGTGTCCAGTGATCAGTCAGGTGACCAGCTGCAGCTGACCATTCTGCTGTTTCTGTAATACTGGAACAGGTTCTGTTGCGAGGGGAATGAGATTGTCAATAACAACTGAGAAAACAGGATGATGTACTCAATCAGAATTAGGAATTTACCTACCCCTCCCAGTGGGACACTCACCGACACAGTCACACTGCGGAGAGGCCGTTCACCTGCCCCATGTATGTGAAGGAATTTAATCGATCTTACAATCTGCTGAGGCACCAGAGATGGCACAGTGGATTTAGATTCTTCACCTGCTCCATGTGTGAGAAAGGATTCATTCAAATCTCTCACCAGCGGAGACATTAGTGCATTCCATTGGGGAGAGGCCATTCACCTGCTCCGTGTGTGGGAAAGGAATCACTCAGTCCTCTGACCTGCTGAAAGACCAGCGAGCTCACTCTGGGGAAAAGGTCATTCACTTGTTCCCAGTGTGGGGGGAGATTCATTCAAATGCAGCACCTGCGGAGTCCCCAGTGAGCCCACACAGGGGGAGAGGCCATTCAGCTGCTCA
This sequence comes from Chiloscyllium plagiosum, assembly GCF_037043375.1. NCBI lineage: Eukaryota > Metazoa > Chordata > Chondrichthyes > Orectolobiformes > Hemiscylliidae > Chiloscyllium > Chiloscyllium plagiosum. Next base: position 64,661,917 of record NW_028270184.1, read on the forward strand.
GTGTGTGAGAGGGGATTCAGTGATTCATCCTGCCCCACTGAGCCCACACCGGGGGAGAGCTCATTCAGATGCTCAGTGTGTGAGAGGGGATTCAGTGATTCATCCTGCCCCACTGAGCCCACACCAGGAGAGAGCTCATTCAGATGCTCAGTGTGGGAGAAGGGATTCAATGATTCATCCCTCCTGCTGAGACCCCAAGGAGCCCACACAGAGGAGAGGCCATTCAGATGCTTAGTGTGGGAGAAGGGATTCAGTGATTCATCCTCCCTCCGAGACTCCAGCAGGTTCACTCTGGGTCGGAGCTGTTCAAACATCTGTGTTACAAGGGATTTGCTGCGTCTTCAACACGATTGAGAGACCAGTGAGTGCTCACAGGGAAGTAGTCATCCCCCTGCTCCGTGTGGACTGCAGGACTCTGATTCTGATGTTACTGTTCATCAGAGTCAGGAGTGGACCTTGTATATGATGACACTGCTGGAGTATTGATGTTGTTGTTGTTGTTAACCACATTAACTAGGCTGGAGTTGACTGAACTTACATTTGCACTTTCTGAACCTCAGGATGTCTCTCTGAGCAGTAAGTCTCCACAAACAGCAATGTGACAATGAGCAGGGATCATCTGATTTGATTTAATTGTGACTATAGCACGGCTGCTTCACAGCATCAGGTACAAGGTTGGAGTTAAGCCTTGGTCAACGGCCTGTGTGGAGTTCCCACATTCTCCCCATTATAGTGTAGGTCCTCTCCAGGTGCTCTGGTTTCCTCCCACGGACCAGAGATGTGCAGGTCTGGTGGATCAGTCATGCTAAATTAGATTAGATTAATTACAGTGTGGAAACAGGCCCTTCGGCCCAACAAGTCCACACCGACCCGCCAAAGCGTAACCCACCCAGACCCATTCGCTTACATTTACCCCTTCACCTAACACTACGGGCAATTTAGCATGGCCAATTCACCTAACCTGCACATTTTTGGATTGTGGGAGGAAACCGGAGCACCCGGAGGAAACCCACGCAGACACGGGGAGAATGTGCAAACTCCACACAGAGAGTCGCCTGAGATGGGAATTGAACCCGGGTCTCTGGCGCTGTGAGGCAGCAGTGCTAACGACTGTGCCACCGTGCTGTCCACAGTATCCAGAATTGTGCAGACCAGATGGATCAGCCATGGCAAATGCAGTCTTACAGTGATAGAGTGCTCTGGGCGTGATGTTCTTCGGATGGTCGGTGGGGTCTGATGGGCCAATGCTCTCCTTCCACACTGTAGGGATTTTATTCTATGATTGAGGATAAAGGTGTCCTTGGAGAAGGAGCATGTGGTGTGTATCAGTGCTCTCGATGCCTTTAGATAGAGGTGGGCACCGCAGGGGATACAGTGCTTTATCTCCACCGCTGCCCCCCTCCCCACAACTCTACTTTGATTTAGTCCCTTCTCACTCTGTCACTTGCAATGGTTTGCTTGGCCCGTAATGGGCTATTTGGAAATATTCAATTGGTTTTACAAATGGTTTACTGCTGGTGATTATATGTCTAGATTAGAGTGGTGCTGAAAAAGCACAGCAGGTCAGGCAGGATCCGAGGAGCTGGAAAATCAGCGTTTTGGCAAAAGGCCTTTTCCCGCACCACTCTAATCTAGGCTCTGGTTTCCATATTCTGCGGTCCTCACTTTTGCACAGCTGGTGATTATATGTTAACCAAAAGCAAAATGGCATAATGATGATTTTGATGGTGGGAAGGTTGCTGTGCTCACATTTCTGTGTCGGAGAAATGGGGAAAAAGAACGCTTCACAGTTAACAGAACGAGAACTGAAAAGCAGTTAAATCAAACCAAAGGTTCAGACAGGGAGGGAATATATCCCTGGAGTTTGAGTAGCTGGAAAGTGATGGTGTCCGGAAATAGACTGGATTTTGCTTTACAAAGGTTGAAAGTTTTAAAACTGTTATATTCAGACAGTTCAATTTATTTTCTTTAAATTTATTTGCGGTGCAAAAAGCTTTTACAACATTTTAAACCAAAATTTACAAAGCTTGTGTTAAAGATAAATGTTAAATAGAATCCATCAAACCATCCCTCACTAAAAACTGATGTGGAAATGCAATCTCCTGGAGAATCCCTGCCTACTTCTTCCTACTCAGGCTCCATAGCTATATATATACCTGGAAGATAGCAGTAGGAGGAGAACATTCAGCCTTTCAATCCTGCTCCACCATTCAATGGGAAACAGCTGACCATCCAGCTCAGTCTCCTGTTCCTGCTGTGTTCCAATCCCCTTTCATGACTTTACCTCGAAGAACTATATCTAAGTATTCATTTAGCTTCACTGCCTTTTGTTCCAGTGGCTTTGCGGTGTTACTGTGTGGGTGAAGGCAGGGGTAATGTGATGGTGCTGCCTCCTGGAGGATGCACTCAGCATCCCTCATCATCCTGCAGTAACATCAACTGGCTTTCAGCAACGAGAGGTAGAAACCATTTCCACGATATGGGCATCACTGGCTCAGCCAGCATTTATTCCCCATCTCTAGTTACCCTTCAGAAGATGGTAGGGAGCTGCTGCCTTGAACCATTCGCAGTCCATTTGGCACAGACAGACCAACAATGCTGGAAGGGAGAGTGTTACAGGATTTTGGCCGAGTGATTTTCCATCTTTGGTTCTTCAAATGCTGGTTAACTTTATCACGATCTGCACGTGATTTTGAGATTTCAGTCTGCAAATCTTCACTATCTTGCACCCTGTATAAGAGGAATATGTACATATTAGAAATTCAGAACAGACAATTCTAGTTTCTCTGGAATACCTTTTTCCCCTTCCTTCCCCTAAAGCTGTAACCCTCCAGCCCACTTATTCTCTCCCACCATTCTGACTCTGCTACCCCCAATGTACACTCTCCCCATTCTCATAGCATTACTGATAAACAGATCCATGCCACCACTTCTCGTCACTGGTTAGACTCTGCACCCTTTCTGGGCTCACTTCCTTTCCCTTCAGTTGCGAATGGAACTTGATCCCATCTGGGCATAGTGACACTTTGACCCCCGCCCTCAGCTGATCAATACTATAGGCAGATGCGTCCCTTCTCCAGCCAATCACAGTGTGAAATGCTTTCTGCTAGTTACCTCAAAGAACATGCTCCAAAACCCGCCCACATTCTGTACATGTACAGTGCTGGGTTTCCCCACACACATGTGGTCCCTGCCTCAGGGACTGTGGGAGTTATAGTCCCCATGAAGCCTCTGGAGACCTGTCCCTGTAAAGTGAAAGAAAGCGTGGGCTGGAGGGTGTTGTGTATAGGATATCCATTCAGACTCGCAGGACATGTGAGCTGTCACTGGGATTTACTGAGACATCAGCTTAGACATCCCGATTTCTGATGTAAGGAATATACATTCAGCCAATTGCGGGATGGGGAGGTTTATAATGGGCAGCAGATTTTAAGCAGAGGTGGCTCAGTGGCTAGCACTGCTGTCTCACAGCGTCAGGGACCCGAGTTTGATTCCAGCATTAGGCAACTGTGTGGAGTTTACACATTCTCCCCATGTGTGCATGGTTTTGTTCGGTGCTCCAGTTTCCTCCCACAGTCCAAAGATGTGCAGGTTAGGTGGATTGGTCATGCCAAATTGCCCACAGAGTCCATGCATGTGCTGGTTAGACAATTCGCCACAGGAAATGCAGGGTTATAGGGAATGGGTGGTCTGAATGGGATGCTCATCATAAGGTTGGTGTGGAATCGATGGATGAATACTCTGTTTCTGCACTATAGGGACTCTATTCTATTCTCATGAAGAAGAATGTACCTATCTCAATGTGTTGTGAATCTGTGGAATTTCCTATTCAAAATGCGGTGGATGCCAAGACATGAGCAAATTTAATGAAGAGATACAGAGGTTTAATTTACAATGAGTTGAAGTGTGAGAGAGAGCAGGCGGAAAAATCCAGCTGAGACCGACGTGAGCTGAATCATCACCGTATTAAATGGTGGAGCTGGTTCGAAGGGCTGCATTTCCTCTCTTGTGCCCAGTGCTTATCTTCTTATGGTAATAACCAGAAAGATGAATCCAAAACTCACCCATCTTCACCAAAGGAGATTTTCAGAAACAGCAGGATAGTCAGGTGGATTAGAGTTCCACACTGACAGAGTGAGGAAGCGTGCAGGAGATAATGATTTTGCAATTTTAAACTGAGGGGAGAGAGTGATTTATGGTTTTAGATAGTAGTACATTCACAGCGTCCAGAATACTCTGTTGTGAATATCTATCCTGTACTTTATTACAAAGTCAAGGTCGCTGACAATGAAACCCAAAACACCCAGGAAACATTGCCTCCCCTCGTAATCTGATAAAAAGACTTGTCATAAGTCTGGTTGAATTTAGAACACAGATGGAAAGCGGGAATATTAAATCCAACCCCAAGATACTGTGTTTAAACAAATGAAACTACAATAGGATGAGGCAGGAGTTGGCTCATGCAGACGGGAAGCAAAGACTTTACTGTGGGACAGTTGACAGACAGTGGAGGAATTTCAAAGTAATTTTTCAAATTTCTCAGCAAAAGTATATATCAGTGAAAAGGAAGGACTGTAGAACAAGGAGTAATCTACCATGTCTAAGGAAATAAGGGAGTCTACGAAATTAAAGTACAAAGGCATACAAATTGGCAAAGACCAAGGATAAATTCGGAGATTGGAAAAACTTCAAAGATCAACAGAAAGCATGATGGAATTGGGGATAAAAAGTGATGAGTAGCTATCCCCATGGCCAGAATAACAGTTTACACTGCTCGAGGGAAACCTATTGTGTGGGGAACATATGGCCTCTGTAATTGTTGAAGCACTTAACTGTTACTATAGAGACAATCCTGATCAAGTTAAAAATCACAACACACTCCAAAAGCTTGTACTTCCAAATAAACCTGTTGGACTATAACCTGGTGTTGTGTGGTTTTTAACTTTGTCCATCCCATCCCAACCCCGGCTCCTCCACATCAGAATCCCGACAGACAGCCCCACTGAAACTGAAGCGCCTGTCAGGTACTTGAGGGAGCCACGGGGGTGTGGTTTAACCACAAAGTGCTGAACTGAACTAGACTTTTGAATTGCTGTTGCCATGGAGATAATATTGAGAGACAGTCTGTATTCAAAGTCACAAACCACAAAAGGTATAAGAATGAGAGCGTACACCAGACAGGCGGGGAGTTACCTGATGCTGCCTGAAGGCGTTTCGCATGTATCCAGGTAGCTGCCGTGCCTCATCAATAAAGACTCAAAGAAAACCTCTCAGAGTTCTGTGCCTAGTTATTCCTATCCAGCAGAGTTCAGGAATATGAGCACACAGCAGTCAGTCTTCACAGTGGAGGATACGAAGAACATGCCAGTAATTGATAAGGAGACTGAGGAAGGCGAGGACCAAGAACCAACCATTATCACGAAAGAGTTAGAGCTGGGCAAGCTAATAGAGCTAAAGGTAGACAAGTCTCCTTGCCCTGATGGAATACATCCCATGATACCAACAGAGTTAGGGGGAGAAATAGCAAATGCACTTAGAGTTATAGCGTCCTGCAGCAGAGACTGGCCCTTTGGCCCATGCCAATCAGAATGTCCATCCACGCTAACCCCATTTCCCTGCACTTGGCCCATCTGCTTCTGAAACTTTCCTATCCATGTATTTGTCCAAATGTCTTTTACTTGTTGTTAATATACCCACCTCAACCACTTCCACTGGCAGCTCATTCCATATACATACCACCTTTGTGTACAACAGTTGCCCCTCAGGTTCCCATGTATTCTTTCTCCTCTAACATTAACCTGATGCCCTCCAATCCTTGAGTCCCTGGGGAAAAAATCGAGTGCATTCACCTTACCCATGCCTCTCATGGTCTTATACACTTCTATAAAATATTCCCCCGCAGTTTCCTCTGCTCTAAACATAAAAGTCCTCGCTTGTCCAACCTCTCCCTGTAACTCAGACCCCTGAGACCTGGCATCATCCTTGTAAATTTCTTCTGCACCTTTCCAGTTTAATAACTGAAACCTTCACTGCATTCATCACATTTCCCGTGTTTCCCCAAGGCACTGGAACCGACATGACAACGCCAATGGATTACAATCAATGATCTATAATTCACTCCGTTACAACAATCCCATTTTCAGAGCTTTTTCAATGATGCAGAAATCCTTTTGTCTTTCTGGTTTCATGGTTAATGGTCCTCATACAAAACCAATCTGTGGCTTATCTGTTCAGGGAAATGTGCCATGATTTTTTAGACTTTCAAAAACCAATGAAATCACTCTCCACAGTTACCACGCTCACATGGACTTCGCTGCCTCAGTACTTTTTTCCAGTCACACTGACATTTGAAATATTCGTCCATGGACAGAATGCACACCTTTCCATCCAGATGAAAAGGCCAATGATATTCAGATCAGCACGGATCGAGTAATTATCACATCTGAACATGAAGTTCAATTTGAATTTCTCAACTGCAAATCCCCCCTTTCAATACTCTACAGCAGAGAAAACAAAGTGCTGGAGATCCTCAGCAGGTCTGGCAGCATCTGAAATGGTGACAGATGCAGGAAACATTGCAGCCTTGAAGAAGTGTTTAGATGATCACTCCAGGCATGTGTGCTTGATGACCAATATGGAGAAGATGGGGGCAGGGATCCCTTTCTGGAAGGGCCTTGGTGAGACCACACCTGGACTACTCTACACCTTTGTTCCCCTTTTCCAAGGAAGGCTCTCCTGGTTATTGAGAGAGTGTAAAGGAGGATCACCAGATGAGTCCAGGGATGTGAAGATAGTTAAGGACTGCAGATGCTGGAAGTCAGAGTCTGTACAATGTGGACCTGGGGAGGTGCAGCAGGTCAGGCAGCATCAGAGGAGCAGGAAGGTTGATGTTTTGGGTCGGGACCCTTTGTCATCTTGATAAATAGCCCTGACCCGAAACGTCAACTTTCCAGCCCCATCGTATTCATGCTGGTCATCAAGCACCTATTTATGCTAGTCCCACGTTCTGGGACTCAGCGTGTAACCGATATTGTAGTGCTTGGTGTGATCATCTAAACACTTCTTCAAGGCTGCAATGTTTCCTGTATCTGTCACCATTTCAGATGCTGACAGACTTGCTGAGGATCTCCAGCGCTTTTTGTTTTTATTGCAGATTTCCACCATTTTGCTGAAGCACAGAGTCATAGACATGTATACAGCTCCATATTTTGTTGACTCACATTCCTGGGATGTCAGGACTGATGGCTGAAGAGGGACTCAATCTTCGTTTAATCCTCCTTTCCTTTGGCTTTCTGAGCCGCTAACTACATCACTAATATTCTTTCTCCCATTCCCTGTCCTGAACCTGACCCATCTAAGCCTACACTTTAGTTCCCATCCCCCTGTCAGACTAGTTACAAATTCACCAATAGAACTGGCAAAAGCCCCCACCAGATTTGTCTCAGCTCTGCCCAGGGGTAACCGGTCAGGCTGGTATAGGTCCCACCTAACCCAGAAACAGTCTCAGTGCCTGAAGAATCAAAACCCTTCTCTGGTACACCATTTCCCCAGCCACACATCCAGCTGATCTACCTTCTCATTCCTGCTCTCATTAGCACATGGCACTGGGAGTAAGTCTGACATTATTACATTTCAGGAGCTACATTTTAATGCATCTCTGCTCTCCCTATGTCCAACTTTCAGGCCCTCATCCCTCTGTTTTGCGATGTCGTTGGTATCTGTGTGTTGCACGGCCACGGGCTGTTTACCCTCCAGTTCCAGAATGTCCTGCAGCCACTCCATGATATCATGGATCTTGGCACCAGGGGGATTCATGTCTGTGGGCACAGAGGTGCCTGGCTGTACCCCTGATTATTGAATCCCCTGTCACTATAGCCCTGCCACTCTCAGTCCTCTTGTTCTGATCAGCAGAGATCATGAACCTGGCTGTTGCTGATTTCCCGAGAAACCACCCCCCCCCCCCACCCATTCCCGCCCTTACAGAATCCCAAGCAGTATACAGTATCTGTATGAGAAGGGGATAACAACGGGGGACTCCTGTACTCGCTTCCTGAGCCTTTTACTAGATCTGATGTTCACCCATTCCCTTTCCGCCTGCGTAACCCTAACCTGCAGTGTGACTAACTCAATAAACGTGCTGTCCATAACATTCTCAGTATTGCAGATGCTCCACAGTGAGTCCACTCAGCTCCAGCTCTGAAAAGCAGTTTCCCAATAGCTGCAGATGGGAACCTTTCCTGCACATATAGCCGTCAGGGAGACTGGAAGCGTCCCTTATTTCCCACATTGTGCAAGAGGAGCACACCACGGGTCTGAGGGCTCCTGTCACGTCTCTCTACATTCATCTAGTTACTCCCATTAAGAGAATTTAAATGAGTGAGCAACCTTCCTTCACTTCAAACATGCCCATTATAATAACAAAAAAAATCTTTACTTAAGCTGATATGTCATACTTTAAAATGTTAAGTACTCCGCAGGTATCACTGACAAATTGGCTATTCCCATTGAGACTGTGAATTTCTGAAAGGCCTGAACTAAAACTGAGTTTCAGCTTCAGCTTCTTCCTGTCTCACCTCACTATTTACACCCAACTGCAAAACACTCTCATTGAGCCAAGCAGCACTCTCAGTGCAGCCCTGTCATTTTCATAGGTCTGCTCACACCTATACTGCCCTCAGCCTCCTGTACTGTTCAAATGCACCTCAATGGGAGCTCAGGACCAGCATCTCATCTTTCAATTCAGCCCTTTGTAACCCCAGAGTCAAAATGGACTTCAGCAGTTTCTGAATGAACAGACAGTTGTCAGAATCTGGAATGTTCCACCTGAAATGGTGCTGGAATTTGAGTCCACAAGGAATATCAATGAGAAATTTGCAGTGAACTGTAAGTAGGGAGTTTACAGATTAACATTATAAAGTGGATGATTGAGACTAAATCTGACAGTTCCTGCAAAAAGACGAGGTGTAATTTGGATAAATCTGTGCTCTCTCTCAGGCCAATACCTCCTTCCACAGCTGCAGGGCCAAGAATTGAACACATACCCCAAGGGTGATCCAACCATGAATTTGAACATCTTTCTGCTTTTGGCTTGACAAAAATATTGAAGATATTTTCCCAGACAGAACAGACAAACCTTTCTCGTTCCACAGTTAAATGCCAATGATATTCAGATCCTGATGACTCCGCTGACTGTAGAAAATTGTTTATTGAGATCCCAGTCTCAATTATTCTCAATTAATATCCTATAAAATGAATTCACAAAACAAAGCTCAATCAGTGTAAGATGAATAGTGAAGGCAAACACTTCTCTTGGTATGTGTTTGATGTGTAAATGTTCCTCTTCAAATCACCCCTCCCCCACCCAGGAAGAGGACACGTGCATGCTCCTTGCGGTACCTTGCCCCAAATAAAGATGACGGCCATAACTCAGGACCTCTCACTGCCTGAGGCACAAGCCATCTTCCCCTTTGCTGCAAACGTGGGACCAAGAGTTTCTAATTCAGACTAATGACTGGCACAGAGTGTAACTAAACCCTCCCAGTCTACACCGATATATTTCATCCGGTTTCTGCTGCCACTCTCCCCTTTCCGCCTCCTGCACACACCAAGGGTCATCATGGATCCAGTGACCCTTCCTCAGAACCGATGACAGCTGGGAAAATATAGAATCCCATCAGGAAACAGGCCCTTTGGCCCAACAATTCCACACCCACCCTCCGAAGTTTATCCCACCCAGACCCATCCTCCTACTCGATTACTCTCCATTTCCCCGGACTAATGCACATCACTGAACACTACGGGAAACTTAGCTGGGCCAATTCACCTAACCTACAGATCTTTGGACTACAGGGGATAGGGGTTAAAGAGTAAATAATAGGTGGGGACAAAGCCCAAAGAGACACAGGATTATTTGGAAAGATAAAGGAGTGGGAAGGTGGAAAGCTGTTAATGGAGGAGACAGGAACCTTCTAGCATCTCAGTGGCGGTGGTGGAAATGGGGTCTGATGATCTACATTGTGCCTGCAAAAAAGACCTTGAGCTTCCAGTCGCCTGCACTTTAACACACAAGACTGTTCCCTGTCCAACATCGCTGTCTCATGCTTACTGCGGTGTTCCAGTGAAGTTTTATGCAAACTGGAAGAACACTTCAGAACAAACCAAATGGCTTCCTATTTCAAGGACTGCAATTTCCCCTCACATGTGGTCAACAATACTCTCCAGTATATCTCCTTCACTTCCCAAACCACTGCCCTTGAACCCCACCCCTTCAAATGCAAGATGGAATCCCACCATCCTCACCTTCCACCCAGATACAACGCATCATCCTCTGCTATTTCCACCATCAGATCCAACCACCTGAGATATATTTCCCTCCCCACCCCTTTCAGCATTCCACAGATACCACACCCTCTGTGACTTCCATGTTAGATCCACACTCCCCACCAACCCACCCTCCACTCCAGGCACCTTCGCTTGCCGCTGCAAGAGGTGGAAAACCTTTGCCCACACCTTCCCCTCACCTCCATCCAAGGAACCACTGGATCCTCCCACATCCAGCAGAGATTTCCCTGCCCACCCAAACACCTCACCTATTGTGTCCCTTGCTCTCGGGACGCCAAATTGTGGAGTATTTCAGGGAACATTTCTGGGACACATGTACCAACCAACACCACCGCCCTGTGGCCGACCATTTCGGCTACCCCCACCCCCCTCCGTCACCACGCTGCCAAGGACATGCAAGTCCTCCATCCCCAAATCCGAACCACCCGACACCTGGAGGAAGAACACCTCATCTTCCACCTTGGGAAATTTCAACCACATGGCATCAAGGTTTCCTCATCTCCCCTCCCCCACCTTATCTCAGATTCAACCCTCCAACTCGGCACTGGCCTCTTGAACAGTCCCACCTGGCCATCTTCCTTCCCAATTATCCATTCCACCCTCTCACCACTACCCTCCATCTATAACCACCTATTGCCTCCCTAGCTCCCTTCCCCCAACCCCAAACACCCCTCCCTATTTATCTCTCAGCCGTATTCCACCACCCACATTTCTGATGAAGTGCTGACATGCCCAATACGTCAATTCTCCTGCACCTTGGATGCTGCCTGACCTGCTGTGCTTTTCCAGCGCCACACTTTAACACAAGCTGGAAGAACAACACTTCATCTCCCACTTGGGGACCCTGCAACCCTCTGGCTTCAACATCAAATTCAATAATTTTAGGTCCTGAACTCTCCCACGTCCTAGTGTCTTTGCCCCCTACCCCACATACCAGGCCTTGTTATTACGTAGCCTGCCATGACACATTACCTATGGTTAGCCACTAACAGTCTCCATAAACAGCTATTCACCCTCCCCCTCAGATCGTTATCCACCTCTTTGTCCAACTGCTCCTATCTCTCTCTTTGGACTCTATCCCCACCTATCATTTACTCCTTAACCCCTACCTTCTGCATAAAAACAGACATTTTTTTCTCAGTAACATCAGTTCCTGAGGAAGTGTCACTGGATCGAAAATGCGAACTGATTTCTTTTCACAGATGCTGCCAGATCTGCTGAGCTTTACCAGTACCTTCTGGTTGTTGTGTGTGATTTACAGCATCTGCAGTTCTTTTGGTTCTAATTTACCCGGAGTATCTAATTCAGGTCCAGCAGACTGAAACATTGTTTATCAACCCTCCCAGTTCACACTAACTCCATCTCTCTCCCAGTCTCTGCAGTCTCACCCACTCCTTCACATTCAGTCCCCCCTCACAGTGACACTGCGCCTGCAAAGCTGATGGTCATGTGTTGGCCTGCAGGACCCACCCCTCATTCACTCCCATTGGCTGGAGGATCACGCCAACTCTCCTATTGGTCTGAAGCCGTGTCAATCAGCCAGGCCCCATTGTGACCTGAGTGGTGGGATCCTCCCAGGTGCATCAGAGGCTGAGGGGTGACCTCAGAGATTTTTAAAATCATGAGGGGCATGGGTAGGATAAATAGACAAGGTCATTTCCCTGGGGTGGGGGAGTCCAGAATGAGAGGGCATATGTTTAAGATGAGAGGGGATGAATTTAAAATGGATCAGAGGGGCAATTTTTTTTCCCCATTGAGGTTGGTGCGTGTATGGAATCTTCTGTCAGGAAGTGGAGGATGTTGGTACAATTATACCATTTGGCATCTGGATGGGTATATGAATAGGATGGGTGTAGAGTGATATGTGCTAAGTGTTGGCAAATGGGACTAGATTAGGTTGGAATATCTGGTCAGCATGGACCAGTTTAACCAAAGGGTTTATTCTCATACTGTACAGCTCTACGGCTCTGCTCTGTGATGAGCTTCATCATTCACAGTGAATGGGTCAGTATCATAGAGCACAGGGACTGGGGTTTATTCAACCCATTGGGGCTGTACTCTCTCCCTCTGGAGATGGTGCCAGTCTATCCCAACTCACCTCCCATTTGGACATAGCCCTCCAAATCCTTCCTTAATAAAGTTAAATTTCAAATTTGTTTTGACAATAACTACTGAATCTGCATCCAGCTGTCTTTCAAACAGTTCCAGATGCTCAGAACTTAGTGAGTAAAATAATCTTCACATTTTTCCTCTGCATTATTTGCCAGTTACCTGAAAATAGTTACTAAAAATTGTGACGTTAAAAATTTCTCACTCTGTCTCTCTGTCAATGAAATACCCTGGAAACAAATCAACTCCTGGTCGAAATCACTGCTTAACCTTCTCAGCTCCAAGGAGAATTGTCTGACCTTCTGCTAACTCTCCATAAAAGAGAAACCTATCTTAATTTTAATTTATTAGTGCCATAGAGATGTACAGCACAGAAACAGACCCTTCAGTCCAACTTGTCCATGCCGACCAGATATCCCAAATTAATCTCGTCCCATATGCCAGCACTTGGTCCATAGCCTTCTAAACCTTTCCCAATCACATATCCAATGAGATGCCTTTTAAATGTTGTAACTGTACCAGCCTCCACACTTTCTCTGGCAGCTCATTCCATACATATACCACGTTCAGCTTGAAACTTTGCCCCTAATATCCCTTTTCAATCTTTTCCCTCACGCCTGTGCTTTCTAGTTTTGGACTCACCTAAACAGGAATAAGACCCTGGCTGTTTCCCCTATCCATGCCCCTAACGATTTTATCAACCTCTATGGTCACCTCTCAGCATCCGATTCTCCAGTGAAAACAGCCTCAGTCTATTCAGCCTCTCCTTATAGCTCAATCCCTCAACCCTGGAAACATCTTTGCATCTTTTCTGAATCCTTTCAAGTTTCATAATATCATTCCAATAGCGGGGAGACCAGGACTGAAAGCAGAATTCCAGAAGTGGCTGAATGAATATCCTGTACAGCCGCAAAATGACGTCACAACCCCTGTACTCAATGCACAGACCAATAAAGGCAAGTACACCAAACACTTTCTTCACTACCCTGTCTATCTATGATTCCACTTTCAAGGAACTATGAAACTGCACTCCAAGGTGTCTTTGTTCAGCAACACTCCGCAGGACCTTCCCATTAAGTATATAAGTCCCACCCTGATTTGCTTTTGCAAAATGCAGAACCTCACATATATCTAAATTAAACTGCATCTGCCAATCCTCAGCCCATTTTATCGGAGACTCATTGTACTCTCACGTAACTTTGCTGGCCATTGCACCTCCAATTTTGGTGTCTATTGTAAACCTACTAACCATAGCTCCTATATTCACATAGAAATCATTTATATAAATGGCAAAAAGCAGTGGACCCAGCACCCAGCCTGACAGCATATTGCTCATCACGGGCTTCCAGTCCAAAAAGCACCCTCCACTATGACACTGACTGCTCAGCAAGGTTAGAGCTCATGTCATACAGGGAGAACTAACCATTTGGATACAGAACTGGCTCAAAGGCAGAAGACAGAGGGTGGTGATGGAGTGTTACTTTTCAGACTGGAGGCCTGTGACTAGTGGAGTGTTACAAGGATCACTGCTGGATCCACTACCTTTTGTCATTTACATCAATGACTTGGATGTGAACATAGGAGGTATAGTTAGTGAGATGACACCAAAACTGGAGGTGTAGTGGACAGTGAAAAAGATTACCTCAGAGTAAAATGGGATCTTGATCAAATGGGTGAATGGGCTGAGGAGTGGCATTTTGGGAGAGCAAATCTTAGCAGGACTTACACACTTAATGATAAGGTCCTGAGGAGTGTTACTGAACAAAGAGACCTTGGAGTGCAGGTGGTTAGGATAGCGAAGGCGGCATTTGGTATTCTTTCCTTTATTGGACAAAGGATTGAGTACAGGAGTTATGAGATCATGTTGCGGCTGTACAGGACATTGGTTAGGCCACTTTTGGAACGTTGCATACCAATCTGGTCTCCCTCTTATTGGAAGGATGTTGTGAAACTTGAAAGGGTTCAGAAAAGATTTCCAAGAACGTTGCCAGGGTTGGAGGATTGGAGCTAGGCTGGGGGTTGAATAGAGGTTGAATAGACTGGGGCTGTTTCCCCTGCAGCGTCGGAGGCTGACCTGAGATCTTATCGATGTATATAAAAACATGAGGTGCATGGATAGGATAAATAGACAAAGTCTTTTCCCTGGCGTGGGGGAACGCAGCACTAGAGGGTATAGGTTTATGATATGAGGGGAAAGACTTTAAAGAGAATTGAGAGGCAACGTTTTCATACAGAGGGTGGTACGTGTATGGAATGAGCTGCCAGAGGAAGTGGTGGAGGCCATTACGATTGCAACATTTAAAAGGCATCTTCATGTGTATATGAATAGGAAGGATATGGGCCGGGTGCTGACAGGTGGGACGAGTTTGCGTTGGGATATCTGATCAGCATATACTGGTTGGACCGACAGGTCTCTGTTTCTGTGCTGTCCATCTATGACTCGTTGACCTTCCAGCCAATTCCGTATCCAAACAGCCAGTTCCGCCAGAATTCTATGGTGTTTAACCTGCTAACCAGTGTGTTATGTGAAACCTTGTGTCTTTCTCAAGTCCAAGTTAATGATTTCAATGCACAAAGCCATGCTGACTCTCCCTAATCATTTCTTGCTTTTCCAATGACATGTAAATCCTGTCCCTGAGAATCCCTTCCAACAACTTCTCTGCTACTGACAGGCTCACCGGTCTATAGTTCCCTGGCTTTTCCTTACCAACTTTCTCAAATAATGGCACCAGTCTTCCAGCACTTCACCTGTGGCGATCGATGATACAAATATCGCAGCGAGAGGCCCAGCAAAAGCTTCCCTAATTACCCACAAAGTTCTGGGATACATCTGATCAGATTCCAGGGATTTATCCACCTTTATGCATTTTAAGACATCCAGTACCTCCTCCTCTGTAATATGTACACTTGCCAAGTTATCACTATTTATTTCTCCAACTTCTTTAACTTCAATATCCCCTTTCAGTAAAAACTGACATGAAATACTTACAGAATCTCTCCCACCTCCTGTTGTTCCATAGACAATCTTGTTGAACTTTGAGGGTCGCTATTCTCTGCCTAGTTATTCTTTTGTCTTTAGTGTATTTGTAGAATCTCTTTCGATTCTCCTTAAACCTATTTCCCAAAGCTATCTCATGTTCCCTTTTTTGCCTCCTGGTTTCCCGCGAGCATACTCCTACTGCCCTCGAGGGATTCACACAAACAGTGGTCTGTACCTGCCATATCCTGCTTTCATTTTCTTGACCAGAGCCTCAATTTCGCAGGTCATGCAGCATTCTCGACGCCTCCCAGCCTTGGCCTTAACAGGAACATACTGTCTGTGTACTCTCATTGTCGCAGACCTATGGAGGCAATGGCAGATGAGGACAGGGAAACAATCATTATCAGTAAAGAGGTAGTGTTGGGAAAGCTAACAACTCATGCTTATCTCTATAATTCCTCTTTAGCCTCAGAACTATCGCTATCTTTGCACCAAAAACATTTCAATCTCTGCAACATCCTCCAATCTCTAATCTCCTCCAGTCTCAACACCCTCTCTTGTCCACCCTCACAAATCTCTATGATGTGCCTTTGTTTAATTCCAGCCTTCAGGATAACCCATCTTTATTTCAGATTCCTGCACCCAGAGCTCCACAATGTCCCGCTTAACCTCTGTCACATTTTCCTCCAAAAAACATTAATCAATCACTCATCTATTCTAATATCACCTTCTCTGACCGGGTTTCTATTATGGCTTGTCATATTCCTATATTATGCGTCTGTGATCTACATAACAGAAAACAGTTTTGTGGTCCATTGGGTTTATACTGTAAAGAAATCTCCCAGCTAACTATTTTAATCCCATTTTCCAGCACAGAGCCCATAGACCTGTCAGCCTTGGCCTTGCAAGTATGTTCCTAAATAGATTTTAAATGCCATCGGGATTTCTGTCTCTCACTCTCTTCCAGACAGTGAGGTTTAGTGCAACTGTTGCTCTATGCTATCACACACAGGGTTCAGAGCAGCTGGGTCTGTGTGAACCACAGATTGCCCACACATAGTGAAGGATGGCAGGGTCCCTGAGAGGGGGCACAGGAGATTTACCAGGATGGTTCAAGGAATGGGGGATTTTAGTTGCAGAATTTGTGGGGCTTTTTTAACATTAAGTGTTCACGTGACATGTGTGTTGCTAATACATGTCAAGAATAATCATCCACATTTAATGGACTCTCCTTTTCAACCTCTCCCCTTGCCTGCGCTGTGGTAATATTCAGGTTAACCACTACCAGACATCTCTCTCTCTAATGAGAGAGCAGTCCTATGGTCGGGTAGGACAATGCTGACTTGATCTTTTACACAGTGATGCCACTGTGCCTCGTGGGTGGGGAGAGGGAATGCTGAAGGTGGTGGATGGGAAACCATTCAGGTACAGTGCTTTATCCTGGAGGATTTTCACTTTCTTTAATACTGTTGGGGGGGGGGGGGGGGGGGTGCACTGATGCAGGCAAGTGGATAATGTTCCAACACAACCCTGATGTGTACCTTATAGAGAGCAAACAGACATTGGGGAATCAGGGGTTTGGAAAAACTGAGATTGTTCTCCTTGTAGCAAAGGAAATTTGGGGAGCTGTGACAAAGCGGTTTACAAAAGTTACACGTTATAATAATAAACCTTACACCCATCAGCTCATTATACAAGGATTAAAGGACACATGTTGAAGATTTGGGAAGATATATTGAGAGGGTGGTTTGATTCAAAGGAGAACTTTTATTCAGCAATACTCTCACACAATATGAATATCCAGGTCCTGATGAATGGAGTAATTCTGTCAGAGTTTGGCGTTACAATGACTGAGATTACCATCTGAATATCTGCCTGTAATACAAGTTTATAAAATCCGTCACTGTCAGTTCAAGTTTGAAACTCATACAATACCCTCCTCCTGGCCCAGGATGACTGTACACATTACCCCTGGTGGAGGTTAGCAGTCACTTCAAGGGCAAATCTATGTGGGTTTCTACGAGTTTCCACCTTGGGACTTCATGTGACTGAACATGGGACAGAATGTCCCAAGATTCAGTGAGATATGGAGAGCAGGATTTGCTTCCTTTTCTTTCCTTCCGTTCTGCCGCTGTGCCTCCTCAATAAGACATGGGGTGGGAAAGGCTCATGCAGCTTGATGGGCAAGATATCTCCATTCTGACCAATGGGCAGCAAGCTCCTCCCAGTCATGAAACAGAGTATCCCTGAAAGATAGCAACTGCGCGTGCTTCCCACTGCCCAGTGCTCACAGTACATGTTTCGAATAATGAGGAGGGAAATCTCCTAGAAAAGGCATAACAGGAAAGTTCCAAAAGAATTATAAACAGTTTACAGAGAGATATTCAAAAGGAAAAGTGGGCAACAAGTTGGAAAATAGGGTATAACTTAGGATAAACTGTAGAAAGCTGCACCACAAAGGGACTGGGGGAAAATGAGCAGGAAACACAGAAGGCTAGCACACAGTTACAACATGGAATCAGGATGGGGAATGGAATGCTGTCCCTTATTTCAAAGAGTTTGCAATATAAGAGTTTGCAGTATATACCTTAGGGCAACTAAACAAATGGCGAGTGAGACCACATCTGGAGTAACGTGAACAGATTTGGTCGCTTTAGTTAACAAAATAGAGCAGTTTATTGGAGGCATTTCAGAAAAGATCCATTGGGATGATCCCTGTTTTGAAGGTATTATCCTGTAAGCAAAGGCTGAATAAGCTGGTAATCTACTCACTGGACTTTGGAAGAATGAGAGGTGATCTCTTTGAAACATACAGGATTCTGTCGAGGTTTGACAGGGTAAATATGGAGAGGGTGTGTCCCATTACGGGTGAGTCTTGAACCAGATTCTGGGTCAGTCGCGGAATCAAGGGTTCTGTTTCAGATTTGTCAAGTTAAAGACAACACCGACACAGGTTAGGGTTTCAGTAGCAATGGAGCTGGGATGAGAAGGAGACAAGCAAAATTTTAGAAATTGGAATTCCTGGTGTTTGTGATTGTGTAGATGTCTGATCAGATGTCACCTTGGGGTCAGATATGAAAGCAATATTGTGAAGAATGTAGTTCTGCCTCAGACACTTCCCAGTGAGAGGGAGGGACACAGCAGTAAGGGAAATGAATTTGGAATAGCAACTGAAGGCAATGGGTTTAACAGTTATAGTGTTTCATTGGAGTGAATTGCAGCTAATAGATGCGTGGTAAGCAGTTTGATAACTGAGTAAGAGTGGAGTAATGGAGAGGGATGATGGGGAGGGAGAGCTGGACATTGTCAGTGTACATGTGAAACCTAACACAGTGCTTTTGGGCGATGTTACCTCCTGGCAGTATGTAGGTGAGAAACAGGACAGACCAAGGATAGATCCTGGAGGGACACCAAATAGAATGAATTCAGAAAAAAAAAGGGAGAGTGGAGATGGAGCAGGATTTTCCAATGATGGTGAGGTTAAATATTAGGTTTTAGCAGAATGGGAGAGAAGGACATAACCATAAAAGGCAGACAGACAGATCATGGAACAATATCTGTGAATTGGCAAGGTGAGGGGCGGGGGGAGGGGGTGGCGGGTGGGGAGGGGGGAGCAGTGACAAGCAGGAGGATGAGACAGCGATTTTGAATGTCCATGATTTAGCTACACTAGGGTAAATGGTCAAGATGACCTCTAATAAGGCTTGACAAGAGACTCTAGGAAATGCAAGTTTAGATCTAAAATGAGGAGCACCCTTGTGAGGCAGTTTGGCTCGGTGGCCAAGTGGAGAGGGAGGAAAGAAGCAGAGGTAGCTGATAGGATTGTCTCAATGTTATTGACAGAGAAACTCCATGTGCTCCTCACTCTTGTTGTTGGAGGGGCGGATGGAGGAGACAGGATAATGGACATTTTTTTTTATTTCCAAAACAATAAACAAAACCTGTGATAGCGATTCTAAAAATAAGTGAATAAACCTGTCGTATTTATCATTTATCAAGAATATTAAAATATACAACTGAAGTTCAGGTTTGAATCCCAAAACGGTAGAGGGTGGCTCTGTAGTCAAGAAAAAAATAACTGGAATGAAGAATCTACTGTTTGCCATGGAATCATTGGGGATGTTTTTCTGCCATTGACAATGTCCTTGAGTTAAAGAAACCCGTCAATGGCCCATCAAATCACTCATTGTATTAATCACTGCACAGTCTCAACAAAGGTATGAAACTGGATGGACCACATTACATCTACCAATTGCACTAGCAAATACAACCACACAATCAGCCCTCTTGACTCTGCAACTTCTGCCTCACTGTGGGCCAACAACAGCAGCAGAACTGTACTCCAGCCCAACCTGAAATCTCACGGCCTGATATCCCACATTCAACCATTAACATCAAGCCAGGGGAATCAACCCTGGTTCAATGGTGAATGCAGGAGAGCATGCCAGGAGCAGTGCCAGGCATATCTAAAAATGAGGTGCCAACCTGGTGCAGCTACCAAACCTGCATGGCCAAACAGCACAAGCAACACCAAATAGAACTAAGTAATCCCATAACCAATAGATTAGATCTGAGTTCTGCAGTTCTGCCACACCTAGTCAAGAATAGTGATGGACAATTAAACAACTCACTGGAGAAAGCATCACAGATATCCCCACCCTTACTGATGGAGGGGTCTCACACATTCATACAACAGATAAGAGGACAGCACGAGCAGCGATTTTCAGCTAGCAATGCCAAGTGAATGAGCTTTCTCCATTGGTCCCTGACATCACAGATATGAATCGACTTGGTTGAAAACTCATTTCAAATCAGATCAAGAAATGGATAAGCAGTGTAAAGGTATGGGCCCTGCCAATATTCTGGCAATAATACTGTTGGCTGTGCTGCAGAACCTGCTGCCCACCAAGGCAAGTACTGCTCCAGCATTGGCACCTACTGACTTTGTGGAACATTGCTCAGGGATGTTCCAACTCAAAAACACAGGGGAGACCCAACTCAACCAATTCCCCTCCATCAGTCCACACTCGCTCAGCAGTGAAGTGATGGAAGGTGTCATCAACAGTGCTGTCAAGCACCTGCTCAGCAATAACCTGCTCAGCGATGCCCAGTTTGGGTTCTGCCAGGGCCACTCAGTTTCTGAGCTTGTTACAGACTTGATTCACAAACTGACAAACAGTTGAATGAGGTGAGGATGCCAGACCCACTCCAAGACCCACTCCAAGACTATTTCGACTTCAGTGATAACCTCACCACAGTCTCAGCTCATTTGCTGAAACTCTCATTCATTCCTTTTGTTAAGTCTAGATTTCATTATCTAAACCCACTCCTGGCCAGCATCCCACATTAACCCTCCCGATAATCTCAAGAATATTGAAAACTCTACTGCCGAAGTGCTCACTTGTCCCAAAACTTGCTGATCGATCAAAAGACTCCCATTTATAAGCAGCAACAATTTACTTTCGCACCTTTGAATTAATTCCTGGCTGTAAGCATTCCTATCTCCCTGCACCACACACCCTTTCATATCTCAATAACTCATTTTAGTTCAGACTCTCAATGATGTGTTTTTTTTGCGTTCACCTGTGTGACTGTTTCTATAGACTCCAAGGGAACATTGTCTGGAATCCCCACTCTAATCCTCTAAGATCTACTTTCTTCCTTTAAGGCATTCTTGAAAAACTGCTTATTTGGCGATGGTTTTGGTCACTGGACACAATATTCTCCATCTATAGCGTTAGTCAAAAGTTCTCAATAATATTTTTGTGAAATTAAAACCATGATGATTTGTACAGATATCGTCTACTCTTCAATATCACTGAGTGAATAATCTGTAATGTCTCTTACCCAACCACGTTGTGGGAGCACCTTCACCATACAAACTGCAGCAGTACAAGGAAGTCAAACATCACCCTCTCCACAGGCAACAAGGCTTTGGCATGGATCACTGGTTTCTGTGGAAGGAGAAATACACAGTTGATGTTTCAGGGAGTGAATTACAGGGAATGAAAATGGTGCAGAATTTGACTCTCAGAAATTGAAGGAAAATGCACTCGCTTATTGGAAAAAAAGTATTCTTGACTGTCGAAGATATTGTGGAAAAAATAACCTGATAATGGAACAGCATATGGTGAGGAGCCGGGCAGCAGTGGACAATTCATTTACATTCCTGAAGAAGGGCTTATGCCCAAAACGTCGATTCTCCTGCTCCTCGGATGCTGCCTGGCCTGCTGTGTTTTTCCAGCTCTACATTTTTCAATTCATTTACAAAACAGCTGTGAAAGTAATTGTAAAATACTATACAGTGCAAAAATACACCCATGTGAGACTGAGGAAGCTAGATAATGAACAAGTGTCAAGCACAGAAACAGACTTCTTCAGTCCAACCTATGCCAACCAGATATCCTAACCTAATCTATCTAAATTAAGTCCTATCTGCCACCCCTCAGCCCATTGGCCCATCTGATCAATATCCCACTGTACTCTGAGATAACCTTCTTCATTGTCCACAATACCTCCAATTTTGGTGTCACCTGCAAACTTACTAACTATACGGCCTCTATTCACATCCAAATCATTTAAATGAATGACGAAACAAATCCAGAAAAAAAAAACATTTCCCTGGGTTTGAATGTGCTCTGTGTAAATGCTGCCCTATGACTCGTTTTACCAGGGAAGGCTGCACATACATCCCTCTGAACTTTGCCCCCTACAAAACTGGCGGCCGCGCACGTGTCCAGTGAATCGTTGCCCCAAATAAAGATGGCGGCGCTCACTCGGGCCGATTACTCAACGAGGCGTTTTCCTGTTTGTTGCAAAAACGGGACTGTAAGTTTCAAATTTGTATTTTCCGATGTGTACCAAATGATTGTAAAGCCTCTCAGACCATACCAACACCATTTCCCTCCCGCTTCCTGCTGTTTATTTCTTTCTTTACCGACAGCCCTCCGCGCGCACACACTCCGAAGATTCGTGCCCACCTCGAGGATGATCACGTGGTATAGTCTAGTCCCGCCCTCATTTACTGATTGGTCGGAGGATCAACTGCCCCGCCAGGTCCTCCAGCTCTTCCCCTGCTTATGCATTGGTCCGCCGCTGACATCAATCACTTCTTCAGTCCATGACAACCAGGTATCCTAACCTAATCTGTCTAAATTAAATTCTATCTGCCTGTCCTCAGCCCATTGGTGCATCTGATCAATATCCCATTGTATTATGAGAAAACCTTCTTCATTGTCCACAATACCAACTGTTGCCTGGAGCATGCGCACTGCTGCTTCGTGGCTTTTGTTGCTGTTTCTCAGTTACAAGAGTTAGGGACAAAGTTAAAAATCACACAACCACCTGATGAAGGACCAGCAAAGTAGTGCTTCCAAATAAACCTGTTGGACTATAACCTGGTGTTCTGTGAATTTTAATTTTGTCCATCCTAATCCAACACCAGCACCTCCAAGTCACGAGTGAGGCAGGAATGCATAACATAAGAACAAAAGATCTTGGAAAAGGAGAAGGCCGTCCTGCCCTTCGAGCCGGCTCTACCAATCAATAAGATCATGGCTGATCATTTTGTGGATGCAGAACCATTTACCCATGTTCTCACCGTATTCCTTAGTTAATTATTTCTTTTTTTAAAAAACTAACTGAGCTTTAAAAACGTTCATTGAACTAGCATCAACTACTTCCCTGGGCAATGCACTCCATCGAGGTCAAGACGTTCGTTCTCAATTCACTCCTAAATTTGCTGCCTCTAACCTTGTGGTGATGCCCTCTTGTCCTAGCTTCACCTGCCAATGGAAACATCCTCTCTACTTCTATTTTATTCATTCCAAATATTTATTCATAGCAAATAATGTAACTTTTTTAAAATTCAAGTAATAATCTTTTTATTAATGTGACTCCAACCAAAGAGTATGACTTTACATTTATGAACACAATATTCCACTTGCCAAACTATTGCCCACTCACTCAATGTATCTATGTTCCTCTGCAAAGTTTCCCAGTCCTCCGCACACTTTGTACTGCTACTCATCTTAGTCTCACATGCAAACTTTGTCACCCTACATGTGGTCCCCAACTCCAAATCATCTGTATCAATTCTAAATAATTGCAGTCCCAACACTGATCCTCGAGGCACACTACTAGTTACTGATTTGCCAGCCATAATAAGGCTTATTTATCCCCACTCTTTGCTTCCTGTTAGTCAACCAATCTTCTATCCATGCAAATACTCTATCCCATGCACCCTTATATAATGCAACAGCCACTTGCGTGGCACCTTGTTGAAGGCCTTTTGGAAATCCGGGTACACCGCATCCACTGGGTCCCCATTGTCCACCTTCATAGAATTCCAAATGATTTGTCAAGCATGACCTGCCCTTCATGAATTCATGCTCTGTCTGCCCAATAGGACAATTTTTATCGAGATTCCCTGCTATTTCTTCCTTGATAATAGACCTAAGCATCTTTGCAACTACAGAGAATAAACTAACTGGTGTAGAATTCCCTATCTTTTGTCCACCGCCTTTTCTTACAGTCCTTCCTTTTCACTAGAATATGCCTTTGCTGAGCACTTCCTAAAATGTCTTTGAAAATCTTTCACTGCTCATCAACTGTCCCACCATAAAATCTAGTCTACTTTATCCAGGTTCTCCCTCATTCTATTTTAGTTCCCCGTGTTCAAGCACAGGACCAAGGTATTAGATTTTATCTTCACACTCTCCAAATGTATTCTAACTTCAACCATACAGTGATCACTTCTTCCAAGAGGATCCCTAACTCTGAGGTCATTAATTATTCCTGTTTCATTGCACAGGGGCCAGATCTTAGATAGCTTGCTCCTTGTCGGTTACATTTCATATTGTTCAAGAAAACTATCATGGATACACTTAATAAACTCAAGGCTACCCTGACTGAGCTGGTTCGACCAATCTACATGTAGATTAAAATCACCCATGGTAATAGCCGT
Organism: Chiloscyllium plagiosum; assembly: GCF_037043375.1. Lineage (NCBI taxonomy): Eukaryota > Metazoa > Chordata > Chondrichthyes > Orectolobiformes > Hemiscylliidae > Chiloscyllium > Chiloscyllium plagiosum. The sequence goes on from NW_028270184.1 coordinate 64,686,312, forward strand.
ACCATTTTTACAGGCTTTAGTTATTTCTTTGTTTAATGCCCATCCCAATGTGATGTTATTATTTGGCCTACACACTGCACCTATCAGTGACTTTCTTGTTAGAATTTTGAAAGCATCATTCTCCTAATGTACAGCAATAACAACAACTACTTGCTTTGTATGGAATCTTTCACAATGGCAAATCTCCTAAGGTGCTTCATGGATGATCAAAACATTGATTAAGGAGAATGATTTTAAAATACATCTTAAAGGAGGATAGAGAAGGTTAGGGAGGGTATTCCACAGACTTCTGCCCTTGACAGCACCATTCGTGAAGTGATGCAGGTGGGGTGGGTTGAAAAGGGAACGTGCAAAGGGGAAATGGAGGAGCGTAGGCAGTGCATAAGGTCTTAAGGATAGAGAAGATTCCAGACTGAGTCTGTCTGTCATAGACAGTATGGCTGCCTCATGGAATTTGAAGCACCGCAATGGGCCCATGCATGTCATGTTAGTCAAGGATGGTATAACGGTGGCTGAGAGAACATTTGATGAGGACTTGTCTACTGAAGTAGTGTGGGCTGAGGTTAGAAACAGGAGAGAGGAGGTCACACTGCTTGGATTTTTTATAGGCCGCCACAGAGTTCCAGGGAGGGGGAAGAGAGGATTAGCAAATTTACTCTGGGTAGGAGTAAAAGTAACATGGTGGTCATTATGGGGGACGTTAACTTCCCCAACATTGACTGGAAATGCTATAACTCTCGTAGGTCGGATGGATCAGTTTTTGTCCAATGTGTACAGGAGGGTTTCCTGACACAGTGTGTCGAAGGGCCGACAAGAGGGGAGGCCACATTGGATCTGGTGCTTGGTCATGAACCGGACTCGGTGTTTGATTTAGTTGTAGGTGAGCACTTTGGAGAGAGTGATCATAATTCAGTTATGTTTAGTTTAGCGATGAAAAGGGATAGGCACATGCCACAGGTGAAGACATATCGATGGGGCAGTGGCAATTATAATGCGATTCAGCAAGAATTAGGATGTATAGGATGGGGTAGCGAAATGCAGTAGATGCAGACAATGGAAATGTGGAGCTGGTTTAAGGAACAGATATTGCGTGTCCTTGATAGGTATGTCCCTGTCAGGGAGGGAGGAAGTGATAAGGTAATGGAACCACGGTTTATCACAGAAATTGCATCTTTTGTTAAGAAGAAGTAGGAGGTTTATGTGTTGATGAGACAAATGGTACAGATGAGGCGATGGAGACTTACAGATCAGCTAGGACGGATTTAAAGAGAGTTAAGAAGAGCAAAGAGAGGACACGAGCAGTCTTTAGCGAATAGAATAAAGGAGAACCCTAAAGCTTTCTATAGGTATGTGAGGAATAAAGGATAGGGTAGAAATAGGGCCAATCAAAGACAGAAGTGGGAAGTTGAGTGTGGCACTGTGGAAATCGGAGAGGTGCTAAATGAACATTTCTCATTGGTTTTCACTCAGGAAAATTAGAATATTGTGGACGATAATGAGGTAGAAGATGTTAGACTAGAAAGGATCGAGGTTAGTTACGAACAGGTGTTATCAATTCTAGAAGGATTGAAAGTAGACAAGTCCCCTGGACTGGATGGGATTTATCCGTAGATTGTCTGGGAAGCTCGGGAGAAGATAGCAAAGACTTCAGCATTGATATTGAGTTGTCATTGCCTACAAGTTCTGGAAGAGGACTGGATGATTGCAAATGTTATGCCCTTGATCAAGAAGGGCAGTAGAGATGACCCAGGTAATTATATACCAGTGAGCCTTACTTCTGTTGTAGGAAAGGTTTTGGAAAGGATTATAAGAGACACTATTTGTAATCATCTGGCAAACAACAATATGATTTCAGATCGTCAACATGGTTTCGTCAAGGGTAGGTCGTGTCTCACAAACCTCATTGAGTTTTTTGAGATGGTGACCAAGCATATAGATGAGGGTAGGGCAGTTGACGTTGTATACATGGACTTCAGTAAAGCCTTTGATAAGGTTCTACATGGTAGGCTGTTAGAGAAAATACAGCGACATGGAATTGAGTGTGATTTAGCAGTTTGGATTAGAAACTAGCTTTCTGAAAGAAGGCAGTGAGTGGTGGATGATGGAAAATAATCAGCCTCCAGTGCGGTTATTAGTGGTGTGCCACAAGGATCTGTTTTGGGATCACTGCTGTTTGTCATTTTTATAAAAGTCTTAGACGCAGGCATAGGTGGATGGATTAGTAAATTTGCAGACGAAACGAAAGTCAGTGGAGTAGTGGACAATGTGGAAGAATGTTACAGGTTGCAGGGGGACTTGGATAAACTGCAGAATTGGGCTGAGTGGTGGCAAATGGAGTTCAATGCAGCTAAATTGTGAAGAATAACAGGAAGGCAGAGTACTGGGTCAATGGAAAGATTCTTGGTAGTGTAGATGTGCAGAAGGATGTTGGAGGTCATGTACATAGATGCCTGAAAGTTGCCACCAAGGTGTACAATACTGTTAAGGCGGAAAACAGTGTGTTAGGTTTCATTCGTAGATGGATTGAGTTCTGGAGCCGCAATATCATGCTGCAACTATACAAAACACTGATGCGGCCATATTTGGAATATTGTGCGCAGTTCTGATGCCCATATTTCTGGAAGGATGTGGAAGCATGGGAAAAGGTGCAGAGGATATTTACCAGGATGTTGTGTGGTCTGGAGGGAAGGTCTTATGAAGAAAGGTTGAGAGACTTGAACGTGTTCTCATTGGCAAGAAGGCGGCTAATAGAGAATTTGATAGAGACATACAAGATGATTAGAGGCTTAGATAGGGTACATAGAACATAGGACATAGAAGAATACAGCGCAGTACAGGCCCTTTGGCCCTCGATGTTGCGCCGATCCAAGCCCACCTAACCTACACTAGCCCACTATCCTCCATAAGCCTATCCAATGCACGTTTAAATGCCCATAATGAAGGAGAGTCCACTACTGCTACTGGCAGGGCATTCCATGAACTCACGACTCGCTGAGTAAAGAATCTACCCCTAACATCTGTCCTATACCTACCCCCCCTTAATTTAAAGCTATGCCCCCTTGTAATAGCTGACTCCATACGTGGAAAAAGATTCTCACTGTCGACCCTGTCTAAACCCCTAATAGACAGTGAAAGTCTTTTTCCTAGGATGATGACATTAGTGTGTATGAGGGGGCATATCTACAAATTGAGGGGTGATAGATTTAAGACAGATGTCAGAGGCAGGTTGTTTACTCAGAGTGGTTAGGGCATGGAATCCACTACCTACCAATCTAGTTAACTCAGCCACATTAGTGAGATTTAAACAATCCTTTAGATAAGCACATGGGTGATTTCAGGATAGTGTAGGGGGATGAGCTGAGAATAGTTCACAGGTTGGCGCAACATCAAGGATCGAAGTGCCTGTTCTGCGCTGTATTGTTCTCTGACTATTGTGCTACAAGAGATTTTTTACTGTCTCAACCAGAGTGATGGATCTTGTATTGTGGGCTTACGAAGTGTCACTGATCTCTACCAAACATGTACGAGGTAGAGAATGCTGCCTGACCTGCTGCGCTTTTCCAGCAACACATTTTTCAGCTCTGATCTCCAGCATCTGCAGTCCTCACTTTCTCCATGTACGATATAGAGTCAGGGCAATAATAAGAGGCTACAACAGAAGGGGGACAGGTAGCTCCATACAAAACCCGACTTCTTCTCAACTGTTCACCACAAAAACCGAGCGCCTTCCAGAAAAGCAACTCTATATTCCACCACTTTGCCTCACAATCGTGGTATCTGGCTGTGCACTAAGAGGAGTGCAACAGTCTGTACTGGGACTCTGAAACGCTTGGTAAAGAGTCAAATCATCTGAGCATTGAGAGCCCCACCACATTGCATGCATTTTCTCTTGTTTTCACTCTGTTCCTGACTTCCCTTGGTTTTCATAATGAACCTGCTAAAAGTTGTTATTACACACATCTGCACAAGCTGTGAATTGAAACCAGGCCTCTCGGTCCAAGATTCGGGATATTTTCACCGCGTCACAAAACATCGATTTGAACATTCTTTGTCCCTTGCCTGCTAAGTCACGCCTGAATCAACTCTGCAATTGGGAGGAAGGGGCAGAACAGGAAGACCGAGTAGCGGCCGGTCCCCGAACCAGAGTGAATGAGGAGAGGGGCAAAATTATTCTCGGGAGTGAACGCTTCAAGATTGGTCAGAGAGCAAACTATTTTGCAGGATTGATCATTCTCACGACATAGTGGAGCATTAAACGTCTCTCATAAATCAATGTGAGACTTTTTTTAAAAATACTGTAGTTGAAATGCAAATCTGATAACGTACATATTTCCAATCGATTTACACTACTCGAGTAAGAAACTTTTTTTCAAACGCCCAGAACGATTGGTAATTTACATACTTGGCCGGTATGGTTCATTTGGACCGGACAATTTGCATGTTAGACATCTCTATGACTATAACTCGACAAAGCAATTGTTAATGACGAATATTTTACCCATCAGTCTGTGCAGATATGAATATTCTCTATAAACTCACTGATAACCTCAGACGCACGCGCAGTTTGGTTTCTATGCAGAGCATGCGCAGTGTCACATCGGTCAGGACAGAGATAGAGAGAGAGACATGGAGTTGCTTTCTCCGGCAGTGGCTGCAATCGGCTTCAGAGAGCGGCGCTCAGAGCTGGTGTGTGGGAGCCTCGCTGGGAGAAAGGAGCGAGAGAATTCACAAGTCCCGGATAAAGGTTAAAAAAAAACTCGGAAAAGACCCTCCAGGCCCGGGTAAAGAGGTGGCGGTCTCTGATCAGAGAAGGGGCCCAGGGTCACGACCGCCATTTGTTTGAGGGAAGAGGGAGCGCAGGGTTTTAGGGCCGCCATCTTGAGAAGGTCAAGGTGCAAGAGGGCGGGGCTCTCGGGGTCTGTAGAACAATCAGAGGAAAGGGAAGACCCATTGTTATTGATTAATTCCACGAACACAGCGTCACTGGGCGGTCCCGCAGGAATATCCTCTCTCAGTCCTGCTGTGATGGTTCACCCAGTCAGAACCAGCAGCTCTCCTCCTCTCTCAGATCCCCTTCTGTCCTTCCTGTAGCATCTGTCCCCTGGAACATTGAGCTGCCTGTCCTGTCCCTCCCTCAGCTGTTGTTCTGTAATACCTGTGATATCCCAGTCCCATCTTAGATTACTTCACTAAAGAACAGGAATGCACCCGACGGATTTTTCTTAACATCAGCAATTGTTTAATATTCACTTATAGGTTTTTAATTACATCTTTTTTGAAACACTTTATTCACATTCAATCATTTGCAATGGCTGGATTTAAACCTGTGTCCAGAGAACATTTGCTGAGTTTCTGGATAAATTGCCTCTCAATAATGCCACTAGGCCATCACCGCGCCTGCTCACAGGTTGCGCATCCTAGTGCAACATGAATCAAAATCCTTTCTTCCCGCACAATTATTTGATCCTGAACTCTGGTGATATCACTCAGTATCTCTCCATGTGGGATCCCTCACTGTATGCGTCTAATTGCTGCCTCTGTCAGCGTCTCTCACTCTTGCAGCTACTCCAGATCCTGAGTCAACAGAATTCTCTGCTCCAGAGAGATGAGGCAGCACAGGCCTGGAATGGAGACTGGAATTTTCCAGATCTCTGTGGGCTCACTGCCATTCTACATGTGTTACCCTCACAGCATCAGTCTAATTTCCCATTCTGTCTATCTCTCTGTCTCCTATACGTACTCAGGAAGGTCCTGACTCAATAGACTTCCCAACTGCTTGTTGGGAAGAGGATTGGTCAGCCAGAGAGACAAAGGTCAGGGAGGTCGGGAGCCTTTAATAAATCCTGCTGCCAGGTAAGTTCACACACAGTGCACAGAGCAGAGAGCAATGAGAGGGCTGCAAACATCAGCTAACAAGACATGACAGAGACATAGTGCTGGAGGGGGAGCACAGTACAGGCACACCCCAGGCTCAGTCACCACCCCTACTTTAAGTTTTGTTGTACTGAGACAGCATCGGGAGTTCCCAGTTTTCAATCCAGGCGTGTGCTGTCTTGGTGAGCACCAGGACAACAGAGGGGAATGCAGGCCTCACATGAGAGAGTGGTAATGCTGCCTGGGATATTTCTGTTCTCTATTCACTCTCCAACATTGTATCTATGGGTCATCTTGTGGACCAGTGTCTTCAATCATTCCAACTCCTATAACAGTTCCTATCTCTGTCATCCCCTCCCCTCTTACCAATTAATTGACATATTTGAAACCTCCAGTCCAGACGACCGTCCATATCGCTATAACTTGCTTCAGTCTCTACAACATGCCTTGTCTCGATTGTCTCCTCCTCCAACAACTGGAGACATCGGGTCTGTTTCTGTGCTGCATGACTCTTTGTTTGAGGTTTCCTAAACGGAACGAGTTGCATTTGCCTGTGTTTGGCCCATACCCCTTCCAATCTTCTCCTCTCCGTGTACCTGCCCAAGTATCTTTTCCATGTTGTAATTGTACTTGTTTTTACCATTTCCTCTGGCAGTCCATTCTGTCTATGCACCATCCTCTGTGGAAAATGTTGCCCCTCAGCTCCCTCTTTAAATCCTTGCTCTCTCACCTCACGTTTATGCCTCTAGCTTTGGACTCACCTACCCTTGGCTTTTCATCTTACTTAGGCCCTACATGGTTTCGTAAACCTTTATAAGGCTACCCCGTGGCCTCCTCTGCCCAGGAGAAATATTGACGACAATGTTACAGATATCTCCAACTCATGTACTCAATGCTCTGACCAATGAAGACAAGTGTGCCAAATGCTGCTTTCCCCACCCTGTCCCCCTGTGATTCCATTCCAAAACAGTGTAACTGCACCCCTTGGTCTCTCTCTGTTCGACAACACTGTCCAGGGCCCGACCATTACCTGTGTTAGCCCTCCCTTGTTTGTCTTAACTAAATCCAACACCTGAATTAAATTCCATCTTTCATTCCTTGGCCCACTGACCCAGTTGATTAACATCCCCTTCGATAACTATATTCCCTGCCACTCTTCCACTAATTTTGGTATCCGCAAACATACTAACAGTGACTCCTATATTTTTACCCAGATCCTCTATACAAATGATGCACATCAGTGGCCCCAGCACCAATCCTTACAGCACACTGCTGGTCAGAGACCTCCAGTCTGAACAACAATCCTCTACCTCCTCCTATCAAACCCCATTATGTATCCAGTTGGCTCGCTCTCCCTGATCCCATGTGATCTAACCTTACTAACCCATGAAGCCTGCTCAACCCTGTCAAAGGCCTTGCTGAACCCAGAAACAACGTCTATTGCTTTGCCTTCATCTATGTTCTTAGTCACGTCTTCAACAAACTCAGTCAAGTTTGTGATTCCTGTTTTCCCACGCAAAAAGCCACTCTAACTGTTTGTAATCAGTCCTGTATTTCCAAATGCATATAAATCCTACGTCTCAGAATGATCTCCAACACCTTACCCATCCTTGATTTCTGCCTCCTCAGTCTGCAGTTCCTTGGCTTCCTCTTGCAGTCTTTCTTAAATAAGGCCACAACATTATTTTCATAGTCAGACAGTCATAAAGCATGGAAACTGACTGTTCGGTTGATGCCGACCATAATCTTAAACTAATCTCGTCCCTCCTGCCTGTTCCTGGATCACATCCCTTCAAACCTTTCCTATTCCTGTACTAATATTTCAAGCATTGTAATTGTAAACACATTCACCCCTTCCTTGGGAATTTCATTCCACACACAAAACACGCTCTGTAGCAGTTTGCTACTCATGTTTTCTGATTTTAAATCTCTCCCTTCTAACCTTAAGAAATGTAGCCCCTAGTTCTAAAATGACCTGCTGTTGGGAAAAGACAAGTCACGTTAACTCTATCTATACCCCTCATTATTTTATAGACTTCTATACACTCACCTCTCAACCTCCAGGCTCAAGTGAAAAATGTCCCAGACTATACAACCTTCCTTTATAACTGAAACCTTCTATACCCATCACCATCCCGGTAAATGTGATCTGAACCCTCTCCAGCTTAATATCCTTCCGAAAACTGGGCAGAGTATTCCAGAACAGGCCTTACCAATGACCTGTACAATCTACACACGACTTCCCAAATTCCTAAACTCGAATGACTGAGCAATGAAGGCGAGTACCATTTATAACCATCCTGTCTCTCCTTGTGGCAAACTTCAAAGAACTATGTACCTGAACCCCAAGGCGTACAACACTACTGAAGACCCTACCATTAATTGTGAAAGCTCGACCCTTGTTTGTTGTAACCTAAATGCATTACCTCGCATTTATCCGAATTGAACTCCATCTGCAGTTTTTCAGCCATTCACGCATTTCATCAAGATCCCTTTGAAATCTCAGAAAACCTCCATCACTGCCCAGAATGCCACAAATATCACTGCTCAGGCCCCTACAATTTCTTCCCCAGCTTCCCACAATGTTCTGAGATACACTTGATCAGGTCCTGGGGATTTATCTACCTCTATGTTTCAAAAATTCCAACACCGCCTCTTCTATAATGTGGACTCATTTCAAGACATGGAGTCATCGAGGTGAACAGCACGGAAACTGACCCTTTGGTCCAACTCCTCCATGACGCTTTTCATCCTATTTGCCAGAACTTTGCCAATATCCCTCTAAAATCCTGCTTTTTATATACACATCCAGATGCCTGCTAAATATATTTCTGTCAGACTCCACCATTTCTTCTGGTTGTTGAAATTTCTTCTGTATCATACATATACCAACCTCTGCAGGAAACAGCTGTCCCTTTGGTCCCTTCTAAATCTTTTCCTCTCACCTTAAAGCTATGTCTTGTAGGTTTGGACTCACCCCCCGCCCTCCACGACTGGAGAAAAGTCCTTATCTATTGACCCTGTCCATGCTCATCATGATTTTAAGAAATCTTTATAAGATAACTCCTCAGCGTCCCATGTTAAAGTGAAAATAATCCCAGTCTATTCAGCTTTTCCCTGTAATGCAAACCCTCCAACCCTGGCAACATCCTTATTCATTTCTTCTGAACTTTTTCCAAGTTCCACAACATCCTTCCGATGGCATTGAGACTAGAATTACACACAATATTCCAATAGTGTTCTGGTCAAACCATGTTTAGTTCCCTGAGCGCCCCAGGCCTTATCCACAGTAAGCTCCAAAGTGAAATATTTGTTTAGGATCTTGTAGTTTCACTCATCGTTGGATTTGTTGATCATTTAGAATACTGGTTTTGTCCCTAGCTCTTCTTTTGCTCTTAATACACTTGTAGAATATCTTTGGATTCTCCTTAACTTTATCTGCCACAGTTATTTCATGTCCCCTTTCTGCATTCCTGATTTCCATCCAAAGAGTATTCCTACAGCCCCTATGCTCCTCAGGGATTCCCTTGATTCAGCTGGCTATACATGACATGTGCCCCCTTTTCCTTGATCAGTGTCTCAGTTGACAGCCAGTGTTTCTGAAAGCTGTCAGCATTGAGCTGCACACAAACAGGAACATGCTGGTGCTGAACGGTCCTTTTATCTCACATTTAAAATATTCCTAATTGTCAGAATTCCCTTTACCTGAAACTAGACTCTCTATTCAACTTTTAAAAAAGTTCATGTCTAATTCTATCAAGATTTGTCTTGCCACATTTTATAACTTAACTTTTGGACCAGGCCTGTCTTTCAGCAAAGCTATTTTCAAACTAATAGAACTGCGGTAACTTTGCCAAAGTGCTCCCTCACTAACACCTCAGTCCTATTCCCTACCTTGTTTCCCAAGGGGAGGTCAAGTTTCGCTCCTTTCTCCAGCTGGGCCATTTACATATTGACTGAAACCTTGTCAAAGGCCTTACCGAACGCCATGATAACCCCATCATCTGCACTGCTCTCATAAATATTTTTAGATAACTTTTCAAAAAAAACTCAATTGAATTCATCAGACAGGATTTTCCTTTACAAAATCTGTCCTGAATCTATTCCTTCCTTTTCAATGTTGATTCTCCTTATCCCTCAGAATTGTTCCCAATTTTTACCCAATATCCCTGTGGCCAGCAAAGTATTAAAGAGATCCAAAAGGGCCCCAGCAATCTCCTCCCTTACCTCCCATTGCAGCCTGCAATACATTTCATTGGGCACTGGGGATTTCTCTCCCTTTGAAAGCATTTAATACCTCCTTATTGATCTTAACATGTTCTCGAGTCTCACCATCCCGACTGAAATCCTCGGCTACAATGTCTTTATTCTGTGTGAATACAGATGGGAAGCATATATTGAAGACCTCAGCTACTTCCTCTGGCTCCATGCGCAGATCGTCCCTTTGGTTTCCAACAGGCCACACTCTTTAGCTGGGAATCTTCTTACTCTGACTCTCGTCATAAAATATCTTGTAGCTTTTCCTTACTAGTGTCTGCCAAGGAGGTTTCATGGCCATTGAGTGCCCCTCATTTTTAAGGACCCCCTTGCACTCTCTATAGTTGTTGAAGGGCTTCACCTAGTTTTATTGCACTGTATTTTCTTTACCAAACTCACAATATCACTTGACCAGTATTCGCTGAACTTGGTGCCTTTGTCATTCACTGTTCATGGCCATGCTGGCCCTGAATTCTCACTGTATCACTTGAAAATACTCCCTCTTTCCAATTGTAGGCTCGACTGCAAATAGTTCCTCTGAGTCTATATTTTTTCAAATCCTGTCTTATGCTAGTGATAATGATCACTGATAGTGATAATGAAATGATAAGTAGCATTCCCCAAACTTCTGCATGATCCTTAGCTCTTTCCATCATGACTTCAAAACATACAGAATTATGGTCATTATCCCCAAACACTACCTTATCCTTATCTCTGTCAAAATGTCCAGTACCTACAGCCCACTCTGTCTCTTTAATATCCGCCAGCCCTTACTAATCTGCGTACCTTCCTCAAGCCTTTCCATCATATGATATCACTGCAAACTTCTCCAGTCCCCACAGCACTCCTCCATCCTATCCTACAGCACCTCACTCCCATAAACCTTCTACCATCCCTATAAACCTCCTTATCTGTATAAACCCCTCCAGCTCCCACAGCCATTCCTGCCCATCCTGCCTTTGTGTAAATTATGAAGCCACGTGACCGTTCCCCAGATCTGTAACCTTGGCCAATCTCTGCAATCTTATTATCTCTGTGACCTCCTCCCATCACTACTAGCCTTATTAACTCTGTAACCTCCTGCAGTCACTAAAATCATCCGTGAATGTGTACCATCCTATTGAGGACTGTCACCTCTTCCAGTCCCAACAACTCTCTCTACCTGTAACCTTGGCCAGTCTGAAGAGTCCTTACTAACTCTGCAACCCTCAGTATTGATAACTTCATCCAGTCTCGATAACTGAGAAGAGAGGAATGAGAAGGCTTCAAACTTCTGTTAACAAGACATGACATCGATACAGATCTGGAGGGGGAATACAGTACAGGCCCACCCCACGCACAATCCCCACCCCTACTTTTAAGTTCTGTTGTAATAAAACTTGCTACACTCCAACACTGCACCTATGGCATGTCTTGTGGACTGGTGTCTTCAATAATTTTTAACTCCGATAACAGTTCATATTTCTGTAACCTCCTCCTATCCCAATAGTCACTCCACGCATTTGAAACGTACTGCATTCCAGATTACTATCCCTATCGCTGTACCTTGCTTCAGTGTCTACAACATGCCTTATCTCGGTTGTATCCAGTTATTGGAGGAGGAGACTGAGTCATGCAGCACGAAAATAGTTCCTTCGATCCAACTAGTCCATGTTGACCAGAGTCCCTGGCCGAGTTGCGTTTTCCTGCATTTGACCCAAATCCCTTCAAACATTCTCTCCATGTTTCTGCCCAAATCTTTTTTATATGTTGTTATTGTACTTTTCTCTACCACCTGCACCATCCTCTGTGTGAAAAATGTTCTCCTCCAATCCTTTTCAAGTCCTTCCCCCTCACCTTATATTTATTCCCTCTGGAACATAGAACATGGCGGCACAGTACAGGCCCTTCGGCTCTCGATGTTGCGTCAACCTGTGGAACCAATGTGAAGCCCAAGTAGCCAACACGATTTCATTCTCGTCCATGTGACTATCCAATGACCGTTTAAATGCCCTTAAGGTTAGCAGATCTACTCCTGTTGCAGCCAGTTTGTTCCATGCCCCTACTACTCTGAGTAAAGAAACTATCTCTGACATCTGTCATATATCTTTCACCCCTCAATTTAAAGCTATTCCCCCCTCCGATCGCCATCTGAGGGAAAAGACTCTCACTGTCCAATCCATTTCACTTTCTGATTATCTTAATGTCTCAATTAATTCATCTCAAACGTCTTCTCTCGAACAAAAACAGCTTGAAGTTCCTCATATCACATTCCCTCCATACCAGGTAACATTGTAGTAAATCTCCACTGAACCCTTTCCAAATCTTACACATCGTTCCTCTAATGGGGTGACCTATCTGCTATGTAATTTCCTGGCCTATCCCTGCTGCCCTTCTTGAACAAAGGAACCACATTTGCTATCCTCCAGTCATTTGGCATTTCATCCGTGGTCAGCAATGTATTAAATATATCCACCAGGGCCCCAGCAATCTCCTCCCTTACCTCGCAAAGCAGATTGGGATACATTTCATTCAGAGGAAAGGGAGACCTGGAGCCTTCAAGAAATCCTGCAGCGAGATAGGACCTCTCACAGTGAACAGAGCAGATAGCATTTCAACGATCGATCTTTGGTATGGAGGACATGATATAGATACAGAGTTGAAGGGTGAACACAGAGTGTGATGGTCCCAGGCTCAATCCCCACTCTCTTGTTTACTTTCATCTCTGCTATACTGAGCCTTCCTATGTCAATATAGGAAGTTGACAGTTATCAATCCAGGCCTGTGCTGTCTTAGTGAGGATCAGTACAACAGAGGGGAAAGCAGGCCTCCCCCAAGGAGATGGTTTTAAATCCTGGGATCTTTCTGTTCTATATTTCCCCCGATCACGCTGACTTTTGTCATGGGATGGAGTCATTCAGCAAGGACACATACCTTTCGGTCCAACTCATCTGTGCCAGGGCCTTGAATGCTTGTAATTCCCAGAAATGTTCTTATTTCTGTAACCTTAACCCTGCCCACAATCCCACTATTAATTTGATCCCTACTGCAATACTGATGATTCTTCCTATTTGTAAATTGTTCCAGTCTTGATAATATCCTGAATCTCAATAATCTCATCCTGCAATCAGTACGTTAATCACTATTTCTGTAGTTTTTCACAATACCTACAGTCCACCCTGTCACTGTCAAATCCTTTTCAGACCCTTTTCCAGTCGCAACAACACTCCACATCTCTGTTTGCTCCTCCGAGCACCTCTAACGCTCTCACTTTGTGTGGCCAGTACTGTGAATAACCCTTGCATGTGGATGGACAATATGGAATGTGAATAATCCTGTGGCCAGAGGATGATCAATACTGTGTGAGAATAATCCTGTGGTCTGCGGTTGGTAAATTCTGTGTGTAAATAATCCTGTGGCCTGAGGATAGTCAATCTGTGTGAGAATAATCCTGCGGCTTGAGGATAGTCAATACTGTCTGTGAATAATCCTGTTGCCTGAGAAAGATCCATACTATGTGAGAATAATCCTGTGGCCTGAGGATGATCAATTCTGTGTGTGAATAATGCTTTGGCCTGAGGGTGGTCCATACTGTGTGAGAATAATCTTGTGGCTTGACATATGTCAATACAATGTGTGAATAATCCTGGGGCCTGAGGATGATCAATATAGTGTGTGAATAATCCTGTGGCCGCATGCTGGTCAATAAAGTGTGTGCATAATTGTGTGGGCTCAGAATGTTGAATATTGTGTGTGAATACCCCTGTGGCTTGAGATTGGTCAACACAGTTTGTGAATGATCCTTTGGCCTGTGAATGGTCAATACTGTGTGTGAATAACCCTTGGCCAGAGGATGGTCAAAACTCTGTGTAATTAATCCTGTTGCCTGAGGTTATTCTGTATTATGTGTGAATAATCCTGTGCACTGTGAATACTCAACATAGAGTGTGAATAATCCTGTGGCCTGAGGGCAGTCAATACCGTGTGTGAATAATCCTGTGGCCTGTGTACTATCAATACCGTTTGTAAATAATCCTTTGTCCTGAGGATTATCAATACTGTGTGGGAATAACCCTTTGGCCTGTGAATGGTCAATACTGTGTGTGAGTAATCCTGTGGCCTGTGTACTGTCAATATTGTGTCAAAGTAATCCTGTGGCTTGAGGATGATCAATAATATGTGTGAAAAATCCTTTGGCCTGAGGATGGACAATACTGTGTAGGAATAATCCTGTGGTCTGTGGATAGTCAGTACTGTGTGTGAATATTAATCTGGCTTGAGGTTGTTTAATACGTGTGTGCGATTAATCCTGAGACCTGAAGCTGGTCAATAATGTGTGCGTATACTCCTGTGGCCTGAGGATGTTCAATACTGTGTGTGAGTATAGTCCTGTGGCCAAATGATAGTCAATACTGTGTGTGAGCAATCCTGTGGATTGAGGATGGTCAATACTGTGTGTGTAAAATCCTGTGACCTGTAAATGGTCAGTACAGCGTGTTCATTAATGCTGTGGCCATAGACTGGTCAATACTGTGTAGGAGTAATCCTGTTGGCTGAGAATGTTGAATACTGTGTGTGAATACTCCTGTGGCCTGAGGTTGGTCAGTACAGTGAATGAATGATCCTGTGGTATGAGGAAGGTCAATTCTGTGTGTGAATAATCCTCTGCAGTGTGAATGGTCAATACAGTGTGTAAAAAAAACTCTTGGCCTGAGGATGATCAATACTGTGTGTGAGTAATCCTTTGGAAGGAGGATGGTAAATACTGTGTATGAATAATCCTGTGGCCTGTAAATTGTCAAGACACTGAGTTCATTAATCCTGTGGCTTGTGAATCGTAAGTACCGTGTGTGAAAACCCCTTGGCCTGAGAATGATCAATACTATGTGTGAACAATCCTGTGGCCTGAGAATGGTCAGAACTGTATGTAATTAATCCTATTGCCTGAGGTTGTTCAATACTGGGTGTGAATAATCCTGTGTCCTGTGAATGGTCAATGGTGTGTGCGCATATTGCTGTGGACTGTGAATGGTCAATACTCTGTGTGAATAATCCTATGGTTCTAGGATGGTAAATACTGTGTATGAGCAATCCTGTGGACGGAGGATGGTCAATACTGTGTGGGAATAATCCTTTGGACTGTGCATGGTCAATGCAGTGTGTGAATAATCCTGTGCACTGTGAATGTTCAGTACCGTGTGTATGCTCAATACCGTGTGTGAATAGTCCTGTGGACTGAGGCCAGTCAATACTGTGTGTCACTAATCCTGTGGCCTGTGAATCGTAAATACTGTGTGAGTAAGTCTTTGCATAAGGATGGGCAATACTGTGTGAATAATAATGTGGACTGTGGATTGTCAATGCTGTGTGTTAATAATCCAGTGGCCTAAGAATAGTCAATACTGTGTGAGAATAATCCAGTGGACCGAGGATGGTGAATACTGTGTGTGATTAATCCTGTGACCTGTGTACTGCCAACACCGTGTGTAAATAGTTCTGTGGCCAGAGGATGATCAATACTGTGTTGAATAATCCTCTGGCCTGATGCTGGTCAATACTGTCTGTGAATAATCCTGTGGCCTGAGAAAGGTCAATACTGTGCGGGAATAATCCAGTGGCCTGAAGATGTTCAATACTGTGTGAATAATCCTGTGGCCTGAGGATGGTGAATACTGTGTGTGAAAAATATTGTTGCCTGAGAATGCTCAATACAGTGTGTGAATAATCCTGTGGCCTGAGGTTGAACAATACTGTGGGAACAATCTTGTGGCCGGAGGATGGTCTTCACTGTGTGTGAATAATCCTATGGCCTGACGATGGTCAATACTGTGTGTGAACAATCCCATGGCTTGAGGATAGTCAATACTGTGTGGGAATAATCATGTGCCCTGTGAATGGTCAAGACAGTGTGTTCGTTAATCCTGTGTCCGTATGCTGGTCAATACTGTGTGTGAATAATCCTGTGGCCTGAGGTTGGTTAATACAGTGTCAGAATAATCCTGTGGCTTGAGGATGTTCAATACTGTGTGGGAATAATCCTGTGAACTGTTAATTGGTAAAGAGAATGTGTTCATTAATCCTGTGGCCTCGGGTTGGTCAATACAGTGTGTGAATGATCTTATAGCCTTAGGATGATCAATACTGTGTGCGAATAATCCTCTGGCCTGTGAATGGTCAATACAGTGTGTGAATAACCCTTGACCTGAGGATGATCAATACTGTGTGTGAGTAATCTCGTGGACGGAGGATGGTCAATACTGTGTGGGAATAATCCCGTGGCCTGATGATGTTCAATACTTTGTGAATACCCCTGTGGCCTGAGGACGGATAAAACTGTGTGGTAATAATCCTGTGACCTGTAAATGATCAAGACAATGTTTCATTAATCCTGTGGCCATATGCTGGTCAATGCTGTGTGTGAATAATCCTGTTGGCTAAGAATGTTGAATATTGTGTGTGAATAATTCTGTGGCCTGTGGTTGGACAATACAGTGTGCGAATGATCCTGTGGCCTAAGGATCGTCAATACTGTGTGGGAGTAATCCTGTGGCCTGAGGTTGTTCAATACTATGTGTGAATAATTCTGTTGCATGAGTGTGGTCATATTCTGTGTCTGAAAAATCCCGTGGACTGAGGACGGTCAATATTGTGTGTGAATAATCCTTTGGACAGTGAATGGTCAATACCATGTGTGCATAATCCTCTGGCCTCTGAATCGTCACTACTGTGCGTGAGTAATCCTGTCAACTGAGGATGGTCAGTACTGTGTTTGAGTAATCCTGAGGCCTCAGGATGTAGAATACTGTGTGTGAGTAATCCTGTAGCCTGTGAATGGTCAATGCTGTGTATGAGTAATGCTGTGGACTGTAAATGGTCAATACCGTGTGTGTAGAATCCTTTGGTTTTAGGATGGTCCATACTGCGTGTGAGTAATCCTGTGAACTGAGGGTGGTCAATATTGTGTGTGAATAATTCTTTGGAATGTGAATGGTCAATAGTGTGTCAATAATCCTGTGGCCTATGAGTCGTCAATACTGTGTGTGAATAATCCATTGTCTAAAGATAGGCAATACTGTGTGTGAATAATCCTGTGGCCGTATGCTGGTCAATACTGTGTGTGAGTAATCCCATGGACTGAGGATGGTCAGTAGAGTGTGTGAATAATTCTGTGCACTGTGAATGCTCAATACATCATGTGAATAATCCCGAGGCTTGAACATGGTCAATACTGTGTGGGAATAATCCTGTGGCCTGAGGTTGGTCAATACAGTTTGTGTATAATCCTGTGGGTTAGGATGATCAATACGGTGTGTGGTTAATCCTGTGGACTGAGAATGATCAACACTGTGACTGAGTAATCCTGTGGAATGACGGTGGTCAGTATTGTATGAGAATAATCCTTTGGAATGTGAACGGTCAATACAGTGTGTGAATAATCCTGTGCACTGTGAATGCTGAATACTGTGTGTGATTAACCATTTGTCTAAAGATTGTCAATACTGTGTGTGAACGATAATGTGGCCTGTGGATGGTAAATGCTGTGTGTTAATAATCTGTGGCCTGTGGATGGTCAATTCTGTGTGGGAGTAATCCTGTGGCCTGAAGATGATCAATGATGTGTGTGAAAACTCGTGTGGTCTGAGGATGGTCAATACTGTGTGTGCAAAATGCTGTGGACTGTGAACGGAAAATACTGTGCGAGAGTAATCCTGTGAATGAGGATCGTCAATACTGTGTGTGAATAACCCTTGGCCAAAGAATAGTCAATACTGTGTGTGAATAAGCCTTTGAATTGTGAATGGCAAATACACTGTATGAATAATCCTGCGGCCGGAGGATGGTAAATACTGCGTGACTAATCCTGTGGCCTGTGAATTGTCAATACTGTGTCTGAATAGTCCTTTGCCGAAGGATGGGCAATACTGTGTGTGAATAATAATATGGCCTGTGGATGTTAAATGCTGTGTGATCATAAACCTGTGGGCTGTGGATGTTCAATACTGTGTCTGAATAATCCTGTGGTTTGAGAATGGTCAATACTGTGTGTGAATAATCCTGTGGTTTGAGAATGGTTAATACTGGGTGTGAATAATTCTGTGACCTGTGAATCATCAATACTGTGTGTGAATAACCTTTGCCTGAGGATGGTCAATACTGTGTGTGAATAACCTTTGCCTGAGAATGGTCAATGCTGGGTGTGAATAATCCTGTGGCCAGAGAATGGTCAATACTGTGTGTGAATAATCCTGTGACCTGCAAATGGTCAATACAGTTTGTTCATTAATCCTGTGTCCGTATGCTAGTCAATACTGTGTGGGAATTATTCTGTCGGCTGAGAATGTTGAATATTGTGTGTGAGTACTCGTGTGGCCTGAGGATGGTCAATACTATGTGTGAATAATCGTGTGGCCTGAGGATGTTCAATACTGTGTAGAAATAATCCCATGGCTTGAGGATTGTCAATACTGTGTGTGAATTAACCTGTGGCCTGAGAATTGTGAATACAGTGTGGGAATAATTCTGTGCACTGTGAATGCTCAATACTGTGTGTGAATAATCCTGTGTACTGAGGGCAGCCAATACTGTGTCGGAATAATCCAATGCCCCGTGAATCGTAAATACTGTATGTGAATAACCCTTGGCCTCAGGATGGTCAATTCTGTGTGTGAATAATCCTTTGGACTGTGAATGGTCAATACACTGTGTGCATAATCCCGCAGTCTGAGGATGGTCAATAATGTGTTTGAATAATCCTGTGGCCTGTGAATTGTCAATACTGTGTGTCAATAGCCCTTTGCCTAAGGATGGGCAATACTGTGTGAATAATAATGTGGCCTGTGGATGGTCAATGCTGTGTGATAATAATCCTGTGGGCTGTGGATGGTCAATACTATGTGTTAATAATCTGTGACCTGTGCAATGTCAATATTGTTTGCAAATAATACTGTAGCCTGTGAATGGTCAAGACTGTGTGTGAACAATCTTGTGATTTGAGAATGGTCAATACTGTGTGTGAATAATTCTGTGGCCTGTGAATCATCAATACTGTGTGTGAATAACCCTTGGCCTGAGGTTGGTCAATACTGTGTGTGAATAATCCTGTGGCCTGAAAATGGTCAATACTGTGTGAAAATAATCCTGTTGCCTGAGGATGGTCAGTACTGTCTAGGAATAATCCTGTGGCTTGAGGGTTATCAATACTGTGTATGAATAATCCATGGCCTGAGGATGGTCAATCCTGTGTGGGAATAATCCTGTGAACTGTAAATGGTCAAGGCAGTGTGTTCATTAATTCTGTGGCCGTAGGCTGGTCAATATTGAGTGTGAATAATCATGCGGCCTGAGGATTGTCAATACTATGTGGGAACAATCCTGTGACCTGTAAATGGTCAAGACAAAGTGTTCATTAATCCTGTGCCATGTGCTCGTCAATACTGTGTGTGAATAATCCTGTGCCCTGTGAATGATCAATACTGTGTGTGAATATTGCTGTGGCCTGAGAATCATCAATACTGTGTGGAAGTAATCCTGTGCCGTGTAAATGATCAAGACAGTGTGTTTATTAATTATGTGGCCGAATGGTGGTCAATACTGTGTGTGAATAATCCTGTGGACTGAGAATGGTCAATATTGTGTGGGAATAACCGTTGGGCCGAAGGATAGTCAATACTGTGTGTGTTAAATATCCTGCTGCCCGAGGATGTTCAATACAGCGAGTGAATAATCCTGTAGCCTGAGGATGGTCAATACAGTGTGTGAAAAATCCTGTGGCCTGAGAATGGTCATTCATGTATGGGAATAGTCCTGTGGCCTGAGAATGGTCAATGCTGTGTGGGAATAATCCTGTGGCCTGAGAATGGTCAATGCTGTGTGGGAATAATCCTGTGGCCTGAGGATGTTCAATATTTTGTGTGAATAATCCTGTGGCCTGAGTGTGGTCATATTCTGTGTGGGGAAAATCCTGTTGACTGAGGACGGTCAATACTGTATGTGAATAATCCTGTGGCCTATGAATGGTCAAGACTCTGGGAATCATCCTGTGGTCTGAGGATGGTCAATACGGTGTGTGAAAACTTATGTTGCCTGAGGATGGTCAATATTGTGTGTGAATAGTCCTCTGGCCTGAGAATGGTCAATACTATGTGTGAAAAATGCTGTGGACGTGAATGGTCAATACTGTGTATGAGTAATCCTGTGGACGGAGAATGGCTAATATCTGTGTGAATTAACCTGTGGCCTGAGAATTGTGAATACAGTGTGTGAATAATCCTGTGCACTGTGAATGCTCAATAAAGTGTGGGAATAATCGTATGACCCATGAATCGTAAATACTGTGTGTGAATAACCCTTGGCCTAAGGATGGTCAATACTGTGTGTGAATAATTCTTTGGACTGTGAGTGGTCAATACACTGTGTGAATATAGAACATAGAACATAGAAGAATACAGCGCAGTACAGGCCCTTCGGCCCTCGATGTTGCGCCGATCCAAGCCCACCTAACCTGCACTAGCCCACTATACTCCATATGCCTATCCAATGCCCGCTTAAATGTCCATAATGAGGGAGAGTCCACCACTGCTACTGGCAGGGCATTCCATGAACTCACGACTCGCTGAGTAAAGAACCTACCCCTAACATCTGTCCTATACCTACCCCCCCCCCTTAATTTAAAGCTATGCCCCCTTGTAATAGCTGACTCCATACGAGGAAAAAGATTCTCACTGTCGACCCTATCTAAACCCCTAATCATCTTATACACCTCTATCAAGTCACCCCTAAACCTTCTTTTCTCCAATGAAAACAACCCCAAGTGCCTCAGCCTTTCCTCATACGATCTTTCTACCATACCAGGCAACATCCTGGTAAACCTCCTCTGCACCCGTTCCAGTGCCTCCACATCCTTCCTATAATATGGCGACCAAAACTGCACACAATACTCCAGATGTGGCCGCACCAGAGTATTATACAACTGCAACATGACCTCAGTACTCCGGAACTCAATTCCTCTACCAATACAAGCCAGTACACCATATGCCTTCTTCACCGCACTATTTACCTGGGTGGCAACTTTCAAAGATTTGTGTACATGGACACCAAGATCCCTCTGCTCATCCACACTATCAAGTATCCGACCGTTAGCCCAGTACCCCATCTTTTTATTACTCTTACCAAAGTGAATCACCTCACACTTAGCTACATTGAACTCCATTTGCCACCTTTCTGCCCAGTTCTGCAGCTTATCTATATCCCGCTGTAACCTGCCACATCCTTCCTCACTGTCTACAACTCCTCCGACTTTCGTATCATCCGCAAACTTGCTCACCCAACTTTCTAACCCCTCCTCCAGGTCATTTATAAAAATGACAAACAGCAATGGTCCCAAAACAGATCCTTGCGGAACACCGCTAGTGACGGCATTCCAAGATGAACCTTTGCCATCAACTACCAGCCTCTGTCTTCTTCCAGCCAGCCAACTCCTAATCCAAACCTCCAACTCACCCTCAATGCCCTACCTCCGTATTTTTGCAGTAGTCTACCATGGGGAACCTTATCAAACGCCTTACTAAAATCCATATACACCACATCTACTGCTTTCCCCTCGTCCACCTCCTTAGTCACCTTCTCAAAGAATTCAATAAGGTTTGTGAGGCACGACCTGCCCTTCAGAAAACCATGCTGACTATCCTTGATCACATTATTCCTATCCAGATGTTCATAAATCCTATCCCTTACAATTCTCTCTAAGACTTTGCCCACAACAGAAGTGAGACTCACCGGCCTATAGTTACTAGGGTTATCCCTACTCCCCTTCTTGAACAAGGGAACCACATTTGCTAGCCACAGCTAGAATAATGCTGTGGCCTATGAATCATCAATATTGTTTGTAAATAATCCTGTTCCTTGAGGATGGTCAATACTGTGTGGGAATAATCCTGTGGCCTGAGGATTGTCAATACTATGTGGGAACAATCCTGTGACCTGCAAATGTTGAAGACAGAGTGTTCATTAATCCTGTGGCCGTGCGCTAGTCAATGCTGTGCCTAAATAATCCTGTGCTCTTTGAATGGTCAATACTGTGTGTGAATATTGCTGTGGCCTGAGAATCGTCAATCCTGCGTGGAAATAATCCTGTGACGTGTAAATGATCAAGACAGTGTGTTCATTAATGCAGTGGCCATATGGTGGTCAATACTGTGTGTGAATAATCCTGTGGACTGAGAATGGTCAATATTGTGTGGGAATAACCGTTGGGCCGAAGGATAGTCAATACTGTGTGTGTTAAATATCCTGCTGCCCGAGGATGTTCAATGCAGCGAGTGAATAATCCTGTGGCCTGAGGATGGTCAATACATTGTGTGAAAACTTATGTTGCCTGAGGACGGTCCATACTGTGTGCTGAAAATCCTGTGGAATGTGACTGGTCAATACTGTGTATCAATAATCTGTAGCTGTGCATGTTCAATACTGTTTGTTAATAAAACTGTGGCCTGTGGATGGTCAATACTGGGTGTGAATAAACTGTGGCCCGTGCATGTTCAGTACTGTTTGCCTTGACCATTCAGTACAATGTGTTTATTAATCCTGTGGCCGTATATTCGTCAATACTGTGTGTGAATAATCCTGTGGGCTGAGAATGTTGAATATTGTGTGTGAATACTCCTCCTGTGGCCTCTGTACTATCAACACAGTGTGTAATTAATCCTGTAACCTCAGGCTGGTCAATAATGTGTGTGAATAATTTTGCTACCCGAGGATTGTCAATACTGTGTGTGAATAATCCTGTGGGCTGTGAATGGTCAATACTGTGTGTGAGTAATCCCGTAGACGTAGAATTGTCAATACTGTGTGTGAATTAACCTGTGGCCTAAGAATTGTGAATACAGTGTGGGAATAATCCTGTACACTGTGAATGCTCAATACTGTGTGTGAATAATCCTGTGGCCTGAGAATGGTCAACACAGTGTGAGAATAATCCTGGTGCCTGTGGATGTTCAATACTGTGTCGGAAAAATCCTGTGGCTTGAGGATTGTCAATACTGTGTGTGAGTGATCCATGGCCTGAGGATGGTGATACTTTGTGTAAATATTCCTCTTCCATGAGGATTGTCAATAATGTGAGGGAATAATCCTGTGACCTGTAAATGATCAAGACAGTGTGTTCATTAATCCTGTGGCCATAGGCTGGTCAATACGGTGTGTGAATAATCATGTAGCCTGAAGATTGTGAATTCTATGTTGGAACAATCCTGTGACCTGCAAAAGTTGAAGACTGAGTGTTCATTAATCCTGTGGCCGTGTGCTAGGCAATACTGTGTGCGAATAATCCTGTGGACTGAGAATGGTCAATACTGTGTGGGAATAACCATTGGGCCGAAGAATAGTCAATACTGTGTGTGTTAAATATCCTTCTGCCCGAGGAATTTCAATACAGTGAGTGAATAATCCTGTGGCCTGAGAATGCTCCATACATTGTGTGAAAAATAACGTTGCCTGAGGACAGCCATACTGTGTGTGAATAATCCTGTGGCCTTAGAATCGTCAATACTGTATGTGAATAATCCTTTGGACAGTGAATGATCAACACCATGTATGCATAATGCTCTGGCCTGTGAATCGCCAATACTGTGTGTGAACAATCCTGTAATTTGAGAATTGTCAAGACTGTGAGTGAATATTCCTGTAGCCTGATGATGGTCAATACAGTATGAAAATAATCATGTGCCCTGAGGATGATCAATAGCGTGTGTGACTACTCCTGTGGCCTCAGAATGGGCAATACTGTGTGTGAACAATGCTATGGCTTGAGGATAGCCAATACTGTGTGAGAATAATCCTGTGGTCTGAGGACGGTCAATACTGAGTGTGAACAATCCTGTGGCTTGAGGATGGTCAATACTGGGTGCGAATATTTCTGTGACCTGTAAGTGGTCAAGACAGTGTGTTCATTAATCCTGTGGCCGCATGCTGGTCAATTCTATGTGTGAATAATCCTGTGACCTGAGGATGTTCAATACTGTGTGTGAATAATCCTGCGATCTGAGAATGGTCAAAACTGTGTGGGAATACTCGTGTGGTCTCAGGATGTTCAATACTGTGTGTGAACAATCCTGTGGCTTGAAGATAGTCAATATTGTGTGGAAGTAATTCTGTGACCATTTAAATGGTTAAGACAGTGTGTTCATTAATCCTGTGACCGTGTTCCAATCAATACTGTGTGTGAATAATGCTGTGGGCTGGGAATATTGAATATTGTGTGTGAATACTAGTGTGTCCTGAGGATGGTCAGTACTGTGTGTGAATAATCCAGTGGCCTGAGGATGTTCGATACAGTGTGCGAATAATCCTGTGGGCTGAGGATTATGAATACAGTGTCTGAGTAATCCTGTGGCCTGTGTATTGTGAATACTGTGTGTGAGTAATCCTGCGGTCGGTATACTGTCAATACTGTGTGTAAATAATCCTATAGTCTGAGGATGATCAATACTGTGTGTGAATAATCCCGTGGTTTGAGGATGGTCAATACTGTGTGGGAATAATGATGTGGTCTGAGAATTGTCAATACTATGTGGGAATAATCCTGTGACCTGCAAATGTTGAAGACAGAGTGTTCATTAATCCTGTGGCCATATGCTAGTCAATGTTGTGTGTGAATAATCCTGTGCCCTGTGAATGGTCAATACTGTGTGGGAATAATCCTGTGACCTGAGAATGTTCAATACAGTATGTGAATAATCTAGTGGCTTGAGAATTGCCAATACTTTGTGTGAATAATCCTGTTGCCTGTGGACAGTCCATACTGTGTGTGAATAATCCTGTTGGCCTGAGAATGGTCAATGATGTGAGTTAATAATCATGTGGCCTGAGAGTAGTCAATAAAGTATGGGAATAATCCAGTGGCCTAAGAATAGTCAATACTGTGTGTGCATAAGGCTGTGGCCTGTGGATGGTCAATACTGTTGTGAATAATCTTGTGGCCAGAGGCTGGTTAATACAGTGTGTGAATAATCTTGTGGTCTGATGATGGTCAATACTGAATAATCCTGTGCCCTGAGGATGTTCAATATTATACGTGAATAAACCTGTGGCCTGTGACAGTCAATGCTGTGTGTGAATTAGCCTTGGACAGTGAATGGTCAATACCACGTGTGAATAATCCTCTGGCCCGTGAATGGTCAATAGTGTGTGAATAACCCTTGGCCTGAGGATGGTCAATACTGTGTGAGAGCAATCCTGTGGCCTGAGAAGGGTCAAAACTATGTGAGATTAATCATGTTGACTGGGGTTGTTCAATGCTCTGTGTGAATAATCCTGTGGTCTGTTAACAGTCTATGCTGTGTGTGAATAATGCTGTGGACTGTGAATGGTGAATACTGTGTGCGAATAATCCTGCGGCGCGAGGCTGGTCAATATTATTTGTGAACAATCCTGTGGCCTGAGGATGGCCAACACTCTGTGGGAATTATCCCGTGGCCTGAGGATGGTCACTTCTGTATGGGAATAATCCTTTGATCTGAGGAAGTTCAAAACTGTGTGTAAATAATCCTGTGCACGGTGAATGCTGAATACTGTGTGTGAATAACCCTTGGATGGTCATTACTGTGTGTGAACAATCCTGTGGCCTGAGGGTAGTGAGTACTCTCTGTGAATAATCCTGTAGCCTGAGGGTGATCAATACACTGTGTGAACAATCCTGTGCCCTGAGTGTAGTGAGTACTGTCTGTGAATAATCCTGCAGCCTGAGGGTGATCAATACACTGTGTGAAGAATCCTGTGGCCTGAGGTTAGTGAGTACTGTCTGTGAATAATCCTGCAGCCTGAGGGTGATCAATATATTGTGTGAACAATCCTGTGGCCTGAGAATGGTCAAAACTGTGTATGAATGAAACTGAGACCTATAAATGGTCAAGACAGTGTGTTCATTAATCCTGTGGCCTAATGGTGGTCAATACTGTGTTTGAGTATTACTGTGACCTGAGAATGTTTATTTTTTTTTTGAGTATCCCTTTATATTGAGGATGGTTAATACTGTGTGTAAATAATCCTGGGAACTATGAATGCTCAATACTGTGTGGGAATAATCTTGTGGCCTGAGAATGGTCATTTCTGTGTGTGAATAATCCTTTGGCCTGATGATGGTCAATACCTTGTGAAAATAATCCTGTGGCCTGAGGACCGTCAATACTGTGTGTGAAAAGTCCTGTGGCTTGAGGTAAGTCAATACTGTATATGAATAAACCTGTGGGGAGAAAGTGAGAACTGCAGATGCTGGAGATCAGAGCTGAAAATGTGTTGCTGGAAAAGCGCAGCAGGTCAGGCAGCATCCAAAGAACAGGAGAATCGACGTTTCGGGCATAAGCCCTTCTTCAGGAATGGACCTAATGACCTGATGAAAGTCAATACCTTGTGAAAATAATCCTGTGTCCTGATGATGGTCAATACCGTGTGTGAATAATCCTGGTACCTGAGGATGGTCAATAATGTGTGTCACTAATCCTGTGGCCTGTGAATCGTCAATACTGTGTGTGAATAATCCTCCGGCCTGTGAAGTGTCAATATGGTGTGTGAATAATCCTGTGGGAAGAGGATGGTCATAACAGTGTGTTCATTACTCCTGAGTCTGTAGGCTGGTCAATACTGTGTACATTACCCTTGGCCTGAGGATGGTCAATACTTTGTGTGAATAATCCTGTGACCTGAGGATGGTCAAAACTATGTGATTACTCCTGTTGCCTGTGGTTGTTCAATACTGTGGATGAAAGATCCTGTGGCCTGTGGATGGTCATTTCTGTTTGTTAATAATACTGTGGCCTGAGGATGGTCAATACGGTGTGTGAATAATCCTGTGGCCTGAGGATGGTCAATACAATGTGTAAATAATCCTGTGACCTGTAAACTGACAAGGCAGTAGGTTCAAATATCCTGTGGAAGTAGGCTGGTCAATACAGTGTGTGAATAATCCTGAGGCCTGAGGATGGAGAATACTTGTGTGAATAATCCTGTGGACTGTGGATTGTCAATACTGTATTTAAATAATCCTGGGAACTATGAATGCTCGATACTGTTTATGAACACTCCTGTGGCCTGAGGTTGGTCAATACTGTGAGTGGATAATCTTGTGGCTGGAGGCTGGTCAATAATGTGTGAAAATAATCCCGTGGCCTGCGGAATGTCAATACTGTGTATGAATAATCCTGTAGCAGTTGGGAGGTCTATACTGTGTGTGAATAATTCTTTGCGTGAGGATGGTCAATATTGCGTGTGAATAATCCTGTTGCCTGAGTTGATGAATACTCTGTGAACTTCTCCTGTTGCCTGAGGATGGTCAACACTGTGTGAGAATAATCCTTTGCACAGTGATTGATCAAAACCATATGTGATTAATCCTGTGGCCCGATGATTGTCAATACCATGTGAAAATAATCCTGTGGTTTGAGGATGGTCAATACCATGTGTGAATGATTGTGTTGCATCAGGATGGTCAGTACTGTATGAGAATAATCCTGTTGCCTGAGGATAGTCAATAATATGTCACTAAACCTGTAGAATACTGTGTGCGAATAATGCTGCGGTCTGAGGATGGAGAATACTTGTGTGAATAATCCTGTGGACTGTGGATTGTCAATACTGTGTTTAAATAATCCTGAGAACTATGAATGCGCAATACTGTTTATGAATACTGCTGTGGCCTGAGGTTGGTCAATAATGAGAGTGAATAATCTTGTGGCTGGAGGCTGGTCAATAATGTGTGAAAATAATCCTGTGGCCTGCGGACTGTCAATACTGTGTGTGAATAATTCTGTGGCATTAGGGTGGTCTATACTGTGTGTGAATAATTCTTGGCGTGAGGATGGTCAATATTGCATGTGAATAATCCTATTGCCTGAGGATGTTCAATAATGTGTGCCACTAATCCGGTGGTTTGAGGATGGTCAATACTGTGTGTGAATAATCCTTTGGACAGTGAATGGTCAGTTCCATGTGTGAATAATCCTGTGGCTTGAGGATGATCAACTCTATGTGTGATTAATCCTGTAGCCTGAGGTTGTTCAATCCTGTGTGAGAATAATCCTGTTACCGGTGAATGGTCAATACTGTGAGTGAATAATCCTGTGGTCTACGGATGGTCAATCCTGTGGTCTACGGATGGTCAATACTGTGTGTGAATAATCCTGTGGACTGAGGATGGTCAACACGATGTGTAATTATTCCTTTGTACTGTGAATGGTCAATACAGTGTGTGAATAATTCTGAGACCCGAGGATGTAGAATACTGTGTGCGAATAATCCTGCAGCTTGAGGATGGAGGATACTTGTATGAATAATTCTGTGGACTGTGGATTGTCAATACTGTGTGTAAATAATCCTGGGAACTATGAATGCTCAATACTGTTTATGAATACACCTGTGGCCTAAGGTTTGTCAATAATGTGTGTGAATAATCCTGTGGCCGTAGACTGGTCAATACCGTGTGTGAATAACCCTTGGCCTGTGGATGGTCAATAATGTGTGTGAATAATCCTGTGGCCTGTGAACGGTCAATACTGTGTGTGAATTATCCTTGGACAATGAATGGTCAATACCACGTGTGAATAATCCACTGGCCTGTGAATCATCAATACTGTGTGTGAATAACTCTTGGCCTGAGGATGGTCAATACCACGTGTGAAAAATGCTGTGGCATGAGGATGGTCAAAACTATGTGATTAATCCTGTTGCCTGTGGTTGTTCAATACTGTGGATGAAAAATCCTGTGGCCTGTGGATGGTCATTTCTGTTTGTTAATAATATTGTGGCCTGAGGATGGTCAATACTGTGTGTGAATAATCCTGTGCACTGTGACTGCGCAATACTCTGTATGAATAAACCTGTGGCCTGAGAGTAGTCAATAAATTGTGGGAATAATCCAGTGGCCTAAGGATAGTCAATACTGTGTGTGAATAAGGCTGTTGCCTGTGAATGGTCAATACTGTTGTGAATAATCTTGTGGCCGGAGGCTGGTTAATACAGTGTGTGAATAATCTTGTGGTCTGATGATGGTCAATACCGTGAATAATCCTGTGCTCTGAGGATATTCAATATTGTGTGTGAATAAACCTGTGGCCTGTGACGGTCAATGCTGTGTGTGAATTATCATTAGATAGTGAATGGTAAATATCATGTGTGAATAATCCTCCGGCCTGTGAATCATCAATACTGTGTGTGAATAACACTTGACCTGAGGATGGTGAAAACTGTGTGTGAACAATCCTGTGGCCTGTGATCCGTCAATACTGTTTGTTAATAATAGTGTGGCCTGTGGATGGACTATACAAAGTGTTGAATAATCCTGTGCACTGTGAATGCTCAATAATGTGTGTGAATAATTCTGTGGCCTGTGGATGGTCAATACTGTGTGTGAATAATTCTGTGGCCTGTAAGTGGTCAAAACAGTGTGTCCATTAGTCCTCTTGCCGGAGGATGATCAATACTATGCGTGACTAATCCTCTGGCGTGTGAATCATTAGTACTGTGTGTGAATAACCGTTGGCCTCAGGATGACTAAAACTGTGTGTGAGTAATCCTGTAGCCTATGGATGATCAATACTATGTGTGATTAATCCTGTTGCCTGAGGTTGTTCAATCCTGCGTGAGAATAATCTTGTTACCTGTGAATTGTGTGAATAATCCTGTGGGCTGTGAATGGTCAATACTGTGAGTGAATAATCCTGTGGTCTTCGGATGGTCAATACTGTATGTGAGTAATCCTGTGGACTGAGGATGGTCAACACGATGTGCGATTAATCCTTTGGACTGTCAATGGTCAATACTGTGTGTGAATAAACCTGTGGCCTGAGGATGGTCAATATTGTGTGTGAATAATCGTCCAGACTGATGATGGTCAATGATGTGTATGAATATTGCTGTAGCCTGTGAATCGTCAATACTCTGTGGGAATAAACCTTTGCCTAAGGATCGTCAATACTGAGTGTTAATAATTCTGTGCACTGTGATCGCTCAATACTCTGCGTGAATAAACATGTGGTCTGAGTGTAGTCAATACTTTGTGGGAATAATCCAGTGGCCTGAGGATAGTCAATTCTGTGCGGGAATAAGGCTGTGGCCATTGAATGGTTACTACTGTGTGTTAATAATCTGTGGCCTGTGCATAGTCAATACTCTTTGTTAATAATACTGCGTCCTGTGAATGGTCAATAATGTGTGTGAATAATCCTGTGGCCTGAGGGTAGTCAATACTGTGTGTGGGTAATCCTGTGACCTGTAAATGTTCAAGACAGTGTGTTCAAAAGTCCTGTGGCCATAGGCTGGTCAATACAGTGTGTGAGAAATCCTGTGACCCGAGGATGGTCAATACTGTATGTGGATAATCCTGTGGCCTGATAATGATCAATACTGTGTGGGAATAATCCTGTTGCTTGAGGATGTTCAATAATGTGTGTGACTAATCCGGTAGCCTGATGATGGTCAATGCTGTGTGGCAATAAGCCTGTGGCCTGAAAATAGTCAATACTGTGTGGGAATAATCCTGTGCCTTGAGGATATTCAATACTGTGTGTGAATACTCCTGTGGCCTGAGGATGGTCAATGCAGTGTGTGAATAATCCTGTTGCCTGAGGTTGTTCAATACTGTGTATTAATAATCCTGAGACCTATGAATGGGCAATACTGTGTGTGAATAATCCTGCAGCCTGAGAATGGTCAATACTGTATGTTAATAAACTTTGTGGCCTGTGATTCGTCAAGACTGTGTTTGAGTAATAATGTGATAAAAACAATGACTGCAGATGCTGGAAACCAGATTCTGGATTAGTGGTGCTGGAAGAGCACAGCAGTTCAGGCAGCATCCAAGGAGCTTCAAAATCGACGTTTCGGGCAAAAGCCCTTCATCAGGAATAAAGGCAGTGAACCTGAAGCGTGGAGAGATAAGCTCGAGGAGGGTGGGGGTGGGGAGAAAGTAGCATAGAGTACAATGGGTGAGTGGGGGAGGGGATGAAGGTGATAGGTCAGGGAGGAGAGGGTGGAGTGGATAGGTGGAAAAGGAGATAGGCAGGTAGGACAAGTCATGGGGATGGTGCTGAGCTGGAAGTTTAGAACTAGGGTGAGTTGGGGGAAGGGGAAATGAGGAAACTGTTGAAGTCCACATTGATGCCCTGGGGTTGAAGTGCTCCGAGGCGGAAGATGAGGGGTTCTTCCTCCAGGTGTCTGGTGGTGAGGAAGCGACGATGAAGGAGGCCCAGGACCTACATGTCCTCGGCAGAGTAGGAGGGGGAGTTGAAATGTTGGGCCCGGGGCGGTGTGGTTGATTGGTGCGGGTGTCCGAGAGATGTTCCCTAAAGCGCTCTGCTAGGAGGCGCCCAGTCTCCCCAATGTTGAGGAGACCGCATCGGGAGCAACGGATACAATAAATGATATTAGTCGATGTGCAAGTAAAACTTTGATGGATGTGGAAGGCTCCGTTAGGGCCTTGGATAGAGGTGAGGGAGGAGGTGTGGGCGCAGGTTTTACAGTTCCTGCGGTGGCAGGGGAAAGTGCCAGGATGGGAGGGTGGGTTGTAGGGGGGCGTGGACCTGACCAGGTAGTCACGGAGGGAACGGTCTTTGCAGAAGGCAGGAAGGGGTGGGGAGGGAAATATATCCCTGGTGGTGGGGTCTGTTTGGAGGTGGCGGAAATGTCGGTGGATGATTTGGTTTATGCGAAGGTTGGTAGGGTGGAAGGTGAGCACCAGGGGCGTTCTGTCCTTGTTACGGTTGGAGGGGTGGGGTCTGAGGGCGGAGGTGCGGGATGTAGACGGGATGCATTGGAGGGCATCTTTAACTATGTGGGAAGGGAAATTGCGGTCTCTAAAGAAGGAGGTCATCTGGGGTGTTCTGTGGTGGAACTGGTCCTCCTGGGAGCAGATCCGGCGGAGGCGGAGGAATTGGGAATACGGGATGGCATTTTTGCAAGAGGTAAGGTGGGAAGAGGTATAATCCAGTAATAATGTGGCCTGTGGGTGGTCAATGCTGTGTGTTAATAATCTGTGGTCTCTGCATGGTCATTTCTGTTTGTTAATTATACTGTGGCCTGTGCATGGTCAATAGAGTATGAATAATCCTGTGCACTGTGAATGCTCAAAACTGTGTGAATAATCCTGTGGCCTGAAGATGGTCAATAATGTGTGTGAGTAATCCTTTGCCTGAGGATGGTCAGTAGTGTTTATGAAAAATCCTGTGGCCACTGATGTGGTGGTTTTGGATGAGCAGCTGGTTGATTCTCTCCCTCCAATGTCCCTCCCTATCTCTGCAAACCCCTTCAGCTGCAGCAATCCGTACTGGCTTTGTAACACCGTTCAGGACCTGGCCACTCTCTGTAACACTCTCACCACCTCCAGCACCTTCATCTCTCCCTGTTCCTGTCACGTCATTAAACCCTGACAATGATTCCCCTTCCCACTGCCCTCTTCCTGCGAGCAGACCCTTTAAAACTTACTCTTAAAGCACGCTCTCACTTCTGGATTTTAAGCACGTTTTGTTGATCTTGTTTGCCTCATAATTTAACATGATCCATTTTGTCCTGAGTGAGGGACAGGAGTGAGTTTCTTGTTGAGGTTTTGTCTGTTTCGATGGAATGTACTTTTTTGAGTGATTTACACTGTTCCTTCAAATGTTTTCCACTGTTCATTTACAGACACATGTTCCTGTCTGTTTAGCCTGTTTACCTTGGTCACTTCTGTCAAATTTATGCAATTGGCTATTTTTGTTTTTCATTGTAATTTGTCCTTTCTGTGATTCACTTTAAAACTTTATATTTCTTTAAACTGCACTTTATCACAATTTCCCGGAGGATCTCTCCAGGTGACATTACTAAGTTTCATCACAAAACCATCGATCTGACAGTTATGTCCATAGCTAGTTGTACAATGTGTTATTCAAAGAAACACTGAAAAAAAATTCTCCGAACTCCCCTTCCACTATCACTGTTGTCAGTGTGATTATCCCAGATTATGCGAATATTGAAGTTTCCCAAAATTATCACAATATCTTTGTTAAAAAAATCCAATTAATTCTTGTTTAATGCAGTGATGTGCAATGAAATGCTGTTCGGTGGCTAAATCTGTTCTACTTTTTCTGTGCTTGGCAAGTACATAGAACATAGAAGAATACAGCACAGTGCAGGCCCTTTGGCCCTCGATGTTGCGCCGATCCAAGCCCACCTAACCTACACTAGCCCTCTATCCTCCATATGCCTATCCAAATGTCCGCTTAAATGCCCATAAAGAGGGAGAGTCCACCACTGCTACTGGCAGGGCATTTCATGAACTCATGACTCGCTGAGTAAAGAACCTACTCCTAACATCTGTCCTATACCTACCACCACTTAATTTAAAGCTATGCCCCCTCGTAATAGCTGACTCCATACGTGGAAAAAGGTTCTCACGGTCAACCCTATCTAAACCCCTAATCATCTTGTAAACCTCTATCAAGTCACCCCTAAACCTTCTTTTCTCCAATGAAAGCAACCCCAAGTGCCTCAGCCTTTCCTCATACGAAGTACGATTCCGACTCTACTTCATGATCTGCAGCCAAATGCTTTCTCTGTAATGCCTTTGTTATCCATTATAGTTCTCGTTGCGCATTTTGCCTGAGTTTCCGCAAGATTGTGAGCAATTTAATACTTATGTTCACCTTTTGTTCGCCCTGTAACCATGTCTCCCTGGTGTCTAAATTTCTTTTATCTCTGTGTCACAAATCCATCTACCTTATTGCGGAGATCTTGCCCATGTTAAAAAAAGACATAATTTACTCTTTCCCACAATGTCCTGTCACATACCTATTCGCTGAAGTACAGGTTAAGTTAAACTCTGTCCCTTTCGGTTCCTTTCTGCTTGTCTTCAGCCAAATTCCCATGCTGTTCCGATGCGTCACCTTTCTTTGGATTTGGAATGTTACTTCACCTGTACCCTGTCCCTGCATCCTATCTGTCAGTTTAAAGCCTTGTACATAAACCTACCGACATGATTGGCCCGGGCACTGTTCCCAGCACGGTTCCAGTGGGTCCATCCTAATGGATTATTTTTTTAAAAATCAGCTATGGGATGTGGGTGTATCTGGCTGACCAGCCTTTCTTGCCCAGCCCTAGCTGCCATTGAGCTGAGTAACTTGCTCAACCATTTCAGAGGCAAACACTTTGCTGTGGTTATGTAGTGTAGACCATGTTAGGATGGGCAGATGTCCATCTCTGAAGGACAAGTGTTTGGGCTTTTTGTACATCAGCAATGGTCTCATACTTACATGTGGATTGTTAATTACGATTTTTAAAATTATTGATTTCAAATTCCACCATTTCTGATGGTGGGATTCAAACCTTTCTCCCCTGTACATTAGCTGAGGTTTTGGATACATGCTGTAATAATATCACTCAGCCATCACTTCACCTGCTCACTGGTTGCCCATCCCTGAACACTGACACTAGTGCATCATGAAGCTAAACCCGTTCTTCCAACACAATTGTTTGATCTTGATAACTTGCTGCACTCTGGTGATATCACTCAGTCTCTCTCCATGTGGTATCCGTCACTGTGTGGGTCTAATTGCTGCCTCTGTCTGTGTCTCTTGCTCTTATAGCTACTCCAGATCCTGAGCCAACAGAATTCTCCACTCCAGAGAGACGCAGCAGCACAGGCCAGGGATGGAAACTGGGATTTTCCAGATCTCTGTGGGACACAGTGCCATTTCCATGTGTAAACCTCACAGCACCAGTCTAATTTCCCATTCTGTCTATCTCTCTGTCTCCTACACGTACTCAGGAAGGTGCTGACTCAATAGACTTCCCAACTGCTGGGTGTGTCGTCCATCACCTCATTGAAGATGGTTAGTCAGCCAGAGAGACAAAGATCAGGGAGATCTGGAGTCCTCAAAAAATCCTGGAGTGAGGTAAGATCACTCACAGTGCACAGGGCAGAGAGCCATGAGAGGGCTCCAACCATCAGCTAACAGGACATGACACAGATACAGTGCTGGAGGGGGAGCACAATACAGACATACCCCAGGCTCAATCCCTGCCCATAATGTAAGGTCTGTTGTACTAAGACTAACTACACTGCAACACTGAATCTATATCATATCTTGTTGACCAATGTCTTCAATATTTTTTAAAATCCTATAACAGTTGCTATCTTTGTAGCCTCCTCCCTTCCTTATAGTTACTTCACTAATTTGAAACGTACTGCATTCCAGCCGACCATCCCTATCGCTGTAACTTGCTTCAGTGTCTACAACATGCCTTATCTCAGTAGTCTCCTCCTCTTTAACTGGAGACAGAGTCATGTAGCACGGAAACAGGACCTTCACTCCAACCCATCAATGCTGACCATGATTCTTATACTAAACATGTCGCATGTGTTTGGCCCTTATCCCTTCAAACCTTCTCCTCTCCATGTATCTCCCCAAATGTCTTTTCCATGTTGCAATTGTTACCATTTCCTCTGGCAGTCAATTCCGTCTATGCACCATCCTCTGTGGAAAATGTTGTCCCTCAGCTCCCTCTTTAAATCCTTGCTCTCTCACCCCACGTTTACACCCTCTAGCTTTGGACTCACCTACCTTTGGCTATTCACCTTACTGAGGCCCCGCATGGTTTTATAAACCTTTATAAGGTCAATCTGTAGCCTCCTCTGCCTAAGGCAAATATTGAGGACAATGTTACAAATGTCTCCAATTCATATCAAAGCTCTGGACAGTGAAGGAAAGTGCGTCAAATACTGCTTTCCCCACCCTGTCCAACTGCAATGCCACTTCCAAGGAACAATGTAACTGCACCCCTTGGTCTCTCTCTGTTCAGCAACACTGTCCAGGGCCAAACCATTAGTTAGTCCTCCCTGGTTTGTCTCAACAAAACCCAACACCATACATCAACCCCATCTTTCATTCCTTGGTCCACTGGCCCCGTTGTTCAAGAGCCCCTTTGATAACCATATTCACTCGACACGACTCTATTAATTTGATCATCTAAAAACTTACTAACAATGACTCCTATATTCTCAACCAAATCGTTTATGTAGATGATACATATCAGTGGACCCAGCCCCGATCCTTATAGCACACCGCTGGTCACAGGCCTCCAGTCTGAACAACAATCCTCTCCCACCACCCTCTGTCTCCAACTGTCAAGCCAATTTTGTATCCAGTTGGCTAACTCTCCCTGATCCCATGTGATCTAACCTTCTGAACCAGTATATCATGCTAAACCCTGTCAAAAGGTCCTGCTGACTTGAGTGTAGACAATGTATGGTCACCACTTCAACAGAAGCAATCAAGTTAGTGAGACCTGACTTTGTACGCACAAAGTTAGTGAGTCCTGACTTTGTGCTGACTAGCTTTCATAAATCCTGGCCTGTGCAAATGCATGTAACTCCTGCCTGGCAGAATCACTTCCACAACCTACCCATCCCTGACATCTGGCTAATTGGTCTTTAGTTCCCTAGCATTCTATCACAGTGTTTCTCAAAAAATGGACCAAAACGATATTTTTGTCATAGTTGTACAGCATGGAAACAGACCCTACAGTTGGTAGAAAACATAATCTCAAACTAAACCCATCCCAGCTGCCTGTTGCTGGCCCATATCCCTCCAAACATTTCCTATTCACGGACTTATCACCACTCATCCTCTCTTGCCTCCCCTTCGATGCTTCCTGCAGTCCCTCTACCTTGAAACAATGAGTTGCCAGCCCTGCCCCTCCCTCAGCTGTGTTTCTGTGATAACTATAATCTCCCAGTCTGATGTTCTAGTCCATGCCCTGAGTTCATCTTCCTTAGCTGTCAGGCCCCATGCATTGAAATACATGTAGTTTAATAACCAGTTTTCCCCCATTCCCTGCTGTGTTCTTGCCTGCCTTGTCGTTTGAAATCACTCTCTTTAACTTGTGTACCAGCCTCAATCTTCTTTCTGGCCTTACGACTGTTTAAGGTCCAACACCCTGCCAGATTAGGTTATATCCTCTCAAGCAGCTCTAGCAATTCACCCCACCAGGATGTGGGTCCCTCTCCTGCTCCCAGTTGAGATGCCTTTCCCACCCTGTCTCCCTGTGCTGACACCTTCAGGGATCTATGGACTTGCCCACCAAGGTCCCTGTATTTCTCAGTACTCCTCATGGTCCTACCATTCATTATGTCTGTCCTTCGCTTATGGTACCTCCCACAGAGTGTTACCTCACTTCAATCAGAACTAAACTCTGCTTCGATTATCATCCGATCGACATCGGACTGCAGACAGAGACCATCCTCCTCACTGTGAACAACACCCTCATCTTTCATGTCATCTGCAAACCTACTCTTGATACCTTCTGCTCTCACTTCAAAGTTACTATTTGACAGAATAACCAGCAATGTTTCCTGCACAGATCCCTGTGGTACACCCGCTGGTGAAAGTATGCTATCCACCAATTTTGCATCCAATTTGCCAACTTGCCTTGGAACCCAATCCTTTTGGACCAGCCTTCCATGTTGGATCTTGTTTAAGGACTTAGTCAAGTCCGTGTAAACCACATCATCTGCACATCCCTCATCAATATACTTAAGCACCATTTTAAAAAAAACTGAACTGAATTCCTCAGACAGTATCTTCCTCTGCCAAATCCGTGATGACCAAACCGAGTTGATCCTTGCCTTTGCAAGTGTTGATTCATCCTCACAATTGTTTCCAATAATTTCCCTCCTCCTGCTGTTAGACTATCTGCTCTGTAATTACCTGGCCTATCCCTGCTGCCCTTCTTGAACAAAGGAACCACATTAGCGATCCTCCAGTCATTCAGCACTTCACCTGTCGCCAGCAAAGTATTAAATATATCCACCAGGGCCCCAGCAATCTCTGGGTAATTAGCATGGGGTCAAAGAATGCTGGTCTCGGCAGTGACACCCACATCCCATGAATTCCCCCTCCCACTGCCCTCCCCCTGCTAGCAGACCCTTTACAATCCCTTCAAAACTTACTCCTAAAACACTCTCTCATTTCATGACTTTAAGTACTTTGTGGTGATCTTCTCAGCCTGATCATCTAATATGATCCATTTTGTCCTGAGTGAGGGACCAGTGGGGATTTCTTGCTGAGGTTTTGTCTGGTTCAGTGGAATGACCTTTTGAGTGTTTTACACTGTTCCTTCAAAAGTTTTCCACTGTTCATTTACAGACACATGTTTCAGTCTGTTCAGCCTGTTTACCTTGGTCAGTTCTCCTCTCAAACTCATGTCATTGTCTATTTTTGTTTCTAGTTGTAGTTTGTCCTTTCTGTGATTCACTTTAAAACTTTATATTTCTTTAAACTGCACTTTATCACAATTTCCCAGAGGATCTCTCCAAGTGACATTAGTCACTCACGAAGTGTCATCACCACAACTGTCGCTCTGCGATAGTTATGTCCCTAGCTATTTGCACAATGTATTATTCAAAGAAACACTGAAAAAAAATTCTCCGAACTCCTCTTCCAATATCACTCTTGTCAGTGTGAATATTGACGTTTCACTAAATTTTCACAGTGCCTTTATTAAAAATTCCATTGAATTCCTATTTATTGCAGTGATGGGCAATGAAATACTGTTCGGTGGTCTAAAACTGTTCTGCTGCTTGTGTCCCTGGTAAGTAATAGCCAGAATTTACTTCAGACTGACTCTACTTCATGATCTGAGACCAAATGCTTTCTCTGTAAGGCCTTTGTTATCCATTATTGTTAGCGTTGCCCATTTTGCCTGAGTTTCCGCAAAGTTGTGAACCATTGAATATTTATGTTCCACCTTTTGTTCACCCTGTAACCACAATTCCCTGGTGATAAATCTCTTTTATCTCTGTCACAAATCCAACTACCTTGATGCAGAGACTTTGTCCATTAAAATAAAACATAATTTACTCTTTCCCACAATTTCCTGTCACAAATCGATTTGCTGATGTACAGTTTTAGTTAAACTTTGTCCCATCTGTTCCTTTCTGTTGTCTTCGGTCACATTCCCATGCTGCCCTGATGCTTCACCTTTTCTCTTTGGATTTGGAGAGCTCCTTTCACCTGAACCCTGTCCTCTCTGTCAGTTTAAAGCCCTGTCCATAAACCTACCGACGTGATTGGCCAGGACCCTGGTCCCAGCTCGTTCCAGTGGAACAATCTGAATGGATTTTTATTTTTAAAATCAGGTATGGGATGTGGATGTCTCTGGCTGACTAGCCTTTATTGCCCATCCCTTGTTGCCCTTGAGCTAAGCAGCGGGCTCGCCCATTTCAGAGGGCTAATGAGAGGCAAACACTTTGCTGTGGGTATGTCCTGCAGACCACGTGAGAGTGAACTGTTGTCTTTCTCTGAAGGTCAAGTGTTTGGATTTTTATCGATACTTATTTATGGATTGTTAATTCCGATTTTTAAAAAGTATATTCATTTAAAATTCCACCATTTCAAATGGTGGTATTCAAACCTGCCTCCCCTGAACATGAGCTGAGGTTTGGGATACATGCTCTAGCAATAATACCACTAGGCCATCACTTCGCCTGCTCACTGGTTGCTCATTCCTGACCAGTTATACCAGTGCATCATGAAGTAAAACCCGTTCTTCCGACACAATTGTGCGATCCTGCCATCTTCCTCCACTCTAGTGATATCAGTCGGTCTCTCTCCATGTGGTAACCTACACTGTGAGGGTCTAATTGCTGCCTCTAGAGAGACGCAACAGCACAAGCCATAGATGGAGACTGCGATTTTCCAGATCTCTGTGGAACTCAGTGCCATTCTCCACATGTAACCCTAACTGCATCAGTCTAATTTCCCATTCTGTCTATCTCTCTATCTCCTGTAGGTACTCAGGAAGTTCCTGACTCAGTAGACTTCCCAACTGCTGGATGTATCGTCCATCGCCACATTGAAGATGGTCGGTCAGCCAGAGAGACAAAGGGGAGGGAGATCTGGAGCCTTCAATAAATCCTGCAGTGAGGTAAGATCACTCATAGTGCACACAACAGAGAGCAATGAGAGGGCTCCAAACATCAGCTAACAAGACATGACATGGATATAGTGCCGGAGGGGGAGCACAGTACAGACATATCCAGGCTCAGTCACTACCCCGACTGTAAGTTTTGTTGTACTAAGTCGGCACCGAGGGTGTCACAGTTATCAATCCAGGCCCGTGCTGTCTTAGCGAGCATCAGTACAACAGAGGGGAAAGCAGGTTTCCCATGAGTAGGTTGTAATGCTGACTGGGAACTTTCTGTACAGTGCTGTCCCTCCAGCACTGTATCGATGTCACGTCTTGTGGACCAAATATCTGACATCTCCCACATATCTGTTGCTCAAATTCCTGCTGACTACTGAGGACCTGTAGTACAGTCATACCAAACTGACGACCCATTCTCATTTATCAGTTGCACTATTAGAGCTTCACTGAGTGATCGCCAGGAATATCCTCTCTAAATCCTGCAGTGATGTTTTCACTGATCAAAACATCCGCTCCTCTTCCTCCTCCTCCTCAAATGCTTCTCCTTCTCTTCATCCTGTAGCATCTGTACCCCAGAACATTAAGTTGCTTGGCCTATCCTTCCCTCAGCGGTACCTCTGTAATTCCTGTGATATCCCTGTCCCATGTTCCTATCCATGCCATGCATTCATCTGCCTTTCCTGTCAGGCATTTTATATCAAAGTAAATGCAGTTTAATACATTAGTTTTCCCTCATCGGTGCTGTGCTCTTGCCTGCCTTGTCAATTGAAATGACTCTCTTGAAATTCTGATCCAGCCTCAACCTTCAGACTGTAGCCTGAGACTGTCCCCCTCACTGTAGACAACACCCTCACCTTTCATGTCATCTGCAAACCTACTAATGATACCTTCTGCTTTCACATCCAACTCATTAATGTACATAATAAACAGCAATGGTTGCTGCACAGATCCCTGTGGTACACCCGCTGGGCAAAGGCTTTCAATCACAAAACCAATCCTGCACCAATTTTGGATCCAAGTTTCCAACTTGCTTTGGATCCCATGGGCTCAGACCATTTGGATGAGCTCTCCATGTAGGACCTTGTCAAAGACCTTAATGAACTCCATGGAACCCATGTCATCTACACTACCCTCTTCAATATTTTTAATTGTAATTTCAAAGAACAATTAGCTGAATTCATCAGACAGAATCTTCTCCTACCAAATCCGTACTGAGTATACCTAATCGATCACTGCCTTTCCAATTATTGATTCAAATTGACCCTCACAATTGTTTCCAATAATTTCCCTCACACTGATGTTGGGCTATACACTCTAAATACCTGGCCTATCCCTGCTGCCCTTCTTGAATTTCACCTGTGGCCAGCAAAGTATTAAATATCTCTGCCAGGGCCCCAGCAATCTGCTCCCTTACCTTCCACAGCAGCCTGAGATACATTTCATTGGGCACTGGGGATTTCTGCACATTTTATGCCTGTGAAAACATTTAATACCTCTTCCTTATTGATCTTAACATGTTCTGGGACCTCACCATCCCACCTAAATCCCCGGCTACAGTGTCTTTCTCCTGTGTAAATACAGATTGGAAGTATTCATTGAAGACCTCACCTACTTCCTCTGGCTCCATGTAACAATTGTCCCTTTGGTTTCTAATCGGCACCATTCTTTCCCCAGTAATTCACTTACTCTAACAAGCTGATAAAATACCTTGTGGCTTTTCCTCAATCATATCTGCTAAATATATTTCTTGTCTATTGTTTGCCTTTCATTTTCGACAATCCTCTTTCACTCACTGAAATTTTGAAGAGCTTCACCTGTTTTTATTGCACTGTACTTTCTTTATGAAACTCACAATATCGCTGGACATGTGGCCTTTACTATTCGACAGGAATACGCTGGCCCTGAATTCTCACTGTATCACTTTAAACTACTCCCACTTTCCGAATATAGATCCAACTGCAGGTAGTTCCTCACAGTCTCTGTCTAATGATACTGATAGGAGATACTGATACTATTGATACTGATAGGTGACTTTGTTGTTAGAGGGACAAGCAGGAGACTGTGTGGCTGCAGAAGCGACCCCAGGATGGTCTGCTCCCTCCCGGGTTCCAGGGTCAAGAATATCTCTGAGCAGTTGCAGAACACTTTGAAGGGGGAGCATGAACAGCCAGAGGTCATTGTGCAATTGGTACACATGCCATAGTTAAAAAAAGGGATGGTGTCTTGTGAAATGTGCACAAGTAGTTCGATTAGATTAGATTCGCTACATTATAGAAACAGGTCCTTTGGCCCAACAAGTCCACACCGACCCACCAAAGAGTAACTCACCCAGACGCATTCCCCTTCCCTATATTTACCCTTGACTAACGCACCTGACACTATGGGCGATTTAGCATGGCCAATTCACCTAATCTGTACATCTTTGGATTTTGGGAGGAAACCGGAGCGCCTGGAAGAACCCCACTCAGTTTGGTAAGAAGTTAAAAAGCAAGACCTCAGGAGAAGGGATCTCCCGATTACCCCCAATGCCATGTGCCAGTGAGGATAGAAATAGAAAGATAGGCCAGATGGATATGTGATTGAGGAGCTCTTAAAGTGGGCAGGCTTGTCAGTTCTTGGATCAATGGGACCTCTTCTGAGGTAGAGTTGACAGGTTAGACTTGAAGCAGAGGGGCACCAGCATCCCTGTGCGGTGATTTGTTCACGTTACCCGCGAGGGTTTAAACTAGTTTGGCAGGGGGTAGGGACTCTGAATAAGAGAGGGACCATCGACCTGTCAGGGGAAAATACATCAGCCATCGAGAGCAAGTTTTCTATTCAGGATAGGCAGGGAAAAGGCTTCTGGTTTAAAGGGCATTTATTTCAACGCACGAGGCCTGACTGGTAAGGCAGATGGGCTCAGAGCATGGATTAGCTCTGAGGACTGGGATATTATAGTCATATCAGAAACATGGTTGAAAGAAGGGCAGGACTGGCAGCTCAGTGTTCCAGGATAAAGAAACTACAGGAGTGATAGAAGGACAAGTATGTGAGGGGGTGAAGATGG
Source organism: Chiloscyllium plagiosum (assembly GCF_037043375.1). Classification (NCBI taxonomy): domain Eukaryota; kingdom Metazoa; phylum Chordata; class Chondrichthyes; order Orectolobiformes; family Hemiscylliidae; genus Chiloscyllium; species Chiloscyllium plagiosum. The sequence continues at coordinate 64,729,411 of NW_028270184.1, forward strand.
AGATTTGTCCTTTTGATAAGGGAAGACATAGTCACAGTGTTCAGAGAGGATACTCTTAAGTGGTCATCAAATGAGGTCACATGGTTAGAAGTTAAAAAGAAGAAGGGGGGTCGCTTTGTTGGGACTGTATTGTAGACTGTTGTAGATCCAACACATGCCAGAGGAGCAGATGTGTAGAGAGATTGCAGATAACTATAGGAATAATAGAGGAGTATTGGTTGGAGATTTTAATTTTCCCTGTATTGACTGGACCAGCCAGAGTATAAAATACCTGGAAGGAGAGCAATTTTTCAATTTGTGTCCAAGAAAGGTTCCTAAATCAATATGCAGAGGGGCCTACTCTACTCAGGCAGGTGCAACACTGGACCTCATCTCAGAAAACGAGGTCGGGCAAGTGACTGAAGTGTCATTTGGAGAGCACTTTGGGTCCAGTGCCCACAACTGTCTTCATTTTAACATAGTTATGGAAAGAGATAGGATAGGTCCACAGATTGAAGAGGAATACTGGAACAGGGCCAGGTTTGGGGCCATTCTGCAGGATCTGGCAGATGTCAATGCAGTGAATTTAAAATTGCACAATGCCCAGCTATAATCCAACTCGCTTTGGAAGCGCTGGTGATCACTGTAACAGATGAAAGGCTAAAACTAAATTTGTTTGATATTACATTCCATGACACTGCCATCCTGTTGCTATAAATTCTGTGCCTTAGGATTGTGCTCCACAACCACCTGATGAAGAAGCAGTGCTCTGACAGCTAGTGCTTTCAAATAAACCGGTTGGACTGGAACCGAGTGTTGGGTGATTTTTAACTTTGTCCACCCCCAGTCCAACACCGGCACCTCCATATTATGATTCTAATCGATCGGGTGAGTATGTTTGAAGGAAAAGGAACAACTGGCAAATGGAGGCTTTGCAAAGTGTGATATCAAGAATCCAGGACCAGTATGCCCCATTGGGGGAAAGGGAAAAACTGGCAGGGTGAGGGAACCTTGGCTGATGAGGGATAAATAAGGCTCTGGTCTTGAAATGTAGACTGCATTCAGTATCTACATAAACTCATCTATTCTTAAAGACACGAACAATCTATGGAGACCCCACAATCCTCTCAGTCTCTGTAACACTCCCAATCTGCAGAAGTCATTCCAATGCCTGTGACTCTTCCGATCCAGTTCCTACATGACCCTCTATCTATGTGGTACCTTCCCGTTGCCAGCACCCACCCTGTCAATGTAAGCTCCTCCAGTGTCTCCATCCATCTACTCATTCCCATAATCTTCTTGCATGTGTAAACATCACCCTCCCCTACAACTCTTCACAATTTGACCAAACTGGAGGAGGTTCCTAATGCTCCCTAATCTGTGAAACCGTCTCCAAACAAAATTGCTGTCATTATCACTTGGAAAATCTGCATGATTCCACACTTTCCATGTCTAAATAACCTGCAGAACCTAAGCCTTCCTGTATCTATAAACATCTTCAGTCATGACTACCCTCCATATGTCTGTTTGTGGGTTTGTACAACCCACTTTTTCTCTGTAATCTGCTCCATTCACCTGAAACATTCCTGTCTGTGTAAAACACCCCATCCTACCAATGTTCTTATCCTTGTAAACTGATCCAACCCTCCCAACCACCCCAGCTCCATGAAACCCCTGTAGGCCCTACAGCTCTCCACATTTCTGTAACCTCCTGTGGCTCTATGCACCATCACCAGTCCCCACAACCCTCTGTCTCTGTTACCTCATACAACCTTAGCAACGCCTCCTCTTTGTGTCTCTTCATTCAGACCCCAACCTCTCCAGTTTCCTGAAACCTCTTCCTGCCATCATAACCCTCGCTATTTAGAACATAGAATAGGACAGCCCAGTACAAGCCCTTCAGCCCTTGATATTGTGCTGACTTTCTATCCTACTCTGAAGACTAAACTAACCTACATACCCTACATTTTGCAAAAATCGCTGTGCCAATGCAAGAGTTGCTTAGATGCCCTTAATGTGTCTGAATCTACTACCACAGCTGGAAGTCCATTCCACGCACACACCACACTCCGTGTAAATAACGTACCTCTGATATCTAAGCTAAATCTTCCACCAATTACCTTAAAAATATGTCCCCTTGTGATAGCCATTTTGCCATGGGAAGTTGCCTCTAGTTATCCATGCAATTGATGCCTCTCATTACCTTGTCGCAATTCTTCCTTGTTCACTCCGATCTGAAAAGCCCGAGCTTCCACAACCGACCTTCAATGGGCATGCCCTCCAATCCAGGCAACATCTTGCTAAGTATCCTCTGTCCTGTCTTTAAAGCTTCCACATCCTTCCTATAATGAGGTGAACAGAACTGTTCACAGTATTCCAAGTGTGGTGTAACTGGGGCTCTATAGAGCTGCAGCAAAACCCTGGATCTCTTAAGCTCAAACCCCCGCTAATGAAAGCCAACACACATACACCTTCTTAACACCCTCTCAACTTGAGTAGTAACTTCAGGGATACACTGTTCGTGCACACTGCTAAGTATCCTGTCTTTAATCATGTAAAGTTTTTTTTTCTGCAGAATCCTCCAATCTGAAACCATCCCTATCTTTGTAACTTCCTCCAGTCCCTACAACACTCATAAATTGTGAAACCTCCTCAAGTCCATATATTCCTAATGCCTGCAAAATGCTCCAGGCCCGATATCCCTCCCTAACTCTGTAAATGCCACCGGGCTCCAGTGCCCTTCTAGGGAACATTGCAGAGGAAGGAAGAGTTGTAGAGTCCGGGCCATGTTACAGAGGCAGGAAGGGCTGCAGAACCTGGACGATGGTACAAACATGGGAAGGAACGTGGGTCCTGTAGGAGTGTAGAGGGAGCGGGATTCATAGAGCCTGCGAGATGGAACCAAGAATGGATTACGGAAACTGAAGGATGTTATGATTTGAACCACAGGTCATTTTTGATTGGACCGTTCAGCCCCACTTAGAGTAAAAGAGATGTACAGCACGGAAACAGACCCTTCAGTCCAACCCGTCCATGCCGACCAGATATCCCAACCCAATCTAGTCCCACCTACCAGCATCTGGCCCATATTCTTTCAAACCCTTCCTATTCATATACCTATCCAGATGCCTTTGTATCAGCCTCCACCACTCCCTCTGGCAGCTCATTCCATACACGTAGCACCCTCTGCAGAAAAAAGAATGCTCCTTCAGTCTTTTTTATATCTTTCCCCTCGAACCATAAACTGATGACCTCCAGTTCTGGACTGCCAAACTGAAGGGTAAAGACTTTGTCTCTTTACCCTCTCCATGCCCCTCACGATTTTATAAACCTCTATAAGGTCACCCCTCATAATTTTGTACACCTCTGTAAGGTCACCCCTCAGCCTCGAGGCTCCGGGCAAAACAGCCCCAGCCTGTTCAACCTCTCTCTATAGCTCAACCCCTCCAATCCTGGCAACATCCTTGTAAATCTTTTCTGAACCCTTTCAAGTTTCGCAACATCCTTCCGATAGGAAGGTCACCAGAATTGCACACAATATTCCAAAAGTGACCTAACTAATGTCCTGTACAGCCACAACATGACCTCCCAACTCCTGTACTCAATACTCTGACCAAAAAAAGAAAGCATACCAAACGCCTTCTTCACTATCCTACCTATCTGCGACTCTGCTTTCAAGGAGCTATGAACCTGCACTCCAATTTCCCTATGTTCAGCAACACTCTGTCAGGCCTTACCGTTAAGTGTATAAGTCCAGCAAAGATTTGCTTTTGTAAAATGCAGCATCTCGCATTTATCTGAATTAATCTCCACCTGCCATTTCTCAGCCCATTGGCCCATCTGATCAAAATCCCATTGCAATCGGATGTAACCTCTTTCACTGACCACTACACCTCCAATTTTGTTGTCAACTGAACACTTACAAAGTATACCTCTTATGCTCACATCCAAATCATTTATGTAAACAATGCAAAGTATTGGACCCAGCCCCGATCCTTGTGGCACTCCACTCGTCACAGGCCTCCAGTTTGAAAACCAACCCTCCCCCAGCAGCCTCGGTCTTCTACCTTTGAGCCAGTTCTGTACCAATTGGCTAGTTCTCCCTGTATTCCGTGAGATCTATCCTTGCTAACCAGTCTCCCATGGGGAACCTTGTTGAACGCCTGACTGAAGTCCATATAGATCACATCCACCGCTCTGCCCTCAGCAATCCGCTATGTTATTTCTTCAAAAATCTCAATCAAGTTTGAGAGACATGATTTCTCACTCACAAAGCAATGTTGACTATCCCTAATCAGTCCTTGCCTTTCCAAATACATGTACATCCTCTCCTTTACGATTCCCTCCAACAACTTGCCCACCGATGTCAGGCTCAACAGTCCATAGTTTCCTGGATTTTCTTTACTGCCTTCCTTAAATAGTAGCAACACGATAGCCAACCTCCAGTCTCCTAGTTCTGATGTCCTGTTTCTCGAGATCTTTACCGGAATGGGTGAGCACAGCTTCAAGTTGCCAGGCTGTGAGATGTGAATTCCGTTGTGAAACTATTTGCCGGTTCTGTCTGTGTGCCTGATACTGACCTGGTGGTGCTCTGGTAGAAAGTACTCTCCGTAACATCCAGATCTATGTTACTGACCAGAGCTCACCTCATCAAAGCCTTCATTTGGAATGTTCTTTATTTTCACATTTTTAAATGGTAGTTTTGTGAGATGCAGGAATTGAGGAGTTGTCATTTTTGAAATAAGGAAACTTTTGTCATTGACCCTGACCCATGCAATGGGGATTCGTGGATTCTGTTGTTCTCTGCAGACTGTCACTCAGAGGTTTGTATCACCAGGAAATCTGAGTGCAGATGGTCTTTGCCTGGTAGATTGTGAATTTACCAGTTTATGTCAGCTAGGACACAATGTTTCTGGAAATGTACAACTGTGTAAATACTTCACCGACTGGTTCAGGGGTGAGTGCACTGGGGTCTGAGCACCAGGAACTGGGAAACCTCATGCTGTTTGCATTGGAGCTTGGCACCAGACTGGGTGAGAGCCGCTGCCTGAGTAAATGACAGGTACGGAGCTTGGGATCCTCCTGCTGTGTTTGACCTTGTGCCATATCGTTATCTCCCTCTCATGAGTGAGCATGGCATGTTCTCCAGTCCTGACAATGTCCAGTCCCTGTAAACCCTTCTTACTGTTGAACATCTCCCTTCTCTCTCACTCCCTCCAGCCCTTCCAACCTGGCCTTCGTCTCATATCTCCTGCAGTCCCAAACAACCTTGCTCTTTGTTATCGCATTGCTTTCCTTTGAGCTGTGTGGAAACAAACCTGAAGTAGGTTTGGGCCATTGGGACAAAAAGACAACTCCCTCTTCTCCACCTTTGTCAACAGAGTCTCGTTGTCTGCCTCTCTCCCATAAGGAGAAGGAAGTATCCTTTCAGCATCCACCTGTCCATTCCCCTGAGGGTCTGTACATTTTAATGAGAAAGACTGTCCTCCTGATAACCCTCAGTGGCACAGCACCGAAGTGACATGTTTATGTCCTATAATTTTTGCGACCGCTATCTTTTGCTCTGCCCCTCCATCATTCTGAAGCGTTCCCTAGTCTGGGCAGTGCTCCAAACCACTAATTACTGAGAATTCTCCAACCCTCTATCTCCGTAAACTCCCCACCTTCGTACAATCCTCCTTGTCTGTGAGAATCCCTCCAGTTTCTACAGTCCAGCCAAATTATTGCAACTCCTCCAGCCCTCACCATCTCCGTATGCTCCAGTCACTACATTTCTCCATGCATCTGTAAACACCTCAAGCCCCTCCAAATCTACCTATCTTTCTAAAGTCCAAGAGTTCCAAAAACCATCCCTCTACATGGAACTTCACCAGAGACCACTGGCCACCATATCTCTGTAATCCCCTGCAAGTCTCTCTATCTCTGTTTCCAGCTTCAGTCCCTATAACTCTACTTCCATGTACAACATCATTAAGTCCTGCAATCCTCCCGAACTGTGGAACCTCCAAAAGACCTTACAATTCTATCTCAGTCTCTAACTGCCTGCAGTGATTTGAAACTTCGGCAATTAAAGTCAGAGAATCATAGAGATGTACAGCATGGAAGCAGACCCTTTGGTCCAACTTGTCCTTGACAATCCAGTCGCACCAATCAGCCCCTGGCCCATCTCCCTCTAAACCCTTCCTATTCGTGTACCCATCCAGATGCCTTTTAAGTGTTGCAATTGTACTAGCCTCCACCACTTCTTCTGGCAGCTCATTCCAAACACGTACCACCCCCTGTGTGATAAAGTTGCTCCTTAGGTCTCTTTTATATCTTTCCCCGCTCACCCTAAACCTATGTCCTCTAGAACTGGACACCCGACCCCAGGGAAAATACTTTGCCTATTTATCCTATCCATGCCCCTCATGATTTTATAAATCTCTATAAGGTCACCCCTCAACCTCTATAAGGTCACCCCTCAACCTCCAGGGAAAACAGCCCCACCCCGTTCAGCCTCTCTCTGTAGCTCAAATCCTCCAAAAATGGCAAAATCCTTGTAAATCTTTTCTGAACCCATTCAAGTTTCACAACATCCTTCCGATAGGAAGGAGACCAGAATTGTACACGGCATTTCAAAAGTAGCCTAACCATGTCCTGTACAGCCGCAACATGACCTCCCAACTCCTGTGCTCAATACTCTGACTAATAAAGGAATGCATACCAAGTGCCTTCTTTGCTATCCTATCTACCTGTGACTCTACTTTCAACGACCTCTGTACTTCATTTAAAAAATTGGATTAACAGATGGAGTGGCCTGAGGTCTTGTGGGTAACGCCAGTTCAGTCTAAGCTGTTAAGCAGAGCCAGTGAGCTATTTGCAGCGCTGTCCCATGAGTGGTCAAGAGATGATGCACATATCAAACAGGCTATTTTATGTGCTTATGGATTAGTACCAGAAGCGTATCGACAGCGGTTCAGAAACATAAAGAAGGAACCAGAACAAACTTATGTGGAGTTCTAAAGCATTAAACATAGTAATCTTTCTGCAACATCTCCAGTCTCCATGCCCCTCCCTATCATGTTGAGCTGCTCCAATCCCCCACAAGCTTTCCTGCCTGTGTACACCATCAAGTTGATACAACCCTTCTGATTTCTGTCGTGTCCTGCAGATCCGTTTTTGTGAATTCTGCCGACCACTAATTCTCTCCCTATCTGTGTAAATGCCTCCAGTCTCTACAATCCCCTTTACTTTGCAGCCCCCACCACACCCGAAAGCCATCGCTTTCTGTGAAAGCTCCTTCAGGTCTATACCTTCCAACGTGCTGAAACCTACTCTCACCATTGCAACCCCCATTATTTCCGAATGTTGTTGAGTCTCTAAAGCCATCCCTACAAGTTAAATCTCCTCCACTGCATACAACACTCCCAGTCTGTGTAATCTCTTCAATTCCTTCAGTTCCTATATACCTATGTAATGGTGTGACTGCTTTGTGGCCATTGTATCCTCGTTTATATCTTCAAAAGGCTCTGCTCGCTGTAGCACATCCTATGCTCATAAGTGAATCTGGTCTCTCACAAGCCTCTCTATGACTCTCTCGTCCAGTCTCTACAAGCTTCCCTATCCCTGTCGTAACTTGCAGCATGCACAGCACTCACTCTCTCTGAAGTACATTCCAGAGCATAAAATCATCTCTCCTTTCAAGTTTATTCAGTCCACAATTTCCTCCCTATCCGTACAACATTCTCCAGTCTATATTATCTTCCATGTGCTTGCGACATTCTCCAGTCCATACCACCCTCCCTTTCCCTGTACTATTTTCCAGTCCATGCCATCCTCCCTATCACTGTGATATTCTCCAGATCCTACAACTATTGCTAAATGTACCACATCCTGGAATCATGCGAATGTTTCTACACCCTGATCAGTATAGTCCATGTAACGATCCACAACCCTATACACGTCCCTATCTCTAAAATCTAATCAAAGACACTTTATCTCTCTAACTTCCTTCAAACAATAAAATGTTTTCTCCTGTGAACATTCGCTAGCAACTGTAGCTATGCTTAACCCTGTAACATCGTCGCACTCCCAAACATCTTGTGACCTCTATCCATCCCTCAAAGATCCTGTCTCGGTGACATGCGCCATGCATTTGCAACAAGGCAGATGGAATGATACCATTTACTGAAGAGAAGAGATATGATCGAAATGTTGTTATGGAGATGGGGCTGCAGAATGATCATGGCTGGGATGTGATTATTGAGGGGTTGTAGGGATTTAGGCAGGATCAGTAAAAAACCAAACAAGGTCCTGTTTTGTTGTGAAGAAAGGATGCAGTCAGTGCATCCTGAGACAACCAATTTAATCTGGGAATCAAAATATAGTCATGTTGAATGGACAACTTTCAAATAGCAAGGGAAATCTGGAAGATCAAATCACAATCCATGGAATCAATGGTCATTGGTAAGTTGGATACAATATTTTATTGGTGATAGTAGACAAGAGGCATGTGCAGTGGTGAATTTCTGATTGGACATCTGTGGCCAATGGTGTTTCACAGGATCAGTGCTGCGATATCTGTTTGTAATTTATCTCTGTGAACAAGATGAAAAGGTCAGCAGTTTGATTAGTAATTTTGCAGACAACATTTGGAGAGGCATGTAATGATTAGGGGTAGTTCGGGGAATTGTGGATAGTGAGGAAGAGTGTTAAAAGTTGCAGCAGCGTGTAGATCAGCTGGAACGCTGGGCAGAGAAATGGCAAATCGAATTTCATCGGGACAAGTGTGAAGTGATGCATTTATGAAGTCAAATGTAAGATAGAATTACACCAATTGACTAATTGGAAACATTGATAAAACAGGCGACATTGGATGCAAATCCATAGCTCCCTGAAAATAACAACACAGCAGAATGTGGTGGTAAAGGAGGCGTATGGCCTGCTCGCTTTCATTGGTCACAGTATTGAGTACAGACGTTTGCATGTCATGTTGTGACTGAATGAAACTTCATTCGGCCATGTTTGGTATGTTGTGTGTAGGTCTCATCGACACACTACGGGAAAGATGTGGAGGCTTTGGGGAGCGTGCAACAGAGGGTTATCAGAATGTTGTCTGGATGAGAATGTGTTTACTGTAAGGAGTTGAGACACAGTTGGATTGTCTTGAGAGAGTATCGGCGGCTGAGGGGGTGACCTGGTACAGATATATAGCATTAGGAAAAGCATGGATAGTGTGAATAATTAGAATCCTTCTTCCAATGTTGAAATCTCAAATACTAGGGCACCTTGGTTGAAGGTGAGAGTGAGAAGTTTTAAATGAGATGAATGAGGCCAATGTTCTTGACAGAGAGAGTGGACGCTGCTCAGGAGGTGGGAGAAGTGGCAACGAGGGCGAAGTTTTGAAGTGGCATTCAGATAGACACATAAACAGGCAGAGAAGGATGGATATAAATCATGTGCAGGCAGATGGGATTAGTTTAGAATAGCATCATAGTCAGCACAGCCATGGTGGGCCGGAGGGTCTATTACTCTGCTGTACTGTTCGATTTTCTAACTTCACAGCATCTACCCTGTCAAAGCCCCTCAGAATCCTCGATGTTTCATTCAATTTCTCTCCAACTCTTCAAAACCCCAATAGGTTCAAGGTCAATCTACTCCACCTCTTCTCATTGGAACATCCCGCCATCTCCAGGATCAGCCGAAAGAACTTTCCCTGGTCTGCCTCCAATACAAGAATATCTTTCCTTAGGGCACGCATACTGTTCATTACAATCTAGGTGTGGTCTGACTTGTACCTTGCATCGTTTTAACTAGACCTCCCTATATTTAGACTCCATTCCCTCTGTAATAAATGGCAGCATTTGATCTGTCTTCTCTATTACCTGCTGACACTGTAAACTACCTTTTACAGAATGATCCACAAGGATTCCCAAAACCCTTTGTGCAGTCAATCTGAAACCAAACGGTGTTAGCCTGACAGTAAGTCAGAAACATGCTGGAATGTGTTATAAAGGATATGACAAAAAAAATGATAACTAGACACTTAGAAACAATGGGAGAGGCATGATTTTATAAAAGGGGAATATTTTTAAATTTGTTGCATTCTATATTTTGGTGTGACCATAAATGGCAGAATAGTTAAATCTGGGGGAGGCTAGTAGCGCTAGGGGGATATTTGAAATTTCAGAAGCATTTTGACAAGATTCAACAAGGGCTAAAAATTAGCTCGGGAGAGAATAGGGCCACTGAAAGGTCAATGAGGCTGTCTGTGTGGAATCACTGCTGATGGGTGAGATACTGAACAAATATTTTGCATTAGGATTTAATGCCAGCTCAGGAACAACAAGGCTGCTGGAGCAGACGGTCTCCCTCCTGAGGTATTGAAATGCGGAGGCACAGAGCTTTTGCAGCTACTCCAGCTCCTGAGCCAACATAACTCTCCACTCCAGAGAGACAAGGCAGCACAGGCCAGGGATGGACACTTGGATTTCCCAGATCTCAGTGGGACTCGGGACCATTCTCCATGTGGAACCTTCACTGCATCAGTCTAATTTCCCATTCTGTCTATTTCTCTGTCTCCTGTAGTTACTCGGGAAGTTCCTGACAAAATAGACTTCCCAGGTGCTGGGTGTCTCATTGAAAATGGTCGGTCAGCCAGAGCAACAAAGGTCAGGGAGATCTGGAGCCTTCAATAAATCCTGCAGTGAAGTAAGATCACTCACAGTGCACAGCGCAGAGAGCAATGAGAGGGCTCCAAACATCGCAAAACAAGACATGACATAGTTACAGTGTTGGAGGTGGAGCACAGTTCACACACACCCCAGGCTCAATCACCGCTCCTACTTTAACTTACGTTGCACTGAGACAGCATCGGGAATTCAGAGTTATCAATCCAGGCCTGTGCTGTCTTAGTGAGTATCCGTACAACAGAGGGGAAAGCAGGCCTCTCACAAGAGGGTGGGAATGCTGCCTGAGATCTTTCTGTTCTGTGTTCCCTCTCCAACACTGAATCTAATCTAATCTAATGCCATAGATAAGATTACTTACAGTGTGGAAACGGGCCCTTCGGCCCAACAAGTCCACACCGACCCACCGAAGCGCAACCCACCTATACCCCTACACTTACCCCTTCACCTAACACTACGGGCAATTTAGCATGGCCAATGCACCTGACCTGCACATCTTCGGACTGTGGGAGGAAACCGGAGCACCCAGAGGAAACTCACGCAGACACGGGGAGAATGTGCAAACTCCACACAGTCAGTAGCCTGAGGCATGTCTGATGGACCAGTCTCTTCAACAATTTGTAACTCCTACATTAGTTCCCATCCCTGTAACCTCCTCCCTTCCCCATAGTCCCTCCTCATATTTGAAATGAGCTGCATTCCAGAATACCATCCCTATCGCTGTAACTTGCTTCAGTGTCTACAACAAGCCTTACCTGGATAGTCTCCTCTCCCAGTGACTTGATACAGAGTCATGCAGCATGGAAACAGAACCTCAGTACGACTAGTCCATGCTGACCAGGTTTCCCAAACTGAACGAGACTTATTTGCCTGCATCTGGCCCATATCCCTTCAAACCTTCTCCTCTCCATGTTCCTGCCCAAATGTCTTTTCCATGTTGTAATTGTTCTTGTTTCTCCCATGTGGTCCTGGCATTCCTTTCCATCTATGCACCTTCCTCTGTGGATAATGTTGCCCCTCAGCTCCCTCTTTGCTCTCTCGCCTCACGTTTATGCCTCTCGTTTTGGACTCACCTACCCTTGGCTATTCACCTTCCTCATAGAAGAATACAGCGCAGTACAGGCCCTTTGGCCCTCGATGTTGCGCCGATCCAAGCCCACCTAACCTATACTAACCCACTATCCTCCATATACCTATCCAATGCCCGCTTAAATGCCCATAAAGAGGGAGAGTCCACCACTGCTACTGGCAGGGCATTCCATGAACTTACGACTCGCTGAGTCAAGAACCTACCCCTAACTTCAGTCCTATATCTACCCCCCCTTAATTTAAAGCTATGCCCCCTTGTAATACCCGACTCCATACGCGGGAAAAGGTTCACACTGTCAACCCTATCTAACCCCCTAATCATCTTGTACACCTCAATCAAGTCACCCCTAAACCTTCTTTTCTCTAATGAAAACAGCCCCAAGTGTCTCAGTCTTTCCTCATACGATCTTCCTTCCATACCAGGCAACATCCTGGTAAACCTCCTCTGCACCCGTTCCAGTGCCTCCACATCCTTCCTATAGTATGGCGACCAAAACTGCACACAATATTCCAGATGCGGCCGCACCAGAGCCTTATACAACTGCATCATGACCTCAGGACTCCGGAACTCAATTCCTCTACCAATAAAAGCCAGTACGCCATATGCCTTCCTCACCGCACTATTTACCTGGGTGGCAACTTTCAGAGATTTGTGTACATGGACACCAAGATCCCTCTGCTCATCCACACTACCAAGTATCCGACCATTAGCCCAGTACCCCATCTTTTTGTTATTCTTCCCAAAGTGAATCACCTCACACTTAGCTACATTGAATTCCGTTTGCCACCTTTCTGCCCAGCTCTGCAGCTTCTCTGTATCCTGCTGTAACCTGCCACATCCTTCCTCACTGTCAACAACTCCTCATGGACCGCATGGTTTTATAAACCTTTATAAGATCAACCTGTAGCCTCCTCTGCTCAAAGGAAATATTGAGGACAATATTACAAATATCTACAATTTATGTACTCAATGCTCTGATCCATAACGGTAAGTGTGCCACATGCTGCTTTCCCTCTGTGATACCACTACCAAAGAATAGTGTAACTGCATCCGTTGGACTGACTCTGTTCGACAACACTGCCCAGGGCTCTACTATTAACCGTGAGCATTCTCCCTGGTTTGTTTTAACAAGATCACAAGACCTGATTTTAAACTCTACCTTTCATTCCTTGGTCTACTGGCCCAGTTGGTCAAAATCCCCTTTGGTATTCACTGCCCACTATAAAATTAATTTGATCATCTACAAACTTAGGAACAATGACTCTTAAATTCTCAACCAAATCGTTTATGTAGATGATGCACATTAGTGGACCAAGCCCTGATCATTATTGCACACCGCTGGTCACAGGCCTCCAGTCCGAACAACAACCCTCTCCCATCACCCCTGTCTCCTACTGTCAAGCCAATTTTGTGTACAGATGGCTCGCTCTCCCTGATCCCACGTGATCTAATCTTACAAACCAGTATATCATGCTAAATCCTGTCAAAGGCCATGTGACGTTAGTGTAGACAATGTATGGTCACCAATTTAACAACAATCAAGTTAGTGAAACCTGACTTTGTCTGCACAAAGCCGTGCTGACTATCTTTCATCAATCCTTGCCTTTTTAAATTCATGTGACTCGTGTCTGGCAGAATCACTTCCACAACTTACCCATCACAGACATTGGGCTAATTGATCTTTAGTTCCCTGGCTTTCCATCACAGCCTTTCTTAAATAATGGAACAAAACTATATTCTTGTCATAGTCGTACAGCGTGGAAACTGACTCTTCAGTTGAAACAAACCATAATCTCAAAGTAAACTCTTCCCAGCTGCCTGTTGCTGGCCCATATCCCTCCAAACGTTCCCTATTCATGTACTTATCCAAATGTCTTTTAAAAGTTGAAACTGTATCTACATCCACCCCTTCCTCAGGAAGTTCATTCCATGCTCAAACCACCCTCTGCATAACAATTTGCCTCTTATATCCTTTTGTTTTGAACATCTCTGTCCTCTAATCTTAAAAATGTGTCTCCTCTTCTTGAGACTCCCCTATTCTGAGAAAAGGCAACTGCCATTAACTCTATCTATATCCCTCATCTTTTTCATAAACTTCCATAAAACTTCCCTCATTCTCCAGGTTCCAGTGAAAAAAGACTCAGCCGATCCAGCCATTTTTCAGAACTCAAGCCTTCCATACCTAGCAACATCCTGGTAAATCTCTTCTGAACCCCCTGCAGCTTAATAATATCCTTCCTATAACTGGGCGACCAGAACTGGATGGAGTATTGCAGAACAGGCCTCACCAGTGTCTGTACAATCTCAACATGACGTCCCAAATCCTCCACTCAATGGACTGAGCAATAGTCAAGCATACCAAGCACCGTCTATTCCATCCTGTGATGCAAACTTCAAGAATTATTTACCTGAACCCGGAGGCCCCTCTGCACTAAAACACTAACCGAGTCCCGAACATTAATTGTATAATGTTTGTTTTACCAAACGCATTACCTCGCATTTATTCAGATTGAATTCCAACTGCAGTTTTTCAGCCCATTCACCCATTTCATCAAGATCCCTTTGTAATCTCAAAAAATCTTCTTCACTGTCCATGATTCCAACCTCCAGCCTTCCAGCCCATCACACATGGTTGTCAATGATACAAATACCTTTGCTCGGGGCTCCACAATTTCTTCCCTAGCATCCCACAATGTCCTGTGATACACTTAATCAGGTCCTGGGGCCTTCCATATCTTTGTGTTTTAAAACCTCCAGCACCACCTCTTCTATAACATGCATTCTTTTCAAGTCGTAGAGAAGTACAGCATGGAAACAAACCCTTCAGTCCCCAACGTTTGCCAGATCCTCTCTAATGATCGTGATACTGATAGGAGACTCAGTTGTGAGGGGGGCAGACAGGAGATTCTTTGGCTGCAGAAGACATCCCAGGATAGTGTGCTGCCTTCCGGGTACCAGGGTCAAGAATGTCTCTGTGCAGTTAATGAACATTCTGAAGGGGAGGGTGACTAGCCATTGGTCATTGTGCACATCAGTCAACGTGACAGTGGTAGACAATGGGATGGGGTCCTGTGAAATGAGTATCAGGAGTTAGGTGAGAGGTTTAAAAAGATGACCTCAAGGGAAGTGATCTACAGATTTTTCCTAGTGCCTCCTGCCCCATTGGGGACTGAAATAGAAAGATAGCCAGATAGATGTGTGGCTTAGGAGCTGGGGGATGGGGTAATGTTTGGATCATTGAGATCTCTTCTGGGGTCGAGGTGACCTGTACAAGGGGGAACAGGTTTGACTTAAAACAGAGGGGCACCAGGATCACTGTGAGGGAGATTTGTTAGTGTTACCTGGGGAGGGTTTAAACTAGGTTGGCAGGGACTCTGAGGAAGAGAGGTACAATCGGCCAGTCAGGGGAAAAATACGTCAGCCACCGAGAACAAGTTTCCTATTCTGGATATCCTGGGGCACAGTCAAGGGAGGGAAAAGACTACTGGTTTATCGTGCATTTATTTCAACACACGAGGCCTGACTGGTAAGGCAGACGATCTCAGAGCATGGATTGGCTTTGGGGACTGGGATATTATAGCCATAACAGAAACATGGCTGAGAGAAGGGCAGGACTGGCAGCTCACTGTTCCAGGATACAGAAGCTACAGGTCTGACAGAGTGAGTGAGATGGGAGAGTTGCACTTTTGATAAGAGAGGGCAGAACAACAGTGCTTAAAAAGGATACTCTTGTAGGATCATCAAATGACGTCATATGGTTAGAAGTTACAAACAAAAAGGGGATGGACTCTGTTGGGACAGTGTTCTAGATTCCCAAATAGCCAGCGGATACAAGAGGAGCAGATGTGTAGAGAGAGTGCAGGTACCTAGAGAATTTTTTTTGTTGCAAACGTTTCGTCCCCTGTCTAGGTGACATGCTCAGTGCTTGGGAGCCTCCTGCGAAGCGCTTCTGTGGTGTTTCCTCCGGCATTTATAGTGGCCTGTCCCTGCCGCTTCCGGTTGTCAGTTTCAGCTGTCTGCTGTAGTGGCCGGTATATTGGGTCCAGGTCTATCTGTTTGTTGATGGAGTTTGTGGATGAGTGCCAAGCTTCTAGAAATTCCCTGGCTGTTCTTTGTTTCGCTTGCCCTATAATGATAGTGTTGTCCCAGTCAAATTCATGTTGCTTGTCGTCTGCGTGTGTGGCTACTAGGGATAGCTGGTCGTGTCGTTTCGTGGCGAGTTGATGTTCGTGGACGAACATCAACTAGCCACGAAACGACACGACCAGCTATCCCTAGTAGCCACACACCCAGACGACAAGCAACATGAATTTGACTGGGACAACACTACCATTATAGGGCAAGCCAAACAAAGAAGAGCCAGGGAATTCCTAAAATCTTGGCACTCATCCACAAACTCCATCAACAAACACATAGACCTGGACCCAATATACCGGCCACTACAGCGGACAGCTGAAACTGACAACCGGAAGCGGCAGGGACAGGCCACTATAAATGCCGGAGGAAACACCACAGAAGCGCTTCACAGAAGGCTCCCAAGCACTGAGGATGTCATCTAGACAGGGGACGAAACGTTTGCAACAAAAACTTCCAGCTCAGCGAACAGAACCACAGCAACGAGCACCCGAGCTACAAATCTTCTCACAAACTTTGAACCTATAGAAATAATAATGTAGTATTGGTTGGAGATGTTAACTTCGCCTGGATGGACTGGGCCACCCACAGTAAAAGGCCCGTACGGAGTGCAATTTGTCAAATGTGTCCAAGAAATTTTCCTAAACCAAGATGTAACTCTAACAAGGCCCAACTCTACTCGGGCGGGTGCAGCACTGGACCTCCCCTCAGAAAACGAGGTCTGGAAAGTGACTGAAGTGTCAGTCAGAGAGTATTTCGGGTCCAGTGATCACAACTGTCTTCGTTAGAACAGAGTTATGGAAAAGGATCAGACAGGTCCCCAGATGAAACTGGAGTAGGGCCAGGTTTGGGGCCATTAGGCAGGATTGGGTGAATTAAAAATCACAGAACACCAGGTTATAGTCGAATAGGTTTATTTCAAAGCACCAGCTTTCGAAGCACAGGTGATAATCCTAAAAGGTGAAAGGCAGAAACTAAATGTGTTTGATATTACATTCAATGACACTGCTATCCTGTTGTTATAAATTCTGTGCCGTACAACTGTGCTCCACAACCACCTGATGAAGCAGTGCTCTGAAACCTAGTGTCCCCAACTAAACTGTTGGACTGTAAGCTGGTGTTGTGTGATTTTTATCATTGTCCACCCCAGTCCAACACCGGCTCCTCCACATCATGATTACCATCGATTGGGTGAGTCTGTTTGAAGGAAAAGGAATGACTGGCAAACGGGAGGGTTTTAAAAGTGTGATCTCAAGACTCCAGGGCCAGTATATCCCTGTTAGGGTGAAGGGAAAAGCTGGCAGGTTTCAGGATCCCTGTCTGCTGAGGGATATTGAGGCTCTGGTCAAGAAAAAGAAAACAGCATACATTGGGTTTAATCAATCCATATCTTTTTCCAATCCGAAAGACATGATCAATCTGTGGAGACCCTGCAATCCTCTCAGGTCCCTGCTGCAGTCAGGATCTGTAGAACTCACTCCAATTCCTGTTACTCTCCTGATCCAGTTCCGAAAAGACTCACTATATGTGTAACATCATCCCGTGGCTATCTCCCACCCTGTCAATGCAAGCTCCTCCAGTCTCTCCATCCATTTACTCATCTCCATAACCTTTTCCAGCTCTTACACCTCTATTTGTGTAAATGCCACTCTCCTCTACAAACCATCCCACTTTGACTAAACTGCAGGAGGTTTAAACTTCCTTATTTGTGAAACTGTCTCCAACCATCCCATCCGAGCAACATCCTTGCGCCTGTAAACTGCTTCATCCCTCCCAACCTCCCCATCTCCATGAACTCCTGCAGGCTCTATAGCTCTGTAACCTCTTGTGGCTCTATGGTCCTCGCTCCCTGTGAAACTACCTCCCGTCCCCACACCACTCCTAGTCTGGGTTGTCTGCTCCAGATCAGATCATTGCTGTCTCTGTTACCCTCGACAATCTGAGCACACGTTCCTATTTGTGTCTCTTCATTCAGATCCCATCCTCTCCAACTTTCTGAAACCTCTTTGTGCCATTGTGACCCTCCCTATCGAGAACGTAGAACAGTACAGCACAGCCCAGGCCCTTGGGCCTCAATGTTGTGCTGACCTTTTATCCTACAGACCCTACATTTTACTATCATCCATTTGCCTATCTCAGAATTGCTTAAATGTCTCTGGAATCTGCTACCACTGTTGGCAGTGCATTCCACGCACCCGCTACACGATGTGTAAAGAACCCACCCCTGACATCTCCTATAAACCTTCCTCCAATCACCTTCAACTTATGCCACCTCATCATTTCAATTTTTGCAACGGGAAAGGTATGTGGTTACCCTCTCTATCTAAGCCTCAAATCATCTCATTCACCTCTATGAAATCACCTCTCATCCTTTTTCATTCTAATGAGAAAAGCCCTAACTCCCTCAAATATTCTTTGTAAGATCTCCCCTCCAGTCCAGGCAGCATCCTGATAAATCTCCTCTGCACCCTCTCTAAAGCTTCCACATCTTTCTGATAATGAGGCAACCAGAATTGAACGCAATAAACCAAGTGTTGTCTAACCAGGGCTCGATAAAGCTGCAGCATAACCTCATAGCTCTTAAATTCAATCCCCCTGCTAATGAAAGCCATCACATCACATGCCTTCTGAACAAGGCTATCAGCTTGAGTACCAGCTTTGAGGGATCAATGGACGTGGACCCCAAGATACCTCTGTTCCTCCACACTGTGAAGAATCCTGCATTTCTCCCTGTAAAGGTTTTCTGTGGAATCGTTCAATCTTAAACCCTCCCTATCTTGGTAACCTGTTCCAATCCCTCCAACACTCGTAAACTGGGAAACCTCTTCAAGTCCCAACAATCCTCCTTACCTCTGTAACCTCCTTTATTAGTATCTTCCCTCAAAATTACTGAAACCTCTATTTGCCACAGCAATACTCCTGATATCTGCATAACTCTCCAGAATGGCTGTGCACAGCTTCAGGTTCCCAGGCTGGGCGATGTGAGTTCAGATGTGAATCTGTTTGCCCATTCTGTCTTTGTGCCTGATACTGACCTGGTGCTGCTCTGGTAGAAAGCACTCTCGGTGCATCTGGTAACCTCCAGATCTATGTTCCTGTCCAGAGCTCACCTCATTGATGCCTTCCTTTGGAAAGTTCTTTATTTTGTCATTATTGTCAAGCGAGATGGTTTCGCGAGATGCAGGAATTGGGGAGTTGCCATTTTGAGAGATTGAAACGTTTATCATTGGGTATTGGGAAGCCTTTAAAAATGGAAACGGCAGTTCAGAGACTGTGTACAGTATTCCTGTTAGGGTGAAAGGAAAAGCTGATAGGTGTACGGAATACAGGATATGGAGAGAAATTGAGGTTTCAGTGAAGAAAAAGAAGTAAACATATCTCAGGAGAGAGTGTGAATCCTGAGAAGAGTCTAAAGGCTGTAGGAGTGTACTAAAGCGGGAAATCAGGAGGCTGAAAAGGGGGCACGAGATAGCTTGGACAAATATTGTTAAGAAGAATCCCAAGGGTTTTTATAAAAACATAAAGGACAAAATGGTAACTAGGGAGAGAATCGGGCCCCTTGAAGATCAACAAGGCAGCCTGCACGTGGAGCTGCAGGAGATGGGGAGATACTAAACAAGTGTTTTACATCAGTGTTTACTCTGAGGAGGACATGGAAGATATAGAATGTAGGAACATAGATGGTGTCAATTTGCAAAATGTCCATATTACAAAAGAGGAGGTGCTGGATGTCTTGAAATGCATAAAGGTGGATAAATCCCCAGGAACTTTCCAGGTCATAGAATCATAGAGATGTACAGCCTGGAAAAAGACCATTCGGTCCAACCCGTCGATGCCAACCAGATATCCCTACCGAATCCATTCCCACCTGCCAGCACCCGGCCCATATCTCTCCAAACCCTTCCTATTCATATACCCATCCAAATGCCACTTAAATCTTGCAAATGTACCAGCCTCCACCACTTCCTCTGGCAGCTCATTCCATGCCCGTACCACCTTCTGTGTGAAAAAGTTGCCCCTTAGGTCTCTTTTATATCTTTCCCCTCTCACCCTAAACCCATACCCTCCAGTTCTGGACGCCCCGATCCTTGGGAAAACAATTTGTCTATTTATCCTCTCCATGCCCCTCATAATTTTGTAAAACTCTATAAGGTCACCGCTCAGCCTCCGACGCTCCAGGGAAGCCAGCCCCAGTCTTTTCAGCCTCTCCCTGTAGCTCAAATCCTCCATCCCTGGCAACATCCTTGTAAATCTTTCACAACATCTTTCTGATAGGACGGAGACCAGAATTGCATGCAATATTCCAACAGTGGCCTAACCAATGTTCAGTACAGCCGCAACATGACCTCCCAACTCCTGTACTCAGTACTCTGACCAATATAGGAATGCATACCAAATGCCTTCTTCACTATCCTATCTACCTGCGACTGTACTTTCGAAGAGCTATGAACCTGCACTCCAAGGTCTCTTGATTCAGGAATACTTCGTAGGACCTTACCAGGACCTGATCAGGTGTACCCTAGAACTCTGTGGGAAGCAATGGAAGTGATTGCTGTGTCCCGTGCTGAAATAATTTTATCATCGATAGTCACAGGTGAGGTACCAGAAGACTTGAGGTTGGCTAACATGGTGCCACTATTTAAGCAAGATTGTAAGGAAAAGCCAGGGAACTACAGACCGGTTCGCCTGACATTGGTGGTGGGCAAGTTGAAGGAGGGAATCATGAGGGACAGGATTTGCATGTATTTGGAAAGGCAGTGTGGAGTTAGGGATAGTCAGCATTGCTTTATGCGTGGGAAATCATGTCTCAAGAAATTGAGGTTTTTGAAGAAATAACAAAAAGGATTGATGAGGGCAGAGCGGTCAGTGTGAGCGATATGGACTTCAATAAGGTGTTTGAAAAGTTTCCACATGGAAGGTTGGTGAGCAAGGTTAAATCTCATGAAATACAGGGAAAACCAGCCATTTGGATACAGAACTGGCTCAAAGCTAGAAGACAGAGGGTGGTGGTGGAGGGTTGTTTTTCAGACTGGAGGCCTGTGACCAGTGGAGTGCCACAAGATCGGTGCTGGATCCACTATTTTTGTTATTTATATAAATGATTTGGATGTGAACATAGGAGGTGTAGTTAGTAAGTTTGCAGATGACACCAAAATTGGAGATGTTGTGGATAGCGAAGAATGTTACCTTAGATTACAATGGGATCTGGATCAGATGGGCCAATGGGCTGAGGTGTGGCAGATGGAGTTTAATTTAAATAAATGTGACGTGCTGCGTTTTGGGAAAGCAATCTCAGCAGGATTTACACACTTAATGGTATATTTCTAGGGAGTGTTGCTGAACAAAGGATCTTTGGAATGCAGGTTCATAGCTCCTTGAAAGTGGAGTTGCAGGTAGAAAGGATAGTGAAGGAGGTGTTTGGTATGCTTGCGTTTACTGATCAAAGCATTGAGTAGAGGAGTTGGGAGGTCATGTTCTG
The DNA here is from genome assembly GCF_037043375.1 of Chiloscyllium plagiosum. Taxonomy (NCBI): domain Eukaryota; kingdom Metazoa; phylum Chordata; class Chondrichthyes; order Orectolobiformes; family Hemiscylliidae; genus Chiloscyllium; species Chiloscyllium plagiosum. Next base: position 64,750,760 of record NW_028270184.1, read on the forward strand.
GCTGTCCAAGACATTGGATAGACCACTTTTGGAATATTCCATGCAATTCTTGTCTCCTCCCTATCGGAAGGATGTTGTGTAAATAGAAAGCGTTCAGAAAAGATTTACAGGGATGTTGCCAGGATTGGAAGATTTGAGCTACAGGGAGAGGTTGAATGGGCTGTGGCTATTTGAGGCTGAGTGGAGACCATATAAAGGTTTATAAGAGAGGTACGGATAGGTTTAACAGAAAAGGTCTTTTCCCTAAGGTAGTGGAGCCCCGAACCAGACAGCCTAGGTTCAGGATGAGAGGGGAAAAGATATAAAAGGAACCTAAGGGACAACTTTTACAGGCAGAGGGTGATGTGTGTATGGAATGAACTGCTAGAGGAAGTGGTGGAGGCTGGTACAATTATTGCATTTAAAAGACATTTGGATGAGTACACGAACAGGAAGGATTGAGAGGGATTTGGGCCAAGTGCTGGCAAATAAAACGAGATTATGTTAGGATATGTGGGTGACATGGATGAGTTGGACTGAAGGCTCTGTTTCTGTGCTGTTCATCCCTATGACTGTAAATGTTTTGTACTGTCCATTTACAGCCACACATTTCACTGCTTCCCCTGTTTACCTTGGTCAGTTCTCCTCTCAAACACACATAAATGCCTTTGGTTGTGATTGCAGGGTGTGCTTTATGGTCACTTTAACAATCCATCACCTCACTGAATTCCACTACACTACAATTTCCCAGAGGATATCTCAGTGTGACATTACTCCTTCACTCAGCATCATCACCCAACGGTCTATCTGAGATAGTCACATCCCTGGCCATTTACACAATGTGTTATTGAAAGAAATACTGACAAAAACATTCCAAGATGAGTTTGGAGAATATCACTTTTGACAAAGACTGAAGTCTCCCAAAAGTATCGCAGTACCTTTGCATTATACAGGAATCCATTTGAATATGTAACAGTGTTGAGCAATGAAATGTTGTCAGGCAGCCTGAAAAACATTCTCCTGCTTATGGTTTTGACACATGTTACCCATAATCTGCATTCAGGCTGAATCAGCTGCATCATCTGAGGCCAAATGCGTTCTCTCTCATGTTACCCATTACTGTCAGGGTTACCCATCCTGCTCTCCCTGAGACCCCTCAAGGATGGGTACAATAGAATATTTATGTTCCACCTTTTGTTTCTCCTGTAACCACATCTTTCTGGTGACTAAATATTATTTATCTCTGCGTCACAAGTCTATTACCTTATTGCAGAGACTTTGTCCATTCCAAAGAAAGAACATTGTAATTGACTTTTTCCCAGAATTTCTTGTCACAGCCTAATTCACTGATGTACAGTTTTTAAACTCTGTCCCTTCCTATTCCTTTCTGCTTGTTTTCAGCCACATTCCATGCTGTTCCGATGCTTCACCTTTTCTATTTGGATTTGGAAAGCTCCTTTCACCTGAACCCTGTCCCTGCTTCCTCTCTGTCAGTTTAAAGCCCTGTCCATATACCTACCTACATAACTGGCCAGGACACTGCTCCCAGCAGAGTTGTTTTAAATTCCCACTCGTGGATTGTTGCCATCTCTGGTTGGCCAGCGTGTATTTCCCACCCCGAGCTGCCCTTTACCTGAGTGCCTTGCTGGATCATTTCAGGGGACAGTTCAGAGTCAACCTCCTTGCTCTGCGTCTGGAGTCACATGTAGGCCAGACCTGCTGGCAATAACATATTTCCTTCCTTAAAGGATATTAAGCAGTTAGATGGTTATAGCTGACACCGGCATTAAATTCTGAATGAACAGACTAGTGAGAATAACACGAGGCCATCACCTCTCCCACTCGTAGCTCAACCGTCTGATCCTACTGCACTATGAATCAAAGACCTTTCATCATGCCCATTGCTTGATCCTGAAATCATTCTTGCACTCTGGTGATATCACTCAGTATCTCTCCATTTGGTATCCCTCACTGTGGGTTTAATTGCTGCCTCTGTCAGTGTCTCTCACTCTTGCAGCTACTCCAGATCCTGAGCTAACAGACTTCTCCACTCCAGAGAGACGCAGCAGCACAAGCCAGGGGTGGAGTCTCAGATTTTCCAGATCTCTGTGACACTCAGTACCATTCTCCCTGTGTAACCCTCACTGCATCAGTCTAATTTCCCATTCTGTCTAATCTCTGTCTCCTGTAGGTACTCAGGAAGCTCCTGACCCAATAGACTTCCCAACTGCTGCCTGTCTCATCCATCACCACATTGAAGATGGTTGGTCAACCAGAGAGACAAAGGGCAGGGAGATCTGGAGTCCTCAATAAATCCTGCAATGAGATAAGATCATTCACAGGGAACAGAGCAGAGAGCATTTAAATAGATCGAAACATCGGCCCTCAAGACATGACGTAGATCCAGTGCTGAACGGTGAACACAGAGCATAAAGCTCCCAGGCTCAATCCCCATTCTTTGTGAGAGGATTACTTTCAGCTCTGCTATACTGAGCCTGCCTAGGACAGCATAGGGACTGTCACAGTTATCAATCCAGGCCAATGCTGTCTTAGTGATCATCAGGACAATGGAGCGGAAAGCAGGCCGACCACGAGAAGGTGCTATTGAAGCCTGGGAGCTTTATGTTCTCTATTTACACTCCAACATTCTCCATTGTCGCACCATAGAGTCATATAGCAAGGAAACAGACCCTTCAGTCCAACTCATCTGAGCTAGTGCCTTGAATGCTTTTAACTCTGAGAACAGTTCCTATCTCTAACCTCACCCCCTCCCTACAATCCCTCTGCAAATTTGAAACCTACTTCAATGCTGACTATCTCCCTGTCACTGTAAAATGCTCCAGACTGGATGACATGCCAAATCTCAGGAATGTCCTCCTCCCATCATTACAATAATCTCTCTTTCTGTCATCTTGCACAATACCTCCAACCCACCCTGTCTCTGTAACATCCTCCAGCCTCAACCCTTTGCGTACCCTCCTCCAGCCCCTACAGCACATGATATCACTGTAGCCTTCGATCCCTATAACTTTCCTGTCTCCCATCCTACACCACAACACGGCCTCTAATTCATCCACTATCCTTACAGACCTCTCTATCTGTATAAACTCCTCCAGTCCCTACAGCCTTTCCTGTCTGTGTAACCTGCTCCCATTCCGGAACCCTGCCTGTGTACAGTGTCCTGAAGCCACAATAACCCTCCCAATATCTGCAATCTCCTCTATCGCTGTGACCTTCTCCCGTCACGACACTGCTCCATAACTCTACCTCTGTAGTCACTACCAGCCTTCCTATCTCTGTAACCACATGTGGTCACTAAAGCTACATCCATGTACATGAAACATCCTCTTTGTTGCTGTATCCAAGCCCAGTCCCTACAGCTCTCACTTTCTATACCCTCCTTCAGTCTGAAGAACTATCCAGTGTCTACACAACTCTGTATTACTGACTTCATCCAATCGCAAAAACCATCACCACAAACCTCACTATCGCAGTAAATTCTTCCAGTTCCTCCCTATCTCTGTATACCATCCTTTCCTTACTACTCATTCCTGATGAAGGGTTCTGGCCCAAAACGTTTATGTTCCTGATCCTCGGATGCTGAAAAAGCACAGTGGGTCAGGCAGCAACAAACTCTTGATTCTGATCTCCAGCATCTGCAGAGCTGACCTTCTCCTGGTGGGGCAGAATGGCCTACAACTGCCCCTCTTTCCTATGTGTCTGTGTAGCACTCCCTGGTTCTGTATCTCTGTCAGTCCCCACTATCCCCACTATCTGTGTAAACTACACAATCACCAATCACTGGAATTTTCTCAGACCATGGAAGAATCCCCATCTATCCAATCTCTTCCAGCCTCTCCAACCCTCCCAAACCGATTCCTCCTGCAGCCCAATAACCCCGCCTATCTTTGTAACTTCCTTTATCCGCTGGAACACTCCCTATCTCTGGAATATCATATCCTATAGCATCCCTCCGTTTGTGTGCTCCTCCAATCACTATGGCAGCGCCTGCTTCTGTGACAATATCCCACACACCTGAATCCACTTCCAACACTGAAACCTTCACTGTCTCTGTTATCTTCTCATGCATCCATAGACCTTGCTGTCGGTATGAACTTCTGACGTTCATCAGTCCATCATGTCTCTGCAATCTACACCAGCCTCCAGAGCCCTCCTTAAATCTGTCACCTGCTCCAGCAGCTATATCACTCCCCATCTATCAGGCCTACTCTGTAACTGCTCCAGCAGCTATATCACTCCCCATCTGTCAGGCCAACTGTGTAACTGCTCCAGCAGTTATATCACTCCCCATCAGTCAAGCCAACTCTGTGACTGCTCCAGCAGTTATATCACTCCCCAACTGTCAACCGTACTCTGTATCTTCTCCAGTAGCTATGTCACTCCCCATCTGTCAAGTCTATTATGTAATTACTCTGGCCGCTATATCACTAGCCATCTGTCAGGCTCACTCTGTAACTGCTCCAGCAGCTCTATCACTCCCTATCTGCCAAGGCTACTCTATAACTGCTTCAATAGCGATATCACACCCCGTCTCCCCAACTTTGTAACTGCACCAGTGATATTACTTCCCATCTAGCAAGCTTACTCTATAACTACTCCAGCAGCTATATCACTCCCTATCTGTCAGGCGTACTCCAGTCTTCACAGACTGTGGAGGCCATTGTCTCAATAACCTGCTCAAGGCCCTGAAAGTCTCTCTGCACTCAGAGTACTTCTCCAGCCACAGCAACAATCCATATCTCTGTTTGCTCCTCCTCTTCCTCCAACACCTCAAACACTCTCTCTTTGTCTGACTTGGCAACTCTCCCTTTGGGTTCCGTATTTCTGTCCCAAAAATCTCCCTGTATCTCTCTCTCTCTCTCTCTTATATATATATATATATATATATATATATATATATATATATATACACCCACCCTGTCAAAGTACGTTCCTCCAGTATCTCCATCCATCTACTCATCTCCATCATCTTCTTCAGTTCTTACCCCTCCCGTCTGTGTAAACATCACCCTCCCCTACAACCCTCCCTACTGCAGGAACCTCCTCCAGTTTGTGCAATGCTCTCTATCTGTGTAAGTGTCACTAGGCCTTATTGCTGTTCCTGTGTCTGTAAGCTCTGCCACACTCTCCAGCCTTCTCATTGATGTAACCTCCAGAACCTCAGCATCTGATATCATCCACTGCAGCCTTCCGTATCTCTGTTGAAGGATTAAACAATGAGTGGAGGTAGAGGTCAGAGAGAAAGGGCAGTTGGCCAGACAATAAAAATGAACGGATAATGGTGAGCTGGGCAAAAAGAAAAGCTGATAATAGGGAGTATTGGTGGGGAGAAGTGGCACTGTCATCACAGCCGAACCGTTTAGACTTCTGACTAAAGTTCAGCTAAAGCCTTTCCCTCTGCACTGAAGTTCAACCTCTGAGCCAGAAGCTAGGTGCCTTTCATTCTGTGCGAAATCAAAGACGATTACTTGACTGTCCAGGATCGCTCCATTTGAGGGACCGAGTGCTCCCCGCTCGTTTTTTTTTATTAAAAAGAAAGTAAACGGCATGGTGGCACAGTGGTTAGCACTGCTGCCTCACAGCGCCAGAGACCTGGGTTCAATGCCCGCCTCAGGCGACTCTCTGTGTTGAGTTTGCACATTCTCCCCGTGTCTGTGTGGGTTTCCTCCGGGTGATCCGGTTTCCCTCCCACAGTCCAAAATGTGCAGGTCAGGTGAATTGGCCATGCTAAATTGTCCGTAGTGTTCGGTAAGGGGTAAATGTAGGCAGAATGGGTCTGGGTGGGTTGCTCTTCGCAGGGTCGCTGTTGACTTGTTGGGCCGAGGGTCTGTTTCCACATTGTAAGTAATCTAAAAAAAAAATCTCATCCTCAGGCTTGAGGAGTACAATTACCTGGGAGTCACAAAGGGAGAGAACCTGAGAGCGAGCAACACAGAGTGAGAGAATATAAATCAGCAGTGAGGAATGAGGCCGACTGGGACTTGGAGTTGGAGAAACAGCAGAGCAGGAGGCTGAAAATCAGCACGGAGTCACAGAGGGAGTGACCGTGTGATGGAGAAATTTTGAGCAGGAGATTGACACTCACTCACACCTGGGAGTTAGAGGCACCAAAGTGTGAGGAAATAAATCAGCACTGAGGATCGAGGCCTAGTCATACTGGGAGTCACAGAGAAAGTGACACTCTGAGGGAGCAGAGTGGAGTGGGAGCTGGTGGATTACACGTCCCTGGGAGTCACAGAGACAGTGACGCTGTGAGGGAGCAGAGTGGAGTGTGAGCTGGTGGATTACTCGTACCTGGGAGCCACAGAGATGGTGACCCTGTGAGGTCTTCACAGAAGAAAATGAAAGTTGATTTGCTGATAATAAACCGTTACTTGCTGTAACTTGCTGCAAAATGACATTTTCTTTCATGGAATTAGGGCTGAAAGCTGAAATATCAGTAATAATTGAAAGTCTGAATCAGTATAATAAAGAATCTCAGTCAGCTACAGACCGATAAGGGAATGCATGTGAAACGGATGCCTCTGATGTTAACATTATCCAACGTAATTCATTGAGTAAGACTAAACACGTTTCAGCTTATGTTGTGGTAGTGCTGGTTGGCCAAATGGGAAACGTTTTCTGTTACATTGGGAAGTCATAGCCCCTGCTGGTGTTCGAGATGAACACCAGGTCCTGCAGCTCAGTTAATGACTGGAGATTATGCGAGACATCCATGACACTGAGAGTTAGGTGGATAACACATACAGGGAGGGGATCACACTGCTGTCATAACGGCCTGTAAGAAGAAAGGGAATGGATGATCAGTCAAGAGATACAGTCAGGGAATACAGGATTACCCTGGGGGGAGGGGAGGTGAGGCTCCCTCCCCATTCAGTTTCCCAGTTTGGAAGCAAATGAAGATGTGGGCTGCTCAGGGGAATGCAGTCAGAGCCATATCTGTGGCACCACAAGCAGCCTGACTGTGTTCAGGAGGTCAGGGAGAAGAAAGGAGGGGCAATAGTCACAGAGCAGTCAGGAAATTGAAGAAGGTGTCACCGTTTCTGTGACTGTCAATGTAATTCCAGGATATGGGGTCAAGAATGTCACTGTGTCCATCAAGTCTGCTCCACCATTCAATTTTTACTGATCAGTTTTTCAAGCCCATCTTCCTTCTTTCCCCCTTTGATCCCATAGCAATCAAAAACTTTTCTACCTTTGTTTTAAATCTACTCAATGACCTTGCATCCACAGCCTTCTGTGGAAATGAGTTTCACAGATTCCCCACTCTCTCGGTGAAGACGTTCCCCTTTATCTCCGATCTCTGTGCCCTTGGTTGCTCGTCTCTCCTGTCAATGGAAACATCTTCCCAATGTCCAATCTGTCCAAGCCATTCAGTATTCTATAAGTTTCAATCAGAAATCCCCTTGTCCTTCTAAACTCCATCATGTATGGTCCCAGAGTCCTCAAACATTCCCCATCTGTTCAGCCCTTCATTCCTTGGATTTTCCTTGTGAACTTCCCCTGGACCTGCTCCAGGTCCAATGCATCCTTCCTGATGTATGGCGCCCAAAGTATAACGTATTCAAAACCGATTATAAAGGAAAACAAAGGATGAAGTGGAGAAGTATTGGTTCAGGATAGTGTTAGTTAATGAGTCTGAGATTAAGTTGATGCCTTCAAGTTCAGAATGAATTTGGCTGGAGTTTTAGTTAAAAAAAATCTATAAGGTTACGCTGTGAGGGACCGTCTGTGGGCTGCCAACTAGTGAAAATGATACAGAGATGGCAACATGATAGTGTTGAGAAACTTGCATTATCCAGATACAGGCTGGGATACTGACCGTGTCTGGGCAGTGACGGATTGCATGGAGGAGAGCTTACTGCAGGAGTATGTGCCCACCCCAATGGACCATGTACTGTTGAACCTTGGAAAAGAGTTTTGTTTAGATTACAAGATTAGATTAGATTACATTACAGTGTGGAAACAGGCCCTTCGGCCCAACAAGTCCACACTGACCCGCCGAAGCGAAACCCACCCATACCCCTACATTTACCCCTTACCTAACACTAGGCAATTTAGCATGGCCAATTCACCTGACCCTGCACATCTTTGGATGTGGGAGGAAACCGGAGCACCCGGAGGAAACCCACAGGTGGGGAAAGTGGATCCAGTATCAGGTGGGAACATTTTCAGACACGATGATCATTTTATTGTAATGCTCAGGATGATGGTAGAGACTGCTATGCATTGACTGAGTTTGAGAAAAATCAATCGACTGAGAGCTGCCTTCAGTGGGGCAACAATGAATCTGGAAAGGTATGACCGGAACACCAAGTTGGTCAGAAAAAGAAAAATTGAACAATGGGCTCCCATCAATGGCTTGGGTCTGTTCGAGGAATACTTCCTCGCACAGGAAAGGCAGGGGCGGCACGGTGGCACAGTGGTTATCACTGCTGCCTCGCAGCGCCTGAGACCCGGGTTCAATTCCCGCCTCAGGCGACTGACTGTGTGGAGTTTGCACGTTCTCCCCGTGTCTGCGTGGGTTTCCTCCGGGTGCTCCGGTTTCCTCCCAGAGTCCAAGATGTGCAGGGCCAGGTGAATTGGCCATGCTAAATTGTCCGTAGTGTTAGATAAGGGGTAAATGTAGGGGTGTGGGTGGGTTGCGCTTCGGTGGGTCGGTGTGGACTTGTTGGGCCGAAGGGCCTGTTTCCACACTGTAATCTAATCTAATCTAATCTAAAAAAAAAACCCAATGCCCCCTCGGTGACAATGGAGCAAAAGGTTAAGGTGAAGATGAACAATTGAAGAGCTGTCAGATAGAGAACAATATTTTGAACCTGGAGAAATGCTGAAGGTTTACGGTAGAGATGGTAGAGCGGAGGGATTTATGAGAAAATGGAAAGCCAACATAAAGTTGTCACACCTCTAAGGGAGCGTGCGAAAAGGTGGAGCCAGGCTGATACAACACTTGAAAGAGGATTTATACTGAGAAGAAGGGGAATGGCTGAGTGTGAGCTGAATACTTCATCTCTGTCTTTACCAAAGTGGGTGAACCCACCCAGGCCATGGTGACAGAGGAGGAAACTCTGTCACTCGAAAGGTACAACATTGATGAGGAATATCTTGGTGGCCCAGGCAACAAACATGTTTCTCTGTTTTTCCCTCGATATATGTGACATTAAATCATTCATTCTTTCATTCTTGCATGGAATAAAATATCAATTTGGACACAAAATTTACTGGAAATCGAGACGAATGGTAGGAAATCGAGAGGAATGGTCACTAGATTTTTAATTCAGGCTGGACATAGATTTTCAGTGAAGTTCCGCAGGATTCAGTTTTGGTGACATCATTTATTTTGATATGTATGAACGATGTACATCTGGTATGCAGGGACCCATTCAAAGTTCACAGTTGACACAGCACTTAAAGAAATTGTAAACTGTGAGGAAAACGGTGCAGAACTCTAAACTTACATTGCCAACTTCTTAGAAACAGTACAGAGGTGATTGATGAAGTTTGGCACATTGAAACATGAGACAATGCAAGGCGGCACGGTGGCACAGTGGTTAGCACTGCTGCCTCACAGCGCCAGAGATCCGGGTTCAATTCCCGCCTCCGGCGACTGACTGTGTGGAGTTTGCACGTTCTCCCCGTGTCTGCGTGGGTTTCCTCCGGGTGCTCCGGTTTCCTCCCACAATCCAAAAGATGTGCAGGTGAATTGGCCATGCTAAATTGCCCGTAGTGTTAGGTAAGGGGTAAATGTAGGGGTATGGGTGGGTTGCGCTTCGGCGGGTCGGTGTGGATTTGTTGGGCCGAAGGGCCTGTTTCCACACTGTAAGTAATCTAAAAACATTAAAAGACAATATAAAATAGGCAGGAATATAGGAGCACAGGATGTGTAAAGATCATTGAAGTTTGTAGGACATTAAACATAGGCAAAGCATACAGTGTTCCTGTCTTTATAAATACTGATGTTTCAAGAGTAAAGAGGTGATGTTGAACTTGCATCAAACACATTCGACTTTAACTGTGTCACATGATCAGACGGATATGAACACATTGGAAAGGATGAAGAACTGATCTGAAAGGATGAAGAACTGATCTAAAAGAATATTTCCAGGAATAAGTAAGATCAGTTATGAAGTCAGACTGTTGCAACTGTTCTCACTGAAGTGAAGGTGGCGAAGAGGAGATCGGATGCAGTTTTTCAAACTCATAGGCAGACTGAATAGATTAGATTGGATAAAACTGTGCCCACTCACAAAACGAGAGGACACAGATTTCAGGTTATGTACAATAGGAAAACTATGATAGAAGTAAGAACCTTTTCACTTGGCCAGTAGTTAGGCTACACTTGGATGTGTTGTAAATCGATGTTCAATGGAAATTTTCAAGAGGGGATTGGATGATTATTGTGACTAAAAGAAATGTGTAATTGTTGTGGTTCTGTTCACCGAGCTGGGAATTTGTGTTGTAGACGTTTCGTCCCCTGTCTAGGTGACATCCTCAGTGCTTGGGATCCTTCTGTGAAGCGCTTCTGTGATGTTTCCTCCGGCATTTATAGTGATTTGTACCTGCCGCTTCCGGTTGTCAGTTCCAGCTGTCCACTGCAGTGGCCGGTATATTGGGTCCAGGTCGATGAGCTTATTGATTGAATCTGTGGATGAGTGCCATGCCTCGAGGAATTCCCTGGCTGTTCTCTGTTTGGCTTGTCCTATAATAGTAGCTTGTCCCAATCGAACTGCGTGTGTGGCAGAAGACCAAACAGAGAATTCACCACAAAGGTATACAAGAAAGCCACTCACACAGACCAAGTCCTGAACTATGAAAGCATCCACCCCAACACACACAAAAGAAGTTGCATCAAGACACTGTTCAAAAGGGCCACAACACACTGCAGTACACCAGAACTGCAAAAAGAGGAAGAAGAACACCTCTACAATGTATTCGCCAAAAACGGATACCCCTGCAATTTCATCAAGAGATGCCGAAGGGAAAGACAACGGAATGAGGACATGCCACAACCCAAAGGACTAGCCACGTTACCATACATCAAGGACATTTCTGAACTGACAGCCAGACTACTGCGACCACTAGGACTCATAACAGCACACAAACCAACAGCCACTCTCAGACAACAACTCACCTGGACGAAGTACCCGATACCCAGCATCAGCAAAACTAACGTAGTGCACAAAATCCCGTGCAAGGACTGCACAAAACACTACATTGGACAAACAGGAAGACAGCTAATGATCCGCATCCATGAACACCAACTAGCCACGAAACGACATGACCAGCTATCCTTAGTAGCCACACACTCAGATGACAAGCAACATGATTTCGACTGGGACAACACTACTATTCTAGGACAAACCAAACAGAGAACAGCCAAGGAATTCCTAGAGGCATAGCACTTATCCACAGATTCTATCAACAAACACATCAACCTGGACCCAATATACCGGCCACTGCAGTGGACAGCTGGAACTGACAACCGGAAGCAGCAGAGACAAACCTGTATAAATGCCGGAGGAAACATCACAGAAGCGCTTCACAGGAGGCTCCCTGAGGATGTCACCTAGACAGGAGACAAAACGTCTGCAACACAAATTCCCAGCTCGGCGAACAGAACCACAAGAACGAGCACCCGAACTACAAATCTTCTCACAAACTTTGAGAAATGTGTAATTGTATGGGAGAAAGCAAGAGATCACTACTCTGTAATGAACTCAGATGAAGAGCTGGTGTAAACATCATGGGTCAAATTGCCTTACAATTTCTGTGTGGATTTGTACGATTCTCAAGAGTTCTCCAACTCTAATTATACTGAGTCTTCATAACCTCATTGATCCTGTGCGATCCGTTTTTACCTCTGAAACATCTATCAGTCAAAGCACCCCTCCTTATCTCTGTAACTCATACAGGTCATTTTATAAACCTCCTTTCTCTGCAATCTCCTCTAAATACTCCCCCTCTATGTAATAATTCTCAAGGCCTGACAGCTTTGTCTGTAATTACTCCGATACATAGAAAACTTCCAATCTTTACAATTTCGTCCAGCTCACACACTCATCACCCAATCATCAGGGTCACTAACTCCCTCCCGCCCTGATAAATCTCATTATCTCCATAACCTCCTCCAGCCATTACACTGTTCATTATTCAGTGCACCTTTCTCCATCCCTTACAAATCTGCCCATCTCTTAAACTTCCTCAAGTCCCTACAATGTTCCCTGTTGTCTGACGTGCTCCAGTGTGTGATCTGTTGTGTAAAATCCTCTAGGCCCTACAGCACTCCTGATTCTGTAACCACCTACACAGCTCCCTATCTCTGCAGCCTCCACATTCTAAATCCCACCCTATCTGTGGAAACACCTCCAGCTCTCCTTATTTCTGTAATCTCCACCAGATCAAAAGAACACTCTCTGTATCTCGAATCTTCATTAGCCCCTCCAAATCTCACTGTCTCTGAAATTCCTCCCGCTACTGCAATGCTCTCTATGAAATCTTCCAAGAAAAGTCACATTCTTTTCAGGAGAACTTCACCTTATTAATCTCCTGCAGTGCCAATACAAGGTTTTCTTTTGTCTTCTCCAAGCTCTCTATCTCAAATGCGTCACCTATAACGTCCTTATTATCTCTAATCTCATTCACAACCTTGATCTGCCTGTATTTCTGTGACCTTCTCCAGGAGGAGGAATGGCTTTTCGGGAGTAGAGGTAGGTTTTGTGTTTGGAGGATGTCATAAATGTATGACTACTTGTAGAAAGTAGAGGATTTACAGAGATAGAATGGGTGACAGAACATGAGGGATGTCACAGAGACTGATATTTGTAGGCTCAGAGAAAATAATTTGTGGTTTGCCTGTGGCTATAATTTGAAGAGGAAAAATGCTATTAAACTGCAAATGTATGGGCCTATTATTGAGTTTGGGATCTGCCTGTTTTAACTGTGGGACTCCATACTGAAATAGGTGCGAGCAGCTGACCCCGAAAAGGCTGGGCAGAGTCTGTAATCTTCCAAATCATATTTGGGAGATCAGTTCCAGGATAGGTGAGAGCTGCTGACAATAGTCAGGTAGGACAGGAAGCATGGGATTTTGCTGATCTGATTGTGGCACTCATTTCCAGAATGGATGCGAGTAGCTATAAATACCTAATGCGCTGGGCTGGTTCAGTTCTGAACGTAGTTACCTATTCTGTAACCATATCTTTATGTGACTCCGAACTGACATTGTTACAACAGAAGTGACTGCTTAAAAACAGCAATTCCCAGGTAGGAATACTTGACCAGGGTCAACTCAACAGAGCCTCAGATAAGATAAATTCTCACTTCCTGAAGTGTTACAATTGAAAAGTATTTTATGAGAACAATACTTGTTTCATTTAGTGTGAATTCAGTCTGAATCATTGACCCGAATCTCTATGGTATGATAGATCAGTTCACCTGTCACAGTGTGGGCTCTATCTGTAGGCCTTGTGTGCCTTAACCACTTCTCACAACACAACCTAGCCCTCCCACCATCTCCCACATCTGGTGGATTCTTTTTTCTGATACAGACTGTCACAGGTATCATTTTCATCAGGTTTCGTGGAGAGTTTCTCTTTGTAAGTTTACAGTAGACAAAATATTGATCTGGCTGGTCCAACTCACTTTTCACTTCAACCAAAACCTAAATCTACCTTTGTCATTGTTATCTCCTTCAGTGCCTAGAACAATCCATATCTCTTTAATATCCCGCTGTCTTCGCACGCCTTCCTGTCACTGTAAACTTTTCCCAAATTTATATTCATCATGGGTTCTGGCACTTGCTGTCATCCCCAAATTCCTTCCTGATTTTTCAACAAGGCCAATGAAGCAGTAGAAAAAATAGAATGAAACAAGACAGATATGACTGCAGTATGACCAAGACTGAGAACCAAATAATCAAAGGCTTTCAGCATCTATACAATAAGGAGAAAAAGACCACCACAGTGAAGTAGCATTGTGTATCAATGCAAGGATCAGTATTTTTTTGATGCTGATCAATTTACACACTACTCCTCTCTGTCCTTTCCCTGGTCCCTTTACATTGATTCTCTCGATATTGTCTAAATATCAGAAATTTATTCAACACAGAGGAGATTACTCGTGAAAGGGTCTGCATTTACTAAAAAGGTGCCAGCCAGCTTCATCCTTTCAAAAAAATCATTGTTATGATTCCACAAAAACTGTAGGACTTCAGGTTCAGATCTAGGCACATTTTTAAAATTTTCCAGAGTTTCTGCTTCTACTCCACTTCCATACATCACTCCCAGATCCCTTCCTTACTCTGGGTGAAATAACAACTTTCCTCACTACTTCTCTAATATTTCATCCAATTACATTAAATATTTGCTGCTGGTAACTGAGCTCTCCAATAAGAACAAGACAGTCTCTCCCTCTCTATTCAGGCCCTTGACAACACGTGAAGGTTAATCAAATCTCCTCTCAGCATCCTCCACTTCAACCTTTCCTCATAACTGCATTTTCACATTCCCACGATAACAAACCTCTTCTGTACTTGTCTCCAAGAGTGAAACATGCTGGAAACGTCAATTCTCCTGGCACTCTGATGCTACCAGACCTGCTGTGCTTTTTCCACACCACACTCTTTGACTCTAATTTCCAGCATCTGTAATCCTCACATTCTTCTGTACACTCTCCATTCTAATTCCATCCTTCCATGTGATATAGTGACCAGAATTACAGCAGCACACTGTGACTGAACGAATTACTTATACAGTTCTAGTATAAGTTTCCTGCTCTTACATTCTGCACTTGAACTGAGAGAGGAAATAGTGCCATCTGCTGCCTTATCTAGAGCATTGACGAGCCCGGCTACCTTCAGGGATATGTCCACACTGACAGTATGCTCATTTATTGTGCATTCTTTCTATTGTTTGCAATCCCTAAATAACTTGACTTGCACTTCTCCAGGTTGCTTGCTACATTCAACTGGACCTCATAGCTTCCGTTTTTAAGCAGACTGCTATGTGATCCTCCTCAAATCCAAATAAGTCACATCAAGTGTACGAGTCTCTGCATGAAAACCAAACAGCCAGGTTAATTACACACAGCCTTCCCTGCAGAAGTTCAGGCTGACAGTCCTGGGATTTTCTAAGGGGACCATTCTTCCTGCCTCGCAGAATTCTGATCTGTTAGTATTCAGTCAGCCCCTTGCTTCATACTAAACAAAGCTACAATTACGGCAGATCTCTGACACTTTGCCTATACCTAGTGAGGAACGGAAAATGATGGACAATGAGAAAACATGGCTGGTGATTTTACTCCCCAGCTTGTTTTAATAGTATGGGTCAGTGTGTTTGTCACCCTCAAGGACGTGAATCTCTTGTGTAGGTCCTCTAAGTTTATAACTTACAATATTTTGCACTACAAAATCTGCACAAGACAAGGGCCTGATTTTTTTTTGTTTTGGCCAATCTCAGTTCTGTCAGTTTCATGGAGGGTTTGTCTCCACAAGTCTCAGTGACTGTTCTCATGATAACATCCTCAATCCACCTCATTAACTACCTTCCCTGCCTCTATGTCCCTTCTTTCATCTGATCTGAGCCCAATGATTATTTTGCGATTTGTTATAGGCATAAAAAACTGCCCACAGCCTGGATATCCCAGAATGCACCAGATTCCCTGTTACAGATGCCATTTTTAAAAAGTAATTACACTCTTGGATTGTCACTCCAATACTGCCCTGGACATGGTGGGGGTGTGGGTGAGGTTTGGGGGAAGGTGGTAAAGTTAGGATCCCACGTTGTAGCCAAGCCCCCGAGGATCTGGTGGATGGCATGCTGCAGGAGAGGGACATGATCTTTCTCCAGGAGTAGCAGGGGAGGCCACAACACCAGACCCTGCAAGCTTGGTCCTAGGGTGACCCCTGAGTCAGTGAGGTGCCAGCCTTTTGAGTGAATGCCCAGCAGTGTGGGAAGGAGGTCAGTGACCTTCCCCACTGCACCAGGGAAAGTACCACCATCTGCACTTTGTGACCTCACCCTCACTCTCTCTCTGTTACTGCACCCACCTCCCATCAATTCTCATGTTCTCCCACCTCCCACCAATTCTCATGTTCTCCCACCTCCCACCAATTCTCATGTTCTCCCACCTCGCACCAATTCTCATGTTCTCCCACCTCCCACCAAGGCTCATGTTCTCCCACCTCCCACCAAGGCTCATGTTCTCCCACACTCACTGAATGCAGCACCTTCTCTCAGTCTCTCCAACCTCACCTCTGCTCCTCTGCCTTGTGTCTGTGCTGCCTATTCATTTACACAGGACACCTCACCAAATTACCCCAAGCTGTACCAGCTGCATCAACCCTTTCCATCTCCCTTAATACCTCTTGCTAATTATCACATCCCAGAAGGAACCATCCCACAATAGGAGAGAAAGAGCCAAGAGGCACAGGAGTTTCCCCAACATTCAGCTCCTCACCCCCTCACAGGGGAAGGATCCTGACCCTAACAACCATGTGAGGCTGACTGACCGTGCCCAAGCTCCCGGACAGGGATCTGAGACTCCCCCGACTCACTGTGCTGGGCACCGTGGCTGACTGTGGACAATGACATCAAGCTTCCTGATTTTGTGTCTGTGCTAAATGCCAAGACAATACAGCAGGCGGGGGAGCCTGGTAGCTCTGGCTGAGCGGTAACACTGCTGAGGGCAAGGTAAGGCAAGGCAATAATTCCTTGAGTATTCAAGCCAGCTCAAAGTGAGTGTGTACAAACATGGAGTGAGCATCCCAGAGGGACAGGCCATGAGCTGGGTGTGTGTCCCTGAGCACAGTGTCCTTGCAGCAGCATTGCAATGAGAGTTGTCAGTGCACCCTGAGCTGCAGCATTGAAGTACAGAAGCGTACTGTCACTGGGTCAGAGATGTGCTGGGATGGCATGCTGAGGCTGGCATGTGACAGATGTCAGCATTGGTGGATGTGGAATACATGCAGCTTCTATCAGTGCAGTGTCCCCCAAGACGTTAGTGTTCAAGATTGAAAGCCGTAGGAGCGAGGGGCGAGATGGAGTCAACAGTTACCAGCTCTAACGTTCATGTCAATTCTCCATATTGAGTTTCCCCGCAGTGGGAGGGAGGATATGAAGCTGCAGGTTGATGAGGAGAGATTAGCAATAATGTGGCTGTTGATCATCAGTAATCATTCAGTGAGCATCTCGCCACTGCTGCGTTCAAATCTTGACTTACAGAACAGTCCAGCACAGGGGCAGGCCCTTCAGCCCAGCAAGCCCACATTGACACATGATACCCTTCGAAAGTTGAAACGAAAGTTTTTGCTTCTACACATTCTATGTCATCTATTCGTTGCTGTCTCTTCTCTGTGACAAGATGCCTCTTAAACCTTGCTATATTAGCTTCTTCCCCTCTATCAGTGCATTCCAGGCACTTTCACATTCTGTCTGGAACAGCAAAAATTAACTTGCTTTCATATCTCCTGAACTTTCTCCCTTTTACCTAAAACCTACGGTCCTGAATAATTGATATTTCTACTCTGGGAAAAAGCCTCTAACTGTCCTTCTATCTATGCCTCTGATAATTTTGTAAATATCTATCAGGTAGCCCCATAGCCAATGATGCCCAGCTGCACAAAAACCATGTTTGTTCAATTTCTCCTCTGGCGAATACCCTCAAAACAAGGCAACATGCTGGGAAATCTTTCCATACCCTCTCCAACACTTCCACATCGTTCTGCTGGTATGGCAACCAGTACTGTACACAATATTCCAAATGTGCCCGAATTACGTTTCTCTACAGCTGCTAATTTTCACATTGTATGCTCTGATGCATGTCTGCCAGTTTACCATCAGTTTTCTTGATCACCCTATCCCCCCGTGTACCACTTTTAGGGGAATGTGGAGCTGTACACCCTTTGGATGTTGATGCAATTAGTAGTTTTTTCCATCTACTGTATACTTCTCTCCTGCATTAGACCTTCTAAAAGGATCATGTCACAGTTGTCCAGATAAAGTTACATCTGTGTTTTCTCTACCCAAGACTGCGGGGGACCTGTATCCTGTTGTATTCTCTGGCAATTACCCTCACAATCTGCAACTCCGCCAATCTATTTACAGATCTCCAGTCACAAAAACACTGTTCCACCACTAATTTGTCTTCTATGACCAACCAGTTCTCTATCCATCTTACTAACTGACTGCTGATCCCATTTCACTTCACCTTCTCTATGAGACTGCCATAAGGAACCATATCAAAGGTGCAAAGGGCCAACATCCAACCCTATGCCCTAATCAATGAATTTTATCACTTTCTCAAAATATTAAATCAAGTTTGTGAGACAGGATCTTTCCCACACAACGGTGTTGCCTGTCACTAGTAAGTCTATATTAGATACTGATGGAGCTCCACTCATTCAGACAAGTGATTATTCCATCATATTCCTGATTGGAACCTTGGGGAGTAAATTAGATTCCCTATAGTGCGGAAGCAGGCCCTTCAGCCCAAACAGTCCACACCAACCTTCCGAAGAGTAACCTGGCCCAGACCCATTTCCCTCTGACTAAATCAACTAACACTATGGGCAATTTAGCATGGCCAATCCACCTGACCTGCACATCTTTGGACTTTGGGAGGAAGCCCACGCAGACACGGGGGGAATATGCAAACTTCACACAGACAGTCACCCCAGAACCTTGGTGTTGTGAGGTAGCAGAGCAAACCACTGAACCACCGTGCTGCTCTTGATGGTTACCGTAGAGTGGGAGCTATGCTGGGCCGTGATGGGTACTGTACAGTGGGAGCTATGGTCGGCCGTGATGGTTACTGTACAGTGGGAGGTATGTCGGGCCGTGACTGTTATTGTATAGAGGGAGGTATGTCGGGCCATGAGGGTTACTGTACAGTGGGAGTTATGTAGGGCCATGAGGGTTACTGTACAGTGGGAAGTATGTCGGGCCGTGATGGTTACTGTACAGTGGGAGGTATGTCGGGCCATGAGGGTTACTGTACAGTGGGAGGTATGTCAGGCTGTGATGGTTATTGTACAGTGGGAGCTGTGTCGTGCCGTGATGGTTACTGTACAGTGGGTGGTATGTCGGGCTGTGACGGTTACTGTACAGTGGGAGGTATGTCGGGCTGTGACGGTTACTGTACAGTGGGAGGTATGTTGGGCTGTGACGGTTACTGTACAGTGGGGGATATGTCGGACCTCATCAATGCTGAGCACTGTATTGACTATATATCAAGGAGCTGCCCCCTCAGCCTGGCTGTGTCCTGTCAGTGGGACAGACCCCACCAGAGAAGGTGGTGATGTTGCCTGGTACATAGTCCTGTTCACAGAATCCTGCTTTCCAGACAATATCTGACTGTTGCTTGATGAGTTTGTGGGAAAAATACAACAGGTCACTTTTCCTTTTTGTACAATGAAGAGTTAATATCACGTTGTTTCTTACATATTTTAAAATAAACCAAACATTGTTATTTTTCAGTTGAAAACAATTGAAGTGAACAATAATTGAATTACCAGAGCGCACACCTAACTATTACACAATTCAGTACCTCTATTAAACAGCTGATTGATGTTCAGATCAGTGAACACACCATCTTGCAGGCAGCAAAGCTGTTCAAAAAGACTGAGAAAAAGCCTGAATTCAGACACAGTGTTACTGGGCCTCACCATGACCTCCAAAACACTGGCCATCTCCAAAATCTGGCCAGAGAGCTTCCAAACTGGAGCTGGGCAGTTACTGACATAATCCCTCATAATAGAATGGTTAGAGACATCCCTGAACAACGGGGAGATGTGAGTGGGGAAAACTGGTCAATGGACTAGGAAATGGCGCTGGTCTCGACCCAGTTCAACATTTGTAACAATGACCTGTAAACAGCCATGTCTTGCAGGTATATCTCTTCTGGTGTGGCACCTAAACTCTGTAATTCTGTATTAGATTAGATTACATTACAGTGTGGAAACAGGCCCTTCGGCC
This sequence comes from Chiloscyllium plagiosum, assembly GCF_037043375.1. Lineage (NCBI taxonomy): Eukaryota > Metazoa > Chordata > Chondrichthyes > Orectolobiformes > Hemiscylliidae > Chiloscyllium > Chiloscyllium plagiosum. Next base: position 64,770,730 of record NW_028270184.1, read on the forward strand.
CAACAAGTCCACACCGACCCGCCGAAGCACAACCCACCCATACCCCTACATTTACCCCTTACCTAACACTACGGGCAATTTAGCATGGCCAATTCACCTGACCTGCACATCTTTGGACTGTGGGAGGAAACCGGAGCACCCTGAGGAAACCCACGCAGACACGGGGAGAACGTGCAAACTCCACACAGTCAGTCGCCTGAGGCGGGAATTGAACCCGGGTCTCTGGCGCTGTGAGGCAGCAGTGCTAACCACTGTGCCACCGTGCCGCCCAGTATCTTGGACCTGATCCTGAATGAACGTGTTTTAAATGTGATGGGCTCCTGCAGCACATTGCATCTTACATTGAATCCCTCATAAACCATATCCAGTGTTATAATATCCAATATCTAAACATAATTGTGCAGCGCCATTGATGGCCAGTATGATCCCAGCACAACGACATTGTGTGTGACTTAACCTGAAAAGTTCTGTGTAAATGTTTATAGCATTAACCATTAATAGCAAAGACTCTTTACTGAAGGTACGATAACCTTTCATAATACCAACTTTTAGAATGTCCAATAAGCACAAAATCGACCCATTTATTCTGTTCACTTTTATAGCAACAATATGATGAAAACAGTGCCCAACTCACAGTAAGGAGCATTAAATGTTGAGGCTCATTACCACACCCAAGACCAAATGATTATTAAGTGCAAGGACTTTGAAAAAATGCAATTATTTTCCCTTGTATTAATATTGTGAATTAATAGTCGACTCTCCTGCTCCTCAGATGCTGCCTGAATGGCTGTGCTTTTCCAGAACCACACTTTTTGGCTCTGATCTCCAGCATCTGCTGTCTTCACTTTCATCCTGCACACATAATAATTTTCGTAGCAACAATATCACTGTGTGTTTAAACATGTTACAGTCAGATATGAGGATATTTTCAATTGTTTCTGTCTATCTCAGAGCTCAGCAATGTGTGCTGTGATTGTCAGTGTCTGTGTGATGCTCGGTATGCAGGCCATGCGTCTGAAAGACTGACAGATTATTTCAAACAACATATCCATTCAGCTGTTCACAACAAGCAAGGTACTGCCTGGACCCAACCAGCCTGAGCTCCAAAGCCCAAAACTCAGGGTCCAGCATTGGGCAGGTCTGGACAATATTTTTCATTTTAATTTCTACATGTAATATGATTGTGACGTTATTTATTGCCTGTCTCGTGTTGCCCTTGAGAAGGTGGTGTTGAGCTGTCACATTGACCCGTTGCAGTACATGTGCGTTAGGGAGGGTCATTGAAACAGTGACATTGAATGAACAGCAATATACTTCCCAATCAGGATGGTGGGCGGCTCGGATTGGAACGTGAACATGGTGGGGGTCCCATGTATCCGTTTCCCTTGTCTCTTTTGATGGTCGTGGTTTCAGAGGTTTGTTGTAAGGAGCCTTGGTAAATTTCTGCAGAGCACCGTGCAGATGGCAGTTGTTGCTGCTACTGAGTGTCAGTGGGTGAGGGGTGAAGCTGCACTCACACAGGCAAATGGAAGTATTTAATCACACACACATTCAACATGTGTCTTATAGTTCGGAACTTTTGAGGTATGTTATTTCTGCAGGATTCCACCCCCTGACATACACTTGTAGCCAATGAATTAATATGTGTCAAAGTGTGGCGCTGGAAAATCACAACAGGTCAGGCAGCACCTGAGGTACAGGAGAGTCGACATTTCAGCATAAGCCCTTCACAGGAATGGGTAATGAAATTATATGGTCAGTCCGGTTCTGGTTAACGGTAATGCCCGGGATATTGCTAGGTGGGTGTTCAGTGATGTTGGTGGCATTGAACTTTAAAGGATATGGTACATTTTTCTATTGTTAGAGGTAATCGTTGTCTGGCATATGTGTAATGGGAATGGTACTTGTCACTGTTAAGCACACGCCTGCATATTTCCAGGTCCTTGCTGCATTTGGACAAGGACTGTATCTGAGTGAATCACGAATGGTGTTGAACATTGTCCAATCATTGGCAAACAACTCCACTTGTGACTTTAATGTACAGGGAGGGCCATTTATGATTGGTCCTAGGGCAGAGAGAACTCTTACAGCTCACTGATTCTGTCCCTCTCTCTGAGTTAGGAAGCTGGCTTCTAGTTCCACCTGCTCCAGAGGTGTTTAGCAACATATCTGAACGGATTAATATTACAATATTTATCCCGAGGAGCTGAGCGAGGACTTGGTTAGCTCAATCAGTTGGACGGTTAGTTATTAATGCCAACAGTGTGGGTTCAATTCCTGCACTGACTGGGGTGACTAACGGACTGTCCTACTCAACCTCTCCCTTACTTAAGGCATGATAACTGTTCAGTTAAACTCCCACCAGTCGTCTCTGTCTAACAAGAGAGCATCCCTTTAATTCTGGAGGAGTTTGGTGGCTGACTCTTCCATTTCCGATCTACAGACTTACCCAGAAACCCTTTCCTGGAGAACTGCTGCAAAGCTGTCCTGGAGCTGAGTTGGCTGCTCCCCACCAACCCCAGCCACCTTCCTTTGTATCAGGTATTACTTCAACCAGTGCAGACGATTCCTATTTGCTCCAGTTTTGCCGTCAATCCTGGATACGACACTTGATCAAATGCAGTTATGGTGATATTAAGTGCAGTCACTGTCGCCTCATCTCTAGAATTCAGCTGCGTGGTATCTTGTACATCGTTAAAACAAGGCTTCAATGAGCCCAAGGGATGAGAGTCCAAACTGAGCTTCAGTGAGCGGGTTGGTGCTGAGGAAGTGCTGCTTGATCCCACTGAGAGTGACATCTTCCACCACTTTATTAATGATAGGGATTAGAGCAATGGGGCAGTCATTAATTGTCTGATGTTTTGTCTGTGTGTGTGCAGGACACACCCGGATAGTTTCCCACATTGTCAGGTAGGTCCCAGTGCAATATCCCTGTAGGAACAATTTGAATGGAATGTTATCAGGGCCCACATCCTTTGCATTATCCCATCCCTCAAGCTGTTTGGCTTTACCACACACCGTGAATCAAATTAGCTGAAGACTCCCATCTGGAGAAGACTAAAATAGATCATCTCATCGACACTTCGGTCTGAACATTGTTGTGAATGTTTCATCCTTAGCTTTTCTATTGTTGTGCTGGGCCCTTCCATCGTTGAGGAAGGCGATATTTGTGGATCCTATTCCTCCAGTGAGTTGTTTAATTGACCACATAATTCACGCTGATTGCATGTGACAGAATTGCAGAAATTAGGTCTGATTTGTTAGTTAGATCTGTCTGTCATTGGCTGTTTATGCTATTTGGTGAGTAGGGGTCCTGTTTGGTAATGTCACATCATTGTGAGGTATACCTGGTGCTGCTCTTGACTGGCCATCCTGTGTTCCTCATTGAACAAGGCTTTATCCCCTGGCCTGATGGTCAGGGTATTGTGGAGCACATGCCAGGCCGTGACAGTGAAAATTGTGCTGGAGTACAATTCTGCTGCTGTTGGTAACGACCCGAATCACCTCACACACGCCAGTGTTGAGTTCTAGGTCTCTTTGAAATTTGTTCCATTGAGCATGGTGATAGTATCTCTCACGTGTGCTCATGTGTATACACACTCTCTCACACTCTCACTCTCACTCTTACTCTCACTCTCACTCTCACTCACAATCTCACTCTCTCACTCTCTCTCTCTCACTCACTCACACACTCTCACACACACACACTCACACACTCACACACTCACACAATTCACACAATTCACACACACCCACACACTCACCCACTCACGCAATTCACACAATTCTCTCAATTCACAATGTAAAAGTGGGATTTTGTCTATAGAAATACTGTGTGTGGTAGTCACCTTTCCCAATACGGTCATCGATCAATGTGCCTGCAGCCGGTAGGTTGGTGAAGATAAGGTCAAGAATGTTTCTCCCTCTCAGTCGTTTCCTTCCCACTCAGTGCAGACCCAGCCTTGCAGTTATGTCCTTTTAGACCCGACCATCTCAGCAATGCTGCTGTTGAGCCCCTCTGGGTGGTGGTTTTGAAATGGCCCACTCAGTATACCTTCTCCAGCTTTGTCACTCTCTCAGGGCTTCCATCAGAGGGACACTGATCCATCAGCTGAGGGAAGGGAGTCAGCAGGAGATTTCCGTGTCAGTGTTTGATCTGACACAATGAGGTTTCGTTATGACACATTGTTGCTTGAGGAATCTGTTGGTGCCTCTCCCACATTTAGCCCTAGCCCCCAGATGTAAGAAAGGAGGGATTTCCAGTGTCTGCAGGGTTTTTTTTGTCACTATCAATCGAAGGGCCTCTTCGATGCTGTATGACACCCACTCTATGACTCTTGTGATTGGACAGTCCAAGGTCTCACTCCTTCAGTTCCTACAAGTCCTTGTCTATTCCACAGACTTCTACAATATTTTCTCCATTAAGACATTGCATAATTCCGTTTTTAAACTATCTACGTGTATTTCTGTATCTTTCCCTGTCATCTCCTCCAGCTGCAACATCCATTTGTATCTCAGTAACCCTCCGTATCACTACAATCTTTATCTAATCCAATCTTATCCCATCTATCGCTGTAAATTCCGCCAACCCCTACACTCCTCCGGGTCTCTCTCTTCTTCAGCTGCTTCATCTTTCCCCATATTCTGTAAGTGAATTTAAAAATATCCCGCTAACCTATTCTAGCATGCACAGGCCACGCTATCTCTGTAAAATCTCCAGCCTTGCATTCCTCTCTCTGTAACATCTCCAGACTTGCTTTCCTATCTCTGTAACATCTCCAGTCTTGGTTGCGCATCTCTGTCACATCTCCAGCCTTGTTTTCCTATCTCTGTCATATCTGTAGCCTTGCTTTCCTCTCTCTCTGTAAAGTCTCCAGCCTTGCTTTCCCATCTCTCTGTAACATCTCCAGCCTTGTTTTCCCATCTCTCTGTAACATCTCCAGCCTTGTTTTCCCATCTCTCTGTAACATTTCCAGCCATGATTTCCTCACTCTGTGTCACATCTCCAGCCTTGCTTCCCTCTCTCTGTAACATCTCCAGCCTTGCTTTCCTATCTCTGTAATATCTCCAGCCTTGCGTTCCCATCTCTGTAATATCTCCACCATTGCTTTCCTATCTCTGCTTTCCTTGACACCTCAGTGATTTGGTTTTTATGCACCTCAGTGAATTGGTTATATAGCTGCTCCTGTATTTTCATCTTCCTGGGGCTCTATAAAATATCCCCAGCAGTGTGTCTCTCATCATTTGGACACTAATCTCGACCCATAAAGCCTCATTTGAAGACACGTCCAAGATCTCATCCCTCCTTACTGCAGTAACTGTTCCTTAATTAATAATGCATCACCACCTCCTCTTCAACACCCTCTCCTGTCCTGCCTATAGTTCCAGTGCAACAGAATACTGAGTTGTTAGCCCTGACCTCCATCAAATATGCCTCTGTGATGGCAATAATGTTCCACCTCCACATGTCAGCTCATGCCATTGTCACACCAGTCTGTCCGATAATACACCCTGCATAATTGTAAGGTGGAATATAACACCTGGAATTCTCTGTACTTCGGAGTTCCTCAATCATTCACTATTTGTAATTAGGCTGCCCAAACCATGAACCAAAATTGTAACTCTGGGACTGAATGGCTATTTGTTGAATTGTAATTTCTTTTTTAAAAATGTATTTATCAAGTGCAACTTTCCAGAAATGAGCAGTCAGCTTCTCATACAATGAGTCCTGGTGGTTAATTCCCTGCTCAGTGTGCAGAGGGGACAGCTCTCAGTAATGGAGAAAGTGAGGACTGCAGTTGATAGAGATCAGAGTCGAAAATTGTAGTACTGGAAAAGCACAATAGATCAGGCAGCATCCGAGGAGCAGGAAAGTCGATGTTTTGGTCGTAAGCTCTTTATCCGGAAGGCATTGTTGCATTCTTTTTTCTTAATTCTGTGATTCGCAAGATGTTGGGGACCATACTTGCTCAGGAAGGCAGCACAGTATATTGCACTGAAATGGAAAGCAGTCAGTCAGTTGGTTGGACAGGGTGTAGACAAGTTGAGGGAAAGTATAGACTGATTGAAGTACAAACATAAGGATAGATAAATCCCCTAGGCCAGATGGGGTATACATGAGGTTACTCCAGGAAGTTGTGGAAGAGATTGATGTGCCTTTGATGATGATCGTTGTATCTTCACTGTCCACTAGAGTGGTGCCAGCTGATTGGAGTGTGGCATATGTTATTCCCTTGTTCAGGGAAGGGAATATGGATAACCCTGGGAATGACCGAACAGTCAGTCTTACATCAGTGGTGGGCAAAGTATTGGAGATGCTTCTGAGAGACAGGATTTACAATTACTTAGAAAACGATAATTTGATTAGAGATAGTCAGCATGGCTTTTTGAGAAGCTGGTCATGCCTCACAAACCTTATTGAATTATTTGAAGATGTGAAAAAAACATGTTGATGAAGGTAGACCTGTAGATGTGGTGAACACGAATTTTAACAAGGCAATTGATAAGGTTCCCCATTGTAGGCTCATTCAGAAGGTAAGGGAGAATGGGACGCAGGGAAATTTGGCTCTCAGGATACGGGCATGGTTGGCCCATAGAAGATAGAGGAATGTAGCAGATGGAAAGTATTCAGCCTGGAGCTCAGTGACCTGTGGTGTTCCACAGGGTTCGGCCCTGGGACGTGTGCTGTTTGTGATTTTTATAAATGACTTTAATGAGGAAGTGGAATGGTGGATTAGTAAGTTTACCGAAGACATGCAGGTTTTTGGAGTTGTGGATAGTGTGGAGGGCTGTTGTAGATTGCAACAGAACATTGACAGGATGTAGTGCTGGACTAATAAGTGGCAGATAAAGTTCAACCTTAAAAAAGTGTGAAGTGATTTGTTTTAGAAGGTTGCATTTGAATACAGAATACAGGGTTAAAGGCAGAATTCTTGGCAATGGGGAGAAACAGAGGGATCTTGGGGTCCATGTCCATAGATCCCACAAAATTGTCACCCAAGTTGATAGAGTTGTTAAGAAGGTGTATGGTGTGTTGGCTTTCATGAGCAGGGGGATTGAGTGTTAGAGCAGAGAGGTTAATGCTTAGCTCTAAAAAAGCTGTGGCTCAACCACACTTGGAATATTGTGTTCAGTTCTGGTTGCCTCATTATAGGAAACATGTGGAAGCCTCAGAGAGTGTGCAGAGGACATTTACCAGGATGCTGCCTGGTTTGGAGTGCATCTCTTCGCACAAACTTTGAAAATCTTAGGAAGAAAATTTGAGGGAGCCAGGGCTTTTCTCCCTGGAGCGAAGAAGAATGACAGCTGACTTGATAGAGGTGTACAAATGTTGAGAGACAAAGATTGGATAGCCAGAGTTTTTTCCCATGGCAGAAATGGCTATTCACAAGGAGCGTAATTTTAAGGTTGCGGGGGGGGGGGGGGGGGTTTGGAGGAAGGTTTCGGGGGGCTGTCAGAGATAGCTGCTTTACACAGAGTATGGTGGGGTTGGACTGCACCGCCAGTGATAGAAATAGAGTCAGATACATTAGGGATAATTAAGTAGACTCTTGGATAGGCACATGGAAGCTAGTGCATTGAAGGTTATGTAGGTTAGTCGGATCTTAGAGTAGGATAAAAGGTCGGCAAGGCATTGAGGGCTGACGGGCTCTTATTGTGCTGTACTATTCTATGTTCCAAGTTTCTCTCAGCTGGTGAATTCTCATCAGTTCGTGAATGTGTGAGGGAGTGTGGTGTGTGAGGTCAGGAAGCTGGAAGGGGCATGAGGCCAAGACTTCCAGTTATGGTGTGTATGGTTACAGTCAGCTGAGTGCCAGCACAATATGTGTGGTTACCTAAACCAGACAAAATCCACCAAGTTTAGTTATTAAACTGATTTTTGGTTTATCGTTAGCTCCTGGTTTCTTCAGATACATTCTGTTGGGTGACCAATGTATTAATATCTGACCATCCACAGGCAGGTACAATTTTATTTTGATACTGGGTTAATGTGAAGGTACATTTATTGGATATAATTTCAGAGGATTCACTGTGAGACACAAGATGCTGTAGAAAGCTGTCAATTGTGAACATTTTCACACAGTGTCTGGACCAGGGAGCAGATGTAGGAAGTATGGGGAACATGCCAGATGTCAGCACCGTAAGCAATACCATGTGATTCTGACACTCCATGTCCATACAATGCTCTCTGGGTCATGCTCTGACTGAAGATGAATTTGTAAGACCTGGTTCCTGACCAAACATTAGTATCTAATTTAGACAGTATTTGTAACTACACTGAGAACATTGATAGGTAAACACAAGGACTGCAGATGCTGGAAACCAGAGTCTAGATTAGAGCAGTGCTGGAAGAGCACAGCAGGTCAGGCAGATTCCGAGGTGCAGGAAAGTCGACGTTTCGGGCAAAAGCCTTTCATCAGGAATGATGACTGATAGCCTGTTGGCTAGTTTCCTCCTGCCCAAGGTGGAATCCAAATAATTTCCTTTGAAGGAATGTTTGAATAATGTCCTGAGGAGAAAGTGAGAACTGCAGCTGCTGGAGATCAGAGCTGAAAAATGTGTTGCTGGAAAAGCGTAGCAGGTCAGGCAGCATCCAAGGAGCAGGAGAATCAACGTTTCATGCATCTCCGCCTCCACGCCGACCTCCTGATTGTCCTGACCCAGTTTGGAATCTTTCTGGTCAGATTCTGGAGCAGACCAGTATCTCACTCAGTGTCACAGGCAGCTGTGAGGTCCAGGAGAACGGTGCCTGAATTCAGGCCTTTTGGAATCCATTTTTAATGTCGGTCATGATTGCAATGTGGTGGGTTTACTGACCAGAACAATGATCAGGAGTTAGCCATGTTTGTGAATTGGGCAATGATGAGATATGAACTACAATTATTCAACTGAACAATAACTGCATCATCTCTGAAAACAATTAAGTTGGTTCTATATTGATGGAACTAAAATGTAAACACCTAACAACCTTTTATGATACAAAAGTAAAGAGTGCGTGTTTTGTTTTATACCAAAAATAAAATGTCTGATTATTTTGGTGATCACAATTACACATTGAATGCCAGTATTCAAATGCATACATTGTCGCTATATCATTTACAAAGTGGTTGACCTCTGACTGATTGCATATTCAGAGTGAGCAAGCAATTGAATAATCGATAGAATTATCATTCTGACACATTTATATATAATCAATCGATTTAATTCTCGCTGAAGTATGTGAGCTTCAGCTATTTGCCAACAATTCTATTAGTTTTAAAATAATGACAGACCAGATCTAAAAGTTGAAGTTCTGAATTGGAGTAAGGCTAATTTTGATTATATTAGGCAAGAACTTTCAAAAGCTGACTGGAGGCAGATGTTCGTAGATAAAAGGGCAGCTGGAAAGTGGGAAGCATTCAGAAATTAGGTAACGAGAGTCCAGAGACAGTATATTCCTGTTACGGTGAAAGGAAAGGCTGGCAGGTATAGGGAATGCTGGATGACTAAAGAAATTGAGGGTCTGTAAAGAAAAAGAAGGGAACATATATCAGGTACAAACAAGGTAGATTGAGTGAACCCTTAGAAGAGTACAAAATGCAATATGAATATATGCAAGGTTTGTGAAGGTTTGTAGCACAGGTTGATGTTTAGGGTGTAGGTTTGCTTGCTGAGCTGTAGGTTTGATATCCAGTCGTTTCATTACCTGGCTAAGTAACATCATCAGTGGTGACCGACAAGTGAAGCAAAGCTGTTGTCTCCTGCTTTCTATTTATATCTTTCTCCTGGATGGGGTTCGTGGGGTTTGTGGTGATGTCATTTCCTGTTCATTTTCTGAGGGGTTGATAGATGGCATCTGGATCTATGTGTTTGTTTATGGCATTGTGGTTGGAGTGCCAGGCCTCTAGGAATTCTCTGGCATGTCTTCGCTGAGCCTGTCCCAGGATAGATGTGTTGTCCCAGTAGAAATGGTGTTTTTCTTTTCATTCGTGTGTACGGCTACTAGGGAGAAAGGTCGTATCTTTGTGTGGCTAGCTGGTGTTCATGTATCATGGTGGCTAACTTTCTTCCTATTTGTCCTACGTAGTGTTTCTGGCAGTCCTTGCATGGAATTTTATAGATGACGTTGGTTTTGTCCATGGGTTGTACTGGGTCTTTTAAGTTTGTTAGTTTTTGTTTGAGAGTGTTGGTGGGTTTGTGCGCTACTAGGACTCTGAGGGGTCTTCGTAGTCTGGCTGTCATTTCTGAAACTTCTTTGATGTACGGTAAGGTGGTTAGGGTTTCTGGCCGTGTTTGGTCTGCTTGTCGTGGTTTGTTCTTGAGGAATCTACGCACTTATTTTTTGAGTATCCGTTCTTCTTGAATATGTTGAGTATAATATGAGTATACTTAAGAGATAAATCAGGAGGGCAAAAAGAGGACATAAGATAACATTGGCAAATAGAATTAACGAAAATCCAAAAGGATTTTACAAAGACATTAAGGACAAAAGGGTAAATAGGGAAAGCATAGCGTCCCTCGAAGATTAGCTTGGAGGCCTTTGTGTGGAACACAGGAGTTGGGGGCGATACTAAAAGAGTATTTTGCATCAATATTTACTGTTGGAAAGGACATGGAAGATATAGAATGTCGGGAAATAAATGGTGACAACTTCAAAAATGTTCATATTACAGAGGAGGATGTGCTGGATGTCTTGAAATGTATAAAAGTGGATAAATCCGCGGAACCTGATCAGGTGTACAGAGAACTCTGTGGGAAGCCAGGGAACGGCTGGTCCTGTTACTGAGATATTTGTATAATCGATAGTCATAGGTGAGGTGCCAGAAGACTGGAGGTTGGCGAATGTGGTGCCAAGGTTTAAGAACGTTGGTAAGGACAAGCCAGGGAACTATAGACCAGTGAGCCTGACAGCGGTCGTGGGCAAGTTGTTGGAGGGAATCCTGAGGGACAGGATGTACATGTATTTGGAAAGGCAAGGACTGAGTAGGGATAGTCAGCGTGGCTTTGTGAGTGGAAAATTATGTCTCACAACCTTCTTTGAATTTTTTGCAGAAGTAACAATAATGATTGATGAGGGCAGAGTGGTGGATGTGATTTATTTGAACTTCAGTAAGTCGTTTGACAATGTTCCCGATGGGAGACTGGTTAGTCAGATTAGATGTCATGGAATAGAGAGAGAACGAGCCATTTGGATCCAGAGCTGGCTCAAAGGTAGAAGACAGAGGGTGGTGGTGGTGTAGGGTGGTTTTACAGACTGGAGGCCTGAGACCAGTGGAGTGCCACAAGGATTGGTGCTGGGTCCAATACTTTTCATCATTTATATAAATTATTTGAATGTGAGCATAAGAGGTATTGTTAGTAAGTTCGCAGATAACACCAAAATTGAAGGTTTAGAGAACAGCAAAGAAGATTACCTCGGATTGCAACAGGATCAGATGGGCCAATGGGCTTAGGAGTGGCAGATGGAGTTTAATTTACATAAATGTGAGGTTTTGGGAAAGCAAATCTTAGCAGGAGTCATACTCCTAATGGTAATGTCCTAAGGAGTGTTGCTGACCAAACAGACCTTGGAGTACAAGTTCATTGAAAGTAGAGTCGTAGGTAGATAAGATAGTGAAGAAGGCGTTTGGTATGCTTTCCTTTATTGGTCAGAGTATTGAGTACAGGATTTGGAAGGTCATGTTGCGGCTGTACAGGAAGTTGGTGAGGTCTCCTTTGGAATATTGCATGCAATTCTGGTCTCTTTCCCTATCGGAAGGGAGTTGTGAAACTTGAAAAGGTTCTGAAAAGATTTACAAGGATGTTGCCAGGGTTGGAGTATTTGAGCTGTAGGGAGAGCCTGAATAGGCTAGGGCAGTTTTCACCGGAGTGTCGGAGGCTGAGGGGTGAGCTTATCGAGGTTTATAAAATCATGAGAGGCATGGATAGGGTAAATAGACAAGGTGTTCTCCCTGGGGTGGGGGAGTCCAGACGTAGAGGGCAGAGGTTTAGGGTGAAAGGAGAAAGATAAAAGAGACCGAAGGGGCAACATTTTCACGCAGAGGGTGGTACGTGTATGGAATGAGCTGCCAGACCAAATGGTGGAGGCTGGTACAATTGCAACATTTAAAAGGCATCTGGATGGGTATATAAATAGGAAGGGGTTGGAGGGATGTGGCCCGGGTGCTGGCAGGTGAGAAGAGGTTGGGTTGGGATATCTGGTCGGCATGGCCAAGTTGGACCAAAGGGTCTGTTTCCATGCTGTACATCTCTATGATTCTCTGACTCTAATTTAACAATGATAATAATTTAATATGCACTGTCAAATAAATAAATGGGTTATGTTATTAAATTGTAACATATAATAAGTTGAAATCTTGCAATTCTTAGAATGAAAAATAAAGAACGAAGAACAAAGAAAATTTCAGCGCAGGAGCAAGCCCTTTAGCCCTCCAATCCTGCACTGATCCAGATCCGCTGGCTAAATCTGTTGCATATTTTCTGAGGGTCTGTCTCCCTGTGCCACCTGCCCATTCTTGTATCTGTCCAGATATATCTTAAATGATGCTATTGCAAAATACTCCAAATATGGTCTAATCAGAGCCTTGTAAAACTTCATAAGTCCTTTCCTGCTTTAATATTCAAGTCATCTCAAAATAAATACCATCGCTATATTTGTCTTTCTGACTGGATAGGCCACCAGGAACAATGAACACATGACGGACATTAATAAACTTACCAAGGAGTTCTAAAAATGAATAATGATCAAAGCATGCTGGGAAATGGATCCCAGCCTTGAGTAAACTCTCTGCTAACCTAAATGCTGCAGAATCCAGACAGGCTGCAGCTCGCCACAGACGGTTTGCAAAGAAAACCTGACAGCTACAGACCCTGCAATACCCACCTGAAATTGGACTTGAATGATACAATGGAATGTCGCCCTTGGGCCATCAATATGCCAACCCCTGGTTGAGTCTGATTGATCAGGGTAAATGAACTTGATCATTCCATTGGAAGATCTTCCATACCCTCCCAAGGGCTTGAAGATTTAGAAGGATAAGAATCACCTCAAAACTCCACAGAGTGCGGCAACTGGAGAATAACCACTGAGAAAGAAAACAACTCCAAGACCATCGGAAGAGTAAGAAGGCATCACCACGTGAAGCCCGGCCAAGTTCTAGTGTGGTGGTACACAATCAGCCAAAGTTAAGTTAAAACATAAGACAGTTTGCAGTATTTTTCATTACTTTATAGTAAACTTTATTGTACTAACATTGAGTGTGCTCAATAAACAAATATTATTGTTTGTAAGAGTTGACTCAGTTCCTTTGCTGAATGGAATAATTTAAGCAAACTGTGCGGCAGATGCAACACCTTCCGAACTATTGACTCAACCTGCAAATTTGCCTGGAGACAATCCTGTACTAGAACTAACAACTCTCTTTGCTCTTCAGACTTATGAATTTTCTCTCCATTTATAAAATAGTCCATGCCTCTCCCCCTCCTCACAAAGTGCATCACATCAGGCTTTCCCAAGATGAACTCCATCTGCCACTTCTTTGCCCACTCTCCTACCCTGTCTATATCCTTCTGCAACCTCCTTGCCTCCTCAATGCTGCCTGTCCTTTACCTACCTTTGTATCATCTAAAAACCTCGCCAGAATATCCTCAGTTCCTTAATGTAGATCGTTAATGCACAAAGTAAAAAGTTGTGGTCCCAACACTGAGCCATGCGGAACACAAGTTGTCATTGGCTGCTATCCCAAGAAGGACCTCTTTATCCCCAATCTCTACTTGCTGCCAGGGAGCCAAGCTTCTGCACACACTGGTAACTTACCTCGAACAAAATGGGGCCTTATTTTACTCAGCAGCCTCCTGTGCGGCACCTTGCCAAAGTCCTTCTTGAATTTCAGGTGGATAATATCCACTGGCTTTCCTTTGTCTCACTTGCTTGTTGCATCCTCAAATAACTTTTACAGATTTCTGAGGCATGACGTCCTCTTGATGATACCATACTGACTTTGCCCAATTTTACATTTCACTTGCAAGTATTCAGAATCTCATCCTTCACAATGGATTCTAGGATCTTACACATGACTGAGAGGTTAATTGGTCTGTCACTTTCTGCCTTTTGCCTTATTCCCTTTTTAAAGAGGCTGTCACGTTTGAATCTCCCTGATTCTAGCAATTCATGAAAGATCACCAAAAATGTCTCCCTTATTTCTTCAGCTATCTCACTTGGAACTCTGGGATATTGTCCAGTTGGTCCAGTTTATTTACCCATTTAGTTTTTCGAGCAACTTCTCCTAATAAGCTCTGTCCCCTCGCTATCTTGAATTTTTGGGATACTATTCATGTCTTAGATTAGATTAGATTACTTACAGTGTAGAAACAGGCCCTTCGGCCCAACAAGTCCACACCGACCCGCCGAAGCGCAACCCACCCATACCCCTGCATTTACCTCTTACCTAACACTACGGGCAATTTAGCATGGCCAATTCACCTGACCTGCACATCTTTGGATTGTGGGAGGAAACCGGAGCGCGTGGAGGAAACCCACGCAGCCACGGGGAGAACATGCATACTCCACACAGTCAGTCGCCTGAAGCGGGAATTGAACCCGGGTGTCTAGCGCTGTGAGGCAGCAGTGCAAACTACTGTGCCACCGTGCCGCCCACATTTCACGTCACATTTCACGTCTTTCACTGTGAAATGTGACGTGAAATAATTGTTCAGTTTCTCAGCCATTATTTGTTCCCCATTACTATATCTACAGCATCGTATTCCGCGGCCAACGAGCATTTCTGCCTCTCTTTTGTCCTTTACATATCTAAAGAATCTCTTACAGTCTTTTATATTACTGGCTAGCTTACCCTCATATTTAATCTTCTTCCACCTATTCTTATTTTGTTGCCCTCTATTGGTATTTGTAAGCTTCCAAATCCTTTGGTTTCCCACTGCCATTTGCCATGTTATCTGATTTCCCTTTTGCTTTTGACGCTATCCCTGATATTCCCTGTCAGCCGTTGTTGCCTCATCCTCCCTATACCATGCTTCTTTTAGCTTGGGATGAATTTCTACTGTGTCTCCTGAATTACTCCCAGAAACTCCCGCCATTACTGTCCCACTGTCTTTCCTGCTAACCTACTCTCCCAGTCAATTCAACCCAGTTCCTCCCTCATGCCTTTGTAGTTGCTTTTATTCAGCGGTAATATTGTTAACTCTGATTCTACCTTCACCCTCTCAAATTGAAGAGTAGGTTCAATTATATTATGATTACTGCCTCATAAAGGTTTCTTTACCTTAAGATCCCTTATCAAGTCTGCCTCATTGCACAATTCTAAATCCGGTATTGCCCGTTCCCTCGTTGCCTGCATCATAAGCTGCTCCAAAAAGCCATCTCATAGACATTCCACAAATTCCTTTCCTTGCAAACCACTGCCAACCTGATTTTCCCAGTATACCTGCATATTGAATTCCTCCCAATCATTGTAACTTTGCCTTTCCTACACATCTCTTCTACATCCTGATGTGACATCCACCCCTGCTCCTAACCACGGTTTGTGGACCTGTACATAACTCCCAACTATGGTTTTTCACCTTTGCCGTTCCTCAATTCTAACCACACAGATTTTACACCATCTGTCCCTACTTTGAGTTTTGGGAACTGAGTGATGGGACTGCAAAACACTTTAGCATTGTCACAAGTTCATAGTTTATACATTATTTAAAAATATTACATTGTCAATTCAATTGGAATGTGGCCACAATCTATTTCTTTGGCCAAATGTTCTGTGTGTGCTTTGGAAGAATGCAGACTTTTGAAACTGTTAGAAAAATATCATATGAAGAGGACTTGAGTCTATAAAGAGATTAAGGTGGGTCAAGTGAACAGAGAAATATTGTTGTATGGAGCATCGTAGGATGTATTGTCTGTGCACTCAAAGATAGTGGCGGATTGAATTGAAAGGCAGTGTATTATTTTAATGGAGAGATTGGCTTGAGGCGCAGAAGAACCGGGCACCTGAATTACAAAATAAAAACTTTATGTGTGCATAAAGTTTTGAGGATGGTAAAATAAATGTAGACATTTTCGGAAATAGAATACATCCAAAATCAGGGAAAAATTTCTTCAGTTTTGCAGAGTAGTGGCAAGACCACATCGAGAGAACAATGGTCATCCTGACACGCAAATCAGTCCAGAGAAGATTCACTCAACTGACTCCTATGTGGAACGTTTATTTCAGGTGGAAATCTTGAACTGACTGACTGTGGATTTGCCGGAGTTTAGGCGAACAACATGTGATCCTGGTGACCCCAGGATATTCTAAGTAGTCTTTTCATGTTGAATTCTGAACCATATTTCAGCTTGTGTGAGAGATTACCAGGAAGGGATGGACTATGAAACTGAAGGTTATCTCAGTTAAGATGTTGGATATTTTAATCCTCTCAAAGTGACGTGTATTTGTGAACTCTTTTCCAGATAGCAATGGAGGATAAAACATTGAATATTCCTAAGGCAGAAGCAGGCAGATTCTTGACTAACAATGATGCACTAACATTGTAAGGGCAAATGAGGAATGTGTGATTGATGTCACAATCAGATCATCCACGATCTTATCGCATGACTGAGCTGTATTGGTGACTTACCCCTGATGCTACTTTCAGCATTTCTGTTGACTTTAGATACTGAAAAAATATGAGATGATTCTCATGAACATGGAGACATTTCCTGTCAGATTTTTGGGCACAGGTTTCATATGTGACTTTTAAACAGCACTCAAAAGCACTCAGGGAAGTTTCGTGGTTTTGGAGAAAGGTCAGGAGCATCGGGCAAAATGAAAGCCTGCCTTGAAACTGCTTTAGAAATCAGATTGGGTCGAATGGATAGCTTGAATTCTGCTCATTCCTTTCAGTTCTTGTTGCGAGGTAAGTTTCATTGGCAAGGCCAGCATTCTGTTGCCTGTGTGTAATTTCTATTCAGAATATAGTGATAAACCCCAGGGATTCTTGTGGTGCAGGAACACTAACAGATATGTTACAAAGAGAGAAATGGGGTTCTGATCCATTTGATAGAGAAGGCAGAATGATATAGCTTCAGGTCGGTGTGCTGTGTGACCATGGAGATTGCATTCCTCAGCACTTGATGCTCACAAGCAATGGAAATATTTAGACTACATTCTTTGTTTTCAACAATTAAAGTGATAGTCATACAGCATTTAAACAGGCCCTTCAGCCCAATACATCTACACCAGCCAGAAAACACCAATGTACATTATTCCCAGTTACCTGAAGACGTATAGCCTACTATGCCCTGGCTGTTTTTGCTTAAATGCTGCATTGTCTTTTTATACACTTAATGGTAAGGTCCTAGGGAGTGTTGCTGAACAAAGATATCTTGGAGTGCGGGTTCATAGCTCCTTGAAAGTGGAGTCGCAGGTAGATAGGATAGTGAAGAAGGCGTTTGGTATGCTTTCCTATATTGGTCAGAGTATTGAGTACAGGAGTTGGGAGATCATGTTGCGGCTGTACAGGACATTGGTTAGGCCACTGTTGGAATATTGCGTGCAATTCTGGTCACCTTCCTATCGGAAAGATGTTGTGAAACTTGAAAGGGTTCAGAAAAGATTTACAAGGATGTTGCCAGGGTTGGAGGATCTGAGCTACAGGGAGAGGCTGAACAGGCTGGAGCTGTTTTCCCTGGAGCGTCGGAGGCGGTGGGGTGACCTTATAGAGGTTTATAAAATTGTGAGGGGCATGAATTAGGATAAATAAACAAAGTCTTTTCCCCTGGGATCGGGGAGTCCAGAACTGGAGGGCATACGTTTAGAGTGAGAGGGGAAAGATATAGAAGAGACGTCAGGGGCAACATTTTCACGCAGAGGGTGGTACACGTACTGAATGAGCTGCCAGAGGATGTGGTGAAGGCTGGTACATTTGCAACATTTCAGAAGCATTTGTATGTGTATATGAATAGGAAGGGGTTGAAGGGATATGGCCCGGGTGCTGGCAGGTGGGATTAGATTGGGTTGGGATATCTGGTCGGCATGGACGGGTTGGACCGAAGGGTCTGTTTCCATGCTGTACATCTCTATGACTCTATGAGTCTATCTGTGACCTGAGCGATTTTTGTTCTTTTATGCACAAAATGGTTTCATGGACATAGATAACACAACGATAAAAACAGTGGCAAACTCATCAGATCAATAAAAACAGACTCTGCATTTTTCAATAATTATAGAAAATCCGATTGTCATTTCAATTCATTTGGGATTTTAATGGAACTAGACCAGCATTAATTGCCCTTGCGATGTTCCAGTCCAGTTGATGTTGGTCCGTCCAAGTGGCTGATGGGAGGGAGTGCCAGCTGTGCATCTCATGTGCTGGTTTAGCTGGGAGTAAATATTGCTGGTGGTGGATGGAGTGTTACACAAGCCGTCATGCTGTGATGAACAGCTCGCAGGCAAACAGGAAAACTGACTCATTGTCAAAGTAAACATATAGGATGGAGTTTATTATTTTTCTGAGAAATAGCAACCTTACAGATACAAGTCTATATAGTAATGAAGGGAAGTCTGTGTCTATGTTATTGGTGTCCTTAAAATAATGGTGGCCAACAGTTGGAATAATGTTATTGCTTTGGAGGGACGATGCTTGCACTGAGCATGTGATTTATCCTGGATATTTTAACAGATGGCTGGGCTGTCCTAGGGTGAGTAAGTGCTGATACTCCATGGGATGAGGTTAATTTGTAATCTTGCCACTTACTGAGCAGTTCGCCATAACAAACCAGTTGGTTGGTGCTTCAGAATGTATCAGAGCTTTCATGACTGCCACCACGTGGAATCATGTATAAAGACAAGGCCAATCGAGTCTGCACCATCCAGTGCTGATGCGAGTGCTTTATAAAGTTTGTGAGGTTACCTTACTGAACCACCCTCCCAGGCAATGCATTCTAGACATAATCCATCCTCTGGGTTCAAAACGGATTCCCTAAATCCTCTCTCGATATCTTCTCTTTCACTTCAAACATGTGTCCCTTGTTTTTGACCCTTTGATTAAGGGGAACAGCTGTTGTCTGTTCACTCTGCCAATCCCTCTCATGCTCTTATACACCTCTGTCAGGTTCACCCCTCACCCACCTTTGCTCCAAAAGCAAGACTAACCTATCTTCTTGGTTTGAGTTCTCTCTTGTCTTGTTACTTCTTCCAAAGTGCAGCATCTCACATCTTTCCGTGCTATTTTTTATCGGTCATTGATCTGGCCATCTGAACAATCAATGTGTACCCTCCAGTAACTTAACACGTTTCTCCTCACTGTGACCCATCCAGCCTATCATTGCGTCATCCACAACATTGTTTATCATTCTCCAACCCCCACCCCATCTCCCACATTAATATCATCAACATTTCGGAGCAGAGAGAGGGGGGAAGCCGGCACGAGGTTACGTTGGTGGAAGGTGATTATCTGGAAGGCCGGTAAGTATATTTAAACTTCTTACCTTCAGGCCAGTGAGGGAGGAACGAGCAAAGGATTTCTGGGAAGGGTAAGTAGAATAGTTTATACTTGCGTGGTTGCATTACCCGAGACACTACTCGGGTAGTGTCTCCCACTCATTCTCCTCCTCTAAACTAAAGAAAGGCTGTGGGAGTCAGATTGACAAGGTAAGGTAACCTTGGGAATAGTGGGAATGGAGTTTAGGGCAGTGGAACGTTCCTCCTGCAGAATGTGGTAAGTAAGGATCGCCACCAATGTCCCTGCTGACTACATCTGTGGGAAGTGCACCCAACACCAACTCCTCGAAAATGGCGTTAGGGAACTGGAGCTGGTGTTGGATGAACATCAGATCATTCGGAAGGCAGAGGGGGTTATTGGTAGGACTTACAAAGAGGTAGTCACTCCCCAGATAAAAGAAAAAGACAGATGGATAACAGTTAGGGGACAGAAAGGCGGCAGTGCAGGGATCTCTGGTGGCCATTCCCCTCAACAATACGTATACCATTTTGGATACTGTTGTGGGGGGGATGACTTACCAGGGGAAAGCAGTGGGGCATCTGCTGCTCAGAAGGGAAGGGGGAAGAGGAGCAGAGCAGAGCAGTAGCCATTGGGGACTCGATAGTTAGGGAGACAGATAGGAGGTTCTATGGGGACAAGAGAGACTCACGGTTGGTATGTTGCCTCCCGGGTTCCAGGGTCAGTGATGTCTCTGATCATGTTTTTAGATCCTTCAGGGGGAAGGAGAGCAGCCCAAGTCATGGTCCACATCGGCACCAACGACATAGGTCGGAAGAGAGATTGGGACTTGAGGCAGAAATTCAGGGAGCTAGGATGGAAGCTTAGAGCTAGGACAAACAGAGTTGTTTTCTCTGGTTTGTTGCCCATGCCACAAGCTTGTGAGGTGAGGAATAGGGAGAGAATGGAGTTGAACACGCGGCTACACGGATGGTGCACGAGGGAGGGTTTCGGGTTTTTGTATAATTGGAGCTCTTTCTGGCGTAGGTGGGACCTCTACAAGCAGGATAGTCTTCATTTAAACCAGAGGGGTACGAATATCCTAGGTGGGAAATTCGCTAAATATATTAAGGTGGGTTTAAACTAATACAGCAGAGAGATGGGAACCAAAATTGTAGGACAGGTACAGAAGAGGATGAGAGTAGGGATTTCCAAAATCAAGTATCTGACACTGGCAAGCGAGAACCTGGTTTGAAGTGTGTGTACTTCAACAGAAGGAGTATCCGAAATAAAGTGGGTGAACTGGCAGCATGAGTTGATAACTGGGACTTCGGTGTTGTGGCCATTATGCAGACATGGATAGAGCAAGGACAGGAATGGCTGTTTAATGTTCCGGGATTCAGATATTTCAGTAAGAACAGAGAAGATGGTAAAAGAGGGGGAGGTGTGGTATTGTTGATCAGGGACAATATTGCAGTTGTAGAAAGGATGTTTGGGGACTCGTTAACTGAGGTAGTGTGGGCTGAAGTTAGAAACAGGAAAGGAGAGGTCACCATGCTGGGAGTTTTCTATAGGCCTCCGAATAGTCCCAGAGATGTAGAGGAAAGGATAGCAAACATGATTCTCGATAGGAATGAGAGAGGCAGGGTAGTTGTCATGGGGGACTTCAACTATCTAAATATTGACTGGGATCACTACAGTACGAGTTCTATAGATGGGTCAGTTTTTGTCCAGTGTGTGAAGGAGGGCTTCCTGACACAGTATGTAGACAGGCCTACAAGGGGTGGAGCCACTTTAGATTTAGTACTGGGTAACGAACCTGGCCAGGTGTTAGACTTGGAAATAGGTGAGCACTTTGGAGACAGCGATCACAATTCTGTCAGGTTTACTTTAGTGATGGAAAGGGATAGGTGTACTCCACTGCGCAAGAGTTACAGCTGGGGAAGGGAAATTACGATGCAATTAGGAAAGATTTAGGAAGCGTAGAATGGGGAAGGAAATTGCAGGGGATGAGCACATTAAAAGTATGGAACTTATTCAAGGAAAAGCTGCTGTGTATCCTAGATAAATATGCACCTGTTAGGCAGGGAGGAAGATATAGAACGCGTGAGCCGTGGTTTACTAAGGAAGTGGAATCCCTGGTCAAGAAGAAGAAGAAGGCTTATGTGAGGACAAAATGTGAAAACTCAGGGCGCTTGAGGGTTACAAGGAAGTCAGGAAAGACCTAAAAAGAGAGTTCAGATGAGCCAAGAGGAGACATGAGAAGTTGTTGGTGGATATGATCAGGGTTAACCCTAAGGCTTTCCATAGGTATGTCAGGAAAAAAAGAATGACGAGAGTTAAATTAGGGCCAATCTAGGATAATAGTGGGAAGTTGTGTGTGGAGTCGGAGGAGATAGGGGAAGCACTAAATAATTATGTTTCAACATTGTTCACTATAGAAAATGAAAATGTTGGCGAGGAAGATACAAAGATACTTGCATCTAGACAAGAAGAGATTGAGGTTCACAAGGAAGAGGTATTAGAAATACTGCAGAGTGTGAAAATAGACAAGTCCCCTGGGCCGGATGGGATCTATCCTAGGATCCTCTGGGAAACAAGGGAAGAGGTTGCTGAGCCTTTGGCATTGATCTTCAAATCATCATTATCTACAGGATAGCAAATGTGGTTCCCTTGTTCAAAAAGGGTAGTAGAGACAACCCTGGTAATTACAGACCAGTGAGTCTCACGTCAGTTGTTGGTAAAGTTTTGCAAAAGATTAGAAGAGATAGGATTTATAATCATCTAGAAAAGAATAATCTGATCAGGGACAGTCAGCACGGTTTTCTGAAGGGTAGGTTGTACCTAACAGGTAGATGAGAGTAAACTGGTTGATGTGGTGTATATGGATTTCAGCAAGGCGTTCGATAAGGTTTCCCACAGTAGGCTATTGTACAAAATGTGGAGGAATGGGATTATGGGAGACATAACAGTTTGGATGAGTAATTGACTCGCTGAAAGAAAGCAGAGTGTTGTAGTTGATGTAACATGTTCATCTTGTTGTCCAGTTACTAGCGGTTTACCACAAGAGTCGGTGTTGGTTCCACTGCTGTTCATCATTTTTATAAATGACCTGGATGAGGTCTTAGAAGGGTGGGTGAGTAAATTTGCGGATGACACTAAGGTCGGTAGAGTTGTGGATAGTGACGAAGGATGTAGTAGGTTGCAGAGAGACACAGATAGGATGCAGAGCTGGGCTGAGAGGTGGCAAATGGAATTTAATGAGAACAAGGTGAGGTGATTCACTTTGGACGGAGTAATCGGAATACAAAGTACTGGGCTGATGGTAAGATTCTTGGGAGTGCAGATGAGCAGAGATATCTCGGTGTCCATGTACACAGATCTCTGAAAGTTGCCACCCAGATTGACAGGGTTGTAGGAATGCATATAGTGTTTTGGCCTTTATTAATAGAGGGATTGAGTTCTGGAACAGGAGGTTATGCTGCAGCTGTACAAAGCTCTGGTATGGCCACATTTAGAGTATTGTGTACAGTTCTGGTCACCACATTATAAGATGGATATGGAAGCTTTAGAAAGGGTGCAAAGAAGATTTACTAGGATGTTGCCTGGTATGGAAGGAATATCTTACGAGGAAAGGCTGAGGGCCTTGAGGCTGTTCTCATTAGAGCGAAGAAGGTTGAGAGGTGACTTAAAAGAGATATACAAGATAATCAGAGGGTTAGATAGGGTGGACAGGGAGAGCCTTTTTCCAAGTATGGGGATGGCAAACAGGAGGGGCACAACTTTAAAGTGAGGGGAGATAGGTATAAGACAGATGAGAGAGGTAATTTCTTTACTCAGAGAGTAGTAAGGGTATGGAATGTTTTGCCTGCAATGGTAGTAGATTCGCCAAGTTTAAGTGCATTTAAGTCGTCATTGGAGAGGCATATGGACGTACATGGAATACTATAGGTTAGATGGGCTTCAGATTAGTATGAAAGGGCAGCGCAGCATCGAGGGCCGAAGGGCCTGTACTGTGCTGTAATGTTCTGTTTTCTATGTTCTACGTTCTATTTATGAATATCAGATACAAACCTTGATTTTCTACGGATCTGTTGCAGAGGAAGAATTGGGAATTCCAGTCTCTGGTTTTTCATATTTTGGTGAATTTACAACGTGATGCAGTTGAGGTCATTTATGAGGAAGCCACAAATAATATTTTGGACATAGAGCTGATTTCTGCTTTTACACTCCACCCCTCTGCATGCATTATTCATAAGTCTTGTTTCTCCTTAATTTTGGACTAGCTGTTGGCACTGTGCACTGCGACAGTTCAATTTGATGTGGGCCTGCAGCTTATTCTGTACAATATGAACAAGAATCATGTGTCAATAAAAAAGTATGAGAAATCTTTTCTTAATTTTCAAAGGAAACCAGATCCCAATTTTTGAACAATGATGTTTGATTGTTCATCAATCTCACTTTTCCAACTATATGCTTTTCTTGCCACTGATGCACCTTCTGGCACACCTCATCCTCCCTTCCGACTTGTTCCTTACCCTCCGACTTCCCTTGCATTGCCCATTCTGATGCTACATACCCTTCCACTGATCATCTCCCTTCACACTTCTCGCACTGTATTTCACACCACTTCCCCTGACCCTCCCTTTCCCTTTTTGCTCTCACACTAGATGCTGGAATCTGCTGATTTATGTGCTACTATTGGTCATCAGTGAATGATGAGTTTGTAATGATCAATGTCCAATAGCAATAGACAATAGGATATTTGCCACTGTGTGATGCACGGTGAA
Organism: Chiloscyllium plagiosum; assembly: GCF_037043375.1. Taxonomy (NCBI): domain Eukaryota; kingdom Metazoa; phylum Chordata; class Chondrichthyes; order Orectolobiformes; family Hemiscylliidae; genus Chiloscyllium; species Chiloscyllium plagiosum. The sequence continues at coordinate 64,794,930 of NW_028270184.1, forward strand.
CAGGATAGTTTTGTTCACTGTTGGTACAGACTGGAGCTTTTTCCTGTCCTTCTGTCACAATGTTTAACCAAACAGCCTCATCACCGGCGGCACAGTAGCACAGTGGTTAGCACTGCTGCTTCACAGCGCTAGAGACCCGGGTTCAATTCCCGCTTCAGGCGACTCTCTGTGTGGAGTTTGCACGTTCTCCCCGTGTCTGCGTGGGTTTCCTCCAGGTGCTCCGGTTTCCTCCCACAATACAAAAATGTGCAGGTCAGGTGAATTGGCCATGCTAAATTGCCCGTAGTGTTAGGTGAAGGGGTAAATGTAGAGGAATGGGTCTGGATGAGTTGCGGGTCGGTGTGGACTTGTTGGGCCGAAGGGCCTGTTTCCACACTGTAAGTAATCTAATCTAATCACCAACAGGATAAACAACTTCTGACAGAATCGTATGATTATGTATCAATTTTCTTTTGAATATTGCGAGGGCATTGTTCTAACAAACAGCGTTCTTGTCTTTTGCTCTTTCTTCTTTCAACTGACCTTACCGTGTAATTTGAGCTGAGATCAGAGTGACTTCCCTTTCAATCAAAGCAGGTCTTGACTGAGGGTGGAATCAATAACCCTGAGCAAAACTGTGGTTAATGGTAATTGTAGAAAATTCTGCACTGGAAATCGGAACAATGGAAAATACGGTCTCTGCAAGGTATCATCCAAGTTGCATGTCATTCTGACTAATTTATTCTTACTTCATTATCGGTTGTTAAAAATCTTGGAATGTCCCAACAACAGCTCTATGTGGATCTGCATTACTTGGATTGAAGAGGTTCAAGTAGGCAGCTCTCTGGCGCCATTTCCAGAGCTACTGGGGACGACAAATAAACTCTGCCCTTGCTCGTGCCTTCCAAAACCCTGGATGATTATGCCCTGTTTAAAAGAAAAACAAGATATCTTATGTTTGCACACTCTCATCTGAAGTTTCAGAAAGGTAAGACCTCGCTGGATGAGTATGATGCCAGTGACATCAGGAACATGACAAGACATTGATAACAATTGGAATCATTAATTCAGTTAGTTACTTACAGATAATTGATTGTGTGATGTCAGTGCCACTGAGTTCAACATTGTCATAATGCGTAATGGTAGTCATTCTCATATTTTTAAATTTTTCATTCATAACCAAATGCTCGAGAGCCAACAGAAATGGCAGCTTCACTGTTCCCTTTCAAATCAGACAAATATCCAATGTCCAAAAGACTAAGTAAGTTGAACGTGCTGGAAAACCTTAACAGGTTCTGAGTAGAGAGAAACAGATTTAACTTATTGAGCCGAATATGAGTTTTTCCCAATAGGGTAATATCAATCTTAATATTCCAACTCGGTTTCTCTCTCCAGATAGTGGCTCATCTGCACAGTTTTGCCACTGTTTTCTGTTTATATTACAAATTTGCATTTCGCGCAGTATTCCCTAGCACAGTGATTCATTGGGGGAGGGGGTGGGAGTGGCATGGTGTCTCAGTGGTTAGCACGACTGTCTGACAGTACCAGGGACCCAGTTTGGGGGAGGGGGCGGGGCCCTGTTTGGTGGGGGGGAAGGGGGCATGGTGTCTCAGTGGTTAGCACGGCTGTCTCACAGTACCAGGGACCGTTGACGGGGGAGGGGGAAGGGGGCATGGTGTCTCAGTGATTAACACGGCTGTCTCACAGCACCAGGGACCCGGTTTGGGGGGGAAGGGGGCATGGTGTCTCAGTGGTTAGCACGGCTGTCTCACAGTACCAGGGACCGTTAACGGGGGAGGGGGAAGGGGGCATGGTGTCTCAGTGATTAACACGGCTGTCTCACAGCACCAGGGACCCGGTTTGGGGGGGAAGGGGGCATGGTGTCTCAGTGGTTAGCACGGCTGTCTCACAGTACCAGAGACCTGGTTTGGGGGGAGGGGGAGGGTGCATGGTGTCTCAGTGGTTAACACGGCTGTCTCAAAGTACCAGGGACCCAGTTTGGGAGGGAGGGGAGGGAGACAGGGTGTGTCAGTGGTTAACACGGCTGTCTTACAATACCAGGGACCCGGTTTGAGAGGGAGGAGAGGGGGGCATAGTGTTTCACTGGATAGCATGGCTGTCTCACAATTCCAGGGACCCAGTTTGGGGGGGGGAGGGGGCATAGTGTCTCAGTGGTTAGCACGGCTGTCTCACAGTACCAGGGTCCCGGTTTGGTGGGGGAGTGGGAGGGGAAATTGTATCTCAGTGGTTAGCACAGCTGTCTCACAGTACCAGGATCCTGGTTTGGGGAGGAGGGGAAGGGGAGTATGGTGTCAGTGGTTAACATGGCTGTCTCACAGTTCAAGGGACCCAGTCTGGGAGGCAGGGGGAAGGTTACCACAGCTGTGTCACCGCACCAGGGACCTGGGTTGGGGGGAGGGGGAGGGGGGCGTGGTGTCTCAGTGGTTAGCACGACTATCTCACAGTACCAGGGACCCGGTTTGGGAGGGAGGGGAGGGCGGCATGGTGTCTCAGTGGTTAGCACGGCAATCTCACAGTACCGGGGACCACGTTTGTGGGGAGGGGGAGGGGGCATGCTGACCTAGTGGTTAGCACGCTGTCTCGCAGTACCAGGGACCCGGTTTGGGGGCGAGGGGAAGGGGGACATGGTGTCTCAGTGGTTAGCACGTCTGTCTCACAGTACCAAGGGCCCGGTTGGGGGGGAGTGGGAGAGGGGACATGGTGTCTCAGTGGTTAACACAGCTGTCTGCAGTACCAAGGCCCCGGTTTTGGGGGGGGGAACATGGTGTCTCAGTGGTTAACACGACTGTCTCACAGCACCAGGGGCCTGGTTGGGGGGGGGAGGAGGGCGAGGGGGGACATGGTATCTCAGGGGTTAACATGACAGTCTCAGTACCAGGGACCCCGTTTGGGGGAGGGGGAGGGGGAGGGGTCATGGTGTCTCAGTGGTTAGCACGGCAGTCTCACAGTACCAGGGACCCAGTTTTGGGGGGGAGGTGGAGGGGGCATGGTGTCTCAGTGGTTAACACGACTGTCTCACAGTACCAGGGACCAGGTTTGGCGGGGGTGGGGGGGCATGGTGTCTCAGTGATTAGCGCGGCTGTCTCACAGTACCAGGAACCTGGTTTGGGGGGAGGGGGGTATGGTGTGTCAGTGGTTTACATGACTGTCTCACAGTACCAGAGGCCCGGTTTGCTTTCACACTCAAGACTGTTTGTATTGAGTTTTCACATTCTCCCCCTGTCTGCAATTGTTTCCTCCAGGTGCCCAGATTCCTCCCACAGTCTAAAGACTTTCAGTGAATTGACCATGCTAAATTGCCCATCTAACACAATTCTGAATAAATGCAAACACACAGGTACCACAGACCTGTGGGGAAGAGAATTCCAACTCAAACGGTCCTTAGAGAATTTTTCCTTATCCCTGTTCCTATCGAGGTTGGAGAGTCATTGTATCTTTTTCTGGTCCTCCATCGGTCACGACACATTATCAGTGTAACCAAGTGTGTGATATGGCAAATGATATCAGTCTCAGACTGGATCAGGTACAGTGTCAGGAACATGTCAGGCATGTTTCATAAATTTGTAAAAATAATTAATCTAAAACAAAAGCAAAGTTCGTCAAAAAAAAAATGGAAAGATAAATGACACATAGTTTGGACATTGATGATATGTGTATCATTATTTATTTTCCTATAAATCTGAGACATACATACATTCGTCTGAAAACAAACAGAGAAAAAAGTCTCTGCAGAATATTAGTTTGGAAGAGTTTTGTCCAGATAATAGTTAATTTCATGTCAAAAGGAAAATTGAGATTGTCGCAATTGTCATTCTGCCTCACAGATGCTGCTGGCAATAGGGGTTCTTCCTGGAATACTTGTACTTGGCTGAATTCCCTTCTCTGCTGGCAGTGGTTAGATTCCAATGAATCCTCAAAAGGAACCCTCCATGAGTGGGAAAGATGACTGATGGATTTTCTGTTCTCTCTTAAAGAGGCATACGGTGTGTTAGATTTTATTTGTCGAGCGATTGAGTTCCGGAGCCGTAAAGTCATGTTGCAACTATACAAGACGCTGGTGCGACCACACTTGGAATATTGTGTATAATTCTGGTCCCCATATTATAGGAAGGATATGGAATCATTGGAAAAGTTGCAGAGGAGATTTATCAAGATGTTGCCTGGTTTGGAGGGATGGCTGAGACGGGATTTGATAGAGACATACAATATGATCAGAGGATTAGATCGAGTAGACAGTGAAAGTCTTTTTCCTAGGATGATGATGTCAGCTTGTACGAGGGGGCATAATTACAAATTTAGGGGTGATAGATTTAAGACAGATGTCAGAGGCAGGTTCTTTATGCAGAGAGTGGTAAGGGCATGGAATGCCCTATCTGCTAATGTAGTCAACTCATCCACATTAGGGAGATTTAAACAATCCTTAGATAAGCACATGGATGAATTTAGGATAGTGTCGGGGGACGAGCTGAGAATAGTTCACAGGTCGGAACAACATCAAAGGCCGAAGGGCCTGTTATGCGCTGCATTGTTCCATGTTCTATGTTCTATATGTTACTGTCGAGATGAACATGTAAAGCGATGGAGCAATGGTTGTGGCTTCTCAGACAAGTTACATTTTCTACCTCTCTGAGCTGAAACATATATTAATGTTACCCGAACACCAATGTGAGCCATGTAATGTCTGGTTAAACATTCCCCTGATTGCATACTCCATCCCTGTTATCTGCTCCATTTAGGAGTTATTTGTAATTTATCATTTGAAAATATTTTTATATGTGGCTTCATAATTACTGTACAATAAATTCATGTCTTCAAAATACTGTTAAAATGAATATATTGTTTTATTAAATTAAATCCTTAGTTTTATTCTCTCATTCCTCAGCTACGCCCAGTACACTCTCCTCAGGGCCCTTTATGGTTCAATGTGAACATCTCGTATTCTCAGGCCTGAAGTGCCCTGACTTTGTAGAGGCCATGAGGGGCATGAATATGGTTACTTTCCAAGGCCGGAGGAGTCCAAACCAGAGGGCATAGATTTAAGGTGAGAGGGGCAAGATTAAAAAACACCTGAGGGAGTAACTTTCTCACACAGAGGGTAGTGTGTGTATGGAATGAGTTGGCAGCAAAAGTGATGGAGGCTGGTACAGTTACAACATTTAAGAGGCAATGAATGGGCATGTGAATAAGAATTTAGAGGAATATGGGTCTAATGCTGGCAAAGAGTACTACATCAGATTGGAATATCTGGTCGGTGCAGATAAACTGGACTGAAGGGTCTGTTTCCGTGCTGTATGACACTATGATTCCATCAGGCCTTCGTTATGGCAAAGAGTAAAGTGAAACATCAGTGAAAAGCTTTTAAAACAATTGCATATTTTTCTTTCAGTATAGGGGTTCATTACTAGACACAATACATCAGATGTAGTCTCAGCATTGTCATGTACAAATGCAGTAATAAATCCTAACGATTATACCCAATAGCCTTTGCATAAAACAGCAAGATTCGATCCCCTTTTCTAATTATTGGCTGAATCTGCTGACTAGGTTTATGTGGTTCATGTACCAGAATGCACTAATCCTTCTACACCAATGAGTTCTGCGATTTTCTCTCCAATTAAGTAGGTTACTTCTATTTTCTCTGTTCAACACAGCACTGACTTCTCTTAACCCACATTATGCTGTTTCTGCCAAAGTTTTGCTCACTAACCTCCCCGTCTGTATCCCATTGCAGAGTCTCCATGTCCAGTTAAATGACTATCTTGGTGAATGAGCTAACTGAGCTCCACTCCAATCAGTCCCCTCATCCATGTCATTGGTATAGATCGTAAATAGTTGATAATCTCACACTGATCCCCGAGGAACTCCACAGAGTTACAACTTTACAACCTTAATATCCCGACTGTTTATTCCATGATAGTTAACCAGGTTGCCCCTGTTGTTGGGCAGCAGGCTAGAAAGGTTGGATGGCCTCATCCTACACTGCGTAATGTACTTAGTGAGTTGAATGACTTCAATCTATTCATGCGTAAATCCTTAGATGGCAGAATGGTCTCCTTCTGTCTCATTATAACGATGCTGACTGGCTGAATGGGATCTTTCTTTACCTCTGTAACATTACGGAGTGCTGGAGAGATCAACACATGGGTTAGGAGCAGCAGCTGGCCATTCAGCCCCTTGAGCCTGCTGCACCATTCAGAATGTGCATTGTTGATGTGATTGTAACTAAACATCATTTTCCTGTTTGTTCCCAATAAACATGGATTCTCCAGTTCATCAAATTTCTATGGAACTCAACCTTGAGTGTTTTCTGTTATCTAGTTTTCACTGCTCCCTAGGGATGAGAACACCGCAGATTACACAACCCTAAAGAGAAAGGAGCATCCCAGTCTCAGTCTGAAATGGGAAGGTCCTTATTCTCAAAATGTGCTCCCCTCAAACCAATCACCACTCTTTTGATGTATAAGGAGTCGACAGTTAGAAACAGATATTGACCACTCAGCCCCTCAAACCTGCCCACATTCCCATTAACTCTCCTAAACCAAATACTTATCAAATTCAGTCTCCACTGACCTCGTGGAAACACAATTTCAGAAAAGATATATGAGCAATGAACACTGGAACAGAATGAGGCCATTCAGCCCATCTTTTCTGCCATGACTTTTGATCACGGCTAAAATATTTCTGAACCCCATTCTCCTGCCTTCTCCGACTAGCCAATGATAACTTATTAATTAAAAACTAATTAATTTTCCCTGCGCATTCTCCCTGTGTCTGCGTGGGTTTCCTCCGGGTGCTTCGGTTTCCTCCCACAATCCAAAAAAAATGTGCAGATGAGGTGAATTGGCCATGCTAAATTGCCTGTAGTGTAAGGTGAAGGGGTAAATGTAGGGGAATGGGTCTGGGTGGGTTGCGCTTCGGTGGGTAGGTGTGGCCTTGTTGGGCCTAAGGGCCTTTTTCCACGCTGTAAGTAATCTAATAAACTAATCTAAAAAAATGTATATATCCCTGTATTAAAGATCGTATGTGCCTGTATATGGGGTTATGTTTATGTGTTTGTGTGTAAATGTCCATATATACGTGCGTATCTCTGTGGGCAAGTAGTATGTGTGTTAGTGTCAGTATCCCAGTTTGTGTGTACCTCTGTCTGCATCTCTGTGCAAAGGTTTTTTTAAAGTAAATAGATTGAACTTGGAATCAAAGTCTCCCTCCTCCTCGCTCTCCATCTGTCCCTGTTGTTCATAGAGTTCATAGAATCGCTACAGTGTGGAAATAGGCCCTTCAACCCAACAGGTCCACACTGACCTTTTGAAGCGTAACCCACCCCCAGACCCGTTCAAATGTTACCCAAGCTTACCCATGAATAATGCCCCGAACCTACACATCACTTGGCACTATGGACAATTAAGCATGTCCAATTCACCGAACATCCAAAACCTTGTTCTGTGGGTGGAAACCAGAGCACCCAGTGGAAACCCACGCAGACACGACGAGAATGTGAAACTCCACACAGACAGTCGCCTGAGGGTGGACACGAGCCCGGGTGCCTGGTGCTGTGAGGCAGCAGTGCTCGCCTCTGAGTTTTGTGATTAGATTCGTACAATACCTCCCTCTGCTGGACTACCCGCACCACTGCATCGGTGGCACAGTTTTTAACTCTGAGAAGATAATAAATCCTTTGCTGTGAATCTGTCAAATTGCATGGCCGTTTGATTTTTCAAATAATATCTTTGGAAGCATAGAGCAGTTTTGTCTGATACTAAACGATGTTGTTCCTGCGTCATTACCAACACTACTCGACCTTTTTTGGGACTTTTCAATACTTTCTCACATAATTTTTAAGCATTGCAAGTCACAGAATGAGAAATCAATTAATATCATCTCCTGACAAAATGGTTCACTCGGAGGTGAGCATTTCTATTCTAACAGGCCCAAGTATATTTTCAACCCTCCACCTATCAGCATTGTGTGTGAGTGTGTGGGGGGATGGGGGGGTGGAGGGGATTGGAGGAGAAGGTGTATGTGTTCATGGTGTTGTCAGTTTGATTGGTGCTGTGAGATGCTACCCTCTCTCCTTCCCAGACTGAATCCTCGAAGTTTATCACCCTCTGCCACTGTCACTGCAGTAGGGTGGGGAGGCGAGCTGATGGAGAGATTGTCTAATTTTAAACTACACAGAGACTGTCAGACCTGCACCCACGAACAGATACCCACATAGTCAAACACAGACACACAGGCAAAGGGGGTGGGGTGGGTTGAGGGAAATGGATATCGGGCACTCCACCACCGGGCTTCACTCTTTGTGTCCTATTCCGAGCTGTTTGTCCGGGAATAGGAGACGGTGAAGGATGGAGTAAGGGTGAGAGTGGTGACCCTGCTGTTAGTGCTGATGTGGGTGGGGGGAGATGGTGACGTGTCCAAAGGGAGTCAGTCAACAGTGTTGTATCCATCCATTGTTATTAGTGAGGGAGATATAGTGGAGGGGAAAGAAAAATAGAGAGAGAGAGAGAGATGGTGCTGCATGCTAGATGGTGAGCCCAGACCATGCTCGCTGTGTCTAGTGGTGTAGCCCCCGCTGGGAAGAGAATGGTCCCCCTCTGTACTAGCCCATCCACCAGAACCTCCGTGCCCCTGTCAACAAACCATGGTGTAATTCCCCCTTATATGCCATGGCCAGGATGAATTGTGCAGGGCAGTGCCAACCTGAGAAAGCTCAACCATGTGCCCATTGGCCTGTTAAAGACAGCACCAGTGCCAGGGATCTCGGAATACAAAGGGGCATGCGGGTGATGGTGATTACATCCAACTTTGATGGGTGGGGGAATCGGGCAGGTATTGAATGAGAGGGACACCATGGGGTGGGGTGGGTAGTTAATGAGGTGACACCGATAAGATAGCACGAGGAATCTAGCTCAGCATCGTGCAGACAATCCCTCTGTCACACTCAATGAAAATGGCATTGAGACAAATTATTGTTCGATTCAAACCAATGAGTCGAAGACTCTGCTGACCCCAATCCCAGTTACAACGCTGCAGCTGCTTGACCAATGCACTCCATCACAGAGAAGGAGCTAAACGTCACTTACCCTTGGGACATAAGGCAGTAGGGAGGGGGTTGCTGAGGTATCAGTGGGGGAGCACTTTATGGCAAGTCATTATAATTCTATTAGTTTTAAAATAGAGATGGAAAAGGATGAACCACGTCTAAAACTTTAAGTTCTAAATTGTTGAAAAGCCAATTTTGATGATATCAATCAAGAATTTTCCAAAGTCGATTGGGATATATATTCGCAGAGAAGGGGGTCAGTTGGGAAGTGGGAAGCCTTCAAAAATGAGATGTCAGGTGTACAGAGACGCTATGGCCCTGTTAGGGTGAAGGGTTACGCTGGTACGTTTAAGGAATGCTGGAGGATTGGAGACTTTGAGGTTCTGGTCACGGATAAAAGGGAAGATTATATGTCAGGTATAGACAGCAGGAATTGAGGGTTGTTTTCTTAATTCATTCACGGAATGAAGGCGTTCCTGGCTAGGCATGCATCTATTACCCATCCCTAATTACCCAGAGGGCAGTTAGCAGTCAACCACATTGCTGTGGGTCTGGAGTCACTTGGAGGCCAGACCAGGTAAGAATGGCAGTTTGTTTCCTTAAAGCGTGTCAGTGAACCAGATCGATTTTTCCATCAATCGGAATGGTCATCATTAGCCTCTTAATTCCTGATTTAAAGTGATTCACTAGAAGAGTCGGAAGGCAACGAGAGTACACTTGAGGGAAATTTGGAGCATAAAAAAGGGACATGTGATAGCTTTGGCAAATAGAGTTAAGAAGACTCCAAAGGAATTCTACAAATACGTCAAGGACAAAAGGGTAACTGTGGAGAGAATAGGACATCCTTAAAGATCAGCAAAGCTGCCCATATGAAGAACCACAAGAAGTGGGGTAGGTACTAAACGAATATTTTGTATCAGTATTTACTGTGCAGGAAGATATGGAAGCTAGAGAAATTGGGAAATAAGTAGTGACGTCTTGGAAAGTGTCTGTATTACAGAGGAGCTGCTGGAGGTCTTAAAACATGCAAAGCCAGGAAAATATCCTGGTTTTTATTCGATGTGCGCTAGAACTCTGTGGGAAACTAGGGAAGTGATTGTTGAGCTGAAAATGTATTGCTGGAAAAGCGCAGCATGTCAGGCAGCATCCAAGGAGCAGGAGAATCGACGTTTCGGGCATAAGCCCTTCTTCAGGAATCATTTTCAGCTCTGATCTCCAGCATCTGCAGTCCTCACTTTCTCCTCCAAGTGTTTGCTGGGCACCTTGATATCATTAATAGCCACAGGTAAAATGTCAGAAGACTGGAGGTTGGCTACGTGGTGCCACTACTTAAAAGATTTAAGAAAGGTAATAAGGAAAAGTTAGTGAGCATGGTGGATCATTAGTGGTGGGTAAATTGTTGGAGGGGATTATGAGTCATTGGATTTTCACGCATTTTGAAAGGTAACGACTGATTAGGGATGGTCAACATGTCTTTGTGCAAGCAATCTTGTGTCTCACTGACGACTGAGATTTTTTTGAAGAAGCAACTAAAAGATTGAGATTGAGATTGTCGATATGGACTTCAGTAAGGCGTTGAATAACATTGTGCATGGTCATCTGTTTATCAAGGTTGGTTTATATGAAAGCCACGTGGATACAAACCTGGCTCAAAATTAGGAGGCAGAGGGTGGTGGTAGAGGGTTGCAATATCCTGGCAAAGGTTTGCAATGCTCCCCATGCTGTGCAGAAATTCCAGTTTATCGAGTTATCCACTAGCATGGCCTACACAGCTCTCCATATTAACCGTTCTATTACCCCAGTTAATGGTGTCTGGGCTGGTTCTGTGAAGCAGATTCAGAATTTGAGGCAATGGAGCACTCTAGCGGATATGGCAATGTCTCCATTCAATGTTTGCTTTCTTGGAGTTGGACCGACCATTGAGTCACTTATCCCGTTATTCCAAACCCCCCATCTCCTTATCCACATTTTCAGCAAGTTATCAGTTAATAAATTATTTGTTTTTTCTGTATTTTTCCCTGGCCTTAGTTTTTGACTTCCTCTTGTATCGATTGCTGGTATTGTGAAGCTCAGAAACATTGAAATGCTGTGTGTCAGGCTGTTGTTCACTTCCCGATGTGTCCCATGTCGTGTTCCATGGACAGGGGTGTTCCAGCAGCTCTGACTCACTCGTTTGAAACTTGGCAAGGGCCTGCCCATGGAAAGCCTCTGTTTATCTCTCTCAGTTGATCGTGCGGTCAGTAACACGAGGAAAATCCTGGAGTATAATTGTAAAGGACCAGGCATCTAACTTGTAGCTGAGGGGCTTCAGATTGACTCCTGTTATTGAAAAGGTAGTGGAGGGGCTGGGGAAGGTTTGCTGGACGTTGTGCTGTGAGCTGCATCAGACATTCAGGGAGAACAGAGGATTTGCTGACCCAACTCTGGATGGAGCATGGGGACTGTAGTTACTGCATCTGTGTCTGTAACATGAACAACAAATGGAGCAGAGTCTGCAGAGAGGTGACGCTCTGAAAACACGGAGAGAGTGTGTGTGGGGAAAGGGATTTGCTATATCTGTCTGTGTTTTCGCTTGGACAAGCACATACTCTCACCCTCACCCTTACATACACTGATGCACACTCTTCCTATCTGCTCCACACACACACATTCTCACTCTCCCTCTCTCACATGCACACACGCGCACTCCACTCTGTCACACGCAACAATGCACACACAGCCTCTCTCTCTCACTCGCGCACTCGCACACATACTCCCCCTCACTCTCTCTTACGTACACACAGTGTCTCTCTCTCTCGCTCTCCTTCAAACAGACACGCCCCACTTTCCTGCATATGCACACACATGTATGCATATATAAATCTGCGGGATGAACTTGCATTTGAATTTGCAGATGCATTTTATTGTTTTCAAAATACGTACAATTTATAGACAGCCAGTTAATGTGATATTGTATAAACTCCTACTTTGTAAATAAAACCAGTCTGCCTCCAGGTGAAGACACAGACAGGGTCCAAACAAGGTCTCATGCTTAGAATACATTGTCTGACTGCAAGTGCTACTTCATTTACATCGATAGTACCTGAAGGTATCTCCAGGCAGTGACTTGAAATAAATTCTGCGATTTGCATATTAATCAATCAAACTCGCACTTCCATTCTAATTGATGAAGTATTTAAGTGCCATCTTAGGTGTGTGGACAATTCATGTGCATAAGTTGTACAACCCTTCGATCTTTCCCTTATAGCTTCTGTGTTTCAGGTCTTCCTATCTCTCTTACACTTGATAAAGGAGCAGAGCAATGAAAGCTTGTGTTTTAAAATAAACCCATTGGACTCTCACCTAGTGTCGTTTTATTTTTGACCTTGTCCAACCAAGTCCAAAACCAGAGACTCCATATCATGGTTTTTACTGGTTAGCTAATCCTCTCCCCCAACAAGTAAATTGTTTCTAACCCCATGTGTTATTGTCTTGCATAATAATCTTTTGCGAGGTACGTTATGCACTGATGTCTGGAAGTCCAGATATAATACATCTGTAGGATCCCCATTATCCACCTTGCTTGTTATGTTTTTTTTAAAGAAATTTAGTCAGATCATTCAAACATGATTTATCCTTCATAAAACTATGTTGACTGTGCTGGATTGTGGCTTGACTTTGGAAATCTCCTGTTATTACTTCCTTCTAAACGGATTCTAACAATTTGTCTTCAATCCCAATAGTTTTCTTACTACTTTTCATTCCCGAGTAAAGCTGGTTTTTCGAAGTCCTTCCCTTTCTATAACCTCGTCATTCTCTTTCACAATTCCCGTGTAACAGACACGAGGCTGTAAAATATCTGCTCCAATTGCTGTGTAAGAGGCATTAGTAGCTGATTGGACTCATTCTGTTCCTGCTTTGCACACTTGCTGGGCTGAATGTCCTCCTGGCTTTCCTACATGACAGTCTCAATGGACTTGCATGTTCTGCTCCTGTTCCTGACCAAACCACTCAAGATCTCAATGTCCACTTCCTGTTGCTCAATGACAGATGTGGGATCTTATCGAATCTCCCTGTTCAAATGTCACTTTTCAAGGGCTGAAATACGTAGGCAAGTTGTGTTGCCCACACTGGGTAGCTCAGTGGTTAGCACTGCTGCTACACTGCACCAGAGATCCCAGTTCAATTTAAGTCTCCAGTTTGCTCCCACAGTCCCAACATGTGCAGGTAAGGTGGATTGGCCACGCTACATTACCCATAATTTCCGGGGATGTGGAGGCTAGGTGCATCAGTCATGGAAAATGCCAGGTTATAAAGATTGGGTGGGGGGGATTGGATGGGATGATCTTCGGAGGATCAGTGTGGAGTCGATGAGTCAAATGGAATGCTTCCGCACTGCAGGGATTCTATGATTAACACCTTCGTTTCAGAAATCATTTGAAGGAACAATCTTTGAGTTCATTCCAACATCCTTTCCTCAGTGAGGAGATTAAATCTGTGTGCACTACTCCAGATGTGATCTCATTAAGACACTGTACGCAGCAGGAACACTTTACCAGCCTTCTGTTAGGTTCCCACTCAGGTTAGAGCTGTCGCAGCTGCCTGGGGAAATACACAGTTTTGTTGAAAGATCATTGTGCTTCTTTACTCCACCAGCATAACGGGCGATCTGGTGATCATGTCACAATGACACTTGAGAAGAACAGGTAAGGTGTGGCGAGATGATATCAATGTTGAGATATGCCTCGCCAAACATCTCGTCTGAATCTACCATTAACCTCACCAGAGCCCACGTCACTCAGAATCTGGTAAGGTGGAGCTGAGAAACAGCAAGGAGAAGCAAACATTGGTGAGAGTTATATATCAAAGTCAAAATTGCGGTACAAATGTTTATGGTCCAAAACAGGAAATTAGACATACAAGTTTGTGGGTGCTGTCGTAATAATGGCCAGCTTCCGGTTATATCTAAAGAGTGTTAACCCAAGTAAATGTTAATGCTGGGAAAAATGGATTTCATGAGCGTCTATGAGATGGGTTGCTTTAATGATATGTTGAACACCGAGCTAGAGATCAGGCTGTTCTGGAATTGGTGATGTGTGATCAGAGGAGTTAATTGAAGACTTTGTTGTAAAGAAGCTTTTGGGAATAGTGATCTAAATATTTTGTAGTTAAATGACATCCGAATACAAAGCAGTTTTTTTTCTTACATTACTAATACATACCTGAGTAATGCAAGCCATTAAGACACAAGGATAAAGTTGGCTTCAGTGAATTTGAAAAGTACATTAAAATTATTTAATGAAAGACAGGCAATGTCTCTTATTTATACAAACACTATAAGGTCTATAAGGACATTTTCGAGATTAATCCCTCAGATGGCAAGATTGTCTGATGTGGGAACTCACCTGTGTTCCAGAGAGTTTCAGAGAATGAGAGGTGATCGAAATGAAACTTTAAGAACATCACACAGATGAGAGGGACGAGCATGGGCATTGACAAGTGAGAGCAATATTAGCGAGAATCCCAAGATATTCCACAAGAACATCAAGGAGAACAGAATAACCAGGGAATAAATAGGGCCCATTAGACATCAAGGGGACAATCTGTGTGTGAAGCTGGAGAACATTGATAGGGTGTGACATGAGAGCTTCATATCCGTTTTACTTGGAGAAAAATAAGGCAGGTACATACTTAAAGAAAACCGGACTGGGAAGCTCTTGAGCCGATTGATATAAGATGCGAGCAGAAAATGCTGGTTTTGGCTGGTATAAAATTGGTCAAGTTCCCACATCTGGAAGAATTGTATCATAGGCTGCAGTGGGGGACAAGGGAGGAAATGCCCTGACTCGAAAGTCTTAATAGAATCTGGTCACAGGGGAGTTGCCAGAATAATGGAGAGCACCCTTTACAGAAAGGGTTGGTGCAGGTAGACCAGGAAACTATAGATCAGTGAGTATTAGATCTGTTTCAGGGAAACTATTTGGGGAAAACAGGGAAGGAGATAATTGATCTTCATTGAGAGAGGCAATGATTGATCAGGGATCGTCAGCTTGAAGTTGTCAGAGGGTGGTCATGCCAAATGATTTTTATTGATTTTTTTCGAGGAGGTCGTTTATATGTTTTCTTTTTCAGCAACACTTTTGACAAAGCCTCCCATGCGAAACTGATAAAGAAAGTACAATCTCATGGTATCAAGGGTGACTTGGCAAGTGACATTCTTAGAGGCAGGAGAAAGAGTGTGGTGGGAGAAGGATGTTTGTGTGTCTGGAGACAAGTGTCCCTGGTGTACCCCAGTGATCAGTGCTGTGTCCCTTACTCTTTGTGTATTCATAAATGATGTAGATGTGAATGTGGAGAGGGTGAGGAGTGTGTGATTAGTAAGTGTATCTTTGACACAAAAATTGGCCAGGTGGTTGGCAGTGAGGGGGGAAGGTCTTATGTTACAGGAAGATACAGATGGAATGGTCAGATGGACAGATCAATGGCAGATGGAATGTAACCCTGATAAATATGAAGTGATGCACTTTGGATGAAGGAACCAGACAGGAGAGCATTCAATGAATGGCAGCACATTAGAAAGCTCAGAGGGTGCTTCTCCACACATTCCTGAATGTGACTGGGCAGGGTAATAGGTTAGTTCAGAAGGAATTGGGAATAGTAAATAGCCTTTACTCATCGGGACATAGATTATAAGAGCTATACAGGACTTTGGTTCGGCCAAAATAGAATACTGTGTGGAGTTCTGGGAGCCACATTACAGGAAGGATGTGCTTGTACTGGAGGGGGTGCAGAGGAGATTCACCACGATGTTCCCTGGGATGGAGCATATCAGCTATGGAGAGAGGCTGGATAAGCTCGGGTTGTTTACTTTGGAGCAGAGAAGGCTGAGGGGGACCTGATTCAGAAGGATATGATTATGAGGGGCATGGATAGGGTGGATAGACAGCAGCTGTTCCTTTTAGTCATAGGGGCAAAAACAGGGGAACACACTTTTAAAGTGAAGGGTTTGAGGATTAGAGAGGACTTGAGGATTGTTCTTCAGGCAGTTGAATGTACTTCCTGAGAGGCGAATTGTTATGGTAACCACAAAACAGCTAAATAGGACTTGGACGAGCGCTTGAAGTGGCATAACATTCCCGGCTACAGGTCTTATGTAGGAGAGTGGGACTACTGTAGACTGTTCTGTATTTCTGACGGTACAAAGACTATGCTCCTATGGTTGTATTGTGTGGACATGAATTAATGGGTTTCTGAAGAGAATATTACAAGAATTTCCAAGGAGGGTGTCTGTAAACAGGAAAGTGGCTTGAAGTGTGTATACTTCAATGCAAGAAGTATACGAAATAAGGTAGGTGAACTTGCAGCGTGGGTTGGTACCTGGGACTTCGATGTTGTGGCTATTACGGAGACATGGCTAGAACAGGGACAGGATTGGCTGTTGCAGGTTCCAGGATTTAAATGTTTTAGTAGGGTCAGAGGTGGGGGTAAAAGAGGCGGAGGTGTGGCATTGCTTGTCAAAGATAGTATTACAGTGGTGGAAAGGACGATGGATGAGGACTTGCCATCTGAGGTAGTTTGGGCTGAGGTTAGGAATAGGAAAGGTGAGGTCACCCTGTTAGGAGTCTTTTACAGGCCTCCTAATAGTCCTAGAATCATTGAAGAAAGGATAGGGAAGGTGATTCAGGAGATGAGTGACAGTAATAGGGTGGTTGTTATGGGGGACTTTAACTTTCCTGATATTGATTGGGAAAGCTATAGCTCAAGTTCGTTAGATTGGTCAGTGTTTGTTCAATGTGTGCAGGAGAGTTTCCTGACACAATATGTCGACAGGCCAACAAGAGGTGAGGCCATACTGGATTTGGTTCTGGGTAACGAACCAGGCCAGGTGTTAGAGTTAGAGGTAGGTGAACACTTTGGGGATAGTGACCATAATTCGGTGATTTTTACTCTCGTGATGGAGAGGGATAAGTGTGTACTACAGGACAAGAGTTATAGCTGGGGTCAGGGAAATTATGATGCGGTGAGGCATGACTTCGGATGTGTGGCTTGGAAAAGTAGACTCCAAGGCAAGAGTGTAAATGATATGTGGAGCTTGTTCAAGGAGCAACTATTGAGTGTCCTTGATAATTATGTACCTGTCAGGCAGGGAGGAAAGGGTCATGCGAGGGAGCCGTGGTTTAATAAGGAATTGGAATCCCTTGTTAAATGGAAGAGGGCGGCCTATCTCAAGATGAGACGTGAAGGTTCAATTGGGGCGATTGAGAGTTATAGGGTAGCCAGGAAGGACCTGAAGAGAGAGCTAAGAACAGCAAGGAGGGGACATGAAAGGTCCTTAGTCGGTAGGATTAGGGAAAACCCTAAGGCTTTCTATAGGTATGTTAGGAATAAAAGAATGACTAGGGTAGGAATAGGTCCAGTCAAGGATAGTAGTGGGAAGTTGCGTGTGGAGGCGGAAGAGATTGGGGAGACACTGAATGAATACTTTTCTTCAGTATTTACTCAGGAACAGGGCATTGTCGTCGATGTGAATACTGAGTCACAAATAAGTAGAATGGATGGCTTTGAGGTATGTAGAGAAGAGGTGTTGGAAATCCTGGAAAAGGTGAAAATAGATAAGTCCCCTGGGCCTGATGGCATTTATCCTAGGATTCTCTGGGAAGCAAGGGAGGAGATTGCAGAGCCATTGGCCTTGATTTTTATGTCCTCTTTGTCTACTGGAGTAGTGCCAGAAGACTGGAGGATAGCAAATGTGGTTCCCTTGTTCAAAAAGGGGAGTAGGGATAACCCTAGTAACTATAGGCCGGTGAGTCTCACTTCTGTTGTGGGCAAAGTCTTAGAGAGAATTGTAAGGGATAGGATTTATGCACATCTGGATAGGAATAATGTGATCAAGGATAGTCAGCATGGTTTTGTGAAGGGCAGGTCGTGCCTCACAAACCTTATTGAATTCTTTGAAAAGGTGACGAAGGAGATTGATGAGGAGAAAGCGGTAGATGTGGTATATATGGATTTTAGTAAGGCGTTTGACAAGGTTCCCCATGGTAGGCTACTGCAGAAAATACGGAGATATGGCATTGAGGGTGAGTTGGAGGTTTGGATTAGGAATTGGCTGGATGGAAGAAGACAGAGGGTAGTAGTTGATGGCAAAGTTTCTTCATGGAGTGCCGTCACTAGCGGTGTTCCGCAAGGATCTGTTTTGGGACCATTGCTGTTTGTCATTTTTATAAATGACCTGGAAGAGGGGTTAGAAGGTTGGGTGAGCAAGTTTGCGGATGATACGAAAGTCGGAGGAGTTGTTGACAGTGAGGAAGGATGTGGCAGGTTACAGCAGGATATAGAGAAGCTGCAGAGCTGGGCAGAAAGGTGGCAAACGGAATTCAATGTAGCTAAGTGTGAGGTGATTCACTTTGGGAAGAATAACAAAAAGATGGGGTACTGGGCTAATGGTCGGATACTTGGTAGTGTGGATGAGCAGAGGGATCTTGGTGTCCATGTACACAGATCTCTGAAGGTTGCCACCCAGGTAAATAGTGCGGTGAGGAAGGCATATGGCGTACTGGCTTTTATTGGTAGAGGAATTGAGTTCCGGAGTCCTGAGGTCATGATGCAGTTGTATAAGACTCTGGTGCGGCCGCATCTGGAATATTGTGTGCAGTTTTGGTCGCCATACTATAGGAAGGATGTGGAGGCACTGGAACGGGTGCAGAGGAGGTTTACCAGGATGTTGCCTGGTATGGAAGGAAGATCGTATGAGGAAAGACTGAGACACTTGGGGCTGTTTTCATTAGAGAAAAGAAGGTTTCGGGGTGACTTGATTGCGGTGTACAAGATGATTAGGGGGTTAGATAGGGTTGACAGTGTGAACCTTTTCCCGCGTATGGAGTCGGGTATTACAAGGGGGCATAGCTTTAAATTAAGGGGGGGGTAGATATAGGACTGAAGTTAGGGGTAGGTTCTTGACTCAGCGAGTCGTAAGTTCATGGAATGCCCTGCCAGTAGCAGTGGTGGACTCTCCCTCTTTATGGGCATTTAAGCGGGCATTGGATAGGTATATGGAGGATAGTGGGTTAGTATAGGTTAGGTGGGCTTGGATCGGCGCAACATCGAGGGCTGCGCTGTATTCTTCTATTAATTATTAGGGTGAACTATCAATGGAAAAGGTAAGAGAAAATAAGTGCAGCTTCCTTGCAGTCTGAACCCAGAGGAAGGAGAATAGAGAACAGAGCAATAGCAGAACTATGAAACAATTTCTTCAGTTATGTCTTCACAGAAGAAAACAAATCAAATCTTCCCAGCAAGACTGTAAAGCCTACGTCTCGAGACAAAAAGAATGAATTTAATAAATAAATGCTTTGGGAGAAGTTTTTGGGACTGAATGTATGGTTGAATTTAGAATCGAGGTGGAAGGTGAGAAGAGTAAAGTCCAATACCAGGGTACTGTGCTTAAACAAAGTAGACAACAATAGGATGAGGGAGGAGTTGCCTAAAGTTGAATGGAAGGAAATACTTTATGGTGGAACCATTTATAAACAGTGGGTGGCTTTCAAAGCAATTTTCCTAAGTGCTCAGCAACAGCATATAACAGTGAAATGGAAGGACAGTAGGAAAAAGGGTAATCTGCCATGAATGTCTCAGGAAATAAGAGAGACTATCAAATTAAAATGAATGGTATAAATAATAGCAAAGACCAGTGGGAAACTAGAAGATTGGGAAATCTTTAAAGATCAAAAGAGCAACAAAAAAGAACTACCAAGAAACATAAGATAGATTATGAGAGCAAACTACCTCAGAATATAAAGACCGATAGCAGAAGATTCTATAAATACAGAAAACGAAGAGTGGCTCACATAAACATTGGTCCTTGAGAGGGCGAGAAGGGGGATTCAATGAGGAAATGGCCGAGGAATTGAATAGATATTTAGTCGGTCTTTACAGTGAAGGACACCAATAATGTGCCAGTAATTGTCAAAGGGTGGAAAGTAGGTGAGGACCTGGAAACAACCATTTTCACTGGAGAGATAGTGTTGAGCAAGCTAATGGATCTAAAGGTAAATAAGTCTCCAGAACCTGATGGAATGCATCCCAGAGTACTAACTGAGGTGTTGGGAGAATTATCAAATGCATTTGTGGAAACGTTTCTAAATTCACTGGACTCTGATGCTGTTCCAGCAGGTTCGAAAACAGGAAATCAGACACCACTGTTTCAAAAGGGAAGTAGGAAAAAAGTGGCGAATTGTAGACTTGTTAGCCTAACATGTGCAGTGGGGAAAATACGTCAATATGTAAACAAGGAATAAATAGCATGCATCTATATAGAAAGTGTCCCTTTGGACAGACATAGCATCAGTTCATGAAAGACAGGTCATGCTTAACTAATTTACTGGAAATCTATGAAGACATTATGACCATTCGGACCCAGTAGATGTGGTGTACCGAGATTTACAAAAGGCATTCGGCACAGTGCCGTCAAGAAAGTTGCTTCATAAGGTAAAAATGTGTGGCATTACCGGTAATGCATCAACACGGATAGAGGATTGGTTAACTAACAGGAAGCAAAGAGTGGGAATAAATGAGTGATTTCTGGTTACTGAACAGTGACTAGAAGTGTGCCTCTGGGATCGGTGCTGGGACCGCAATTATTCACATTTTACATGGACGGTTTGGAGTTGGGGGACCACGTGTAGCGTCTCAAAGATTGCAGATGATACTAAAATGAGTGACAGAACAAAATGTGCAGAGGACTGATAAACTTTACAACGGGACATAAATAGTTAAGTGAGTGGGCAAAGGTCTGGCAGATGGAGTACAATTATAATAAACGTGAAATCATCCATTTTGGTAGGAATACCAGTTAAAAAAGAGACTATTATTTACAGGGCAAAAAATGCTGCATGCATCTGTGCAGAAGGACCTGGATGCCCTTATGCATAAATCACAGAAGTTGGCCTGCAGGTGCAACAAGTAATTAACAAGGCGAATGGAATTGTGTCCTTCATTGCGGAAAGGATTAAGTTTAAACACAGGGAGCTTATGTTGCAGCTGTACAGGATGCTGAGGAGGTCACACCTGCAATACTGTGTGCAGGTTTGGTCTCCCTACTTGAGAAAGGATGTCCTGGCTACAATGGATGCAGAGAAGTTTCGCTAAATTGGTTCTGGAGTTGAGGGGTTGGCGTATGAGGAGGGACTGAGTGGACTGGAATTATATATTGATTGCAATTTGAAATAATGACGGAGCATCTGATAGAAGCATAAATGATTATGAAGGGAATAGATAAGAGAGAAATAGCGAGGATTTTCCTGTAGCAGGCGAAACTTGGACAAGAGGGCAAAATCTCAAAATTAGGTGGTGCAGATTTAGGACTGAATTGAAAAGGAACTTCTTGATCAAGAAGGTTGTGAAATTCCCTGCCCGGTGAAATAGTTGAGGCTTTATCATTGAATGTTTTTTGCAGGTCAGATAGATAATTTTTTGAGCATTAAAGGAATAAAAGGTTATGGAGAGCGCCCAGGAAAGTGGAGCTGAGGCCATGTAATGATCAGCCATGATTTTATTGACGCTCCTGGACTTTATGTAATGGGTCAACATGAAATGGGAATCATATTTGAGAAACTGACTGGTTGATACATATGGAGAAGCAATGGATGCAATGCATTTGGATTTTCAGAAAGACCTTGGTACAGACTCTGGCCTAGTGTGCAAAATCGAATGTTACAGGATTGGGGTTAAAATATGAACATGGTTTTAGAATAGGAGAGCTGATAGCTGACAGAGAACAGGAATAAAGCAATATGTTTTGAAATGGAAGGGATATGGTGTGTCGCAGGGATCGGGACTCAGCTGTTCCCAATGCATGTCAAACATTTAGTTGAGGGAATCAAATGCAATATTCCTAAATCTGCTGCAGGCACGAAACGAGGTCGGATTGCGAGTGGGTGAGGAGGATGCAGAAAAGTTACAAGGTGATTGAGACAAGTGGAGTGAAAACATTCTTGAAGAAGGGCTTATGCCCGAAACGTCGATTCTCCTGCTCCTCGGATGTTGCCTGGCCTGCTGTGTTTTTCCAGCATCACATTTTTCAATTCTGGTCTCCAGCACCTGAAGTCCTCACTTTCTCCAAGTGGAGTGAATGCCCAAATACATGGCAGATGGAGAGCAATGGGGGTGGATGTGGCGGTGTGTATTTTGGTGGGAACAATAGAACATCAACCTATCATTTGAAAAAAGATTAGTTGAAACATGTTGATGTTTAAAGGGATGTATTTTTTGTTTGTTTCTTCTGCGCAGACCTCCGACGTCAGTGCAGCGCAGTGAGTTCTGAACCTAGAAGTCAATACTGGAAATGACATAGGCATGCTGACCAGTGAACACAAACACACTAAGTGGATAGGTGTAACATTGAAAAGGATCTGGATCCCCCCATACACCAGTCACTGAAAGCAATTTTATAGGAACAGAAAGCAGTTAGGACAATAAATGGTGTATTGACCATCATTTCAGGGGGATTTGCGTCCAGGAGTAAGGGTATATAACTGCAACTGTACAGGGCCTTGGTGAGACCACATATCGAAAATTGTGCAGTACTGTATGCAGTTTGGTCTCCGCACTTAATAAGGGACAAACCTGACATTAAGGGAGAGCAGTGAAGAATGACCAGACTGATCTCTGGGATGACATGCTTGTTGTAGGAGCAGAGTTTGGGGCGACTGGACCTGTATTCAATGGGTTTAAGGAAACTGAGTGGAGATCTTAGAGAAATATATAAAACACTGACAGGGCGAGACAGAGTGGAAGCAGGGATGATAATTCCCCTGGCTGGGACATCTAAAACAAAGAACCACAGTATTAGGTACAGGCAGGTCACTCTGCATTGAGATGAGAATGAATGTCTGCACTCAGAGACTGGTGAACCCGGGGAATTCTCTCCCACATAAGGCTGTGGAAGCCAGGACATTAAATATAAATAAGGATTTCTGGACACTAAAGAGATCAGGAGACAGCTGGAGTACAGCTATCACAGGCTCTCAGATGTTAGGAAGGAGATCTCTGCAGTATGAACAGGACTGTATTTCCCTTTCCCTTTTTCAATATCGAGTTTTCTGGCGGTTTTATTCTTCCAAACCTCGGAGCAGTTTGATACATTTAAGTGTCTTGCTTGACTGTTTTAGAGACCATTGAAGAATTGATCATTTGTCTGTGTGTCTGGAGTCACTGTTAGGACAGACCAGAAAAACATGGGAGATTGACTTCCTGAAAGTACATTGGGGAAGGAAATTGGTATTTACAATCAACATTGGCTTCAAGGTCACTGTTACTGACGCCAGATTTTACAGCTCGATATTTTATTAATTGTTTTGACTTCCACCAGCTGCCAGATCATCAGCCTGGTCTGGATTAGTAATCCAGTGACAATTCCACAACAGCACCATCTCCACATGAGGACCTATCGGAAACCACAGTCAGCAGGGTATTTCTGTGCTGCTTGACAGCTCTGTCAGAAAAACAACCACTTTTGTGATAGTACTGAGGGTGTGGTAATTGGTCAGATTGTAACTATTCCACTCTTTGTGAACTGCACATAGCTGAGTAATTTTCTGCCTTGCCAGGGAGATGTCAGCGTTGTCAGCTTGGTGGTACTGGTAGACTGAGGGTTTATCCCAGTCAAAAAGTTGCAGATTGTGCTTGAATATAATGCTCCTTCTGCAGCAGCAGCTGCTGCTGCTATGGTCTACAGCACCTCATCAATGTCAGGAATTCTGTATTTAAGAAAGTTCCGAGAATTATATCATTGAAAGTATTTACAGAGGAGTTTTGACTTGGAAATGAATGGAGTGCAATGAAGAATTAGTGTTGAAAGAGGAGTTCTCAAGTCATATACTCTTAGAGTCATACAATATGCAAACAGATCCTTTGGCCCAACTCATCCACGCTCACCAGCTTTCCTAAACTGAACGAGTTCTATTTCTCTGCTTTTGGCACATAGCTCTCCAACCCCTTCCTATTCATGTACACATCCAATTGTCTTTCAATTGTTGTAATTGCACTCTCCAATACTACTTACTCTAACAACTCGCTACATATACACACTACTCTCTGTGAGCAACATCTGTCCTTCGACCTCTTTTAAATTTCTTCCCTCGCACCTTAAACATATCCTCTCTGGTTTTGGACACTCCCATCCTGGGGAAAAGACCTTGGCTATTCATCCTATCCATTCTCCTCATGATTTTATAAATCTCTATAAGTTCCCCCCTCAGCCTTCGACACAAAGGGAACAAAATCCCTCCCTCTCCATATCTCAAAATCTTCCACCTCCGTCACCTCATTTTAAAAGTTTTGTCCCTTGTCCAGTTTATAACATTCTTCCTACACCAGGGCGACAAGAATTGTACTCAGGACTCCAAATGTGGCCTTACCATTCTCTTGTACAGTCACAACATGATGTCCCAATTCCTACACTCAATGTTCTGACCGATGAAGGTAAGCGTGTCTAATGCCTTCTTCCCCGCCCTGTCTATCTGTTACTCCATTTTCAAGGAACTATCTACATGCACCTGGGTCTCTCTGTTGACAACACTCCCCAGCACCCTACCGTTTACTTGTAAATCTTGCCCTGGTTTGCCTAACAAAATGCAACTCCTCCCATTTATCTGCATGAAGCTCCATCTGCCAATCCTCGGCCCTCTTGCCCAGTAGATCAAGATCTCACTGTTCTCTGAAGATAACCTTCTTCGCACATGCATCCTGTCTGTCATCCTTGACACCAGACTCACTGGATTCGATGAATTTTCCTTGAAGCTTTGTTACAAATAATGTAACATCATGAGCTGTCTTTCTGTTCTCCAGCACCTTACCATTGGCTATCAATGATATGAATAAGAGTCAAGTGAACTGCAGATTTTTAAAGTCCTGGAACAAAGACAGAATGTGCTGAAAATGTTCAGCAGGTCTGGCAGCTACTGTGCAGGGAAATCAGAGTTAATGTGTTACGACACGGGGTAAAACACCACCCTTGCTAATTTAAACCAGTAACACAGAACATATTTAACCCATGCTGTAATCTGTTAAAATTCGAGAGGCTAAGAACTATCCTAAATGTCATTATTTATAGTAAAAATTAACAACTTTAATTTTTAAAATGTTTAGTAGAGAATAATTAACTAATAACTATTTGGAACTCCTTTCTCTGAACTATCTCTTACTTTCTCATCTACAATACTGGTCCAATAAACACCCCCCCCCCCCCCCCCCTTCCCCGCCGCCATTAAGATTGATCAAATAATTCAAATTTCAGAACCAGACAGCTGTCAAATCTTCTCTTTGCATCTTCCTCTGTCTTCTTTTCTTCTCCTTAGTGTTTCTGTTTCACAGGTCAGTGATAAATATAGGTGAATTTGAGACAGCTATTTTTGGGCAGTGGGCTTGGCAGTTCTCCCCCAACTGTTCAACTTCTTTCGGCTTTATACCCCAAAGCATTGGATTGTTTCATTTTTTAAAAAAATTGTCAAAATACCATATTCAAACTCGATTGGAGTTTAGTAACTTGGAGCATAATGTAAACTGGTTGGTCAAATTTGATTTTATTTTTGTCTAATAGCAATCCAGGTACTGCCAGCTGCTGGAGCAATTGTAAATTTTCCACAACTTGCTGTGGAAAATCCTTCAATTCTTTTAAAGGTACAGTACTCTTTTTACGCTCATAACACATTTCCTCTCAGGAAAGAAGAACCATCATAATGAAAACATGGTTGTATTTATTTTTCTACTCTTTTAACACATTACCATATCATACAGATAACTAAAATCTAAGTTCACCTTAATTGCTTCCCATATACCTATATTTAACATTGGAAAAATGCAAATTTCATCCCACTTTTTCAGTTTAATCCGTGATAATGTATCTGTGATTGCATTCTTATTACACACTACATGTACGATTTATAAATTACAAGTATGTAACGTAAGACTCCAATGAAATAGTCTTTAAAGCATTCTAATAGTGTACGCAGTTTGGGATCTGTGTACACAACTGTCTCCAATGCGTTATTCGTCACATACACATTAAATTGTCATAAGGCTAGTACCAAACTCAATAGTTCTTTTTCAATCGTGGAGTACTTCCTCTCGTGGATGTTGAGCTTCTTTGAAATGATTAATCCCATCCTCATCGTCTTGCAGCAGTATAGCTCCAACTACTCTGTCACCATCACAGATGGCAACTTTGAAATGATCTGAAACATTTGGTGTAGCTGAAACTGTGCGGAGGTCAATACTGCTTTCTAATGGTCGAATGCCTCCTGGCATTGTTCGGTCCACCAAAACTGTGTGTTCTTCTTCAGCAAATCGGTTAAAGCTGCTACTATACTCCTGAAGTTTGGAGCAATCTTATAGAGCAGCTGAGTACTAAGACGTGAAGCAACTCTTCTTTCAAGGTTGGTCGCAGAAATTCCTCAGTAACTTTCGCCTTTGCCTTCCATAGGGTCAACCTTCCATGACAGATGTTTTGTCCAAAGAAAACCTCGTCTGTTTCGCGAATTCAGTTTTGTTACCGCCCATTTGGCGTTACAATTCAGAAATTTCTTTCACTGTCTCTGATAAAGGTACCTGCCAGTAACCACGCATTAAGTCCAACTTGGTGATGAAACTGACTTGCCCAACTTTCTCGATACAGTCCTCCAGTGTCAGTATTGAATATGAGTCTGATTTTGTAACAGTGTTGACCTTCCGATATTCCAAGCAATATCCTAATCCAGTTTGGGAACTAAGACAATCAGCGAGCTCCACCACTCAGGCTTGGTTCGATGATGTTCTCCTTGAGCATGGCCTGCCTGGACCTGCCTGCCTTTGAGAGGATTAAGCCGATATGAGTGTTGCTTTATCAGGACAATATTCCATACATCTCCTTCATATTCTAGTTCTCCCCATCTGATTCTTACATATGTCGTCATATTGCAATAACAAACTTTTCAACTGCGTTAGATTAGATTAGATTAGATTACATTACAGTGTGGAAACAGGCCCTTCGGCCCAACAAGTCCACACCGACCCGCCGAAGCGCAACCCACCCATACCCCTACATTTACCCCTTAACTAACACTGCGGGCAATTTAGCATGGCCAATTCACCTGACCTGCACATCTTTGGACTGTGGGAGGAAACCGGACCACCCGGAGGAAACCCACGCAGGCACAGGGAGAACGTGCAAACTCCACACAGTCAGTCGCCTGAGGCGGGAATTGAACCCGGGTCTCTGGCGCTGTGAGGCAGCAGTGCTAACCACTGTGCCACCGTGCCGCCCATAAGGCTTCGCGTTCTATGCTCCTGAGGCAGATCGTTTACGAATCTATCCCACTGCTAAAGGAATTTTTCATTTTTAACATATTTTGATGCACATCAAAATCCACAACATTTGGATTTGATTCCTCACTCTTAGAGGCAGTAACTAACACCTGTTTCTCCAGTTCATCCTCTCCTCCACTTTTCAGGATGTGATCTACACACTCATTTATAACTCACATGAAGAAGTCTTTGAATGCGGGAATTGGCAACAGCGTTGCTCGTTTCATTACTGCGTGTGGTCTACCAAAAGTTAACCACATCTTTGTGCATTCCAGGTCAATAAAAATGTTTTTTTCCCTTAGCCTGAGTCTTTCGTACCCCTAAGTGACCTCTCATAGAAAGCTCATGTGCTACCCGTAACACGTCCTGTCTCTATGCTAACGGCAACACAATCTGGTGCACCTCAGCACATTTCTCCTCTGCACTAACTTGCCGTAATCTCCATTTCCGTTTTAGGATTCTATCTTTCAGATATTACCCCTCAGTAATATTTCTGCCTCCCGTTCAGAGTATGCATCCACATATATATCATTTATTATCTTGCCTGTCAGTTGCAAACCCCTTAGCCTTTCAGGATTAAAGAACTCTGTCTGACCCTCTGCTTGTTCAGGTTTTCCCTTACGTCAAACAGGATGTCAACTAACAGAACCTTAACTCCTTCGTCTTGTCTTTAGTTTGTGCTTCGTGCTATGACTTGTGATACTGGGATCTGGTTACTGTGCAGTCTGGGACAATAGCAGGATATTTCTGTTTTAACTCCTCAG
Source organism: Chiloscyllium plagiosum (assembly GCF_037043375.1). Classification (NCBI taxonomy): domain Eukaryota; kingdom Metazoa; phylum Chordata; class Chondrichthyes; order Orectolobiformes; family Hemiscylliidae; genus Chiloscyllium; species Chiloscyllium plagiosum. Next base: position 64,823,055 of record NW_028270184.1, read on the forward strand.
TTTCTTGGTCTTCCTTGGGATTCTCCACAACTATGGGCATCGCTCCCAACCTGGACTCTTCTAAGTAATTTCCAAGAACAAACTGTCAGTCACTTCCACTGTAAGTTCCCCAGACTTGAGTAGGCACTCCAACCTGATCTTAAGTCGAGGAAAAGTAAATTTCTGTCCATCTATCCCACGAATTACGACTCTCCCGTGTAACAGATCAGAAAGAATGCAAATTTTCTCATCTCTGACTATTAGAAACTGTTTGATACTGTATCTCTCAAAATTATGACTTCTTCTCCTTCTTCCCCTATTCTTTCTGAGTAATCTTTACTCACAGATGCGAATTCTTTATAGAGAGCAGGTAATAACTCCATACCCAACCCCTGCCGAGCTTGTGCACTTTTTTACAGCTCCTCGGTTCGTGTTGGGGTTTCTTTTAATACTTTCACTAATGCCACTGGCTCAGTATCTTTTACCACATCTTCTCCCACAATGCCTTTCTTAATGATCAGCATTGTGACCTTACATATTCCTCCATATGGCAGTGAAAATACCTTTTCCCAGTGCCCTTCCGAAACCACCGGCACTGCAATTTTCTGTGTACCACACTATTACAGTGAAAACACCTGAAGCCTTTCACTTCCTTTCCACGTCTTGGGCAGCTTCTTTAACCTGTGGTAAACTCTTATTCTCTACTGTTTCTTTTATAGTGTAGCATCTCCACTTCTCTCAAATACGATCCCTCACAGGACGAAATTCTGGCTGGAAGCTTGTCTTATGCAGCAACATGTATTCATCTGCTAATTCTCCTACCCTTCTCAATTCCTGAAATTTCTGTTCCTCCACGTGAATTTTTATCATCTCTGAAAGTGAGGTTTTCAACTCCTTCAGCAGAATATTTTTCTTTAGAGTCTCATAGGTCGTACCTATCTTTAAAGCAAGCATCCATCCACCAAAATGTCTATGTTGAATTCTTTCAAACTCAAGATAAGACTGACCTGTTAACTTCTTTATGTTTCTGTACTACTATCTATATGTTTTTGGAAACGAATTCGTGAACAATTAAAATAGTTTGTCAGAATCTCTTGACCCCTCATCTGACACTGGAGAAAATACCTCCCTTGCCCTCCCTAGCAGTTCATTCCGAACTAGCATCACCCATAAATCCTTGGACCACTCCAAATGCCTAGCCAATTTTTAAATAAAATAAGAAAGGCCTCATCATCTTTCTCATTAAAATGTTGCAGAGTTTAGAGATAGTTGTATATACTATTACCTTCAATTTTAATCTCCATCATGTTAATGTGACTTTGCTGGCTAAATCGCAACGTTTCAAGTTCCGGTTCTCTCTCTTTTTGCTCAGATAAGAACATTCTCTCTCTTTGTCCCTCCCTTTTCTCTCTCTTTTCTCAGCTAAGAACCCTCTCCTTCTCTTTTTTCCTTTCTCTCCCTTCTTCCTTGTTTTCTTTTTCTTTTCTCTCTCTCCCTTTTTTATCTTTAAAATCCCTCAATTGTAATTTTAGTTTTACTTTCTCACTCTACTGCACTTGTCTCTTTCTCTGATGTACCTTCGAGTTTCAGAAATTCCCTGACAATTTCAGCTCTACTTTTGTCCTTGGTTAATCCTCTTCGCTAATTCTAAATGTTTGGCCTTTATCTTTCCTTCTAAACTTTCTTGACAAATTTTAGAATCATCTTCAACTCCCCCTTAACATTTTTAACAGCCAGTTCTCTCACTTTTAATTTATCAAACCACAAGTTATCGAAATTAAACAATTGTCTCACTGACGTTTTGTTTAAAGATCTTGGACACGAATGTGCAAATGTTAAATATACTGTGTTTTCTTTTTATACCTCAAATCTATTCAAATCTCTCCAAATCGCAGACTGGATCTGCATAAACCTGTTCAATTCGTGGATGAAAGTTCCCAAGCTGTTAAGACACAGGGTTAACTCCATCCTCATTTAAACCAGACTCACAGAAAAAGTTCACCTCATGCCGTGATCTGTTAAATTTTGAGAGGCAATGATACACTTACAGAGGTCACTATTTTAAGTAAAATTAACATTTTTTTAAAATTTAAGTTCAACAGAATAATACAAAATAATAAAACGAGCAATCATTTAGAACTCCCTTCGGTTAAACATATTTTTTACCTCCCACTCTACAATAATGGTCCGATGAAACAAAAAACCTCAAATTATGATTTACAAAAGAAAAATCACGTTTCAAAACCAGTCAGCTTTGCCGATTCTGCTTTGTAGACTTCCCTCTGTAGATTTTCCTAAAGGTCGGCTTCAATGTTCTGCTGTGGAAACCTCTTTTCAGAAAGCTCTTCAGCTCGCTGTCTACCATTGTAGACATCCTCGACAGTTCTCTCCCTAAATGTTCAAAATACCCGGTTTTATACCTCAAAACACCAGATCATTTCATTGACTTTGATGTCATCAAATATTTCAAACTCAAATTGATTTCAGTGTGATGGGGAATAATTTAAAATGATTGGCCGAATTTGAATTGTTTTTTGTTCCGTGGCAATTCAGCCTCACAGTCAAATGTTACGTTTTAACTTCTTTCAGCATACTTTGTGCCATATACCTCTACACCTTCGTAACAATATCTATTATCTGCCCTGCATAGCTTTCCATAAATTTGATCAACTTAGTAACTCCACAGCATAGATTTTTCTATTCCAAAAAAAGACCCATTTTCTCTCATCTTTCTTCTACCTAAATCTTTCTTTCCACTTTTCATTCCAATTACTTACAATGTTACTGGTATTCTTCAACAAAGTGAAATGAAAGAATGAGATGTAATCACATTCCCATATGAAGGAGTAAGTGTCGAACGTTTCCACGTTTCCTGATATCAAAAAAAAAGTTAAAATCTCCTTTATTCTTGGATTGGGAAAGTGAACAAATGAACAGAAGTAATTTAATGAAATTTACTGGGATCACTGAACGAGCAAATATTTAGTTTTTGCCTGAGAGTTTAAATTCAGCTTTGTTTCAAGTCTGAGTTGCATACATTTTTATCAATATGCATTCATCATCGGTGACAAATCCAAGAAGGTACTGGAAATGCTCAATGGTTTTGTCAGTATCTGTTGTGAGAAAGCAGATTCAACATAGTGCAGAAGAATGGGTCTTGGTTGTTTTCTTTTAGACAATAGTGTTCAGCGATGTGCCGGTTAGGTGCATTAGTCAGGCATAAATGCAGAATAATAGAGTAGTGGAATGGTTCGGGGTGGGTTACTCTTAGAAGTGTCAACGTGGACGTGCTGTGTGAAATGGCTTTTATCCCCACTGTAAGTAGTCTATGATTCTAAAATGTCTTCATAAAAAGGGCTGTCGGTGCCAGGATCAAGATTGTCTCCGAACATGCTCAGGGCATACTGAAGTGGGAGGGTAAACAGACAGAGGTCATGGTTCACATTGACACCAACGACATAGCTAAGAAGAGTAAAAGGTTGATAGTTCCTGCAAAAGAAGTTCAGGGAGTTAGAAGTGAGTATAAAAGCAGAACCTCCAGGATTTTATTCTTGGGATTACTCCCTGTGCACTTGGAAGTGAGACAAAGAGGAGTAAGATAGTCGAGTTGAATATATGGCAAAGAGCTAGTTTGCGAGGAGTGTTTCTGATTCTTGGATGCTTTGGATCTCTTCCAGGGCAAGTGGAAACTGTAAAAAAAGGAAAGTGTGCACTGTAACTGGAGGGGCCTCAACATCCTGGAAGAGAGGTGTGATCGTGTAACTCGGGTAGATTGAAACTAATAATACTGGAGCCAGGGAACCAAACCAGCAGGTCAGAAATTGAGCAGAAAGTAAGGTTTGTCAAATAAACAGGCAGAGTCAGTTAAATGACCGTACTGAGGGAAGAAATCATAACAATTTTAAAAATGTGAATTGAATTTTGGAGTAAGTGATTGGCTCGTTCGCCATTATCGGGAATCAATAAATAAGAATGAAGAGCCTGTGCACAAAAGTATTAAAAGAGAAAGACAAATCAATGGAACTTACGTAAAAATCTTTTAACTAAATGTGTGCAGTATTTGGAATAACATGGTATGGCATTGTGGGGATTATGGAAACGTGGTTACAGGAAGGTCAGGACTGGGGTGTTAAATGTCCAAGGCTACTCAGTATTCAGACAAGAAGGAACAGCAGATCGAGTGTCCGCATTGATTAAGGATAGTGTCAAAGCTGCATTAAGAAATAATATTAGCACGTGGGACAAAAATCATGAATCAGTCTGGTTTGAAGTAAAACACATGGAAAGCAACCCTTTGGTAGGAGCATTTCCAGCACACAAATACCCGCTCCCCACACAAACTACTTTCAAAGTAAGAAATAATATGAACCAGGGAATAAAGATGGTTTGAAACAAGGGCACAAGAGTGATTATGTGTAATTTGAGCATGCATATTGACTGGATTAATCAATTTGTCGAGGGGAGCCTCAAAGAATGATTAATCGAATATATGAGGGATTATTTCTTCGATTAACATGTCATGAAACCAATCAGCCAACTGGATTTGGTATCACGTTATGAGGAAGGAGTGATAAATCATAATGTAGTAAACGATCATCTTAGGAAGAGTGACCTCAACATGCTGGAGTTTTACGTTCAGTCTGTAACAGTGAAGACAAAGTCACATAGGAGAGGTTTAGTGTTGGGCAATGAAAGTTATATTGGCCTGAGGAAGGGATTGGACTGAGTGAACTTGACAAAAAGATTAAAGGGCTGGACAGTTGAAGAACAGTGGCAAACACTTAGTGAGTTAGTCAAAACCCATCAATTAAAGTGTAATCCTGAGTGGAAGAGGAATTTTAAAAAGGTGAAAAGTGATTCATGTCTTAACAAGGTAGTCAATGATAACATGAAGGTGCTGGCCTGGTGGTATTGTTGCTGACTGGTAATACAGATTCTGGGGACTCGGGATCAAATACCACCATGGCAGATGGTGAAACTTAAATCCAATGTGAACCTGGAATCAAGAGTCTATTGATGTTAATGAATCCATTGCTCATTGTTGGAAACTCACATATGTTTCATGAATGTCTTTCAGGGACAGAAACCACCATCCTTACCTGGTCTGACCTACATGTGACTTCAAACCTACACAAATTTGACAGATACTTAACTGTGTTCTGGGCAATTAGGGACAGACAATGGGTGCTGTATAACCAGCGACACCCTCATCCTTTACTGAATTAAAGAAAAATCTTTTAACTGTCAGCAAACGGTTACTAAAAACAAAATCAAAATGGCTACGAAGGAAAATGAGTAGAAAACATAAGAAATTATAAAGAACACCTCTCCGAGTAGACAAAAGGTAAAAGAATGCTGAAAGTGAATGTTGGCCTTTGAGAGGATGAAAATACCGCAGTCAAGCCTTGTCGATTAAGACAGCAGGCCTGGAAACCAGTTGGCCTATCCCAGTTCTTACCTGCTGATGTGTAATTGCCTGGCAAAATCTACATCAAATTTTTGCAGTCAGACAGACAGGCCGTAATTAATATTCCCATTTTGTAATAAAGGGACAAATGAACATTTAGATCAGAAGTATAGACTTGGCAATTCATTTGTGATTTAATAACTATTTGCTGCAACTGCAGGCTGGAATTGGGTGATGGGACAACAAAATACTTCAGCATTGTTGCAAATTTATAGTTTAGGTATTGAGTAAAAATATTACATTATCAATGCTGTTAGAAAGTGTCCATAATCTATATCTTATAAAACATGTTTTGAATGTATTGTGGGAGAACACAAATATTGAAAATTTTGGAGAAGGAAGATGTGAAGCGGATATAAGTCTTAAAATAGATCAAGGCATGTCAAGGGAACGGGCAAATATTGGTCTTTGGATCATCGTTGTGAAAATGTGTCTGTGTTTGAGCACAATGTCGAGTTGAATGGAAAAACAGTGTATTATTTCAATGAACATATTGCGAAACTGAGGCAAAACAAAACATCTGCCTCAACATCATATTTTCCAGGAGGCAATATAAATCTTGAAATATTTTAAAACCAATACATTTAGAAATAGGAAGGTTTTTCTACAGTTGACAGATTAATGGTGAGACCACTTTCACTTTATAAGTGTGTCTCCTTGTTATTGAGCCTTGGGGTAAGGGGAAGAGCTGCTCTCTGTTCACCCTGTCTAGACCCCTCATGCTGTTAAACATCTCCATCAGGAGCACCTCTCAACCTTCCTTGCTTAAAAGTAAAATCAAGTAAATCTCGCTTTTCTTCAGTTTGAGTACACTTTTGTCTTGTTACTTCTGAAAGGATTCACGTTTATCAGTGTTAAATTTCATCAGCGATTGATCTGTCCACCTGAACAACCAGTTTATACCCTCCTGTATACTCACACATTGCTCCTCACTGTGAATCACCAGCTCACCTTTGTGTCATCCACAAAATTATTTATCATTACCCCAAACTCCATCCCTCCCATTCTCATTATCATCGTTTACGAAGCTCACAACTAAGCCTTGATTTTCTCCGGTTCTTCAGATGTTCTTCAGAGGAGAAGCATTGAGAATTCCATTCTCTTGTTTTTCCTATTTTGGTGAATTTACAACGTGATGCAGTTTTATTTTACAAAGGGTACCACAAATTTTATTTTGGACATGGAGCTGAATTGTCCTTTTATAATATGCGTCTCTGCATGTTTTTATTAATTAAGCTTGTATGTAATTAGTATTGGATTAGGTTTAGGTGGCTTTCACTGCAACATTTGTGTTCTACGTGGACCTGGATAATTTTCTTTCTATTGTTCCCTGCAACATTCAGAGCTGAAGAAACTTTCCGTCTATGTGATGGACACAGATTCATAATTTTGTATGAAAGTGCTGGAGTGATGAGATTCAACTAAATTCTACATATAGACTCACAGCAGGAGATCAAATCATATCATCAAGTCCACCTTGAATTGGAAACACTTATTAAAACATATGCCGACTTTTCTTCACATTGTAAAAACAGTTTCAAAAAATGTTCTTAGAGCAGCATGGATCTAGTAGCTGCTCCTGGGATTGCAGGCAGTTAAATATTTAATGTTGTCTTTTTTGCAATGGATATCATAGTTTATTAATTTAACGCTTTCTTTTCTATTTTGTTTTTTGAACATTCAAAAACGTACAAAAAAAACAAAAACACTCACGATTTTCTTTCAAAAGAACATGTTTTAAAACATTTTTAAGGGTGGTTTACAAAAAAGAAGGAAACGTCTATCTTTTTAAACGTTTCTTTTATTACACTGCAAAAGTTATTTTGTTGTTTTGTAAAATTTATCTGTTTCTTCTTTTTAAATAAGGAGTTATACCTTCCTTCTGGAGAGTCCTACATATTTTCAGCTCTGGAGAAGAATATTTCCTTCTCAGAATTTATTGAAGAGGAACATTTTTATTCATTTAATTAGCTAAATGGTTGCTTTCATTTAATATTTCGATGTTTGATACGTATATGTATATATTTTTCAATTTTAACATTATTGTCTGTAGTTAATGAAAGTTAACAAAAAGTGTCATTAAAAAGTCCTGTTTTTAGGCATGATATTATTAAGGTCACATATAAGGGTCAGAAAGGATGGCTGGAAGATTTAGAAAAAAATATATTATTCAGAAAATTAGTCATATAGGTGTGTGGCTGTCAGGAAAGATAAGAAGGTAGTTCAAAATTCTCCAGTGGCTATTCCTCTATCAAAATGATTTTCGGCTATTCGAATAGCTGAAGGGGATTGTATCTCTGTGGAAAATGGAAGAGCAATCAATTATTGGACTCTTGGAATGATTCTAATTTTCGGCAGTGTTTGAGAAGATTTCGTAGAATTATTTCGTCAGTGGACTTTTCTATTGGGGCATCAACAGGAGATTCTGGGGCAGTGACTGTTAATGTAGGATGTTTGTTGCTTTCCCTGTGCAAGGATTAAGAATGTCTCGAAATATTTCAAGCACAATGTTAAAGGTGTGATTGAGTAGACAAATATTACTCTAGATATTGTCAGGAATGACATGCTTTTGGGAAAGATTAAAGTAGTACAGAGTGAACTTAAGAGATGAGGTAGAGTATTAAAAATAAAACCTTCAAAGCAATACTACAGATTTACTCCCAATGCCAAACTCAATTGGGAAGGAACAAAGTGTTAAAGGAGAAACATCAACGGCTGAAGAGTTACTGTGTTGTTAAGGTATTTAAATTTTTGGGAAATTGGAATCTACTTTAGAATAGAAATGACTGTTTCAGAAAGGATTGCTCTAATCTAAGCTGGAAAGTAACGAATATCTTAGCTGGGAGATTTGCTCCTTCTATGTCGGGAGACTTTATGTTGATAGAGGTGACAATGGAGTTAATGCAAGAAGCATTACAAATGATAGGATGGATGGAGACGTTTATGAATGTGATGAAAGCACGTCAGTTAGAAAAGAGAAAACGAAAGTATCAAGAGTATACAGTAATTCTGAAATTGCATTTATTTCAATGTAAGGGATCTTACAGGGAAGGCTAATGAACTCAGGACATGTTTAAGAACATGGAATTGGGACATCATATGTGTTACAGAAAATTAGTTGAGAGATGTTCAAGTCGAGAATGTAGTGCTGGGAAACACAGCAGGTCAGGCAGCATCCGAGGAGCAGGGAAATCGACGTTTTGGGTAAAAGCTCTTCATCCGCCCATTCCTGATGAGGGGCTTTTGCCCAAAACGTTGATTTTCCTGGTCTTCGGATGCTGCCCGACCTGCGTTGCTTTCCCAACACCAAACTCTCGACTCTAATCTCCCCCATCTGCAGTCCTCACTTTCGCCTGAGAGATGTTCAAGACTGGCAAGTCAATGTTCCAGGTGTTAAGCGTCATGGAAAGGATGGAAAAAGACATGTGAAGGGCAGGGAGGGGACGGTCTGCCCTTTTTGATTAAGGAATACATTATTGCTGTAACTGGGGAAGATATTTCTGAAACTTTATCCAGTTAAAATATGCAGGTAGTGTTAACAATAAGAAAATAATGTTCACTTTGAACAGATCGCACTAAATACTCATTTGTGACAAACCGTCCAGGTAAAATATATTGGTCAAAATTAAAAATAAGAAACGGAAGAGCACGTTGATTGTATTGTGCCATATGCTCTCCAACAATAAGAACGAAATTGCGAGACAAACATGTAGGGAGATATATATGAGCTTAATAAGGTTATAACAATGGGAAATTTTAATTTTATAAAAAATGATTGGGACTATCACAGTGTTAAAGGGTTGGATGGTGAAGAATTTGTCAAATATGTTCACGAAAACTTTCTTCATCAATATGTGGATGATTCCAACCGAGAAGGAGCAAAACTAGGCCTTCTTTTGTGCAATAGGCAGGGCAAGTGTCTGAAGTCAACGTGAGGGAATATTTTGGGTATTGCAATCATGACTCTATTAGTTTCATTAATGATTTTTTTTTTAATTGGAGTACCATACATTTTAATGGCATGGGACAATGACTTACCAAGTTTGATTGGAGTAGACCGTTAGCAGGTAAAACGATGTCTGACAAGTGGGAGGCGTTCAACAGTGTGACGCCGGGAGTTGAGAGGCATATTGTTTCTATTAGAGTGACGGATAACGCTGGTAAGTTTAAAGAACAATGGACAACTACAGTTATTGAGCTTTTATTCAAGAATCAAAGAAAACCTTACTTTAGATGTAGACAACTTTATTCAAGTTAATCTCTTAGTCAATATAAAGAGTGTGGGGCATCAGTTTGAGAGAAATCAGGAAAGCAAAAAGGAGATATGAGTTAGTATGGGCAGATAAGGTTAAGGATAATCCAAAGATCTTGTGCAACTACATTAACAGCAAGAGGGTGACTACAGAGAGGGTAAGGCCTCTCGAAGATCATGAAGGATATCGATGTTTTGAACCCAGGAGATGGGGAATAAAATCATCCCATTCCTGGTGCATCAGACAGCAGCAAACACATTATTGCCTGCCCCTCACATACATTCAGCTTGAACGCTATCTGCTATTTGTCAGTCTATTGACCCATTTGGTCAATATCCTTTTGTATTCTTAGAAAACCTTCTTCACTGTCCACGATGCCACCAGTTTTGGTGTCATCTGCAAACTTACAAACCATGCCTTCGCCCTTCTCACGAAAATCATTTACATAAATGACAAACAATGGAAACCCAGAACCAACCTCTGTGGAACACTGCTAGGCACAAACATCCAGCCACATGAGCAACTGCCCACTGTTACTCTCTGTTTCTTGACATTGCAACAATTGAAAGTACTGGAGAGAAACCCAGCAGTTCAGGCAGTATCAGAGCAGAGAAAAATGGAATTAAATCTTTTTGAGTCCAACATAACTTGTTCAGAACAGGTTCATATAAGACTTGATATGTTAACTCTGTTTCTCTGCCCAGATCCTGCATCTTTCTGTTGCATTTCTCGTCATTTTGCATTTGTATTTCATATTTCCACTATCTCTAATAGTTTGGTTTTTCTTGATTGGTCTGGATGTTGACACCTGTTATATTTGCACAATATGCTTCACTCCTGTTCCCATTACTTGTGCCAGTGATACATGTATTACACTGGAGTCTGATTCTTCTTTAAGTTCTGAAAATAAATGTGCAGATCTCATCAAAGTGATTTTGATTTAAAAGGCGTTTTATAGACAGCTATACATGATGTAAAAATAGGAATAGTTTATTAATTATGACATTGTCTGTCCATTTTATGTCTAATTTTGACTCTCTGAAGGAGAGTTTCAACAATGACCCTGACCCAACTAACCCTAGAGCTGAACTGTCCTGTGCAGGTGGACAGCTGGCCACATCCCCTTGATTACACGAGTTTTTTGTTTTAAATACTTGAAAGCCTTCTTCCCGAGGCATTATTAGAAATCCAAAGGACCCCAATGAAGCATTCAAAATTGAGACATGTTAGAACCTTGGTTCGTTCAGAACTTCTCTGAAAACAATTCAAGGACAACATAAACTTGTAAAGAGACTGCCTGGGTGACAGCTCCCCTGATATATAATTGCATTATCAATATCCAAAGATGCCTTCGGTTTTCAAAACTCCCAAAAATAGTGGTTCATACTTTAAAATGCGCATGTACATTCATTTACTATAAACATGCAAATGTGCACAACTACATCCGGATTCAGTGTGTGGTATGCCCATAATTGAGTCACTTGTCACTCAAGTCTCAACAATGCATTGGCAATCATGTTTTCAAGACCTGCCCCGTGCACAGTTTTCTAATTGAATGGCAGTAACAATAAGCTCAAGCTTAACAGTCCGGCATTTTTGTCCTTAAATTTCTCCAAAAAACTTCAATGGGTTATGCTCAGTGTATATGGTTGTCTCAGATACGTTGCTGGTAATATAAACACTGAAACATTGTAGTGCCAGCACAAAGCTCGCAGTCTCTTTCTCAACTGTTGAATATTTCTGCCAGTGAACGCTGAAATTCTTGGAGAATTACCCAATAGGTCTTCCCGTCTTGTCGTCATCTTCCTGCAAGAGTGCAGCACCGATACCCACATCACTCGCATTAAAATCCACCTTGAATGGTTTTACATAATCAGGTGTGTCTGATCGTGGGGCAGTGGCTAATACATATTTCATGTGGTGAAATGCCTTTTGACAGTCCTCTGTCCACTGAAGCTTCTTCCCTTTCTTTAACAATTCAGTGACTGGAACAGTCACTCTGCGAAAATGAGGCACAAACATTCGGTAATATCCACTCAGTCCCAGGAACTGATCCTTTTGTCGACGGTACGGAAAATTCCCCAATTACCTAAACGTTTATATCTCATGGCACGTTTATCTATGTCTAAAAGCATGGCCCAGGATGGTGACTTTTGCTTTGGAAAATTCACTTTTCTTTATGTTTACCCCCAAGCCTGCCTTCTGAAGTCAGTCAAACAAGTCTGATAAATGCTGTAAGTGTTCCTTCCATGAGTGACTAGAAATCACCATGTTATCAATGTATACCACAAGTTTGGATAATCTGGAAACTTATTGGTTAGTCCCTGAAATGTGGCTGGCACGTTTTTCATACCAAATATAAGTTGCTTGTCCCACATTTTCAACACAGTCTTCCAACCGTGGAACTGTGTATACATCAACATTTTTAACTGTATTGATGTTACGATAGTCCACATATAATTGTTGGGTACGATTTGGCTTTGGCACCACGACGATGGGTGAGTTCCAGTCACTGTAACACATGCTGATATTGTCATCTTAGAGCATGCGTTCAATGCGTTGAACCTCCACCAACATTAGAGGATTATGCCTGTAAGGATGTTACTTAGTCATAACAGTATTTCCTATAGCTACATTATGCACAATTAGGTTAGTACTTCCAAGTTAATATCTGCGTATCTCCGCATGTGATAGTAATAACTCTTTCTGGTCATTTCAATTTTTTCTCAAGAAGGTAACTCATTAATTAGCACATTTTTAGACAACTACCTCATTTTCCACTTTAAGTTGAGGAATGTCTGATTCAGAATCATCTGAACTTGGTTCTTCCTTCTGTGCCGTAATCATTAACACCTTCTCTCCTGGCTTTCCTTCCCTGTCAACGTACATTCGGAACATTTCCACATGACATACGCTGTGAGATTTCCTTGTGTCTGGAGTCCCTATCAAGTAGCTAACACTCACTAAATATCCTTTGTATTTGATAAGGTCCACTAAACCTTGCTTTTCAAGATTAAAAATCACACAACACCAGGTTATAGTCCAATAGGTTTAATTGGAAGCACACTAGCTTTCAGAGTGACGCTCCTTCATCAGGTGATCACCAAATCATTGCTTTTCAAGGTTCACCTATCACTGGAAGTAACAGTAATACATTATCCCCGATACTATAATAGCAATTTCTTGACTTCCTGCTTTATTGCATGTTGCAATACTTTTAAATGCTGTCTAGCCAACTCCCCAGTGCTATTAATCGTTCCCTAAAATTTGAGACCAAGTCCAAAATGTGTGGCCTTTGAATTCAGATTTTCTATTTTCTCCTTAATCAAGTTTCATGCTCCTCTCACTTAATGCCCAGAAACTAATTCAAATTGATGGAATTTGCTCTGGGCTAATTTGGTGCATCCGTGATCCCTTACCCGAATCATCGGGATAACCCTGACCATAAACCCTCAACATGGCCTTTAATGTTTAATATCACCTTTCTATTGGTCCCCGCAACTTTGGATGGTATGCAGTAAATTTGAATTGCTTAATTCCTGTGACATTTTAGCGAATAATTTGGATGTGAAGTTTGAACCTTGAGCTCACTGTATCTCTATTGGTAGTCCATACCTATTTAAAAAAAGATTAATTCCTCTGAAAATCTTTTAGCTGTGTTATTGCATCTTGTAATGACCTCTGGAAATCTAGTCGATGCATCCATTATTTTTGACAAACACTGATGCCCACTTTTTTGTTTGAGTTCGGGGACTTAGCCAACCAATTATGACTCTTGTAAAAGGTTCCTCAAATACTGGAATAGTTAAGAAACTTGCAGGGTTTACTATTGCTTGTGGTTTTCTAATTACCTGACATGTAGGACATGTCTGGCAAAATTCAACTACATCATGTTGCAGTCCAGGAATACATTAAACATTCCTAACGTATTTCTTTTTGATACAACTGTCTTAAAATTTTATCTTTCTGCTCTAACTCAATTAGTTTAGCTGAGCTAAAATATTTGCATTATCACCTGTTTGCTCCTGTTTTGTCTCAACTATTTGATGGAACAAAGTCTCTGTTAATGCCAGTTAAGCTTCCTTATCTTTACAACCAGTGTACTCCTACTGGTGAATCAGCTATATTTTTCACAAGGACAAATTGTATTCCTGGAGCTGAGAGTTTGTCCAATTTTCTGACCAGAATTTCTCCACACCTTTCTGGTCACTCTATCTTCGCTTAACATAATTTTGCACTTTTTGTCTCTCGGTGAATTTCCTTCAGCAGTACCTTTTCTGGAAATAGTCCTTCAGGAGTACATCTCTCCTTATCCTTCAGCATCACAGTCTGAGACGATCATGTGTCCCTTAAGATTGCATCCTCTTTACCTGCCCTATGTGAATAAACTTCCCCTTTGCAGGTATATTTTCTAAACAGATCTAGCACTTCCTCCTCAACAAACCTCCAATCAGCTTGTACACTCTGATGCAGCGTTCTAGCTTCCATTGTGCTTTCCGCTACCACTCCAACAAAACTCCCAGGCTTATCCTCTTTTTCTGCACCTTTGTTTTTTTGGAACCCACCAACAAAGTGATTTCATATGATCTAATTTGTTGCAGTGAAAATACCGGAGCTTTTTAACTTCTTTGTCTCTTTTAAATATTTCCTTTCTACCTTGTGATATGTTATCATTATGATCTTCACCAAGATAATCCTTTCCCTTTCCACGTGAAAAATTCTCTTTGCCCCAATTTCTATCCCTCACTGACTGAGATTGATTCTGGAAGCCAAACCAAGTTTTACGATCATTAATCACTAGAAATACTCACATTCATAAGCAACTTCATGTACATGCCTTGCCGTTTTAACTCGCTGCTCTTCCAAATGAGTTTGCACGATGTCAGGCAGCGAAGTTTTGAACTCCTCCAAATTAATTGTCTCTCGAAGAGCATCATGAATGTGCTCTCTTTTTAAAGCTCTTATCCATCTATCAAAATTATTTTTTTGATCCTTTCAAACTCAATATGAGTTTGACCAGACTCGGCCTTAGATTACTGAAACATTGTCTGTCGGCTCCTGGCAAAAGTTCATATGTATTTTCCCCCTTCCTCATACGCCCAGATCTCTCCTCTGATAGTGTTGCGAATACCTCACTAGCCCTACCCACAGGTTTTGTTTGGATCAACACAACTCACATGCTCACTGGCCACTGCAATTGTTTAGCTAAGTTTTCATATGAAATGAAAATGGTTTCCATGAATCTTTCGTGTATATCCTGTATTTTGTATATCCTACTCTGTCTCCAGTGGTGCTTTTTCATGAATATACCGATGACGTTTCTGACCAGGCTTTGGACTACCATGGGTTTGCTCATCCTCACTCTGTTCCTCACTAAGCTTACCTTCAGCCTCCATCTCCATCCATTTAAACTGACTTTCCATTCGAAGTGTCCATCTTTGAAGCACAAATGCTCCCTCTTTTTCTTTCTCTCCTGCTAAACTACTTGTTATTTTTTTCTCTTTCCTCTGCGAAACCTATTCATTCTCTTTCTTTCTCTTCTGATTTTAGTCATTACGCAAACTGATTCATTTTCGATTGAAGTTTAGTCATCTTTACAGATCCTGATGGAGTTTCCAGCAAATTGGAATGGTGAGCTACTGCTGCAATCATCTCATCTTTCCTCACATGAGGAGTTAACTTCAACTCCAGTTCGTCCACTAATTCCCACAGCTTGGAATTCATGTGCATTTTGTAAAAACCCCAATGTTAATTCTTCAACCTCCAAAACATATTTGTTGACGGCAAGAGCCATTGCTGTCGGAAGGTCTGTTTACTCGACTAAATCAGCACCCGAATTAAAAGACACTAACTCCTGCCACTCATCGATTAAATCCCACAAATAGCTCCCAGTCTGTTCTGGACCAGGCCCGGCCCCCAAAACATGTTTAAGCAGATAGCCCAGACAGTAACTTTGCTATTTGTTGAAGGTTACTGTATCATCGATATTCCTGGAAAGGATTAACTGGTTAGAATGCCGAGTTTTAAACAAACAGAATTTATTTAACAAATTACCGAATGAAACACAAGGAACCGAAAATAGAATACCTGACTAACTTATCCTATCCAAACTCGACAGGGTATCCCGACGTAAGGATGTTGTTTCAAATACTTGCAAAATCCCAATAAACAAGGCCCTTCGCACAAGGAGTAAATCTGACGCAAAAAAACTTACAGGTTATGAGATCAGAAGAGCAGAAGAAGGAAGAGAACATCCAGTTTCAACAGTGGCCCTGACTCAACTAACCCCCAAACCGAACCATTCCTGAAGAAGGGCTTATGCCCGAAACGTCGATTCTCCTGTTCCTTGGATGCTGCCCGACCTGCTGCGCTTTTTCAGCAACACATTTCCAACCCCCAAACCGAACCAACCTATCCAGCTAGAGAGCTGACCTCATCCTCTTGATTATACATGTCTTCTTTAAGACTTGGAAGCCTACTGCCTGAGGCATTCCCTGCTAGGTATAAATAAAAGGGACCCAATGAGCATTTCAAAATTCAGGCATAATGGAATCATTGATCGTTTAGACCCTCTGTGGCAAAAGAAAGATCAAGGACAATGTAACCTTGTAAAGGAACCGGCTTTTTGAAATCATGCCGCATTTAACTTTGGACTGAATGTTTAAAAATGTCAGTCTTATTTCTTTGAAGCCAATAAAGTGTATTAAAGTGTTTGTGAGTTTATATAAAACAGTGATGAAGCACATTCTCTGTTGAATTTACAAAATTGCCTTATTAGAGCAATGAGAAGAATGCCCAGACAGATGCACACTTCCTGTGTATGGTCAGGGCAAATATGTCCACTGTAAACCTATTGCTTGGCATCTGTTCTAGCCGAGGAGGGATCAGCATGGTAACTACATCTAGATTGTGGTTTTTGGGGGTGATGGTGGTGGGAGGTTCAGGCAGGTACAACATCGCAAATAGGCAAGACAGCAAAATCACCTAGCCTGCGATAAGAAAACATCCATCATTCTCCCTCACAACGAAATTCACTAGAGCAATTGGTAATGGGAGATGTGACCAATAGCCAGCGATACCAACATTCAATCCAGGCCAGTTGTTATTGTGATCTGAAGGTACGAGACTGAAAGGATCTGTTTGTTCAGTGACTGTAATTGATGACAGTCTCCATGGATCCTAATTGTGTCACTGGATGTTTTCCCGCTCGTATTAGTAAGGGGCTTCTTCAATGCTTTATTCCATTGTAGAAGCAGATGCATCACCTGCAACACTAACAGGGATCAGCAGCTGCAGAGACAGGGAGACGAGAGATCAGAATCTGAGAATAGGCGGCAAGTTCCAGCAATGTATCAGAATCTGAGAACAGGAGATTGGAATGCTGCAACAATGGACAGGAGTTTAACCGTTGGTCTTTTGTGTCTTTCCTCGTCTTGGATGCCATTACCATATCGGATATTCGGTGTACTGTTGATTATCCAGGCAGGTTACTATCCCTTTCTCGCAATTGTTGGTGTTCCTGGTAAGTCTCCCCATCTCTATCCATTTATTAAGCCCATAAGCCATGGTGAAACTCATTGCTATTTCTGTTATCTATATTTAGCAAAAACGAAAATATTGTCTTCAGTTTCAAATGCAAATTCTAATCATTACCCACAAATTTCAGAATCAACCATACCTCCGGCCTCACAAACATCTGAGAACAAGACTGTTCATAATCCCGATGTACTTTGTTGCCCTGAATTCATTTATGTCACACTCTTCTGTCCATCACTAAACCTGTCCATGACCAGCTCGATTATACACCAATCCCCATCTTCTGTCAATGCTGATGCTTAGTAAACCATTATCTATGCCTTGGTAAAATTCTGACTTTATGTTTCCAACTCTCCTGTAAGCACTCTCTCAGTTGCGAATATTTCGATAACAACCTTGTTCTTGTCTCTAAACGTAACTTCATGACAGGAGCACTCTGTCAGAGTAGTAATGTCGCAAGAAACGTAACTCAGAGGCACAGATTGTTACACATAAAGGCACTGTTTCACATCCTGCCACATATGATATCAGAACATATATTCATATACTCGATTTGGGAATATAAGCGAGTTTCAATAATAACAACCATAACATCACCAGCATTTTATCTATAATTTTATCTATTTCACTGATGTTCTTTGGTAAAGACGTCGACCATTATAACGTGGTCTGACTCAGATCCACAGCAATCTGCTTGGCTCTATACTGCCTGAAAGAATGACCTCACAGTAAAAGACATTTGGTGATGGCCAATAAATGCTGCCCTTGCCAGTGATGCAGACATCCCATGTAATAACAACTTTAAAGGTTAAATAAAACAAAGAATGATGCTAGTGATCAAAAACAAAAAACAACGAGAATTGCCAGAGAAACTGAGCAGCATTGGCAGCTTCGGGTCGAGAGAAAAACAGAATTGGCACTTCGAGTCCAATGACCATGCATCAGAACTGAATGTCGCTTGAAAATAGTATAAGGTTAGTGACAGGGACGTCTGTTTTGAAGGGGAGAAGGAGTGAGTTGAATAGATGTAGAAATAGAGAAATAGACAGAATGAAGCAAACAAAGGGATTTTTGATGATCAGCTGGAATGGAAATATAAACGAGATTAATCGTACTTATATTTCTCCTGTTCCCATATTACTGAAAATTCTGCCCATTTAGGGTATACATCAAAGTCCCTGTTTAAAGTGGTGTATGTCCCTTTGTCCCTCTTCACTGAGTGTGATAATCTTCTTTTATTCATTAATGGATGCTGAGACAATATTTAATTCCCTTTCCTCATTGTCCTTGAGAAGGTGTTGTTGATATGCCTTCCTGATTCACTGCAGTCCGTGGGCTGTAAGAAGTCAGTGCTAAGTTCGATTCGGTTTCATTTCTTTGAGAGTTTGTAGTGAGTGATATAACTGGGCGGCTGGCCTGGCTATTTCAAAGGCAGTTGAGAGTCAAATGCATTGCTGGAGTCACGTGTAAGCCCGACCAGCGGAAGGTGATAAATTTTATTCACTGGAGGACATTAAATTACGAGGTAGGATTTTTTGATAATTGACAATGGTTTCATAGCTTCATTTGATTTTATTGAATTCAAATTCCACCATTTGCCGTGGTAGGATTCGATTCCCGGTGGGGATCAGCACCTGGCTCCCTGGATTAATAAACTGGAAATAATACCACGGAGACATTGCCTTCCCAGCATCTCCAACCATCGGTACTGGCACTAGTGGTATTGCTGTAGGTTTGGCTTTACTTGAAGCACAGAGGTTCGCGAGGTTAAGGAATGATTTTGCAAAACACTCCATCCTTCTTAATTTTGCATTTTTTAGAAGTTTAGTGGATCGGAAGATCCCTTTGCGAAAATGAGCTGGGTGTCTTTGGTCATAAGTCCTAACAGAATTCATACCAGGCAGCAAGTAATCATCACAGTAAATTGGATACTGTCCTTCATTACAAAATGATTCAAGTATAGGAGTAAAGACACCTTCCTTCAGTGCTCGAGTGTTGTTCAGAAAGGTTATCTCTCCTTTGTAAGAAATGATCACCTTGCCACAGAGAGCCAGTTTAAAGGCATTTCTCCTGACTAATTATGATGGTATCATGAGGAAACAGTGAAGGAAATAATCAGTATCACAAAGTTGATTGTATTACAAATTGAGGGCTATGAACCAACACTCATTATTTTCAAACCAGAACATTTATAGTGTTATCTAAAACATGTGTTTTTTCTGCAATATATAGGCAAATATATAAGAAGGAAACAATTAGAAGGATATGGGAAAAGTGCAGGGAAATGAGGTTAGCATGGATGGACATATTGGCCAGCATAGACAAGTTTGGGCTGAACGGCCTGTCTCCGTTCTGTAGGACTCTATGACTCTATGATAACATACTTACCTGAGTGGAGCCTCGTGTTCGTTGAGAGAGAGCTTCAGGCTCTGAATGAATTGTCACTACCTCAATATGCAGTTGGTGTGTGACCCTGTACTGAACGTCATGTTGTTCACAAATCTGTAAGCAGCCACACTCTGAAAGAGTTCGGCATTCCCATCAGACTCTGACCTCCACATAGAACACTACCCTGTCGTCTCAGAGATGGGCGATGCCTCCTTGAGACCTGGCACAAACCATCCGCTGTCCCTCCTCACTGTCAGCAAACCATGGTATTGTTAATGTAACACGAGTGTACCATTAGCAATGGAGCCAGGAGGAGCAACATGGACCATTCTGTCTGTGCAGTCTATGCTTCATTGATTTGTCATGTTGGAGCATCAATGACATCCTCCTATGTGTTACAGTCTGGAGGGGCTCATGGTCGCTTCTCTTCATGCATTAGTGTTTCAAGGGGCTGAATGTCCTCCTCCTGGTCCCAGAGAAAAGGTTCACGGACATTATTGGGCAACTCTTGGTTCCTGCTTACCAGCACGATGTACTGACTGTATTCATTATCTTCCTGTGTAATAGTAGACAGGCAGGCAGCTGGAAGAACACAGCAAGCCAGGCAACATTGAGTTCTTCAGTTTCAAATAACCTCCCTTCCAATCCGCCAACTCCCTTCCCAGCCCCTCCCCTCCGTTCCATTCCGCTGATCAACCCTTCTTCCATCTACCAGCCGGATTCAGTCTTTCCATCGTCCAACCCAGTGGTACCCCTTTACCTGTGTTCACCTATCCCGACCTCACCATGTGGCCGCCTCATCTCTCGCCCTACATGTTTACCTGTAGCTTCCTTACCGCTACCCCCAGTCCTGAAGAAGAGTTATACCCAAGGCGTTGTCTCCTCCACCTGCTGATGCTGCCTGGCTTGTTGTAACCTTTAGCCTTCTGTCTGTCTACTTTGGATTCCAACATTTGCAGATTTGTTTTCAAAATCTCTTCCAGTGCAGTAGGCCGGAGAAAGCGAATGGGCTGTGTCTCTTCTTATCCAATAGTTATGATGGCCGAATGGCTTTCTCATATTCCTCTGAAACCAGCTTGAGATGCATGAGCTTCTTTATTTTTACCATGGAAATGTGCAAAGTCTGTCCGCACTGTTACATGAATGTTGCCGACATTTCAACAGCTGAAGCTTAAATGTTGTCTAGGTTTGATATTTTAGCAACTGATGAGGTGACACATTTTCTGAACATTGTGTGATGTTCACAGAACATCCCCATTCTGATCTATGATGGAGGGAAAGACATTGATGAAGGAGCTGAAGTTGTTTGCGTCGAGAAAGTTTCCCAGAGGACTCCCTACAGAGATATCCAGGGACTGAGAGGATTCATGTCCACCTACCACATTGTATTCAGAATGACCCAACCAGTGCGGAGTTTACACCTGATTCTCATTAAGTTCAATCTCGTTCAGGCGCCTGAACACCTTGATCATTCAAAGCCTGCCGTAATGTTAGGGCAAAGTCACTCTGACGCTGCGTTCATATCTTCTGTTCATGTCAATAGGTCAGGGTATATGTTTGGGGAGTGTTTCCTTCTCTCAGAGAGTAATGACTGTTGGGGCCTCTCTATCCCAGACAGCTACATCGATTCTCCTGCCCCTCCGCTGCTGCCTGACCTGTTGTGCTTTTCCAGGACCACACGTTTCGACGTCTAACGCCCGCCCTAGTGAACCTTCCTGGTCACGTTACCAAAGAACTTTAACAAATTCGTCAGGCGTGAACTTCCACTCACAAAGCATGCTTACTATTCCTAATAAATCCCTGTTTTCCAAATCCATGTGCATCTTATCCCTCACAATATTCTCAAGTAATTTACCTTACACAGATGTTAAACTCACTGGTCAATAGTTCCCAGGCTTTATTGTTCAGTCCTTCTTGAATAAGGGTACAATATTTGTTATCCTTCAATCTTCCAGGAACGCACCTGTGGTAAATGATGATCAAAATTATCAGCCAGGGCCCCCGCAAATTCTTCTCTAGCCCCTTGCAGCGTCCTTGGATATATCTGGTAAGGACTGTGAAATTTATCCAACATCAAACATTCTAGTACATCCAATACCTCCTCTACTGTCATATGAACTTCCCCTAAGATATCACCACTAACTTCCCCAAATTTACAAGTATTCATGTCTTTCTCCACGGGAAACACAGAGGAGAAAGATATTTTGAGGACATCGCCCATCTCTTATGATTCCACACATTGATGTCCACATTGGTCTTTTAGGGGTTCTATTCTCTTGCTAGTTAATGTTTTTCCTTTAATATACTGGAAGTACCTGTTTGGACTTATCCTGATCTTCTCAGCCAAGGCTACCTCATGTCCCCTTTTCAGCCCTCCTGATTTCCTTCTTCAGTAAACTCCTGTATCCCTTGTATATCTCCAGGGGTTCCCTTGATCCCAGGTGCCTGGACCTGAGCCATGCCTCCACATGTTTTCTGGTGAAAGCCTCAATATCTCTTGTCCGCCAAGGTTCCTCATTCCTGTCAACTTTCCTTTCACCCTCACAGGAACATATAGATCTGGAATTCCAGCTGTCTCACTTTTCAGGCCTTCTACATGGCGGAGGTCCCTTTGCCTGCAAACAGACTACTCCATTCGACCCCTTTGAACTGCTGTCTAATTCCATCAAAATACACCATCCCCAATTTAGAACTTAAATCTGAGCACCAATTTTTTCCCTCTCCATAACTATTTAAAATTAATAAAACTATAATCAGTGGTACCAGAGTGTACATCTACTGTCATCTTAATCACCTGTCTTGCCCTAATTATTAAGACTAGGTCAAATTTTGCCCCTTCCCGATTAGGACCCTCTATATACTGCTGGAGGAAACTATCCTGATGCATTTCATGGATTCGATCCCATCAAATACCTTAACGCTCTGGCAGTCCCAGTCTGTGCTATAAAATTTAAAACTGTTGGAATCTATTATACAGCGTGTGATATTGGATATTTAGAAATTAACAGCCACAATGGAGAGAATCCGTATATATTTCTGACAGATGTCTAACTAGATGTGCTATTAGTTGTTAGACTCCATCTACCAATCCCTGAGAAAAGGAACAGGAAGTGACTTCACTCCAGAAAATAACATCACCACAGGAAATGACATCAACAATCCAAAGAAACTGAAACATTCAAGTAGAAAGCAGGAATTTTCAGTATTGCCTCGCATGAGGTCCAGCGAAGATTTAACCTAGTAAGGTAATGAAAAGTCTGGAAATTAACCTCCCAGCTCAGCAAGCAAACCTGCATCCATTGTGTATAGTGTTGGTGACCCAATCTGAGAGAGAATATACTGACCACAAAAAAGTGTAATGGACACTCTCCTGATTAATGCCTCAGATTGCGAGGTTGCCTGATGAGGAAAATCGGCCTATGTTCTCCAGAGTTTAAAGGAATGAGAGGTAGGTCACAGTGAAATTTAGAAAATTCACAAAACAAGGTAAGATTAGGGAGAATCCCCAGATATTCGGAAAGTGTGTCTAGCAGAAAAAAATAACAAGGGAACAGGTTGGAGTCATTCGTGAATTGCCAAGTTGCATCCAAATCAACTTAGTATTAGGAGACAGAGGGTAGTGGTTGAAGGCTGTTAATGTGACTGGAGACTAATGTCCAATGGTATATCACAGTGATCAGTGCTGTGTTCCTTATTATTTGTGATTTGTGATTATTTGCTGATGTTGGACTGGGGTGGACAAACCTAAATATCACATAATTCCAGGTTATAGTCCAGCAGGTTTATTCAGACGCACGAGCTTTGAAAGTGCACAATCACCTGATTAAGAAGCAGCGCTTCGAAGCTAGTGCCTCCGAAAAAACCTGTTGGAATATAACCTGGTGTTGTTTGAATTATAACCTTATTATTTGTGCTACTCATAAATTATGCAGCTGTGAACGCAAACGGGGGTGGCGGGAGTGTGACAACTAAGTTTGTGTTTGCTACATAGATTGGCCGGGTGGTTTGCAGTGAGAAGGAAGGCCTTATGTTACAGAAAGATACAGATGGAATGGTCAGATGAACAGATCCATAGCAGATGGAATGTAACCCTGATAAATATGAGGTGATGCACTTTGGAAGAAGGAACCAGACAGGGGAGTACTCAATGAATGGCAGCACACGAGGGAGCTCAGAGAGTGCTTCTCCACACATCACGGAATGTGACTAAACAGGTTAATACACAATTTGAGAAAGCATCGGAGACGTAAACATAACCTTTATTCATCAAGTCATAGATTACAAGAGCTATGCGGAACTTTGGATTGACCAAGATGGAATGTTGTGTGTAGTTCTGATTGTCGTGGAGGGATCTCAGAGGAGATTCACCAGGATGCTCCCAGGGATAAAGCATATCGACTCCAGAGAGAGGCTGGATAAGCTCGGGTTGTTTAGCTTGGAGGAGAGAAGGCTCAGTGGGCCATGATTCAGAAGGATAGGATTCCGAGGGACATGGACAAGGTGGATAGACAGCAGCTGTTCCTTTTAGTCAAAGGGCCAAGAACAATGGAGCACATTTTAAAGTGAAGGTTTGAAGATTTGGAGAGGAACTGAGGATTGTTTTTCACCCAGTGGGTGTTGGTGTCAGGAATGCCCTTCCTGAGAGAGAAGTTGTCATGGTAACTTCACTACCATTAGAAAATACACAGCTATAAACTTGGAATGCCATAAGATTCACGGCTACGGGTCTTGTGTCGGAAAGTGGGGCTAATGTCGACTGTGCTGTACTTCTGATGGTATAAAGTCTGTGCTTCTGTGTTTGCATGGATGTGGAAGGTTAATCATTGAGTCGCTTCATCTAGGAATTCATAGGTTTCTGAAGAGTGTATTAACAAGTGTTTTAAGATTGAACTTGTAATATCTTCTGAACATATGTCACTGGAAAAATTATGGGGGAAAAGTGCAGCTTTCTTACAGTCTGATACCAGAGAATTGAGGACAGGGAAAAGACAGAACTATGAACAAATACTTCAGTTATGACTTCACAGAAAAAAAAACAAAAAATAAAACTTCCCAACAATGTTAGTGAACATTAGTCTATTGAAAAAAAGGGAGTAGAATAAAATTAGCAACCAAACTGTCTTAGAGTAAGTATTGGAACTGAAAGCAATGAGATTTATCAAACGGGAATCATTTTTGAAAAAGTGACTTTTAGCATAATTATGGAGAAGTAATCAATGCAATACGATTGGATTTTCAGAAAGACTGTTGATAAATCCCCAAACTAGTTCTACAAATTCAACTCCTATGGGACTGGAACTAATATGATTTTAGAATCGGAGATCTGGCAGGAAGCAGGAAGGAGGACTAAAACATTTTTTTCGAGTGGAACCCTTGGCGGGTATCGCAGGAATTGGGGCTTGGGCCCCAGCTATTCCCAATACGCAATATATTTGGTTGAGGGGAGCAAATACAATATTTCTAACTCTGCTGATGGCACTAAAAAATATCGGATTGTGAGTGGGTGAGCAGGATGTCAAAAACTCCAAGGTGATTGAGACAAGTGTAGTGTCTGGGCAAATACGTGGCAGATGGAGAGCAATGGGATCGGGGGGGATATGTGATATTGTGACCTTTGATGTGAGATACGGAACGGGAGCCTATCATTTGAAAAGAGATTGGTTGAAAAATGTTGATCTAAGAAGGAACTTAAGCTGCAATATTGTTTCCTTCTGTGCAGCCCTCCGAGGTCAGTGCAGGGCAGTGAGATCTGAACCCAGAAGTCAATACTGGGAATGGCATTGGCACACTGACCATTGTATATAGACCCAGCAAGTGGGGACCTGTAACATTGAAAAGGATCTGGATCTCCCTGTACACCAGTCACTGAAAGCAATATTGCAGCAGCAGAAAGCAGGTAGGCAGAAATATCGTGCATTCACCTTCATTTCAGGGGGATTTCAATACAGGAGTAAGGGTGTTTTACTGCAGCTGAGCAGGGCCTTGGGTGAGACCCCATTTCGAACATTGTGTCGTATTGAGTGCAGTTTGGTCTTCTTAGCTAATAAAGGGCAAATCTGACATTGAGGGAGAGCAGCGAAGGATAACCAGACTGGTCTCTGGGATGACAGGCTTGTTGTGAGAGCAGAGTTTGGGGCGGCCGGGCCTGTATTCCATGGGCTTTAGGAAAATAAGTGGAGATCTCTGAGAAATATAAAACACTCTGTCAGGGCCAGACAGATTGGAAACAGGGGTGATAATTCTCCTGGCTGGGACATCACAAACAAGGGACCACAATATTAGATACAGACAAGCAACTCTGCATTGAGATGAGAATAAATGTCTCAGAGAATGGTAAACCTGGGGAATAATCTCCCAGATCAGGATGTGGAAGCCAAAGCATTGAATATAAATAAGGATTTCTGGACACTGAAAGGATAGGGAGAGAGCAGGTGTATGGTATGAAGATAGAAGACCGGATATCACTACCGGTTGTTCTCCAATATCATGGTAGCTGTGTTCCTGTGCAACACTGTGTTGCAGGAAATCGTGCAATATTATTAATGGGGCCAATGGGGAAAAAAGGGGTAGGGACAAACGCAAAATATCAGTAAAAACCAAAAATTTAAAGTTAGTCTAATACACACTCTAGCACAGTCTAAGTAAACCTTTAAATCATATATTGTAATGAACTAGTGCTGTAAATGTAACACTTTCACACTACAGTCACTGACTACAGCCATGTTCCTTTCACCAAGGTCTTCACCAGAAAGTGCGTGAGGCTGACTGACCACGTAATGCTGACGTGGAATCCCAGTTCTTCCCAAGATTCTCCCCCAGTTTAAAATACAGTTCTTTCTAAATGTAGACTAATACTCCCAGTTTCAGGCTCAGTTTCAAGTCTTGCAGATCGAATTGCTTTCCTGTTTTAGCTGCACACAGAGGGTGTATTTGCAGAAACAGGGAACCTGAGGCTGGGTTTTGTTGTTCAGCTAGTGCCTGGCAAGGAATCGTGTCACAGTGAGAGGAAGTTCATTTTATAGAAAAGGGTTCACAATTCACGAATCGCATTGCAGCAAAATCGTATTTAATAAATATGCGTTATTGCAGAACTGACTGTATATTGAATCGCGAAGCAAAATTGATGGGCCAAAGGGTCTACAGTAGTTCTTATTTTATATTTCACAATGTTTGAACGTATTAATGGATATGAACACTGTATCAGGAAAGTTGGATTGAGGAGATTTTCTCCATGAACTAGGATGGGAAGGCTCAGTGTGTTTAATGGCCTACTCCTTTACCGATGTTTCTGTGCAGTTTGTGGGAAAGCTCTGTAAATGTTGTCACAAGCTCTCAGATGTTAGGAAGGAGGTCTCTGCAGGGTCAACAGGACTGTATTTCCAGTTCCCTTTTCCTATACTGAGGCTGGGGCCGGGTGTTCTGTTCGGTTTTGTCCCTACCGAGCTCGGAGCAGTTTGATATAATTGAGTGTCTTGTTTGGCCGTTTCAGAGACCATTGAATAGTTTATCACATGTTTGTGCGTCTGGAATCACATTTCGGCCAGAACATGAAAGCATGGGAGATTCACGTCCTGAAAGTTCATTGGGGAAGGAGATCGAAGTTTGCAATCAACATTGGATGCAAGGTCACTGTTTCCATCACCAGATTCTAGATCTTGATATTTTATTAATTGGTTTTAACTTCAAGAAGCTGCCAGAGCATTATCCGGTCTTGGAGTAGTAATCCAGTGGCATTTCCACAACAGCACCATTACGACACGGGGACCTACCAGAAGCCACACTGCACGGGTTATTTCTGTGCTGCTTGACAGCTCTGTCAAAAAGAACTCCCACCAATCTGATTTTCGTGAAGGGACTGAGGGAGTTTTAAATGGTCAAAATGTAATTATTCGCTTGTGAGGGAAGGGGAACCACTTGAGTAATTTTCACAATTCCAGGGAGCTGTCAGAATTGGAGCTGAAATGAAACAGCTTCCCCAGGGACATGGCTTGTTGTGTAGCACAAGTCTTCAGTCCTATTGCAGGAATGGTGTCCGGGCCCATTGCCTTTGACGTATCTACTGTGTTCAGCTGGAGCGTGGAGCGAATCGAATTGGTTGAAGACTGGCATCTGTGATTCTGTGGGCATCCTGGCGAGGG
This sequence comes from Chiloscyllium plagiosum, assembly GCF_037043375.1. Taxonomy (NCBI): domain Eukaryota; kingdom Metazoa; phylum Chordata; class Chondrichthyes; order Orectolobiformes; family Hemiscylliidae; genus Chiloscyllium; species Chiloscyllium plagiosum. Next base: position 64,850,816 of record NW_028270184.1, read on the forward strand.
TGAGGTGGATCATCCATTCAACACCTCTGGCTGAGGATGATGCAGATACTACATCCTTGTCCTTTTCACTGATGTGCAGGGCTGTTCCATTATTTGGGATGGGGATATTTCTGGAGTCCTCTCCTCCAGTAAGTTGTTTAATAGTACACCGACATTTATGTCTGGATGTGGCAGGACTGCAGAGCTTAGATCTAATATGTTGGTCTTGGGATCATTTCGTCCTCTCTATCAGATGTTAGTTCTGCTGTTTGGAATGAAACCACTCAAATGCGGTAGCTTTAATGGTTTGTCATCAGCTTTAGGTACACATGGTTCTGATCTTGGCATGTTCACCCACACTCGTCACTGAACCATCACTCGGCTTTATGGTAATGGTAGACTCATGGAATATCTTGGGGAAAATGTTACAGATTATGTTTGAATACAATCCTGCTTCTGTTGCTGCTGTTGTCAACAGCATCACATGAAAGCCCAGTTTGAGCTTCAATATCTGCAATTCAATTCTACCGACTGTCCCCCAGTTCACCCAGAGACCCAGTCGCCGATCAGCCGTGTACTCAGTGATCTCACCTGGTTTCTGATGCGGTAATACTTCCATTTTCATATTCTCATTCTGCTGAGTGTTCTCCTTGGTGTCATGCTTTCAATTTGTTACATTACTCAAACTCTTTAACATATTCACCTGAATCTTTTGCTTTCTCGTAATGCCATCTTCTGCGTTTGAAGCGAATGTATTTCCCTCTGGTTTTCTCCCTGACCATGAATGAGAGCTCTGTGGTGTCAGTGATGCGAGCCTTATGCAGTTTCTGAGACAATGAATGTGTGCACTTTGCGTTATCGTTCAGTTTCCCAGTGTAGGGCGCTCCGTAATGGACAGGGCGTTTGAGCAGCTTTCACACACGTATTGGAACTTTTCATTAATCAGAAATTGCTGAAGAAACAAAGCAGGTCTTTCGGGTCCAGTGACCTTTTTACGAAGCTCTTGGTTTCTCCTGCAATTTTTGTGTTTTTAGTTCCAGTATCCTTCGCTATTTCTTTAATTGAAAATTTGTGCTCCGCCAATTCGTTTTTGGATAAACTCAGCATCTGCAGAGACAGAGAAACAGAGTTAGCGTTACAAGTCCAGTGTGACTTGTTCAGAACTCAAAAATGTTGGAAACTGGGCTTTGTAATCCCTTGCCGGGTATGGGGGAATGCGTGACTTTGAAAAGAGGGCATGGCAAAAGATAAACGGCTATTAGCAGTTGTGAATGAGAAAATGTTGCAAAATGGATTTAAATTAAGGTGTGAATGGGGAAAAGGGGTTCTCTCTAACTGGCTGTAAGTTAAAGAAGACAGAACCACACAAGGTGACATGGAGAACAGGAGAGGGTATTATATAGATCTAGCAAGAGATACGTTTTCACTGTATAGATCATCACCCCCTTCACACTAATGAATTTAGGTGCTTGACTTCTTATTGGCACTGGGACAAAGTAAGGACTGGAGATGCTGGAGATCAGAGCTGAAAAATGTGTTGCTGGAAAAGTGCAGCAGGTCAGGCAGCCGCCAGGGGGCAGGAGAATCGACGTTTTGGGCTTCTTCCTGAAGCAGGGCTTATGCCCGAAACGTCGATTATCTTATTGGCACTCGTAAGGGTTTCATGCTGCCTTCGTTTTGTCACATAGAGCAAAACTAACATGATGACGTTTGGGATGTTTTCTTTATCTGTCATTTTTGCAATTCTTTCAAATTTGCAGTGCTTATCGTGAAACATTTGATCTTGAAGTTAGTATCAGATAGAGTTTAGGAGGTTGAGAGGTGACATTCTTAAAGTTTATAATATCATGGGAGGCATGGATAGGGTGAATAGCCAAGGTCTTTTCTGCAGGATCGGGGAGTTCAAACACAGATGCATATCTTTAAGGTGAACGAGGGAAAACTTGAAAGGGACAAAGGGGCAACTTTATTTAGACAGAGGGTGATTTAAGTATGGAATGAGCTGCCAGATGAACAGTGGTAGATGCGAGTACAGCTACAATATTTCAAAGACATTTGGACAAACACATGAATGGGAAACGTTTAGAGGCACATGGGCCAAGTGCAAGCAAATGGGACTAGTTTAGTTGAGAAAATCTGTCCAGCATGGTCAAGTTGGAACACATGGTCTGTTTGTGCACGATATGACTGTATGAATCTAGAAGTTGGTGTGCAATCCAGTAACATTAATATTTCTAGAGGCAGTCGACAAAGTTATCCCCTTCCGTCATTGTTTATGTTGGTGATTGAGCCACTGGCGAAGGTCATCTGCAGGGACCCCAACATATCTGCCCCAGAAGTGGGATAGAATTCACGTAAGGTTGCATTGTCTGCAGATAATGGTCTTATACTTTTGTTCAATCTCACAGTTTTGGTACCTCACCTCAATCAACGCATCAGGTCATTTGGTGCCTTTTTCGGCTATACCATTGATTTTACAAAGTCAGAGGTCATGCCTATGGGCGAACTCAGGGAAACACCTGATGCCGTGGGAGAATACGGATTTCCTTTTCAATGGCCCTGGGGGTATGGGAATATTCCCTATTTAGGTATATTCATTAATCCTATCTTTGAACTTTTATTTAACGTGGAATGTGTCCATTTGTTTGACAAAATTAAACAAGAACTTCGAAGATGGGAGGCACTTCCAATATCCTGGCTAGATCGGATAGCTCTTATTAACATGAATTCCCTCCCTTGTTTGCTATACCCCGTGTGAATGCTTTCTTTGATGTTTCCCAGACAGACATTTAGGAGACTAAATGGATAATGTAGCTCTTTGATTTGTCACCATAAGCGACCCCTTATCAAGTTAACCAAATTACAACGACCCCACAGATTGTGAGGAGTAGATCCCTGGATATTAAAAGCTATCATAGCACAGCAACGAGCATCCGAGCTACAAATCTTCTCACAAACTTTAAGCTCTTCTTTACCCGATGTTCGTGAGGCCTCGGCGTCAATATGGTTAGATATTGAAGCTTCTCAGGCAAAGTGCTCCCTTATTAGTCTGCTATTCATCGACAAAATGAGGACAGTTACGGAGAATTGCCATTGGCTATGGTAAATGTAGAGTTACCGGGGTAACGTATGGGTTTGTGGGTTGAGATGTTATCTGGAGCGTCAGTGTGGACTCGATGGGGCAAATAGCCTGGTTCCACAGTGCAGTGCTTCTATCATTTCTATGTAGCTGTCTGTGTTTGAAAACACTTTCCGGGATCCTACCTATAAGTACTGACCCAATTTGCCTCAACAAAATGTTACACCTTCCGTCTGTCAAACAGGAACTCCATCAGCCACTCCTCAGCCCTTTAGCCCATCTGATCAGGGTCCCGTTTTACTCTGATTTCACCATCTTCACTGTCCACTACCTCACCAATTTTGGTGTTATCTGCAAACTCACTAACTCACTAATTGGTGACCCAATTCTGGATGGAGCATAGGGTCTGTAACATGAACAACAAATGGAGCAGAGGCTGCAGAGTATGGAAAGTCTGAAACCACGGTCTGAGTGTATGTGGCGAAAGGGATCTGCCAAATCCGTCTGTCGTAACGTGAGCACAGACTCTCACTCTCATCCTTAAACACAAACACACACACACACACACCCTCTTTCTCTCTCGCACATGGACACAAACGTACACATCATCTCTCGCTATCACTCGCCCTCCTCCACCCACCCACACACAAACACTTCGCATCTCTCGCACTGACACATATATAAATCTTGGGGTAGGGGGTGAATTTGCGTTTGCGGATTTATATTGGTGGATAGATTGTATTTTGTTCAAAATAGCATTCACTTTGTACGCAGCCAGTCATTGTGGCATTTCATAAAGTCCTCATTTAGAAATAAAACTAGGGCAAAACAAGACGGACTTCAAACAAAACCTTTCCTGGTTTTGTGCAGGGAAAGTCACATCTTAGCAAGCATTATAGAATCATATACGGAATGACAAAGCTGATTGTGCGGAAAGGTCTGTAGATGTCATGTGCTGGACTTCAGTCAGGCGTTTGATGAGATAGACTGATGGAGAAGGTGAAGTCACAAGGCATCTAGGGTGTACTCACTAGATGCATAGAGAACTGACTGGGCAACAGGAGACAGGGAGTAGTAATGGATGGGAGTTTCTAAAAATGGAGAACTGTTCTGTGTGGTGTTTCACAGGGATCCGTGCTGGGACCACGGTTTGTTGTTATATATTTAAATGATCTGAAGGAAGGTATAGCTGGTCTAATTAGCAAGTTTGCAGATGACACTAAGATTGGGAGAGTAGCAGAAAGTTGAGGGATCTTTCAGAGAACAGAGCTCAATGTAGATAGACTGGAGAGTTGAATAGAGAAATGGCAGATCTGAGGTGATGTATTTTGGAAGATCCAATTCAAGAGGGATTATACAGAAACTGGAAAAGGCTCTGGGGAAAATTGATGTACAGAGAGATTTGGGTGTTCAGGTCCACTGTTCGCCGAAAGTGACAGGTCGATAGAATGATCAAGAAGGCATACAACATGCATCCCTCCTGCATTCTAACAATTTAAGAAGTGGAGAACCACAGACCAGTTAACTCATCACCCACAGGAGGGAATCTGTTGGAATCTGTTGCGTACAAGAGTAGGCAGGCCATTTTACAGTTGTTTTAGACTTTGGTTCGGCCACATTCAGAATACTGCGGACAGTTATGTTTGCTACATTACTGAAAGGATCTGGATGCTTTGAAAAGAGGGCAGAGGATTTTCACCAGGATGTTGCCTAGTATGGAGAGAACGACATATAAAGAGAGGTTTGATGGATTAGGATTATTTTCATTCGAAAGACGGAAGTTGAGGGAGGACTTGATTGAGGTTTACAAAATCATGAGAGGTGTAAACAGGGTGGATAGCAAGAAGCTTATTGCCAGAGTGGGTGAGTCAGTTACTAGGGGTCTAGAATTCAAGACGAAAGGGGAAAACATTATTGGAGATATGCCCGAAAAAATTATTTGCGCAGAGGGTGAAGGGTGCTGGGATGCATTGCCAGCGAAGGTGGTAGTGGCAGGGATGAAAGCGTCATTTAATATGTATGCGGACAGATACGTGAATGGGCAGGAAGCAGAGAGATACAGAACCTAAGAAAATAGGCGACAGGTATAGACAGAGGATCTGGATTGACACATCTTTGTTATTTGTAAATACTGGCAAACAGCGTCTGTTGATACTTGAAAGGAAAATGAAACCAAGATCAAATGTGGCACAGCAAATGTGTGGATACGAGAATTTATTGTAGAGAACAGAAAAATGACAAGGAGCTGAAACAGTTACATTGCGTCTGTCTTCAAAGAGGAAGATCCAGAAAATCTCCCAGAAATATTAAGTGACTTATGGGACCTTTGTAACTAAAGAGTAAAATCATTCATAGACAGTTATGAGGTAGTACTTGGAAATAGAACTGGATGAGGATTGATAAGTCTGACAGACCAGATGTAATTCAAACTGAAATTTCAGAGAAAACAGCAATACACATATTGATTGCAATCGGGACCACTGTAATTTTTCTGTATTCACTTCGGAAGGTTACGAATGCATTCAAATGATTAACAAAGGGAAGAAATGGGAGAGTGGAGGACTACTGGCCAGTTCGTTGTCATCCACAGTAGGGAATCTGTTGCCACCTATTGTAACGAAGATCTTATTGGACACTGAGTAAGTAATAGCAAATTTCAAGAGAGTTGTTCTGCATTTATGAAAGGGAAGTTACAATTTACAATTCTTTTCTTGAAGATATCTCTTGCAGATGTAAACAATGGCGAATCAGAGAACGTAGTACAGTCAGATATTCAGGAGGAGGTTTAATCAGCACACAGAGTAAGTTATCAGAAAACATTAAAGCAAAGTGTATTGGGAGGAACATATGCAAACAGGGGAAGGTAAGCATTAGAAAAACCAATGGAGAACATAGGTGGTTGTAAAAGGTTGTTTGTGTGACTGCAGACCATTGTACGCTGGTGTGCCACAGGTTTCAGTGCTGTGCCCCTTTAAACGCCTTCATTTAAAGGGAATCCGAATACAGACGATGAAGAACAAACTAGACTCAAAGTGTCAGCTTGCTCGCTCTCTCTTTACGATGCTGTCTGACTAACTGTGATCTCTCGCATGTGTTTGTTTCAGTACAGATTCTGATTCTGCTGTGATTTGCTCCGACTACAAGTAAAGACATTTTGCACGAGTAACACAGAGAGTTGGGGAGACTGTACCTGGACTGTACCTGTGCAATTTTGATGTCTTGATCTAATTAAAATATACTGATCCCATTTACTGAATGGGCATTCTCCAGATTAATCCCACAGATGGCACAATGGTCTGCTGAGAAGACGTGGTCTGAGATCAAGGTGGGAATCTGTGAGTGAAACTGGAGACGCTGATTGATTGTTATATGAGAACTTCACGTCTGTTTTACTTGGGAAAAGTAGGAGGCAGGTACAGAATTCAAGAAGATGGACTGGGAAGCTCTTGAACAGATTGATGTAAGATTGGAGCAGGGATTGATGGCTTTGACTGGTATAAAACTGGGCCAATACCCAGGTCTAAATCAGTTACATCTCAGGCTGCTGTTGGAGACAAGGGATGAAAGGCGCTGATGCAAATGTTTAAATAGAATCTGGTCACAGAGGAGGTGCCCGAGGACTGGATAACACCCTTTATAGGAAGGGTTGTAGAGATAGAGCAGGGAACTATAGAACAGTGTGCTTCAGATCAATGTTAGAGAAAATTTTGGAAAACAAATATGGTGGTAGGAGGCCGGTTGTGTGACTGGAGACCTGTGTCCCCGGATGTACCAAAATGAACAGCGTGGTGACCCTTATTATTTGTGGTATTTATAAATGATGAATGTGTGAATGTGGAGGGGGAGTGGCAGCGTGATAATTAAATCTGTGTTTGACACAAATATTGGCTTGGTGTTTGGCAGTGAGGAGGAAGCTCTTATGTTACAGGAAGATACAGATGGAATGGTCAGATGGGTGCATCAATGGCGGATGGGATTTAACCCTGATAAATATGAGGTGATGCCCGTTGGACGAAGGAACCAGACAGGAGAGTACACAATGAATGGCAGCACACTAGAAATCTCAGAAGGTGCTCCACCACACATCTGTGAATGTAATAGGGGAGGATCAAAGGTTATGTAAGAAAACATTGGAAACAGTAGGCATAGCCTTTATTCATCGAGGCATAGATTACAAGAGGTATGTAACACTTTGGTTAGGTCAAGATGGAATACCATTTGGGGCTCTGGGAGCAACATTACAGGCAGGATGTGATTGTTCTGGAGGGGGTACAGAGATTTCACCAGGATGTTCCCAAGGATGGAGCATATCAGCTATGGAGAGAGGTTTCATAAGCTCCATTTGTTTACATTGGAGCAGAGCAGGCTGTGGAGGACGTGATTCAAAAGGATACGATTACGAGGTTCATAGACAGGGTGGATAGACAGCAGCTGTTCCTTTTAGTCAAAGAGCCAAACAGAGGAGCACACTTTTAAAGGGAAGGATTTGAGGTTGAGAGAGGAGTCAGGGATTGTTTTTCACCAAGAAGGTTATGGGGTCCGGAATGCACCTGCTGAGGGTGGGGGGCGGGGGGGGGGGGGGGGGATGTTATCACGGGTCACCTCACAACCATTAAAAAGTATTTGGACGAGCACTTGAAGTGTCAAAGTGCTATGGCTATGGGACTGGTGTAGCAAAGTTGCAATAATATAGATCGTGCTGTAATTTTGATGCTACACATGGTATGCTTCTGTGATTGTATGGCTGTAGATGGTCAATCATGGAACAGTTTAAGACAGGAAGTAATAGGTTTCAGAAGAGTACATTAAACAAGTGTGTAACGCAAAAGCTTCTCAAAGTACAATATATCAAGATGAAATGTTGGCAAAGATAATTGTAGCTTCCTTACAGTCCAAAACCAGCGAATGGAGAACAGCAAAATGCCAGACTATGAAGCAACTACTTCAGTTATGCCTTCAGGGAAGAAAAAAATTTAAAAATTCCAAACAATTCTAGGTCTACTGAGAAAAAAATAGGAAATACAATCAGATCCGAAAATAAACAGTTTTGGAGAAAATATTTGGAACTAAAATCTGATAAATCCCCATGGCCTGATAATCTTTATCTATGATTCCTAAAGGAGCTGGCCATGGTAATAATGGATACTTTGCTTGCTGTCTTCCAAATTCCTGATGAATGAATTGACAGATTTGAGAGCAGCAAATATAACCCCAGTATTTCTAAAGGAGGCAAGAAAAAAGCCAGGAATTACAGTCTGATTAGTGCCAAAGAAGCAATCAGGACAATACAAGAGTCTATTGGAAATAATTTTTTTGCCAGGGAATTTTGAGAATTAAATTAATTTGAAAGTAATGAACATGGATCAGGTCAATGCCAAATTATTAAAGGTGAATCATATTTGAGAAACCAACTTGGAAATAAATTATGGCGAAGCAAAAATGCAGTGAATTGAGATTTTCAGAAACTTTTTGATGACGTCCCAAGTCTAGTGTTGTGAAAATGCTACTCCTTTAACAAGATCATGCTGTCCTTGTTTTTTTCAAAGATGTATTAAAAGCAGTGAATCCGAAATGTCTGAGTTTGACTGCTCTAAAATAAAAGCACCTACAATAAGGAGCAGGCTATGCTAGTTCTGGTCCTGTGTAATGAGACAGGAATAATTAATGGCCTCATAGTTAGAAATCAACTTAGATGGAATGATCACAGTATGGTTGAATTTAAAATACAGATGGAGAGTGTGAAGATAAAATCAAATACCAGGGTACTGTGCTTAAACAAGGGAAACTACTTTAGAATGCGAGCGGACTTGGCTAATGTCGACTGAAAACAAAGACTTTATAGTGAGATTTGACGAGCAGGGGAGGATTTTCAATGGAATTTTTAAAAAGTCCTTAGCAAAAGTACATTCAGTAAAAAGCATATATTCTAAGGAAAGGGGTAATCTGCATCGGGTGTCTAAGCAATAAGGGAAGCTACCAACTTTAAAGAGAAGGCATGCAAAGTGGCCAAGAACAGCAGGAACCTAGAAGATTGGAAATACATTAAAGGTCAACAGAAAGGCACGAAAAGAGCAATAAAGAAAAGTAGGATAGAACACAAGAAAAATAAAACTAGCACAGAATATGAAAATAGATTGCAGATGATTCACTAAATATATGAAATGAAAATGAGTGGCTAACGTAAATGTTGGTCCTTTAGAGGATGAGAAGGCGCATTTAATTATAAGATATGACGAAATGACCGTGGCATTGAGCGCGTATTTTGCGGAAGACACTAACAACATGCTAGTAATAGACAAAGAGACGAGGGTAGGTGAGGACATGTGCATAATCATTATTACGGAGGAGGTAGTGGTGGGTAAGCTAATAGATCTAAAGGCAGAAAAGTCCCCGAATGAAATGCATCCCAGGGTACTAAAAAAGATAGCGGGAGAAGTATCAAGTGCAATTATGGTATTTTTTTTTAAAAAATGATGAACTCTGAGGCAGTCCCAGCAGATTGGAAAACAGCAAATGAGACGCCACTGTTTAAAATGGCTGGTTGATAAAAGATAGGGAATTATAAACTAGTTAACTTAATCTGTGTAATGGGGAAGATGCTTAAGTGCATTGTCAAGGGAGAAATAGCAAGGCATTTTGATAGAAATCGGCCCATTGCGCAGACACAGCATAGGTTCCTGAAAGGTAGGTCATGCTTGTCAAGTCTGTTGGAAATTTATGAAGAAATTATGAGCAAGCTAGACAACCAGGCCCCAGTGAATGTGGTGTATCTCGGTTTCTAAAAGGTTTTCGACAAGGTGCCGCACAATAGACTGCTGCAGAAGATAAAGATGGAACGCGTTATGGGTAAAGTATTGGTATGGATAGAAGATTGGTTAACTAACAGGAAGCAAAGGGTGGGTCTAAATGAGTGCTATTCATATCTGGCAATCAGTGACTAGTGGCGTGCTTCAGTGATCAGTGTTGGGACTGCAATTAATCACAATTTATATAAATGATGGGGAGTTGGGAACATCCGTAGTTTGTCAAAGTTTGCAGATGACACGAAGATAAGTGGCAGAGCAACGTGTGCAGAGATCTATGAAACGTTTTAGAGGAGCACAGATACATTGAGTGAGTAGGCAAATGTCTGGAAGATGGAGTACAATGTCAGTAAATGTGAATTCATCCATTTTGTTAGGAGTACAAGTAAAAAGGATTATTACTTGAGTGGTAAAACGTTGCAGCATGCTGCTCTGCAGAGAGACCCGGATGTCCATGTGCATAATTCACACAAGGTTGGTCTGCAGGTACAGCAAGTACTGAGGAAGGCAAATGGTACGTTGTCTTTCGTTGATGAAGGGATTCAATTTAAAATCAGGTAAGTTATTATGCAGCTGTACACGGTGCTGGTGAGGCCATACCTAGAGTATTGTATGAAGGTTAAGCCATCTTACTTGAGAAAGCATGTACTGGCACTGGATGGGGTGCAGAAGAATTTCACTGGGTTGAATCTGGAGTTGAGAGATAATTAGTTAATTTTTCAGATAGTTACGTTATTCTGTCTGTTATCCTCTTGTGTTTGTGTTTCATTCAGTCGCATCACTCCTAGAATATCCACCTTACACCTGCTTAAGTCAATGAGCAAAGGTAGGGTCTGCGCTACTTCCTTGAAACGACTTGAGGAGGTCTACCCTGGTCCATAACAGTGTGTAATAGCTAGATTTAATATACTGGCCTGGGTTGAGAATGGGAGAGTTTAAAGGAAAAAGTGAATCAGTATAAACAGTTCTATATACTTTGAAGTGGAAAGCAATGACTAGCAAGATAATCCAGGAATTGATGTTTGGACCCTAGCTATCCAGAACGCATATCAAACATTTGTTCAAAGGCATTGTGTGTAATCTTTTCAAATCAACTGATGGCCCCAAATTGAGATTGTGAGTGGGTGCTCAGGATGTAAAGAAGTTCAAAGGTGATTGAGACAATTGGAGGGGATGGGCAAATACGTGGCAGGTGAAGGACAATGTGGATAGACGTGATATTGAACACGTTGGTTGGAAAAAATAGAATAACGATTAACATTTCAAAAGGAATTGATGTAAACCTGTTGCTCTGTGAAGAGACTTATGTGTACACCTTTGTTGACCTCTTCACCAAATTGTCGGACCGAAGTTCCTACTTCATTTGTAATCATCCAGATAGTTAATCACTTCAAAGGATATAGAGTATACAGTGTTTAGGAAAAGTCAATTGAAGAGATATTTGGCCAAAAACTAGAGTGGAGAAGGCTCAATGGCTTGGATACCTACCCCTTTCCCGATGATTCTGTGCAGTCTGTGGAAAAACTCTGTAAATGTGGTTACTAACTCTCAGATGTTTGGAAGGACATCTCTGAAGGGTCGACAGGACTGTGTTTCCTGTTGCCTTTTCCGATGCAAAGGCTGGTGCCCGGTGTTCTGTCCGGGTTCATCTTTTAAGATTTCGGAACAGTTTGATACAACGGCCTTGCAGTTTCGGAGACCACTGATGACTCTATCACATTGCTGTGTATATGGAGTCACATTTAGGCAAGACTAGGAAATCACGGGAGATTCACTTCCTGAAAGTACGTTGGGGAAGAAAATTTGTGTTGACAATTAACATGGGCTTCAATGTCAGTATTACTGGCACAAGATTTTTATTAATTGTTAATTTCCAAAGCATTAGCCTGGTCTGGATTAGCAATCCAGTGACATTTCCACAACAGCACCGTCTCCACATGGGGACCTATGGGAAACCACACTGAGCTGGTTATTTCTTTGCTGCTTGACATCTCTGGCAGAAAGAACACTCACCAATTTGACTGTCGTGATGGGACTCAGGGTGTGGTAATTGGTCAGCTTTTTTTATTCCCCTCTTAGGGGAGGGGACATAGTTGAGTAATTTTCTACATTGCCAGGGAGATGTCAGATATGGAGCTGGAATGACACAGCGTCCCCAGGGTCACGGCTTGTTGTGCAGCACAAGTCTTCAGTCCTTTCGCAAGAATAGTGTCAGGGAGCATTGCCTTTGTCGTATCTACTGTGTTCAGCTGTTTCTTCATGTCACGTGCAGCGAATCGAATTGGTTGAAGACTGGCATCTGTGATTCTGTGGTCGTCATTCAAGCAACACTTCTGGCTGATGATGGTGCAGACACAGCATCTTTGTCTTTTACACTGATGTACAGGAAGGTTCCATTCTTTCGAAGAATGGTAGAGCAATAGCCTCAGCAATAGCTGCTGAGATGTTAGTTTAACAACCCCAGCAATATTCTGGTGATCTGAGTTCGAATCCTGTTACAGTAGATGGTGGGATTCAAATCCAATACATGTTTGGGATTGAGAGTCTAATGATGAGATCATGAATCAATTGATGATTGTAGGACAAACCAATCTGGTTCACTGATGTCCATAAGGAATGCTCTGGACACATGTAACTCCAGATCCACAGCAATGTGGTTGACTCTTAACTACCCTCTGGGCAATAAATGATGACCTAACCAGTGACGCCCTAATCCTATTCAACAATGTTGTTTTTAAATAATATTTGTGGAGTCCTCTTTTATCGTCAGTTGTTTCATAGTTCAACTCCATTTCTGACTGAATGTGGCAGAACTGTAAAGCTTCTATCTGATCTGTTTGCTTTGTAATCATTTCGCACTCTCTATCAGATATTAGTCCTGTTGTTTGGAATGTAAGTACACTGGTCAAGTGCGGTAGCTTTAAATAGATTGTCATCAGTTTTAGGTATACATGCTTCTGACCCTAGTACATTCCCCAACTTGTCTCTGCAACATCGATCAGCTTAAGGGAATGATAGACTGAGGGATTATTCCGGGCATAAAGTTACAGATTTTGATTAATACAATTCTCCTTCTGTCCAGCTGTGATTGACTGTACCACATGAATTCCCAGTTTTGAACTGCAATTTCTGCGTTGCAATTCAGCCGTCTCTCCCCAAGTTCACACCGAGACCCATTCACCCATCACCCCATGCCCTACTCTGGGTTCGGATGTGGTTAACTTCCACTTTTGTATTCTCATTCTTCTGAGTGTTTATCCATGATGTCACACCTCTTAACTGTCATGATACTCAAAATCCCTAAACATATTCTGCCAGGTCGCACCGTGTGTCCGTGGTTAGCGCTACAGCCTCACGACTCTCTGGACCCAAGTTCTATTCCATCCTTCAGCGACTGCCTGTGTGGTGTTTACACATTCTCCCCGTGTCTGCGTGGGTTTCTTCCAGTTGCTTGGGTTTCCACCCACAGTCCAAAGACGTGCAGTTTAGGTGTATTGACCTTGTTAAATTGTCCATAGTTTTCTGGATGCATAGGTTGGGTCCATTAGTCAGGGGTGAGTGTAGGATATGGGGATGGGTCTGGTTGGTTTAGTCTTCAGAGAATCGTTGTGGACTTGTTGGGCCGAAGAGCCTGTTTCCACACTGTAGCGATTCTAATTCCAACATTCATCTGGATCTTTTCCCTTCCAGTCATGCCACCTTCAGTGTTTAAATTGAACGTGTTTCCCTCTGTTTATCTCCATGGTCTTCATTAAGAACTCTGTAGCGTCAATGATGCCAGTCTTATGTCGTTTGAGAACCAGTGAATTTCTACATCTTGCATTATTGTTCACTCCCCGGTGTATGGCGCTCCATGATGGACAGGGCACTTGAGCAGCATGGACACGCGTCTTTCAAGCGGTTCGAAACCAGAAATTGCTGGAGAAATTCAACAGATCTAGCAGCATCTGTGGAGACAGAGAAACAGAGACAATGTTTCAAGTCCAGCATGACCCTTGTTCAGAACTGAAAAGAACTCCTTAATCCCTTGACAAACTTCGACGAGGGATGATGGGAAACAGCGCATGTGGAGATGCAATGCCACAAAGGAATGACCTTTTAATTGTGGTGAAAGAGAAACAAATGTTAAATGGGTGTAAATTAAATTGCAAATGGGAGAAATGGGTTCTTTCTATTGAGTGCAAGATAAACAAGTCGCAGACAAGTTCATAGGGAAACCTGGAAGCAGAATGTACGAAAAATGGAGAACAGCCATAATGTGGTCAGGCTGTGTAATTATGGAATTGAATATTAACTCCGACAGGCTATAATATACTAAAGTGTAAAGTGAGTAGTTACTCAAGATTGGGTTGTGCTTCTTTGGAACATTACAGCAGCCCAGGACCGAAAAGTCAGCATGAGAACAAAGTAGGTTATTGGAATGGGAAGGTCAGGATTATTCCTACAGACAGAGTGGAAGTGTTCCTTAAAGCAGTCTCTGGTCTCCCAAGTGTAAGGGAGACTGTATTGTGAGGAGCAATGACAGGAGACTGGATTGAACGAATACAAGTGGAATGCTGCTTCAATTGGAAGTTGTGATTGGAGTCTTGGAAAATGAGGAGTGAAGTGCTGAATGGGCAAGTGTTCCACCTTCTGCAATTGCATGAGAAGGTGCCATGTGGGGAATGGGGAAATGTTCAGGGTGATGGAGGGTGTCACGGAAGGAATGGTCCCCGTGTAATGCTGACAGAGGACGGGAGGGAAAGATGTGTTTGGTGGTGTAGTCCTGTGGAGGTGGTGGAAGTGGCATAGGATGATTCCATGAATGTGGATTCTAGTGCAGTAGGAAGTGATGACAATGGGAGATATGTCATTGTTCTGGGAAGGAGGGGACGGAGTGAGGGCGACGTTGTGGGCGATGGGACAGTGACAGCTGAAGGCCTGTCTACCGGAGTTAGGGGATTTCTGGTTTGAAGAAAAAGGAAGTCACGTCAGAGGCAATTCACTGGAATTTGACATCATCAAACAGAAACAACAGAGATGGACAAACTGGGAAAATGGAGTCAGGCTCCACTGATCGTGTATTCAGCCACATGCATACGTTCCTCCTGAATGATTGAAAAGAACCAAACATTTAAATTGAGGATTTCTGTCTCACATCTGGTCTGAAGAGGGATGTGGAAGTAGACCAAGAGGAAGGTCAGTGGACATACAGGAGCGGATCTTCAAGCAGATATCCCATAACGCTCAGAAATGATTGTTTTTGTTCAAAAAGGAGGACTCGGAAGAAAATGAAATGCTCATGGTTGACAAAATCTGTCAAGGATACTATTCAATCGCAAATTTGTGCCCAGATTTAGGATGTATTTTTCAGGGTCTACGAGCAGATGCTGGGCATGAATTTCAGCTGTGCTTCCTGAATTACCCCTAGAATCACCTGCCATTGCTACTCCATCCTCTTCCCTGCTTGTCTCCCCTTCCTTATTCCAGGTTCTCCCTCTCCATTACAGAGCACATTCTCCCACATTGTGGTTCCTACCTAAGGCCTTTTGATCAGGTCTACCTTCCCTGCACTAGCAACAAGCTGTGTTTTGTGCTGCCACTTTGCCTCTGGTTTCAGTGTGGCTCGGCCTCTCCATTCATGCTGTTTTACACCTCCCACTCACATCTCATTCCTGAAAGTTTCCTTCTTGGAGTAAACCTTATTGAAAACACCTCCCACCTCCCCCCCCCCCCCCCCCCCCCTTGTGATCCAAATTTCAACAAGTATACTCAGCCTTCATCTCACTCTGCCAAAGGCAACTGCATGCTTACCGTGTGGTAAGAGAATTCCCTTTTCTTACTTGGATTTGTCCAGAGATACGTTTTCATTGTAGATATCATCACCCTATTTCGACAAAGGAATTCAAGTGTTTGACTTTCTAATGGCACTGGTAAGGGTTTCATGCTGTCTTAGTATTGTGACATTGAGAAAAACAAATCACAGTATTAAGTTTTGTCTGTGTTGTTTACCTGTCATTTATGATATTGTTTCAAATTTACAGTGCTTACGATTAAATGCTTGTTCTTGAATTTAGTATTAGATGGAGTGGAGGAGGTTGAAAAGTGACGTTATAGACGTTTATAAAATCATGAGAGGCATGGATTGGATGCAGATCCAAGGTATTTTCCCCCGGTGTGGGGGTGGGGGGGGCGGGGCAGGGAGGTTCCAAACATAGAGTACATCGCTTTAAGGTGAAAGGGAGAAGGTTTAAAGGGGCCAATGGTGCAACGTTTTCACATATAGGTTCATGTGTGTATGGAATGAGCTGCATGAGGAAGAGTGTTAGATCAAAGTACAGCTACAACATTTAAAAGACGTTTGGACAAACATATAAATGGGAAACGTTTAGAGGTATATGGGACACACGAAAGCAGATGGGACTAGTTGAGTTAAGCATGGACAAGTTGGACCAAAGGGTCTGTTTGTGCATGATGTGACTGTATGAATCTAAAAAGCGAGTAAAAGGTGGAACAAAAGATATGATGTAAGTAAATCGGCAAGAAAGATAAAAACAAGCATCACAAAATTTTCCGTGTGCATATACAAAAAGTTCAAAATGAGTGTGTGACCTTAGGTAGAAATGAAGTCTGGAAAGTATATTGAGGTCATTTGGAGGATGTGATTGGGGAACTGGCTCCAGGGAACAGGCAAAACATTACACCAGTACTTTGCATTGTTCCTCACAGGGGAAGGCACTGGAAGCATGTCAATGATATAAACAAAATGTTTAAAGGAGGCAAGTTTTTGAACTGTCTCTAACAAAAGGAACAAGGTAATTTGACAAACAGATAAGAGTATGGGTAGACTGGTCAGCAGTAATTCATAGTTGGCTTTTTAAGAAAGTGGTTACAGGGTGGCTGGTGGTACTGTGTGAAAGATTCCATAACACTCTAGATTTCAGGAGTATTCAAGCGAAACTGGAGAACCTCGGACAATGTCTTCAAGAAAGGATTGAGATAGAAAGCAGGAACCATTTAGCCTAACCATTCTTACTGGGAATCTGCAAGAGTCTGTTATTAAGGCGAGAATTGAAGGGCATTTAGAAAAGCTTCACGCAGAGTCAGCATGGTTTTGTCAATGGGAAACCATATTTTGCCTGCAAAGTTATTCTGAGATCCCTGAAAATGTAACAAGCGGACTTGATAAAGGGGAACTAGTAGGCTTGCGGCTTTCCAGAGATCTTCCACAAGGCATCGCAAAATAAAGGTTTTAACACAAGACAGAAGCTCATAGTATTACAGAAAATGTATTAGCATGGGATGACGGGTGGTTAACACATAGAAATCGGAGAGACAGGACTAATGGATCGTTATGATAAAGACATATCTACTGGGGTATCACAAATACCAGTCCGATGGCATCAGTTATTTACAGTCTATTCTGACAGCCTGACGGTGGGAGCTGAATGCAATGTACGTCCGAGTTTGAGGATGACACTGCGAACCAAAAGGCAAACTGTTATTTAATGAACAAGACTCCCAACAAAGCAGCAGTAAAAAGGGATTGGAGTGTTCCTGTGTATGAAACATAAAGTCAGCGTGGTGATACAGCGAGTAACTAGATTGATACAGTACGCAGGTTCCTGGAATGAAAGAACTGAATTATTGAATACATCTATAATGGTGAGGCGATTATTCATTGTGCTTGAAATGAATGAGCGTGATATTACTGAAATGTAAAGGATACAGAGGGGGCTTGACAAGGTAGATGCTGAGAATGTGTTTCCACACCTGGGCAGAGTCTCAGACTCAGGGACAGAATAAGAGATATCGATTTCAAACTGAAATGCAAAGAAATGTCTTCTTCAGAATATCGTGAAGTCTGAATTTCACTAGCTGAGGATAAAAATGTTCTCTGCTGGAAATTGTGGAAACAAGTTTTAGATGCTATCTTGAGCTGAATGCAATAAGGTGACACAAGCAAAATAACCAGAATAATAATTGTGTTTAGATATCAACAACTATGAGATAACAGTATATTTCTGATTGGTCTGTGTGAAGCATGCTTACTATTGCATGATAATAGAAAGCTGATGGGACATATTGGTAGGAGAGTCCGTCCCCATGGGAAATGCCTCAGGAAGAGCATTCCTGAAGAAGGGCTTATGCCCGAAACGTCGATTCTCCTGTTCCTTGGATGCTGCCTGACCTGCTGCGCTTTTCCAGCAACACATTTTCAGCTCTGATCTCCAGCATCTGCAGCCCTCACTTTCTCTCAAATGCCTCAGGAACACATGCTTGAAGAAACCCATGATAAAAATGGCTGAGTGTCGTCTCGTCAGTGACAGGAAGCCAAGGGGCTGAATGACTGAAAGTTCCTGTAACGTGGAGCTCAGGAGACGGTTAGATCACACCCGATCTTATTAAATGGTAGAGCACATTTGAAGGACTGAATGGCCTCATGATGGATTTCAAGTTCTTGTGCATGTAATTTTAATTTTAAAAAACACACTGTTCTTTCCCTTCATGTTGAGGTTCGGAATAGGAAATGTGAGCTCACCCTGTTAGGAGTTTTTTACAGGCCTCCTAATAGTCCTAGAAACGTAGAAGAAAGGATTGCGAGGATGATTCAAGAGAAGAGTGAAAGTAATAGGGTGGTTGTTATGGGGGACTTTAACTTTCCTGATATTAATTGGGAAAGCTATAGCTCAAGTTCGTTAGATGGGTCAGTGTTTGTCCAATGTGTGCAGGAGGGTTTCCTGACACAATATGTAGATAGGCCAACAAGAGGTGAGGCCATACTGGATTTGGTTCTGGGTAATGAACCAGGCCAGGTGTTAAAATTAGAGGTAGGTGAGCACTTTGGGGACAGTGACCACAATTCGGTGACTTTTACTCTAGTGATGGAGAGGGATAAGTGTGCACTACAGGGCAAGAGTTATAGCTGGGGGCAGGGAAATTATGATGCTGTGAGGCATGGCTTAGGATGTGTGGCCTGGAAAAGTAAGCTTCAAGGCAAGGGTGTAATAGATATGTGGAGCTTGTTCAAGGAGCAACTATTGAGTGTCCTTGATAAGTATGTGCCCGTCAGGCAGGGAGGAAAGGGTCGTGTGAGGGAGCCGTGGTTTAATAAGGAATTGGAATCCCTTGTAAAATGGAAGAGGGCGGCCTATGTAACGATGAGGCGTGAAGGTTCAATTGGGGCGATTGAGAGTTATAAGGTAGCCAGGAAGGACCTGAAGAGAGAGCTAAGAGCAGCAAGGAGGGGACATGAAAGGTCCTTAGTTGGTAGGATTAGGGAAAACCCTAAGGCTTTCTATACGTATGTCAGGAATAAAAGAATGACTAGGGTAGGAATAGGTCCAGTCAAGGATAGTAGTGGGAAGTTGCGTGTGGAGGCTGAAGAGGTTGGGGAGATACTGAATGAATTACTTTTCGTCAGTATTCAATCAGGAACAGGACATTGTTGTCAATGTGAGTACTGAGTCACAATTAAGTAGAATGGATGGCTTTGAGGTATGTAGAGAAGAGGTTTTCGAAATTCTGGAAAGGGTGAAAATAGATAAGTCCCCTGGGTCTTTTGGCATTTATCCTAGGATTCTCTGGGAAGCAAGGGAGGAGATTTCAGAGCCATTGGCCTTGATTTTTATGTCCTCGTTGTCTACAGGAGTAGTGCCAGAAGATTGGAGGCTAGCAAATGTGGTTCCCTTGTTCAAGAAGGGGAGTAGGGATAACCCTAGTAACTATAGGCCGGTGAGTCTCACTTCTGTCGTGGGCAAAATCTTAGAGAGAATTGTAAGGGATAGGATTTATGAACATCTGGATAGGAATAATGTGATCAAGGATAGTCAGCATGGTTTTGTGAAGGGCAGGTCGTGCCTCACAAACCTTATTGAATTCTTTGAGAAGGTGACTGAGGAGGTGGACGAGGGGAAAGCAGTAGATGTGGTGTATATGGATTTTAGTAAGGCGTTTGATAAGGTTCCCCATGGTAGACTACTGCAAACAATACAGAGGTATGGCATTGAGGGTGAGTTGGAGGTTTGGATTAGGAGTTGGCTGGCTGGAAGAAGACAGAGGGTAGTAGTTGATGGCAAAGGTTCATCTTGGAGTGCCGTCACTAGCGGTGTTCAGCAAGGATCTGTTTTGGGACCATTGCTGTTTGTCATTTTTATAAATGACCTGGAGGAGGGGTTTGAAGTTTGGGTGAGCAAGTTTGCGGATGATACGAAAGTCGGAGGAGTTGTAGACAGTGAGGAAGGATGTGGCAGGTTACAGCGGGATATAGATAAGCTGCAGAACTGGGCAGAAAGGTGGCAAATGGAGTTCAATGTAGCTAAGTGTGAGGTGATTCACTTTGGTAAGAGTAATAAAAAGATGGGGTACTGGGCTAACGGTCGGATACTTGGTAGTGTGGATGAGCAGAGGGATCTTGGTGTCCATGTACACAAATCTTTGAAAGTTGCCACCCAGGTAAATAGTGTGGTGAAGAACCAATACTGGCTTTTATTGGTAGAGGAATTGAGTTCCGGAGTACTGAGGTCATGTTGCAGTTGTATAAGACTCTGGTGCGGCCGCATCTGGAGTATTGTGTGCAGTTTTGGTCGCCATACTATAGGAAGGATGTGGAGGCACTGGAACGGGTGCCGAGGAGGTTTACCAGGATGTTGCCTGGTATGGTAGAAAGATCGTATGAGGAAAGGCTGAGGCACTTGGGGTTGTTTTCATTGGAGAAATGAAGGTTTAGGGGTGACTTGATAGAGCTGTATAAGATGATTAGGGGTTTAGATAGGGTCGACAGTGAGAATCCTTTTCCACGTATGGAGTCAGCTATTACAAGGGGGCATAGCTTTAAATTAAGGGAGGGTAGGTATAGGACAGATGTTAGGGGTAGGTTCTTTACTCGGCGAGTCGTGAGTTCATGGAATGCCCTGCCAGTAGCAGTGGTGGACTCTCCCTCATTATGGGCATTTAAGCGGGCATTGGATAGGCATATGGAGGATAGTGGGCTAGTGTAGGTTAGGTGGGCTTGGATCGGCGCAACATCGAGGGCCGAAGGGCCTGTACTGCGCTGTATTCTTCTATGTTCTATGTTCTATGTTGTCCACACTGGGGCATTGTCACTCTCCTGAAACTGGGAATTCTTTGGAACGTTATCTGGAACATTCCATAATCAGCACTCTCCAGAGCATTCTATAAATGTGTGGAGGTATCACAAAAGCTAGAGAGAGAGACAGAGAGTGAGAGACATTTATTCAGACCGCAGATACTGCACTGAGCTGGGTGGTTGTGCTCAGACCATGCCTGGTGGGTCTGGGTGGTGTGGTTCCCTTTGAGAAGAGAATGGTCCCCCTCTCTACTACCCCATCCACCAGGACCTGAATGCCCCTGTAGACAAACCCGTAGTGTAATGTCCCTTATGGATGAATAGAGTTCTTAAAGAAGATGGAATGAAGGGTTATGGGGATTAGGCAGGAACAGGATACTGATTGTGGATGATCAGCCTTGATCATAATGAATGTTGGTGCTCTCTTGAAGGGCCGAATGGCCTACCCCTGCACCTATGATCTATTATCTATTGTCTTATCTGCCATGCTCTGGCTAAACGGGACAAGGCAGCTCCAAACTGAGAAAGCTCAATTATTTGGCCATTGGCCTTTATTATTGGCATCTGTGCCAGGGATCACGGAATATCCAGGGATATCCGGCGATGGTCAGTCCCTCCAACCATAATAAGTGGGAGAATCGGGCTGGCATTGAATGACAGGGACACCATGGTGGAGTGGGTAGTTAATGAGGCGAGTTCGATAAGATAGCACCAGGAAAATAGCTCAGTCTCAGACAGACAATCCCTCTGTCAATCAATGAAAATGACACTGAGACAAATTAGTTTTAGATTCAGCCCAGATTCGAAGACTCTGCAGACCCCACTCCCAGGTACAAAACTGCAGAACAAATCCTCATTCAGATCTCTCCATCATCTGAACACACAACAATATCCCATTCACCCATCATTTCTGGTCATGTTGGCTTATGTTGCCAGATGGTATCGACTTGTCCACTTTCAGAATTCTGAAACCTATGAGCATATCTTTCCATGACATTGTTTCTTAAACTCCCCCTCTCTGTCTATATCCCAAACTACTTTCATTTACAGTCATACAATCCTACTGCACGGAGACAAGCCCTTCAGCCAGAACTGGTCCATTCCAAACAAAATGTCAGTCCACATTCACTCCATGTCCCTGCACTTGACCAATATCCTTCTCAGCCTTTCTTATCCATGCGTTTTTCGAACAAAATGCAGCGAGATTTTGTAACATCAAGAAAGGCCTCAAGAAAAATCTCGCTGAATCTACCATTCGTCTCACCACGGTGTTCAGTTTACACAGAAACAGTTTGACTGTAGCTGAGAACCAAGAAGGAGATGCAAACATTGGTGATGGATGTGCATGGAAGTCAATACTGCAGGGAAAACGTTGTTTATGTTATAAACAGGAAATTAGATGCACAAGAATTTGCAGGAAAAACTCAATGGGTCTGGTTGCATCTGAAGGAAGAAAGTCGAAAAGTATGGCACCCGAAGAGCACAGCAGGTCATGCAGAATCCGAGGGGCAGGAAAGACTATGTTTCAGTCATAAACCGCTCATCAGGAATTCACTTTAGAATTCACTGAATTTTCAGTCATCACTTTCTCTCAATCCTTTGTCAGAAGAGAGCAGAGTCAATGTTTCAAATCTGGGGAGTCTTCATCAGAACAGTATTGGTTACCGATCTCCAGTGTACACAGTTCTTTGTTTGATTTTAGATCTGTAATTATCTTGCATGCTGCAGTATTAATGGAATACTTGATATGGAAGGGAGGGGAAGGGGTGAGAGCAGATATGCAGGCAATGTGTCAGTCACAGCTTAAGGCCCTGTCCATTAGAATGTGAATCCTGGGGTGAAGATGAAGGAGTGCTTGTCAGAGGCACCACGCTGGAATTCGACATCATCTGAACAGATGTGACAGATCCAGAGAAAGAGGAAGAAATCAGTCACTCTCGCTGATGGTCGTTAGGTGGCAAAGTGGCTAGTAATACTGCTTTAAAGCACCAATGACCTGGGTTCGATTCCAGCCTTTGGTGACTCTCTGTGTGATGTTTGCAATTTCTTCACGTGTTTGTGTGGGTTTCCTTCAGGTGCTTGGCTTTCCTCTCATTGTCTAAAAAATGCACAGGATAGGTTCAGTGGCCTCACTAAACTGCCCCACAGTATCCATGGATATGCGGGTTAGGTAGATTGTTTAAGGGAAATGTAGAGTTACTGGGATAACGTATGGGTGTGTTGGCCAGCAAGTTATCTGGAGAGTGAGTGTGGATTCGATGGGCCAAATGGCCTGTTTACTGCAGGATTTCTATTTAGCTTTCTGTGTTTGGAAACACTTTCTGTGTTTGGATCCTGCCTACAATTGCTGACCCAATTTGGCTCATAAAAATGTTACACTATCCGTTTGCCTGGCATGAACTCCATCAGCCACTCATCGGCCCTTTGGCACATTTTATCACGGTACCGTTTTATTCTGAGTTAAATATCTTCACTGTCCACTACCTTACCAATTTTGGTGTTATCTGTAAACTCACTAACTGTTCCTACTAATATTCACATCCAAATCATTTATATCAATGACAAAATCCATTAGATCCTTGTGGTACACTGCTGGTCACAGGCCTCCAGTCCAAATAAAATATCCCGCACCAGCTTTACCTTAACATCTTACCTTTGAGCGAATTATCTACAACTTTCACTATATTTCATGTGATCTAACCATGCTTAACAGTTTACCTCGTGGAGCCTTTTTGAATGCCTTATTAAAATCCATATTCTATTCCACAGATCTATTTGTGTGCCTTCATCAATCTTATTCGTCACTTCTTCCATAAACTAAATCAATCTAGTGGGACAAGGTTTCTCACACACAAAGTCATGTTGACTATCGCAAATCAGAATTTACCTTTCCAAACACAAGTAAATCCTGTCCCTCAGAATCCCCACCAACAACTTACCCACCAATGGCATCACACCTACCGGTCTATAGTTTCCTCACTTTTCCTTCACAACTGTTCTTAAACAATGGCACTACCTTTCCTGTTGCTGTCCATGATAAAAATATCTCAGCCAGAAATTAAACAATGGCTTCCCTAGCTTCCAATGAGATTCTCGGGTACACCTGATCAGGTCATAGAACACAGAACAGTGCAGCACAGTACAGGCCCTTGAGCAGTTGATATTGTGCTGACAGTTTCTCCTTCTCTAAGATCAGACCAAACTATGTGCCCTTCATTGTGCTAACTTCCAACTGCCTAATCAAAAGTCACTTAAAAGGTCAGAGGGAGTTATGCACCTTAATGCCTTTTAAGATGGCCAGCTCCTCATCTTCTGTAATATGGACACTTTTCAAGATATCACTATTCATTTCCCCCAATTCTCTACTTTCCATATCCTACTCCACAGTAAATACTGATACAAAATATTTATTTAGTATCTCACCAATCTCCTGTAGTTCCACACATCGGTCACTTTGCTGATCTTAAAAGGGCCCTGTCCTCTCCGTAGTTACTCTTCTGACATCAATGTATTTGTAGAATCTCTTTGGATTGTCCCTTAACTTATTTTCAAAAGATATCTCATTCCGCCAGTTTACCGTCCTGATTTCCCTCTTGAGTATTAGCCTACAGACTTGGTACTCCTCCTTGGATTCACTCGATCCCTACTGTCTATGCCTATCATATGCTTCCGTCTTTTCCTTGAACATAACCTCTATTCCGCTCGCCATCCAGCATTCCTGACACCTACCAGCCTTGCATTGTTCATGAACCGGAACATACTCTCGCTAGATTCTGTAATCTTATTTGTGAATGCCTCCCATTTTCCTGCCACATGCTTCTCCCAAGCAGCTTTTCAAATTGCCAATATGAAACGTTCAAAGTTAGCCTGATTCAATTTAGAACTTTACCATTTATGTCAGGACTCTTCTTCTCCATAAGCATTTTAAAACTGGTAGTTACCTAATAACAGGCTCAAGAAGCAGAATGGCCTCTTCATGTCCCTCTGGAACAGACTCAATAGGCTGAATGGTCTCCTCCTGTTCATTTGTAACAGGCCCGAGAGACGGAATGGTCTCCTCCTGTCCCACTGCAACAGACCCGAGATGCTTAATGACCTCCCACTGTCCATCTGTAACAAGGTCGAGAGGCTGAATGGTCTCCTCCTTTTTGTCTGTAACAGACACATGGGGACAGAATTCCCTTCTCCTGTTACTGAGCAGCAGTCTCAATCCTCTGAATGATGTCACGAGGTGCAGCACTGCACAACGCCACTGGGCAATAAATATTGTACACTAGTTTATTGTCTCTGAAAGTGTCCCCACTAGTCACCTTATGCAGCTGGCCTGTTTATTTATCATTATCTCCCTTTATAAACAATATGTAATATAAACAGTCCTGCAATGTTCTTGCACCACTCCCACATACAGGGAGAAAAAAATAAGAAGATTGAAAGATTTATGGTCCACCCTAAGCAACGCCCATCTATTCCACCCAGACTGAGTAAATGTTCCCTTTTATTGAGATAGGAAAAGTGACGTAAGGAAGGGGTAAACTGAGCCTGTTTGTTCAGTGACTATGATTAATGCCAGTGGAGGGGTTTCATGTTTTAATGATAAATGGGCTCCGTTAAATGTGCTATTCCACAGTACGAATGGAAGCACCACCGAGAGCATTAACAGGGATCGGCAGCTCAAGAGAGGCAGTGGGGAGAGATCAGAATGAGAGCACATGTGTCTGGAATGTTCCAACAATGAATCAGAATCTGAAAACATAGACTGGAATGTTCCAACAATGTTTCACCATCTGAGAACATTAGACTGGAATGTCTCAAGAATGGACAGGAGTTTATATTGGGATGTGTGGCTTCTTTCTACATATTATGATGGAAGCCCATTACCGTGGCGGATCGAATATACACTTTACATTATTCAATATTTTTCTTATCCAATTCTGGCTTTCGTTGGTGTCCCTGGTAAGTCGCAATGTTCAGTCATTAATTTTGTAAATCATAATTGATGTAAAACTGTCCTTTCATTGACTCTCCTATCATTGTCGCTGTTATTGTTCCTGCTGAGACTC
This sequence comes from Chiloscyllium plagiosum, assembly GCF_037043375.1. Classification (NCBI taxonomy): domain Eukaryota; kingdom Metazoa; phylum Chordata; class Chondrichthyes; order Orectolobiformes; family Hemiscylliidae; genus Chiloscyllium; species Chiloscyllium plagiosum. The sequence continues at coordinate 64,876,805 of NW_028270184.1, forward strand.
TAAATCCAGATATTCACTTTACAAACCATTACTAACTGCAGCAATGAACTTGTTAATTCACTCTCTCCCTCCTTGTGTCTGGCAGTGTTACTCATGGGTCTTTATGTTGACCTGTCCAGTTTCAGCTGTGAAACATGATTCATTGTTGTGGTTCTGTTCGCCGAGCTGGAAGTATTTGTTGCAAGCGTTTCGTCCCCTGGCTAGGCGACATCATCAGTGCTTGGGAGCCTCTTGCGAAGCGCTTCTTTGATGTTTCCTCCGGTGTTTATAGTGGTTGTGCCTGCCGCTTCCGGTTGTCAGTTTCAGCTGTCCGCTGTAGTGGTTGGTATATTGGGTCCAGGTCGATGTGTTTGTTGATGGAGTTTGTGGATGAATGCCATGCCTCTAGGAAATCCCTGGCTGTTCTCTGTCTGGCTTGCCCTATGATAGTAGTGTTGTCCCAGTCGATTTCATGTTGCTTGTTGTCTGCGTGTGTGGCTACTAAGGATAGCTGGTCGTGTCGTTTCGTGGCGAGTTGATGTTCATGTATGCGGATTGTTAGCTGTCTTCCTGTTTGTCCTATATAGTGTTTTGTGCAGTCCTTGCATGGTATTTTGTACACTATATTAGTTTTGCTCATGTTGGGTATCGGGTCGTTCGTTCTGAAAAGTTGTTGTCTGAGCGCGGCTGTTGGTTTGTGTGCCGTTATGAGTCCTAGGGGTCGCAGTAGTCTGGCTGTCAGTTCTGAGATGCTCCTGATGTATGGTAGTGTGGCTCGTCCTTTTGGTTGTGGTATGTCCTCGTTCCGTGGTCTTTCTCTTAGGCATCTGTTGATGAAGTTGCGCGGGTATCCGTTTTTGGCGAATACCTTGTATAGGTGTTCCTCTTCTTCTTTTTGCAGTTCTGGTGTACTGCAGTGTGTTGTGGCCCTTTTGAATAGTGTCCTGATGCAGCTTCGTTGATTCATTGTATCATCACCCTTGCTGTTTAAATATTAAAAGCATTGAGGTCACTATGCTCTGTTCTGGTTACAGACTGCATTTCGTTTCTCTGACTACATCCCATACCCGGTCAATACTGAGGCTGAAATAGACAGATGACAACAGTGGTGATCCTTTTCGCCATGAAACTATTCCTGATACCATACCCTGACCATTCCCAATTGTAACTGTTGATAACTCCAACATATATTCATTGGCTCATCCCAACTGCTATTTGAACCATGAGCTGTGAAATACAGTCTTAAAGATGGCATTTATCTGTTGCTGACGCTCACAGCTTCAATCCTGCAGAAACAAATCTGAGTCAATACTCCATGGCTTGTAACTGAAATCACACAAACATGCCCAGGCTGGGCAGATAGTCTGGTTTACTGAGCAATTCATTGGCAGTCTGCACTGCTCTCAATGCCAGACAGATAGTCTTGTTTACTGAGCAATACACTGGCATAGCCTGCACAACTCCCCATGCTCGGCAGATAGTTCAGCTTACTGAGCAATAGACTGGCACGGTCTGCACATCTCCATGGGCAGATGGTTCACCTTACTGAGCAATACACTGGTACAGTCTGTACAGCTCTCCATGCTGGGCAGATAGTTCATTTTACTGAGCAATACACTGGCATATTCTGCAGAGTTCCCCATGCTTGGCCGATAGTCCGGTTTACTGAGCAGTACATTGGCACAGTCTGCACATCTCCCCATGTTAGGCAGATAGTCCGGTTTGCTGAGCAATACGCTGGCATAATCTGCACAGCTACCCATGCTGGGCAGATAGTCCATCTTACTGAGCATTACACTGGCATAGTCTGCACAGCTCTCCACGCTGGGCTGTTGGCTTGCCCCAGTTTATAGTGTCTGGGTTTGTTCTGTAATGCAGATTGTGAATTTGATGCAATGAATTCTGTCACCTTATCTGATAGTGTCTTTATTCATTCTTGTGATTGTACCCTCAAAGGTCTCAATCCTCCAGTTAGTCCCACTGCCATGTCCTTTTCCCCATATTTCACCAGTATGGCCTATTTCTATCTTAATTATCTATTTCTATCTTTAATGTGAATTTTTCTATCCCTCCGTATCTTTCCCTGGCCTTGGGTTTTGGCTCCCTAGTATATTGAGTGCTGACATTGTGAAACTCAGAAACAATGAATGTGTGTGGGTTGTTGTTCACTTCCCCGTGTGTCCCATGTTCCATGTTATATGCAATCCTGCAGTGCTCTTGCACTACTCCCACACACATGGAAGAAAGAAAAAAGGTTGACAGTTTAATGTCCATGTTAGACAGGAGGGATTCAGCAGCTTTGACTGACGTCTTTAAAACTTAGTCTGTGCCTATCCACTGAACGCCTGTGTTTGTCCCTCTCAGCTGATAGTGTGGTCAGTAACACGAGGAAGCTCCTCGAGTATTATTGTAAAGGAGCGGGCATTGAACTTGCGCCGGAGGCTGAGGGGTGACCTTATAGAGGTTTGCAAAATCATGAGGGGCATGGATAGAGTAAATAGACAAAGTATTTTCCCTGGGGTCGGGGAGTCCAGAACTAGAAGGTTTAGAGTAAGAGGGAAAAGATATAAAACAGACCTAATGGGCAACGTTTTCACACAGTGTAGTACGTGTATGGAATGAGCTGCCGGAGGAAGTGGTGGAGGCTGATACAATTGCAACATTTAAGAGACATTTGGATCGGTATATGAATAGGAAGGGTTTGGGATATGAGCCAGGTGCTGGCAGGTGGGACGAGATTTGGTTGGGCTATCTGGTCGGTGTAGACAGGCTGGGCAGGAAGGTCTGTTTCCATGCTGTACATCCCTATGACTCTATGAAGATCTTCTGACTGACTCCTGTTATTCAAACTTTAGGGGAGGAGTTGAGGATGGTTTGCTGGAGTTTGTGCTGTGAGCTGCCCCAGACATTCAGGGAGATCTGATGATTTGGTGACCCAACTCTGGATGGAGCATGAGGACTGTAGTTACAGTATCTGGGTCTCTAACATGAACAACAAATGGAGCAGAGGCTGAAGCTCTGAAACCAGGGCGCGAGTCTGAGTCGGGAAAGGGATCTGCCAAATCTGTCTGCGTCTTAACGAGGACACACACACCTGCCACCCTTGCACGCACATGTACACACACACACACATGCTCTTTCCCTCTCACACATACACGCTCTTTCTCTCTCTCACACACACACACACACATCCACGCTCTCTCTCACTCTTCCCCCACCCCTGCGCACACACAGTCCGCATTTTTCACATGCACGCACACATAAATCTGTGAGATGAATTTGAATTTGCAGACTTGTATTTGCAAATGCATTCTATTTTTTTAAAAAAAAAAACACATGCATTTTGTAGGCAGTCTGTCAATGTGGCATTTAAAAAGTCCTGCCTTGGAAATAAAACTCGTCTGATTCCATAGTACAACACAGACACACTCCAAACAAAACCATCCCTGGTTTTGTTCCGGAGAGGTCACATCTTCGCAAACGTAATAGATTTCTTTGCGGAAGCGAAAATTGATAGTGAGGAAAAGGTTGTAGATGTTATACAATGGAAGGAAGTTTCTCACAGGGTTTAGTTCTGGGATCGCTATTGTTTGTGATACACATAAATGAACTAAAGGAAGGTAAAGGTGGTCTGATTAATAAGTTTGCAGATGGCACTACGATTGGTGGAGTCGCAGAAAGTGAAGGGGATTGTCAGGTAATGTAGCAGAAAATACATAGATTGGAGAGTTGTGCAGTGAAATGGCAAATAGAGTTCAGTCTGGACAAATGTGAGATGATGCATTTTGGAAGATCCAATTCAAGAGTGAACTATAGGGTAAATTGAAAAAGCCCTGGTAAAATTGATGAACAGAGAGATCTGGGTGTTCAGGTCCATTTTTCCTTAGAGGGGTAGGTCAATAGAGTGGTTAAGAAGGCATACAACATGCTTTGCTTACTGCATTCCATCGTTATAAGAAGGGAAGAAAAGGGATAGTAGAGAAATACAGACAAGTTAACTTGTCATCCACAGGAGGGAATCTGTTGGAATCTATTGGGTACAAGAGATGACAGGTCATGTTACAGTTGTGTACGGCTTTGGTTCGACAACATTTGGAATAGTTCGTACAATTCTGATCGCCACCTTACCAAAAGGATGTGGATGCTTTGGAGAGGGTGCGGAATAGTTTCACCAGGATGCTGCCAGTTATCGGAGGGAACTGGCTATGAAGAGAGGTTTGGTAGATCAGGATTATTTTCATTGGACTGACGGACGTTCGGGGGACCTGATTGAGTTCTCCAAAATCATGAGAGCTATAGAAAAGGTGAATAGCAAAACGCTTATTCTCAGAATAGGATACTCAGTTACTAGAGGTCAGGAATTCAAGATGAGAGGGGAAAGGTTTATGGTAGATATGTTCAGAAAGGTCTTTACGCAGAAACTGGCAGATGCCTGAAGCGCATTGCTCGCGGAGGTGGTACACGTGGTCACGATAGCGACATTTAATATGTATCTAGACAGATACATTTGTGGGTAGGGAGCAGAGGGATACAGATCCTTCGAAAATAGGTGACAGGTTTAGATAGAGGATCTGGATCGGTGCAGGCTTGGAAGGGCCTGTTCCTGTGCTGGATTTTGTTTTGTTCTTGGTAAATATTGGTGAAAATGTCTGTCCATATTTGAAAGGAAAATGAAAACAAGGCCAAATGTGGCACAGTGAATGTGTCGACTGGATAATTTATTGTCGAGGACAGAAAAATGACAGAGAGACGAAACTGTTACATTATATCTGCCTTCACGGACGAAGATCCAGAAAATCTCCCAGAAATACCATAGGACTTTTGTAACTAAATGCTAAAATTATTCATACTAGTGACGTGGTAGTATATGACAACATACCTGGATTGAGGATTGATAGGTCTGACAGACCAGATGTACTTCATACTGCAACTTTAGAGAAAGCAGCAATACACAGATGGATTGTATTGTGGATAACTGTATTTATCTGTATTCAATTTGAAAGGATATAAATGCATACCAACGATTTTAGAAGGGAAGAAGAGGGCGAGTGGAAAACTACAAACCAGTTTACTTGTCGTCTGCAGGAAGTAATATTTTGCAATCTATCGTAACGAATGTGATATTGGACACTGAGAAAGTAATAGCAAACTTCAAGAGAATTATTCGGCATTTATGAAAGGGAAGTTATAATTTACAAACGTATTGTTTGAAGATATATCTTGTAGACCTAAACATAGGGAAGCACTGGATGCAATATAGTCAGATATTCAGGAGGATTTTTAATCAGCACACACAGTAAGTTAGCAGAAATCATTAACGCAAAGGGTATTGGAAGGAACATATACAAACTGGGAAGGTAAAAGTTAAGTTTGCCTTAATTTAGAGGGAATGCGAATACAGACGATGAAAGGTCAACTAGACTCAAAGCGTTAACTTGCTCTCTCTTTATGGATGCTGACTGACTCACAGTGATGTCGAGCATGTGTTAGTTTCAGGACAGATTCCAGCTTCTGCAGTAATTTGCTCTGACTATCAGTAAAAACATTCTGTACTGGTTATACAGAGTGCTGGTGAGACTGTACCTGGAGTATTGTGTACAGTTTTGATGTCTTGATTTAAATAAAATATACTGATCCCATATACTGAATGGACATTCTCCAGATTAATCCCTCAGATAGCAAGGCTTTCTGCTGACGAAACTTGGCCTCAGATCAAGGCGGGAATCTGTTTGTGAAGCTGGTGAACATTGATAGATTGATACATGAGAGCTTCATGTCTGTTTTACTTGGGAGAAGGAGGACGCAGGGACAGAATTCGAGAAGATGGACTGAGAAGCTCTTGAGCAGATTGATGTAAGATGTGTACAGGGATTGATAGTTTTGGCTGGTATAAAATTGGACACGTCCCTAGGTCCAGATCAGTTACATCTCAGGTTGGAGACAAGGGATGAAAGACGCTGATGCAAATGTGTAAACACAATCTGGTTATAGGTAAGGTGCAGAGGACTGGAGAACACCTTTTATGGGAAGGGTTGTAGAGATTGACCAGGGAACTACAGTTCAGTGAGTATCAGATCAGTGTTTGAGAAACTATTGCAGAAAATAGGTGGTTGTCGAAGACTGTTAGAGTGTCAGTGCTTTGTCCGTTATTATTTATGGTATTCATAAATGATATAGATGTGAATGTGAAGGGGAATGGGGTGAGTGTAATAATTAGAGTTTGTGTTTGACACATAGATTACTCGGGTGGTTGGCAGTGAGGAGGAAGTTCGTACGTTGCTGGAACATACAGATGGAATGGTCAGATGGGCAGATCAATGGCAGATGGAATGTAACCCTGATAAATATGAGGTGATGCACTTTGGAAGAAGGAACCAGACAGGGCAGGACTTAATAAATTGCAGCAGACTCGGAAGTTCAGAGGGTGCCTGAGTGTGACGGGACTGGGTAATAGATTAGTTAAGAAGTAATTGGAGACAGTAGGCATAGCATTTACTAATCGAGGTATAGATTACAGAGCTAGATAGCACTTTGGTTAGGCCAAGATGGAATACTGTGTGCAGTTCAGGGATCCACATTACAGGAAAGATGTGATTTCACTGAAACTGGCGTAGAGGAGATTCACCAGGATGTTCCCTGGAATGGAGCATATCAGCTATGGGGAGAGGCTGGATATGCTCGGGTTGTTTACTTTGGAGCAGAGAATACTGAGGAGAACGTGATTCGGAAAGGTAAGATTACGAAGGGCATGGACAGGGTGAATAGACAGAAGCGGTTCACTTTTAGTCATAGGGTCAAGAACAAAAGAAGGGTTTGAGGTGTGGAAAGGATTTCAGGATGGCTTCTCACCCAGAGGATGTTGGTGTCTGGAATGCACTTTTTGAGAGGGCAGTTGTTGTGGGTCATATCACAGCCCGTTAAAAGGTACGTTGACAAGCACTTGAAGTGTCTTAACATTCACATCTATGGGCCTGATGTATGAAAGTGGGACTAATGTAGATTGTACTGTATTTCTGACTCTACAGAGTATGCTTCTGTGATTGTATGGCTGTGGAAGTCAATCACTGAAAAGCTTAAGACAGGAAATGATGGGTTTATGAAGGGTACATACCAACTGTGAAATGTAAAGGATTCTCAATATACAGTATACAAGGTGAAATGTTAAAGAAGATCATTGTGGCTTCCTTACAGTCTGAAACCAGTGAACGGGGAACAGGGAAATGGCAGGACTATGAAGCAACCACTTCTGTTCTGCCTTCACAAAAGAAAACACTTCAAAAAGTAAATTCCAAGTACCTATCAATCTAGTGAGACAAAGTAAATAGAATCAAATCTGTACATAAACAGTTTTGGAGAAATTATTTTGACTGAAATCTGATAATTCCCCATGACCTATTAATCTTCTCATTGATTACTAAGGGAGGTGGCCAAGGTAATAATTAATACTCTGTCTATCCTCTTCCAAAAGCTTGATGATTCTGGAGCTGAATTCACAGATTTGACGGCAACAAATGGAACCCCGGTATTTCTAAAGGAGGCAGGGAATCCCAGTCTGCTTAACACCAAAAAGCAATCTGGACAATGCAAGAGTCTATCAGAAAGGACGCATTGCCAGGGAACTTTGTAAATTACATTAATGTAAAAGTAATGAACAAAGATAAAGTCATTGCCGATTTATTAAAGGCCAATCATATTTGAGAAACTGGGAAATAAATTATGGCGTAGCAATGGTTGCAGTGAATTTGGATTATCAGTAATATTTTTGAAGAAGTCCCAAGTCGAGTGTTGTGACAATGCTACTCCTTTAACAAATTTATTCTGTCCATGTTTTATATTTCTAGGATGTCCTAAAAGCAGCGAATCCAAAAAGTCTGGGTTTGACTACTTGGGAATTATTTCAAGTCTAAAATAAACGCACGCACAATGAGGAGCAAGGTATCGTAGGTCTGGTCATGTACAATGAGACAAGAATAATTATAGTGAAGGAGTGACCATAGTATGGTTGAATTTAGAATATAGATGAAGAGTGGGAAGATAAAATCCAATAACAGGTTCCTGTGCTTCAGCAAGAGAGACTACAATACAATGAGGGAGGAGTTGGCTTAAAGTCGCCTCAAAATAAATACTTCACGATAGGAGAGTTGACAAGCAGTGGAAAATTTTCAAAGGAGATTTTTAGTTTCCGTGGCGAAATTATATTCCAGTGAAAAGGAAAGACTCTCAGAAAATTGGTACTCTGTCATTTGTGTCTAAGGAAATAAGGGACGCTATCAAAGTGAAAGAGAAGGAATGCGAAGTGGCCAAGAACAGCAGAAACCTAGAAGATTAGGCAAAATTTTAAAGGTCAACGGAAAGCTACAAAATGAACTATAAAGAAAAGTATGACAGAACACGAGAGCAAAAAAAAAAACAAGTATGGAATATAAAGATAGACGGAAGATGGTATATGGGTTAAATATATAAAATGGAAAAGCATGTCTCAAGTACATGTTGGTCCTTCAGAGGATGGGGAGGATCATTTAGTTATACGATATGACGAAATGGCCGAGGCATTCAACAGGTGTTTTGTATCTGTCATCATAGTGGAGGACACTAATAGCATACTAGTAATTGACAAAGAGTCGAAGGTAGGTGAGGACCTTGGAAACAATCATTATTATGGAAGAGATAGTGTTAAGAAAACTAACGGAACTGAGGGTAGGCAAGTCTCCTCACCCGGATGGAATGCATCCCAGGGTTCTAGAAGAGATAGCAGGAGAAATAGCAAATGCAATTGTGACAATTTGCTAAAATTTGCTGAACTCCAGGGCAGTCCCAGCAGATTGGAAAATAGCAAATGTGACGCTACTGTTTAAAAAGGAAAGTAAACAAAATATGGGGAATTATAGAACAGTTAGCTTTTCCTATGTAGTGAGGAAACTGCTTGAGTGTATTATCAAGGAAGAAATAGCAAGGCATTTCGATAGAAATCGTCCCATTGCGCAGACGCAGCATGCGTTCATGAAGAACATGTCATGTTTAACAAGTCTTTTGGAAATCCATGGCGACAATACGAGCAAAATGGACAACGAGACCCCAGTGGCTATGGTGTACCTAGAACTACAAAAGGTCTCCAATTAGTTGCCGCACAAGAAGCTGCTGCATAAGAAAAAAGTGAATGGTGTTACCGGTAAAGTATCAGCATAGAGAATTGCTTGACTAACAGGAAGCAAATTGTGAGTGTAATGTGTGTTATTCTGGCTGGCAACCAATACCAATGTGTTGTGCATAAGAGATCGGTGTTGGGGCCACAATTATTCACATTTTATATAGATGATTTGGAGTTGGAGAGAACGTGTAGTGTGTCAAGATTTGCAGATGACACGAAGATGCGTTGCGTAGCAAAGCATGCAGAGGACTGTGAGACTTCATGGATTAACATGCATACTTTGAGTGAGTCGGTAAAGGTCTGGCAGATGGAATACAATGTTGATAAATGTTATGTCATCCATTTTGCTGGGAGTGCCAGTACAAAGGATTACTACTTGAATGGTAAAACGTTGCAGCATGCTGTTATGCAGAGGGACCTGCCCATGTGCATGAATCACAGAATGTTGGTCTGCAGTTACAGCAATTACTGAGGAAAGCAAATGGAATGTTGCCCTTCATTGCTAAAGGGATTGAAGTTATAAACAGGGAGATTATGTTGCAGCTGTCCAGGGTGCTGGTGAGGCCACACCTGGAGTAGTGCATGCAGTTTTGGTCTCGTGACTTCAATACTGGCCCTGGAAGGGGTTCAGAGGTGGTTTATTCGGATGATTCCAGAGGTGTGGGGGTTGGCCTATGAGGTGTGACATAGCAGACTGGAAGTATATTAATTGGAATTTAGAAGAATGAGGGGATTATCTCATAGAAACATATAAAATTATGCAGGGAGTATATAAGATAGAAGGAGAGAAGATGTTTCCACTGGCAAGTGAAGCCAGGACAAGAGGGAATGGCATCAATATTAGAGGAAGTAGATTTAGGATTGAATTGAGAAGGAACCTCTTCACCCAGAGGTTTGTAATCTCTGGAATTCCCTGCCCAGTTATGTAAATGATAATACTTCAGTAAACGTCTCTAAAACTAAGGTAGATACTTTTTTGAACAATGAAGTAAATAGGGGATACGGTGAGAGCGCAGGAAAGTAAATCAGAGCCCACAAGTAGATCAGTCATGATGTTATTTAATGGCAGAGGACCAGACGGCTTCCTCCTGCTCCTACTTCTTCTGTTCTTCTGCTCTTATGAAAGGGGAGGGGCCAGTTATCCCATTTCTGCTCCTCTACTTTGGTTTGTTTGGTCCGATTTTCCGCAGTCTGGCTGTTTACTTAAAGCAGGCAGCCAGTTGTGAAGCTACCAGACCCAAAGAAGCAGGTCCATGTTGTTCCTCCCTCTCTCTGACATCTCTCCTGTAAGAACCTGGGTTTGATTTTTTTTTCCTTTCAGTTTTGCCATGGGGTTTTTATGGCGATTATATCAACTACTTGGAACACCGTCATTAAGTTGGGATAATCTGTTGGGTTTTCGGATAGGTTAAGTTATTGTGTATTGTATACTCTTGTGTTTGTGTCTCACTCAGTAATCTTGGAAAGACATTCTGGTTTGTTTAAAAAAGTGATTTGACCAGCTGCATCACTCCTGGACTATCCGCCTTACACTTGCTTACGTCAATGAGCAAAAGATTGGTCTGCACTACTTCCTTGAAATGATTTGAAGGGGTCTGTCCTGACCCATAACAGTGTGTAACAGCCAGACCTAATATACTGGCATGGGTTGAGAATAGGAGAGCTGACAGGAAAAAAGGGAATCCGCATAAGCCTTTCCATATATTTTGCAGTAGAACGCAATGACGAGCGGGATAATCCAGGAATTGATATTTGGGCCTCATCTATTTAGAAAACAGATCAAACATTTGTTCATGGGTATTAAATGTAATCTTTCCAAATCAGCTGATGGTACCAAACTGAGATTGTGAGTGGGTGGGGAGGATATAAAAACGTTTCAAGGTGATGGAGACAAGTGGACTAAATGGTAATATATGTGTTAGCTGAAGAATAATGTGCATAGACGTAACATTGAGCAATTTGGTTGGAAAAATAGACGAACTGGGTAGCATTTCAAATTAATGTAAAAAAGTTGCTGCATGAAGATACTTATGTGTATACTTTTGTTGACTTCTTCACCAAACTCCAAGGTCCATGCAGGGCAGAGTTCTGAAGCTAGAAGTCAATACTGGGATTGATAATGGCACACTGACCAGTATACATAAACCCACCAAGTGCTGAGCTGTATTATTGAAAAGGATCTCGATCTCCTTATACACCATTCACAGAAAGCAATACTGCTGCAAAAAGAAGCAGGTAGGAAGATAAATGAGGTGTTCACCTTCATTTCCGGGGGATTTGAGTCCAGTTGTGTCTTACTACAGCTACACAGGGACTTGGTGATCTCCCATCTCGAACATTGTGCTTTATTCTGTGTAGTTTTGGTCTCCTTACCTAACAAGGGACAAACCTGATATTGAGGGAGAGCAGCGAAGGATGACCAGACTGATCTCTGGGATGACAGGCTTGTTGTGGGAGCAGAGTTTGACGCGACTGGGCCTGTATTCCATGGAGTTTAGGAAAATGGGTGGAGATCTCAGTGAAATATATAAAACTCTGACAGGGTTAAACAGATTGTCAGCAGGGATGATAATTCCACTGGCTGGGACATCTAAAACAAGGGTCACAGTATTAGGTACAGGCAAGCCACTCTGAAATGAGATGAGAATAAATGTCTGCACTCGCAGACTGGTGAACCTAAGACTGCGTACACCAAGGCACTGAATATAAATAAGGATTTCTAGACACTAAAGGGGTGAAGTTGAAGCAGGCTTTTGGTGTGGAGGTATAGGATCAGCCATTATTATATTGAATGGGCGAGCAAAATTGACCAAAGTTCCTACTTCATATTTTTCTGATATATGATAACTTCAAAGGATATACTGTACATAGTGTTCGGGAAAAGTTAATTGAAAAGTTGTTTGGCCAAAACCTAGAGTGGGGAAGGCCAAATTTGTTGAAAGGCCGACTCATTTCGCGATGTTTCTGTGCAGTCTGTGGGAAAGCTCTGTTAATGTTGCCATAAGCTCTCAGATGTAAGGAAGGAGGTCACTGCACTGTCGACAGGACTGTGCTTCCTATTCCCTATTCCGAGACAGAGGCTGGTGCAGGGTGTTACTTCATTTTTATCCTTTTAGACCTCGGAGAAGTTTGAGATAACGGCCTTGCATGGCCACTTCAAAGACTATTGAATAATTTACCCCAAGTCTGTACGTCTGGAGTCACTTTTTGTCTCGACCAGGAAAGCATGGGAGATTCACTTCCTGAATGTACATTGCGGAAGGAAATTTGCGTTGACAATGGACATGCGCTTCAAGGTCAATATTACTGGCACCAGATTTTAGATCTCGATATTTTATTAATTATATCTAACTTCCACCAGCTGCCAGAGCATTATTCTGGTCTGGATTAGTAATCCAGTGGCATTTCCACGGCAACACCGTCTCCACATGGTGGCCTGTGCACGTTATTTCTGTGCTGGTCGACAGCTCTGTCAAAGGAATTACCACCAATTTTATTCTCGTGATGGGACTGAGGGGGTGGTAATTGGTCAGATTGTAATTATTCTCTTCTTTTGTGTAACTTTCCGCATTGCCAGGGAAATGTCAGAGTTGGAGCTGGAATGAAACAGCTTCCACAGAGACACGGCTTGTTGTGCAGCACAAGTCTTCAGTCCTTTTGCAAGAATGGTGTCAGGGACCATCGCCTTAGTCGTATCTACTGTGTTCAGCTGTTTCTTCATATCACGTGCAGCGAATCGAATTGTTTGAAGACTGGCATCTGTGATTCTGTGGGTATCATCCAAGCAACACTTCTGGGCTGAGGATGGTGTATACACCGCATCATTGTCTTTTACACTGATGAGCAGGAAGGTTCAATTTTTTTCGGGGAATAGTAAAGCAATAGCCGAGTGTTGTTGCTGCTGATGTGTTAGTCTCACAACTACAGTAATATTCTGGTGACCTGAGTTCGAATCCTGTTACAGTACACGATGGAATTCAAATCCAATAAATGTTTGAGATTAAGTGTCGAATGATGATATGTCATGAATTGCTGATTGTGGGTAAAATCGATTTGGTTTATTGATGTCCTTTAGGGAAGGAAGCTGCCATCCATACCTGCTCTATCCCACATGTAACTCCAGACACACAGCAATGTCATTGACTGTTAACAGTGCTCTGGGCAATAAATGCTTACCTAGTCAGCGACGCCCTAATCCCAATGAACATTATTTTCAAATAATATTTGTGGAGTCCTTTTCTCTCGTTAGTTGTTCCATGGTTCGACCATATTTCTGACTGGATGTGGCAGGACTGCAGAGCTTCGATCTGACATGTTTGCTTTGTAATCATGTTGCCCTCTCTATCAGATATTAGTCCTGCTGTTTGGAATGTAAGTACAGTAGTCAGTGTGATAGCTTTAAGTGGATTGTCATCAGTTTTAGGGACACATGTTTCTGACATTGCTATATTCTATTCAATGAAACATTGATCCGATAATGGGAAAGGTTAGACTGGGCAAAACGTTACCGGTTGTAACTGAATACAATTCTCCTTCTATCCAACTGTGATCTACAGTACCACATGAATTTCCAGGTTTGCGCTGCCCTGCAGTGCAATTCTGCTGTCTATCCCCCAGTTCACACCAAGACCCATTCACCCATCACCCCGTGACCTACCCTGTTTACTAATGTGGTAACACTTCCATTTTAATATTCTCATTCCTCTGAGATTTTGTCCATGATGTCGCACCTCTTACTTGTCGTGTTTTAGAAAACGCCTAAATATTTTCTGTGGGGCAACACCGTGGCTCAGTGATTCGTGTTGCTGTCTCACAGCGCTGGGACCCAGGTCCGATTCCATCCTCTGGCAAGTATCTTGCAGATTTTCCCTGTGTCTGTGTGAGTTTTTTTTTCGGCAAGCTCCGGTTCCCACCCACAATCCAAAAATGTGCAGGTTACTGGCCTTGCTGAACTGCCTATAGTGTTCAGGAATGTGCAGATTAGGTTCATTAGTATGGTGTAAATATAGGATAGGGGAATAGGTCTGGTTGGTTTAGTCTTCAGAGGATCAGTGTGGACTTGTTGGGCCGAAGGGCCTGTTTCCACACGGTAACGATTCCAATTCTAATATTCATCTGAATCTTTTCCATCCCGTCGTGCAACTTTCGGTTTTAACATTGTAACTCTTTATCTCTGTTTCTCTCCGTGGCCTTGATTAAGAACTTTGTAGTGTCAATCTTATGCAATTTCAGAACCAATGAATTTGTACATCTTGTTTTATTGTTCACTTCCCAGTGTATGGTGCTCCATGTTGGACAGGGCGTTTGAGCAACTTTGACACACGTCTTTCAAGCTGTTCAAAACCAGAAATTGCTAGAGAAACTCAGCAGATCTGGCATCATCTGTGGCGACAGAGAAACGAAACAGAGGTAGTATTGCCAGTCCAGCTTGACCCTTGTTCAGAACTGAAAATGACGTTTTAATCCCTTGACAAAAGTAGATGAGGGATGATGGGAAACAGCGCATGTGGAGGTACAATGTCACAGAGGAGAGGCTTTTGATTGTGGTGAAAGAAAGCAGATGTAGATTGGGTGTATATTAAAGTGTGAATGGGAAAAATGTTTTCTCTCTACTGAGTGCAATATAAACAAGACATAGACAAGGTCATAGGGACACCAGGAAGCAGAATGTATGTAAAATGGAGAACAGCCATAATGGGTTCAGACTGTGAAGTTATGGAAATGAATGTTAACTCCTACGGGCTGTAACGTACAATCTGTACAGTGAGGTGTGACTCGAGCTTGGGTTGTGCTTCATTGGAACATTGCAGCAGCTCAGGACCGAAATGTCAGCATGAGCGCAAGGAAATGGGATGCAGTGAGAAAGTCAAGGTTATTCTTCCAGACGGAGTGGGAATGTTCCTCAGTGCAGTCTCTGTTTGGTCTAACCAGTATAAAGGAGACTGCATTGTGAGCAGCAATGACAGGAGACTGGATTGAAAGAGTACAAGTGAAATGTTGCTTCACCTGCGAGATTGAGTCAGTTTCAACTGATCATATGTTCAGCCATATGCAGAAGTTCCGCCGAATGATTGAATTGAACCAGACATCTAAATTGAGGATTTCTGTCTTACATGTGGTCTGAGTCGTGATGTGGAATTACACCCAGAGGAAGGTCAGTGGGTACACATGGGCAGACATTCAAGCAGATATCCCATGCTACTCAGAAATTATTATTTGTGTTCGAAAAGAAGGACTCGAAAGAAGATGAACCACTCGTGCTTCACAAAGTCTTTCAAGAATACTATTCAATCACAAATTAACGAGCATTAGTGTGTGCCCAGATTTAGGACATTTATTTCAAGGACCAGAAGCACATGCGAGGCATGAATTTCAATTGTGCTTCCTAAATTATGCCTTGAATGCCTTGCCATTGCTGCTCAATCCCTTTCCCTTCTTCACTCCCCTTTCTGATTCCAGGTTCTCCCTCTCCAATTACAGAGCACATTCTCTCACATTATGGTCCCTACCCACTACAACTGAAGTTCTTTGATCATGTCTACCTTCCCTGCAGTAGCTGAAAATGTGTTGCTGGAAAAGCGCAGCAGGTCAGGCAGCATCCAAGGAACAGGAGAATCAACGTTTTGGGCATAATCCCTTCTTCAGGAATGAGGAAAGTGTGTCCAGCAGGCTAAGATAAAAGGTAGGGAGGAGGGACTTGGGGGAGGGGCGTTGGAAATGCGGTAGGTGGAAGGAGGTCAAGGTGAGGGTGATAGGCCAGAATGGGGTGGGGGTGGAGACGTCAGGAAGAAGATTGCAGGTTTGGAAGATGGTGCTGAGTTCAAGGGATTTGACTGAGACAAGGTGGGGGGAGGGGAAATGAGGAAACTGGAGAAATCTGAGTTCATCTCTTGTGGTTGGACGGTTCCTAGGTGGAAGATGAGGTGCTCTTCCTCCAACCGTCGTGTTGCTATGGTCTGGCGATGGAGGAGTCCAAGGACCTGCATGTCCTTGGTGGAGTGGGAGGGGGAGTTGACGTGTTGAGCCACGGGGTGTTTGGGTTGGTTTGTCCGGGTGTCCCAGAGGTGTTCTCTGAAACGTTCCGAAAGTTGATGCTGCCTGACCTGCTGCGCTTTTCCAGCAACACATTTTCAGCTCTGATCTCCAGCATCTGCAGTCCTCACTTTCTCCTCGAAGGTTTTTTTTCCCTGCAGTAACATCAAGCTCCGTTTATGCTGCCACATTGCCTCTGGTCTCAGTGTGGTTCAGCCTCTCCATTCATGCTCTTTTACACCTCCCACTCACATCTCACTCCGGAAAGTTTCCTTCTTGGAGTAAACCTTATTGTAAACACCTCTCCCCCTTTGCACTGAATAATCCAAAATTCAAAAAGTATTCTCAGCCTTCATCTCACTATGCTAAAGGCAACTGCACGCTGACCGTGTGGTATTACAATTCCCTTTCTTACATAGCTCTGGCCAGAGAAACTTTTTCACTGTAGAGATCATCATCCCCTTTAGACAAACGAATTTATTTTCTTGACGTCATATTGACACTAGTAAGAGTTCCACGCTGCCTTAGTATTGTAACATAGAGAAAAACAAATCACAGTATGAAGTTTGGGCTGAGTGTTCTTTACCTGCCTTTTTTTTAAATATTGTTTCAAATTTGCAATGCTATTAGTGAATGCTTGTTCTTGAAGTTAGTATCAAATGGAATGCAGGACGTTGAGAGGTGACGTTCTGGAAGTTAACAAAATCATGGGAGGCGTGGATAGGGTGAATTGCCAAGGTCTTTTCCACACGATAGGGGAGACCGACCATATAGGATACAGCTTTAAGGTGAAAAGGGGAAGATTTAACAGAGACAAAACGGCAACTTTTTCACGCAGAGGATGTGTATGTATGGAATGAGCTGCCAGATGAGCTGCTAGATGCAAGTACAGTGACATCATTTAAATGACATTTGGACAAACATATGAATGGGAAGCATTTAGAGGCATGTGGACCAAATGCAATCAGATGAGACTAGTTTAGTTTGGAAAACCGGGTCAGCATGGGCAGGTTGGTTGAAATGTTTGTGCGCAATATGACTGTATGAATCTAGAAAGCGAGGGAGAAAGCAACAAATAGACGGAAAAAGGATGAAAACATATGATGTAAATAAATTGGCAAGAAATATAAAAGCAAGCATCACAAGTTTTTTCTGTGTGCATATAAAATGTTGAAGATGAGTGTGTGAGTTTTGGTAGAAAGAAAGTCAGGAAAGTAAATTGAGGACATTCGGAGGGTGTGACTGGGGAAGTGGCTAAAAGGAACTGGGAGATAATTTACACCAGTATTTGACATCAATCCTCACAGGAGAAAGCACTGTACGTATTTCAAAATTATCAAGAAAATGGTAATCGGAGGGTTCTCGGACTGTCTCTAACAAAAGGTACAATGTTTTTAACAACAGGTAAGACTAAGGGTAAGCAGGTCAGCAGTAATTTATAATTGGTTTTAAAAGAAGTGGTTACAGAGTGACTGGTTCCACTGTGTGAAATATTTCATAACTCTATGGATTACAGAAGTGTTTCAGCGAAACTCATGAAGCTCCAATATGGCGCCTGTTTTCAAGGATGGAGCAAGACACAAAGTAGGAACCATTTAGCCTAGACATTATTGCTCGGAATCTACGACAGTCTGTTATTAAGGAATGAATTACAGAGCATTTAGAAAAGCGTCAGGCAGAGTCAGCATGGTATTGTTAAAAGGAAACTATATTTTGGCTGGGAAAATCGCGCAAAGTTTTTTTTCTGGAGATCCCTGAGAATGTAACAAGCGGACTTGATAAAGGGGAACTGGTAGACATGAGGCTTTCCAGAGATTTTCCACAAGGTATCACAAAGTAAAGGTTCTTCCACCAGACTGATACTCATAGTATGATGGATAATATATTAGCATGGGATGACGGATGGTTAGCACATAGAAATTGGAGAGTCAGGATTCATCGATCTTAATGATAAAGAAATATCTACTGGAGTAGCACCAATATCAGTCCAATGGCTTTAGTTATTTGCATCTATACTGAGAGCCTGAAGGAGGGAGCTGAGTGCAATACACATCCGAGTTTGAGGATGACACTGACAACCAAAAGGCAGGCTGTTATTTAATGAAGAGGAGTCCCAGCAAAGGAGCAGTACAAAGGGATTGGAGTGTTCCTGTGCATGAAACATAACGTCTGCATGCTGATGCAGAAAGTAACTAGATTGGTACATTAAGCCGGTTTCTGGGATGAAAGGGGTGAATTTTTTAGTATATCTGAAATGGTGAGGCAATTATTCATTGTGCTTGAAATGAATAACCTTGACATTACTGAAATGGACAAGATACAGAGGGGGCTTGACAAGGTGCTTGTTGAGAATGTGGTTCCACATCTGAGCAGAATAATGGATATTGATTTCAAACTGAGATGTAAAGAAATGTCATCTTTCAGAAGATAGTGAATGTCTGGAATTCCCGAACCCAAAGAGTTGTGGAAGGTTGGTCACTGAATGTATTTACAGACGGGGTGGATTGGTTTCGAACATATTAGCGAGTTGAGAGTTACGAGGGGGTAGAAGGAAACTGGAGTTGAGCCAGCTTGGAATCTACAAGTACATTTTCGAAACAAGACCTAACCATTGGAGTGACCTCGATCTGCCCCTGTGTAGCAAGTCCGAAGGGCTGAATGGAACATCAGAACACAGGGCTGAGGGACACGAGTGGGCCATTCGGCCCTTTGACACTACTCCACCAGTAAAGTAGGCTATGATTCATCTCATTGTGCTCTCAGCTGCACCTTTCTCTCCAAGCACCATTATCCCTGATTCATCTGTCTATGGAAAATCAGACGAAGCCAACCTCGATATAATATAAAGA
Source organism: Chiloscyllium plagiosum (assembly GCF_037043375.1). Classification (NCBI taxonomy): domain Eukaryota; kingdom Metazoa; phylum Chordata; class Chondrichthyes; order Orectolobiformes; family Hemiscylliidae; genus Chiloscyllium; species Chiloscyllium plagiosum. The sequence continues at coordinate 64,895,813 of NW_028270184.1, forward strand.
TTCAGCCATCCCAAACTTCTGGGAAAGAGAATTCCCACTTGAATAAATGCCCACTTTGTGAATTCTCCTCACTCCGGTTTTGACTGTGGTTGGAGGGTGCCACTGTTAACTTTTCTAGTACCACTCCTCCACTGTTTGCAACAAATTTAAATGTAACCAGGTTGGAGGTATGGCCGATGATAAAGGTCTCAGACTGGGTCAGGTTCAGTGATCGGAACAAGTCAGGCAGATTTCTTTAGTCAGCCATATATAACTAATAGAAATAACGGATGCGCATGGTGGATCTGCGGTTAGCACTAATGCCTCATATCACCAAGGAGCTGGGTTCAATTGCAACCTTCAATTCTCCCCGTGTCTGGGTGTGTCTCCTCCAGGTGATCCATTTCTTCCCACAATCCAAAGATGTGCAGGTTAGAGTTAATTGGCCATGCTCAATTGCCCTTAGTGCTCAGAGATGTGTAGGTTAGGTGGTTTAGTCATGGAAAATGCAGGATTACATGGTTAGGTAGGAGGATAGGTCTGGGTGAGATGCCGTTCAGTTGGCCAGTGTGGACTCAATGGACAGAATGTCCTGCTTCTACACTGTAGAGGTTCTACAACAATGACAAGTTTGGACTAGATAAACACCCAGTGGTTATCTACCTGATCCATGCTCCTCAAGGTCTTACATATTTCAATGAGATCACCTCTCATTCCAAGAATAATCTGTTAAAGCCTCTATAATATAAAGTTAAAAATCACACAACACCAGGTTATAGTCCAACAGGTTTAATTGGAAGCACACTAGCTTTCGGAGCGACTCTCATTCATCGGGTGATATTGGAGGGCGCGATAGTAACACAGAATTTATAGCAGAAATTTACAGTGTGATGTAACTGAAATTATACATTGAAACATTGATTGTCTGTTAAGCCTTTCATCTAATAGAATACAGTGATAGTCTCACTTCTTTCATGTGTAAATCACAAAACCTTTTTTTTTTGAAGTTTCATTCTCCGGTTAGCTGTTAACAATGGTGATAGTTAGACATCACGTTCAACATATTGTCTGGCTATCACCATTGTTAACAGCTAACCCGAGACTGCAACTTCAAAAAAAAAGGTTTTGTGATTTACACATGAAAGAAGTGAAACTGTCACTGTATTCTAATAGATGAAAGGCTTAACAGACAATCAATGTTTCAATGTATAATTTCAGTTACATCCCACTGTAAATGTCTGCTATAAATTCTGTGTTACAATCGAGCCCTCCACTATCATCTGATGAAGGAGCGTCGCTCCGAAAGCTAGTGTGCTTCCAATTAAACCTGTTGGACTATAACCTGGTGTTGTCTGATCTTTAACTTTGTACACCCCAGTCAAACACCGGCATCTCCAAATCATGTCTATAATATAAGCCCTTCATCCCTAGAATACGTGAAGTGAAACATCTCTGAACTGCTTCCAATGTAATTATATCTTTTCTCAGGTAAGGAGACAAAAAAAAAACAACCTCACACCCCAGATGAGGTAATTTATTATTTTCTCAGTGTTGTGAGTCTTTGGAAATCTATTCCCGCAGAGCATTGGAGGCAGAGATATTGAATATTTTTGAGGCACAGACAGAAGGTCTGTGCCTCAAATAATAATGGAGTCAAGGATTATGGGGCAGGAATGTGCAGTGTGGGGGAAATGCTGGCAGTAGTACAAAATGACACTGACCCAAAACACCCAGGAACATAATGCAAAACAAATGTTAACGTATATAAAAAAATGAATGCAAAAGTGATAGAATATGGTTCCAAAGGACCATGGGGCTGCTCTGTCATGAGAGAGAGACCACTCGTGGTGATTCAACATGAGGGTCAGCAGACCTAAGGTGTTGGGGTGAGGCTGAGAGAGCGTCCTCTTCATGGTAACCTCTGTCAGTGTGGGGGAATTGAACCTGCGCTGGTGTCCTCCCTCTGCTTCACAAACCAGCCATCCAGCCAAATGAGTGGGAGACTGTGTAACTGTTACAGACAGAAACAGTCACACACAAAGGACAATAGAAACTTTCATAACAAGGGGAAAAGGTACAATTCAGATAACAGTCAAGATAACGGCTGAGGATAAAAATGTTCTCGGCTCGATATTGTATTTTATAACGAGACAAGTATTTAGAAGCTATCTTTGGCTGAATAAAATAAGGTGAGACAAGTGAAATAACCAGAATACTAATTATTATTGCTTACCAATAACCATAAAATAAGTGTAGATATTGGTCAGTCTGTGTAAAATTAGGTTATCATTACATAAAAGTATACAACTGATGGAATATATTGTTTGGAATGTCCGTCCCCGTGGAAAATGCCCTCAAAAAGGCGCTTGAAGAAAACCGGGTAAAAGTGCCTGAGTGTCATCTGGTCACTGACAGGAACCCAGGGGGTTGAATAACTGAAAGTTGCTATGACATGGAGCTGAGAAAACCATCAAATAAGACGCAATCTTATTATATGCTAGAGCACATTTGAAGGTTTGATTGGCCTCATAATGGATTTTAATTGTGTGTGGTTTGAATAACATACATCTCCACTCCTTCCCTTTATATGTTACATACTGGTGCATTTACATTTTCCTGAAAACGGACATTACTTGGAACATTTTCTGGAAAATCCCATAATCGACATTCTCCACAATGTTCTATCACCGTGTGAGGGTATTGGAAAGGCGAGATAGAAAGAGTGAAAGAGGAAAGGCACTGCGTGCAGCCGTGAGAGTGGTGAACATTGTTCGGGGGTAGATGCTATAACAGATTTCAGTAGCGTGTGGGAGCAGAGAGAAGACGGTGATCCTTATCCTGGCAGAATGGGGAAGGTTATTGATGCCTGTCCTGTATTGTTGGACATTTCATCAGACCGCAGATCCTGCACTGAGCTGGGTGGTGAGCTGCCAGCACTGTGCAGGGCATCTCCAAACTGAGAAAGCTCAACCATTTGCCAATTGGACTTTTAAAGATGGTACCAGTGTCAGGGATCACATACTATCCATGTGACATCCAAGCGATCATATTTACCTCCAGCCATGAAGGTTTGGAGAATTAGGCTGGCATTGAATGATAGGGACACCGTGGGGTGGGGTGGGTAGTTAATGAGGTGAGTTCGATAAGATAGCACCAGGAAACTAACTCCGCCTCGTATAAAAAAAATCCCTCAGTCACACTCAGTCAAAATGGCACTGAGATAAATTATTATTAGTTTCTGCCCAATGAGTTGAAGAATCTGCTGACTCCACTCCCAGTTACAAAGCTGAAGAACAAATGCTCACCCAGAACTTTCCATCATCCGAACTCACACCAATATCCCATTGACCCATCATTCTTGGGAATACTGGCTCACGTTGCAGAATGCTGTCAAAATATCTTCATTTCAGCATTCTGAAACCTGTGATCTTCCATGAAATTGTCTCTCAATCTCCCTTTCCCTTTTTTGCCCCAAATTATTTTGTTTGTTGATATTTAAATTGATTCCCCGCCATCTCTATCTGGCAGTGATGTTCACACCCACAGTACCCCCTTGTCATGGCACAATGGACATATGGGGCTGGAAATGGATGGGAGTAGCACATCCTGTCAATTCCAGCATGGGATGCAAGTTTCCTGACTCTGGGCAGTAATGTAACACAGTGTTACTGAGCAATGTACTGGGGTAGTGAAAACAGCTGCTTTGATGGTAATTGTTCCAGGTTTACAGATCAATTCACTACAAAGTTCTCCATACTGAACAGATGCCTTGTCCACATCTATAGAGCAAGACTTTGGTGTGGCCTGCATATCACCCAATGCTGGACAGACCGTTTCATCAGTGTTTCTGAATCAATGCATCAGTGTGTACTGTACTGCTCCATGTGTTGGACAGATAGCTAGTGGACTGGAGAGACCTGTGCTATATTCCATCCTGGACTGAATGCTGGGTTGTACTGAACCTGATCTGCACAGTGCTCCATGTTGAGTAGATATCTCATCTGGGCTTATACGGTCTGGGCTGGATCTGTGAGTTGGATTAACTATGCGATATAATTCCTGATAGAGTTATCACACCTCCAGCATGGCGAATTCCGCTGTCCAATCCTGTGTTTCTGCAACATGTTGTTCCTTAAGTAATTAACCAATTAAAACGTGAATATCTGTGTTTTTTGTTATGCAACTGAACAGACACATCTCAAAATATATGATGTAGTTAGTCTTGACCGGAACATTTTCTTATTTTAAATAAAAATGTGAGTTGCTGTCTTTCAGATGCAATTCACTTGGTTAAAATATTCGACGTTAAGCAAAACACAATTCATTCAACCACTGTCGACAAAACACAAAAAAATCAGAGTAATAGATTAAATAACTACAAACAATAACTGTTCCAACATGGTAACATCCTATAAACACACACTTGTCAAAGAACAAATTCAGGAAACAGATTGTCTCACATGCAGTTCTCCAATCCAGGAGGAAAGAACATCAAAAGACAATTCTGAGAGAAATCTCAGAGAGAGTGTAGCAGCTGGGAGAGATTTCCAGCCTTACAATCCTGCTGAGACCCCAGCAATAACTGGGAAAAGGTAAAACGAAGAATCCTGGTTCTGTGACAGCTTGACCGTCACTCCTCAGGACTAGGCCGCAACTGCAAGGACCACAAGGAATGGACTGTATCTACACTGTTTATGGAACTGTAGGAGCCTCTCAGAAATGTCTAACCCCACCTAAGCCGTTAAATGATGGTAAGATAAATGTCAAAGTTAAATATAAATAAATAAAACAAAAGGATGCAGCAGGCCTGTTTATCAGAAACAGCCGGCCCTGGGAGCCCAACAATTCCGACCCTGCCAAACCACACTAGGATCATCGAGCCAGTGAATAGAAAGCATCATCTCTCTGCCTCACCTCTAACCTTACAAGTGGAGATGATGCTATTAGCCCAATAGTCAGCGATATCAACATCCCAACCAGACCAAGTATTATTGTGACGTATAAGGATTGTAGTGAAAGAGTAAGCTGGAGCTGTTTGTACAGTGACTGTGATTGATGTCAGTCTCCGTGGATACTAACTGTGTCATTGAAGGGTTTCCCTCTTCTATTAGTAAGGGGCTTCCTTCAACCTGTTATTCCATAGTATCAGCGGCAGCGTCATCCTCAAGATGATTGGGCTCAGCAGCTACAGGGAGAGGAAGAGAATCTTAGAACAACAGATTTGAATGTTCCAACAATGGATCAGAATCTGACAGCATTAGACTGGAATGTTCCAACAATGGACAGTCGTTTATCCTTGGGTCTATACTTGCCATCTCAGGATTGGGCATAGTTAGAGTTGCGGATACGAGCCGTACTGATGATTATTCAGGCAGGTTGCCATCCTATCCTCGCTATTATTGGTGTTCCTGGTAAGCCTATCTCTGTCAATTCTATTAGCGATGGTGAAGGTTATTGATATTTCTGTTATTTATATTTAACAAATACATAACTTGTTATCTTCAGTCACAAATTCCACTTCATTTCTATCAATTTCCGAATCCTCACTCATAAACATCTAAGAAGGAACAAGTGGGCGGCACGGTGGGCGGCACGGTGGCACAGTGGTTAGCACTGCTGCCTCGCAGCGCCAGAGACCCGGGTTCAATTCCCGCCTCAGGCGACTGACTGTGTGGAGTTTGCACATTCTCCCCGTGTCTGCGTGGGTTTCCTCCGGGTGCTCCGGTTTCCTCCCACACTCCAAAGATGTGCAAGTCAGGTGAATTGGCCATGCTAAATTGCCCGTAGTGTTAGGTAAAAGGGGTAAATGTAGGGGTATGGGTGGGTTACGCTTCGGCGGGTCGGTGTGGACTTGTTGGGCCGAAGGGCCTGTTTCCACACTGTAAGTAATCTAATCTACTCTAAAAAAAAATTCTGTTCAGACCCTTGGGTTTTCCTTTTGCCCTGAAATGTTTTATGTCTCTATATTCTCTCTTTTATCAACCCTGTCTACACCCACCACTATAATATCCCCAGTCTCCTGCTGTGCCTCAGTGCTGTTGCAAAATAAGCTATCATCTGCCCTCTTTTCTGACCACTCTTCCAGTTACAAATATTTTTACTACAACCTTGCACTTGTCTCTCCAGTTATTTCATAATAGGGACCTCATATCAAAATAATAATGTCACTGGCCGTGTTATGACTCAAAATGCATTGTTTCAAATTCTACCAGAACCAATGATAGAACTTAAATTCAAATGGCAACAATTGGAAAGAAACCTCATTTTACAAACGGCAACAATAAACCATCAGGATTTCTTTTATTATTTCACTGATAACCTTTGGTAAAGAAACCAAGTGTGACAAAAAAGGTTGGCTCCATATTGTCTTGAAAAATGGTCTCGCAGTCAACCACAACTAGTGATGGATGACAAATTCTGGCGTTTCCAGTGATGCTGACATCTCGTGAAACAACAGAATTAAAAGTGAAATAAACCAAGGAACTGCGGATGATGGAGATCTGAAATAAAATTCTCCAGCGTCTGAAAATATTGGAGAATCTCAGCAAGTATGGCAGCCTCTGTCAGGAGAAAAACAGATAAAGTTTGGAATCTAGTAACATTATATCACAACTGAACGCAACTGGGAAGTAATGTTATTTATATCAGGAATGGTCGGATGTGTGAGGGGGAGGTTAGTTGAATGGATGTAGAAATGTCCAGCGAGAAAGAGAGAGAGAGAGAGAGAGAAATGAAAAGCAAACATAGGAACTGCTGATGATGAACCAAAAAGAAAGTAACACGGGAGTTTATTCTAAAATATCCCCTTTTCCCATATTCCTGAATATCATGTAAATTTAGATGTGTCCCTGTTTACATTGAGTTATATTCCATCTGTCTTTCTCCTGTGACTGTGATGATCAACTCCATCGGCAATACTGGTGCCGCCCTAAAAGTTGCTGAGATACAAAGAAGCGGAATGCCACATTGTCAACTGATATTTTTTGGAGAAGGGAATTGTAACTGTCGGGCTATGCAGAGGTGTAACTGTTCTTTTTCCGCTAAGAACAGAAACATTTTCAACACGGAATCGGTGCACCATGTGTGTGAAAATGTGACTTGTTGCTGTCATTACAGAGTAAAGGGATGTTCTGTTGACGTTTTTCACGGGTTTGTATTATCAGCTGCTGCGTCCATTCAGAGAGAGCCAAGGGTATGATGACCCCACTCTGGACGAGATATGAGCACTGCATTTACAGAGTGTTCTGGGTCCATGGTAAACACATGGAGTCGTGGCTACACAGAAGGGAAGCTCTGTACACAGGGCACTGCATGATCCTCCCAGGAATTTCCAGGAACATTCGTCAAAGCTGGACCCAATCCAAGTGCAAAATGTGAAACCAGCGTCATTCAAAATTGAGGTGGTCCCCTCCTTCAAACACACACCAGGGACAGGACTGTGCTGACACTCACCATGAAGTGAACTGGATTGATTCTGGAACTTTCCAGGCAGAGCGGGTGGCATATCCAACACCATGAAGTGTATTGGATTGAGTCTGGAACTTTCCAGGCAGGAGTGAGCGACATATCCGAAGTGCAGTCCTCCGATATATCACTAGCTGACAGAAGCCATCTGCCTGCTGAGAGGAATACATTGGTTGTGTCTCCACAGAAGAAGGTGCAGAAACTAACTTTCAGAAATACTAGGGAACAGGGGCCCTGGTGAAAATGAGGGGCTGCACGAAAGTAGAATTAATGAAGACTATATCTTTGAAAATCTAATCGAATTGAAGATTGGTATGTTGCTAGAACTGATGAGCTACATCCCGAATATTGAGGAGGTGGCAACAGAGCTAGTGAAAAAATTACGGACAATTCGTCAAACCTGGTGCGATTCTGGAAAGGATCCTGGAAAACAGCTATTGTAAACCTAAACATTTAAAACAGGACGGAGAGGGCAAACAGAAAAAACTAAATAGCTTGATGTCAGCTGTGAGAAAAACATTGTAACCTTTTATAAGGGATGTGACAACTAGACACTTGGAAAATAATGATATGATTTCGTAGAGTCAGCCTAGATTCAGGAAAGGGAAAGGATCTTTGATAAACCTGCTGTAGTTTGTGGAGCTTGTCCGTTGTGATATAGAAAATTGACAACCAGTGGGTGTCGAGGGTTTGATTTTTCAGAAAATGTTTGAGACTGTTGAATACTGGTGTGTGGGAAATGTTGGAGTCCATGGGTAGGTAGGGGTGAAACACACAGAATGGATCAAAAATTGGACAACGGCAAAATGAAGAGAGTAGTGTTTTTCTCTGGGTGGAAGGCTTGTGGGGTATCAGAAGGATCAGTGCTTGGGCAATAGCTGTTCGCAAGGTATAACATGATTGAATGGGAACAACAAATAAAATGATTCTCTTTTAAGTTTATTAAATGGTGAGAGGTTGGGGAGTTCTGTTGTTGAAGAGGACCTGGGTGTCCTTGGTTATAAGTCACTAACAGAATTCAGATGGGACAGTAAGTAATTATAACTGAAAATGATATCTGGTCTTTCATGCAAAATACTCGAGTACCACAATAAATATACCTTACTCAATGGTAGTGTTTTGTTGAAAGAGAATTTGGATATTATGTACAGACTGAGTCTACTTCATAAATAATGATCGCCACGTCACCGAGACAGTGCAAAGGAGTTTCACCAGACTGAAGCCTGGCATGATGGTACCATCAGGAGAGAGAGCGCTAACTATGTGGTTAACCTGGAGCACTGTGAGAGAATACGAAGATGAAACTTGACGGTTATGGACGGACAGTCATTTTGTCCAAAGCAGCCATTGATAAAGTGAGAATTTTCGTACTTTCCATAGGATGCTCGATTCCCAATTGTTTGCGTGCCAGTGCATAGACCTCATTTCGATTTACAGAGAGGTACAGGCTATGAATGAACTCTGAACACTGTAATGCACAATTACCGCGTGATCCACCACTCAACATTACATTTTCCATAATCCTGTCAGCAGCCACAATACCTTCATTCTGAAACAGTTAGCCATTCCACACCAGCTTCTGAATTCCAGAGAGAACATAGGTCTTCTCTCTCAGCAACGCAAGATGCCTTTGAGACTCGTTAAAAAATGGCTTCATTCCCACTGCCAGAAAAGCATGCTAACATAACCCTGATGCACTACGAATAATGAAGCCACGAGGAATACCATGGAACAGTGCATCTGTGGAGTTACTGCTCCATTTGTTTGTTATGCTGAAGCATCTCTGACACTTTCCTGTTCCAGTGTTAGTGACTTGAGAATTTGAATGCCCTCTTCCTGTTCCTTTGGAATTGACTCCATGTGTGAAATGTTCACTTTCTGATCCCGTGTAAGTCATGTGTGGGCGTGAGCAGACTCCTTGTCTTCCTGTGTAACGGCAGGAGGGACTGAATAGGCTGTCCCTCTTCTTGTCCAGTAGTTTTGATGGGCTGATTGACTTTTCCATATTCCTGTGAAGACAGATTGAGGTAGTGAGTGAACTCCTCCGTTTACTGTGGAAACGTGCAGCGCTGTTTCACGAATGTTGCCGACAGTTTAACAGCACAGGCTTGAACGTTGTCTCAGTCTTGTTGCATATGGACACAGACTGAATCAGGAGGTCAAGGATGACGAAGCTTTCTGAATATTCAGGGATTCCCTGCTGAAAAACTGGGGATGCCTGGGCTGAGGTGGCTACCCTGAGGATTCCCTGCAGAGCTGTCCCACGGCTGAGATGATTGATTCCCACCGATGATAAACACGTTCCATTGTGCTGTGGATGACTCCAAACACTGGAGAGTTTGCAATGGATTCTGATGAAGTGAAATTTTCTCTGGCTCCTTGATGTCATCCTCAGTTAAATACTGCCTTGATATCAGGGGCATTCGCTCTTTGCTAAGACCTTGTATTCACCTCTATTGCTCATATCAATAGGGCAACCTGTAGGAGCGGGCAGTGATTTCTTCAAACAGGGGATGGCGAATGCCAGGAATTCTCTATTCCAGAGAGGTAGGGAGCTATAGCAGTAAGTGGCCACAAACTGCACCTGTCTAGCAAGTTGCAGGGTCTGAATGGCACATCAGAACAGGAGCAGAGTTAGATCGTTAGACACTATGAACCTTCTCCACCAGGCACTCAGGTTGTAGCTGATCAGGTTGTGGTCTCAGCCCCACTTTCCTCTCTGTATCCTATCATCTGTGACTCACTTCTCTGTCAAATATTTAACTAACTCAGCTTTGGATAAATATGAACAAAGAGGCACCACATACCTCTGGAGAAGAGAATTCCCACTCAAATGCTCCTTTTAGAATTTCTCCTCATCTCCCTTACAGTGTCATGCAGCACAGAGACCTGTCCACATAATTCAGACATCCCAATCTGAGCTGGTCCTATTTTCCAGCATTAGACCTATATTCCTCTAAATCCTTCCCATTAATATGCGTATCCAGATGCCTTTTAAATATTGTAACTGTACCAGCCTCTATCGCTTTCTCTGAGAGCGCATTCCATACACACACCACAACCTGCATGAAAGCATTGACCCTTTACTATCTTTCTCCTCTCACCTTAAGCCTTTGTCATATAGCTTTGGACTTCTCTAACGTGGGAACAAAAAGACTTTGGCTATTCAGATTATCCATGTTCCTCGTGATTTTATAAACCTCTATAATGTCACGCCTCAGCCTCCAATGTTCCAGAGTAAACAAGCCCCAGTCTGTCCAGCCTCTCCCTGCAGCCTAATCCCTCCATGCCCGGCAATATCCTTGTACATCTTTTCTGCACCCTCTCAAGTTGAACAACATCCTACCTGTAGCAGAGAGAACTAAATTAAACACAGTATTCTATATCTGGCCTCACCAACAGTCTTCCCAGTCCCAACACGATCTCCCAACTCGCATAGTCAATGCACGGATCAATAAAGGCAAGCATACCAAACCCCTCTTTCAACACCCTATCTACCTGCGACATCATTTTCAAGAATCTGTGATCCTGCGCCCTTTTGTTCAACAACGCTCCCCAGGACCTCACCATTAATTGCATATGTCCTGCCCTATTTTACCTTACCAAAATGCAATACTTCACATTTATCTAAATTTATCTCCATCTGTTCAATCCTTGGCCCATTGGCCCATCTGATCAAGGTCTCATTGGACTCTGAGGAAGTGTCACTGCACTTCCAATTTTAATGTCATATGTAAACATAATAAACAGGCAAATGTTCACATTCAAATCATTTATATAAATAATGAAAAGCAGTGGATTCAGCATGGCTCCTTGTGGCACATTACTGGTCATAGGCCCCCAGTCTGAAAAGCAGTCCTCTACCACCCTCTGTCTCTACCTTCACTCTAATTTTGTAGTCATTTGGCTAGCTTATCTTGTATCTATTTATGACCTAACCTTACTAACGTGTCTGCCATGTGGACTCATGTTGAATGCCTTGCTGAAGTCTATATGGACAGCGTCTACCACACTGCCATCACCAATCCTCTTTGTCACCTCTTCACAAACTGCAATCAACTTTGTTAGAAATAATTTCCCATGCACAAAGCCATGTTGATTATCCTTCATCAGTTGTTGCATTTGCAAATACATGTAAATCCTGCTGCTCTCAATGCTCTCCAACAACATGGTCACCAATGACTTCAGGCTCACTGATCTATAGTTCAGGGCATTATTCACTTTCCTCGTCCCATGCTTCCGCTGCTCATTGCAAATGTTAATGTAACCGGGTTGGTGATATGGTCAATAATATAGGTCTCAGACTGTGTGAGGATTAGGAACAAGTCAGGCAGAATTCTTTAATCTGCTCAAATTAACAGGTTTATGACCGAAACAAAGTTACTCAAACTAGGATGGAAAGATGAATGGCAAAAAGCTTGACTATTGCAAATCTGCGCGCCAATGTTCCCCTCTCTAAAAATACTGACACATGCACACGTTTGATGACAAACTGTAAAATATAATCTCGTCAGAGCGTTAACTTGAAAGAACTGTGCCCAAATATTAATTGAACTCATGACGAAAGGAAACATGAGGGATAGTTCCAAATATCATTCAGCTTATATAGCTGTTCTGCTCTTACAAGCTACTGGTAATGGGATCACTTCCGGGAACAGGTGGATTTAGTTGGATTGCCTTTACTTCAGGCAGTGGGGCGATTCCAATCAAACCTCGACAGGAATCCTCCATGAATGGTAAAGATGACGGAGGAGTTTTCAGCTCACACACATTGCTGGGAAGAGGAACACAGAGAGGAGAGAGGGAGCAACAGGCTGTTCCTTCTCAGGACGGATGCATTTTCTCCCTCTCTGAGTTGAATCACACAATAACGATATCCGGCTCCAAAATGAACCAAATGAAGTCTGTTTGAACAGTGTCTGAACTGTAGGACTCCAGCACATTCCCTGCTCCATGTAGGTACATCACTGTTACTGTTGGACACCCAGCCATTTCTTTCGGAACAAACAATGCCACTAGTTTCGAAGATGTGTTTATATGTTCTCATATACTTTTATAATACAACTTGTAATATCTTCACAATATCTGCATTTTAATGAATGCATCTTATTCTTAAATTAGCTCCCCGGTCTTATTCTCCCATAGAAGATAAAATATTCATCAGGTATTCACCAGCTCAAAACATTATATGGTTATTAAGAGCACTTCTCATTCTCAGGCCTAAACTTTGAATCGTTCAATGCCTTCATCGCAATAACAAGTAAAGAGAAACACCTTTGAAACATTTCAAAAGCAATTTGTTTTTCACTTCAGTGGAATTACAACCATGGACAGTACGTCAGATGTGATCTCAGCAACGGCCTGTACAGATGCAGTAAAACATCCTGAAGTTCAGCCCCAATTCTCTTTGCAAGAAAAAGTATAATTTCATTTAATTTTCCAGTCACGTGCTGCCTGTACAGACTAGCTTCATGTGATTTATGTAGCACGACACACGAATCCCTTTGTACCACAGAGTTCTGCATTCTGCCTCCAGTTATGTAATTTACGATAGTTTGATGCTTCTTCACAAACAGAAACTTCCCATCGCAAACATTGTACTGCTTTTTTTTGGCGAAGATTTACTTTCTGCCCTTCCCTGTCTGTATCCCATGGCAGACGCTCTGCCCTCCCCTGTCTGTATCCCACGGCAGACGCTCTGCCCTTCCCTGTCTGTATTCCATTGCAGATGTTCTGCCTCCACATGAAATCTTTCTGAATGACTATCCTGGTGTATGAACAAACTGAGCTCCAATCCATTCAGCTCTGTCATCCAAATCATTGTAAACTGTTGATGACCTCACACTGATTCCTGAGGAATTCCACTAGTTACAGCTTTCCAACCTGAAAATAAGTAATTATCTCGACTCTGTATTTCCTGGGAGCGGACCAGGGCTTTCCTGTTCCTGTTTAAAACCTAGAAAGGTTCCATGGCCTCCTTATGCTGTGTAGCTGATCGTCGGTTTGTTTCTGATTTCAGTGATCCTCAATTCAGGCCATTTGTGGTCAGATGATCAGGTGGAGTTCGTACTGTTAATGATCCAGATCCCTGAGGGTTTAAAAGATGAGCATAGAATATAGACTAACATTTGGGGGAATCGCTATCTGGTCAAAAATGCTGTCTTTCTGATGCAATGATAGAACCATCTGCAATGTCAGTCATGTGCTCAATTATGATCTTCAGACACTGAGGAGGGGGGAAGAGTTCCCATTAGCCTGATGAACATGCGTCCCCTTAACAAAACAACCAATAATCTCCATTATTAGTTTCATTTTTGGCTGTTGTGTTTAAAATTGCTGTACCCACTACGCATTAAAATAAGCGACTGTCTTTGAGAGGAGACCTTATAGAGGTTTATAAAATCATGAGGAACATGGATATGGTAAATAGGCAAGGTATTTTCCCTGAGGTAAGGGAGTCCATAATTAGAGGGCATAGGTTTAGGGTGAAAGGAGAAATATATAAAAGAGACCTAACGGGCAACTTTTTCATGCAGAGGGTGGAATGTGTATGAATGAGCTGCCAGAGGAAGTGGTGGAGGCTGATTCAATTGCAACATTTAAAAGGCACCTGGATGTGAATATGAATAGGAGGTGTTTGGAGGGATATGACAGGTGGGACTAGATTGAGTTGGGATATGTCGTCAGCATGGTTGAGATGGACCAAAAGGTCTGTTTCCGTGCTGCATATATCTCGGACTCTATGACTATATGGCCCAGTCTTCACTGTTTCCTGGGGATGAGAATACCACGGACAGCTCAACGCTAAGGAGATCAGAACATCCTTATCTCAATCTTAAATAGTAGAACTTCGAAATTTAAAAGTGAATGAACCTCACAGCCAGTCAGCTCCCCATTTTAAAACTGAGGGCACAACCAATAGGAAAGACATAGTCCATTCAGCCCCTCAAACCTATCCCATATTCCTACTGACTCTGTTCAGTAAAGTATTTATCAAATTCAGCCTCCTCTCTTCTCTTGGGTAGACATTTCTGATAGCGTAAACCATACAGCGTATGAAATTGGTGCAGAACTAGACTGTCTGGTCCATCAAGTATGATCTGTTTTCAATCATGGCTGAAAGGTTTCTCAAAAACATTATCCTACCTTCTCACTGTAACCTTGATCCCCTTATAAATTAAAACGTATCCATCTCCGTCTTAAAGACAGAACTGTATCTCTGTCTCTATGTCTGTATGCGTGTGAGTGTTTCAGCTTGTTGGCAGGAGGCAGAGGGTGGTGGAGGATGCTTGTCTTTCGGACAGGAGGCCCATGACGAGCGGCGTTCCACAGGGATTGGTGCTGGATCCACTTTTGGTTGTCATTTATATTAGTGACTTAGATGAGAATTATATAATGTATGTCGAGCAAGTTTACAGATGACACCAAGTTTAGTTATATTGTGGAAAGTGAAGAAGGTTACATAACATTACAAAGAGATAATTTTGTAATAGGATCAATGAATCATAGAAATGTACAGCACAGAAAAGGACCCTTCAATCAAACTCATTCTTGCCAAACAGATGTCGTAAATTAACTTAGTTTCATTTTCAGCATTTGTACCATATCCCTCTAAACCATTCCAATTCATGACCCCATCTAGATGCGTTTTAAACGTTGTAATTGTACCATCCTCCACCACTTTTTCCGGCAGCTCACTGCATACACTAACCACCTTCTGTATGAAAATGGTCCCCTTAGGCCCCATTTAAATCTTGTCCATCTCACCTTAATTCTATGTCCACTAGTTGTGGACTTCCCTACACTGGGGTAAAGACCCTGACTATTCACCCTATCCATGGTCTTCATGATTTTATAAACGAATAGAATGCACACATTTGACGCCAATCAACACGAATGGCTGTGTTTTCAGTAAACCTGGGCCCAAACTCTGAAATTCAATACTGACTCCTCTTCCTTCTTCATCGCTCCACAATTCTAAAATTATTTTACCAACGTGTTCAGCCACATTATGAAACACCTCTGTGGGATTTTTATCTAGACTTTTCGGCTCAGAGGTAGGGACACAACCACCACTTCTCAACAATCCCTAAAGCTGCAACATTATTCTCCTGTGTGTTTGTTCATCAGCCTGTTTTTAAATACTGTGACATACCTCCTTGGCAGACAGGACTTGAATCCAGACCTTCTGGCCCAGAGTGAGAGACAATACCACGCAAGTACAAGTATTGGAATATAACCCAGAGCTCTGGCTCAGAGGCATGGGCGTTACCCACTACACAAGACTGAAACCATGCCCAGATTTTGGGTCACATTTTGAATGTCAACTTTCAGCTCGATGTGGTTTGGTTAACTTTACTGAATTACACAGTTAAACGAATCACATTGTTAAACAGATTAAAGGTACCCACCTCAATTAGAGGATATTGAGTTCATGTGCTTTGCCTTCGAGATAAATTATGGAAATCTTTAATTGCTTGACTATGATTTCCACCTTAAGTGGCTTTTACCTGACATCTGCAATATGAGGGAAAGACATGTACAGACACAATTTGCACTATATAGGATCTGGAATAGATATTTATTACTGAACACCAGAGACGAAGAAAGAGCATACTTTCTGGAACAAAAACACTAATCACTCATTCCCGCCTGTAACGTGTGAGTGCCCTCTTCATAAAACCACGAAATGGTCCTAGTCAGCTGTTTGCTGTCCAGCCTTTCTTCCCCAGTATTTTCACTCACTGGGCTGAGGAGTGGCAAATGGAGTTTAATTTCAATAAATCAATGTATCACAAATTGGTGAAACAAACAAGGAGAGAACATACACAATTAAATGTTGAGCAATTGGTAGCGTTGTAGAACAGACAGATCGAGGGGTTCTGATATATTTCTTTGAAGTGTGCATCATGTGTCGGAAGGATGGTCATGATGGCTTTTGGCTTGCTGACCTTCATTGCTCAGACCTTCGATTACAGGAGCTGGTACATTATCTTTAGGTTGTGCTGAACACATGTGAGGTCTCTCCTGAACTACTGTGTGCAGTGCTGTTACATTGATGATAATATTAAACTGGAGAGGGTTCAGATAAGATTTATCACGTTTTATCTTGGAATGGAGTGTTTACGTTATAAGGACATGCTTGATGGACGGAGACCTGTTCCATTGCAGTATAGACGTTTGAGACCTGATCGACCTGATAGAAGTTTATAAAACAATGAGGGGTATAGATAATGTTGAATGGCAGTTGTCATTTCCTTAGAGTGGTGGATTTCAATATAAGGGATAATTTTAAGATGACAGGAGAAAGTTTTGCAGAGGATAGAGTGTCATAGAGCTGTCCATCATGGAAACAGACCCTTCTATCCAACTCGACAGTGCCAAACAGGTGCCCTAAATTAATGTAGTTCCATTTGCCAGCATTTGGCCCATATCCCCCTAAACACTTGCAATTCATGTGTCCATCCAGATGCCTTTTAAGTGTTGTAATTGTCCCTGACCCCACAACTTCCTCTGGTAGCTCGTTACTTGTAAAAAACCCTCTCTTTGATAGCATTGTCCCTTAGATCCCTTTTAAGTCTTTCGCCTCTGACCTTCAACCTATATCCTCTAGCTTTGGAAAGTGCTACCCTGGGGAAAAGACCTTGGCTATTGACACTATCTATTCCACTTGTGAATATATGAACCTCTATGATCACCTCTCAACCGCTGATGCTCCAGGGAAAATAACCCCGGCATATTCAGCCTGTCTATAAATCTCAAACATCCAACCCTGGCAATATGATTTTAAATCTTTTCTGAATCATTTCAGGCTTCACACATCCTTCCTCAAAGAGCAAGACCGCAATTGCACGAAGTATTCAATAGTGTCCTAACCAATTTCCAGTACAGCCACAAAATTACCGTTCAACTCCTACATTCAATGCACTGTCCAACAACGACAAGCATTACAAACATCTTCTTCACTATCCTGTATGCATGCAAATCCACTTTCAAAGTGTAATGAACCTGCACTCCAAGGTCTCTTTGTTTAACAACACTAAAAGAATCCCTGACGATTTTCTCCCTACACCCCTACTATACAGTGGGGTGTGGAGGTCAGCAGAGACTGACAGCAACAGAAAGCGCAACAGGTCTGACAGCATCTGTGGACAGAAATGAAAGGACCATTCTTCGGTCTCATGTCAGGGGGATATTACGTCACTTTAAGCAAAATGGACACTGTCAGACTCGCTCCACATTGATACACACTGATAGACACACACTAATACAGAGACTGAGAGACACTCATTAATACACAGAAGCTAATGCAGACACGGAGTGCCTATTAGTATTTCTCTTGATCCATGGTAATCTTGTCAATATTTCAATTATTCTGTCTGATGTGTATCAACTTGGAAGGAATAACTCTGAAAATCAATATATAACCTTCTGTCCCATTAAAAAGGGCTGTTGGAGCAGAGAGCGCTGCGTGTATGTAAATGCATATTATTGAAGATGTCATGACAAGTGGGGAGAGCAGGAAATATCACAGATTAGTTTCAGTATCTGAGCTGTTTACAGGAGGAGGTGTAGGAGGCATTCTCCGTGCACCCTTTCTGGGAGGTGCTGGAGACGATGTGTTGTGAGCCCACCCTCTTACCCACTGAGACTGTGGGCATTCCATTTGGACCAGCTTGGCTGGAAAATGAGAGGCCTTCAGAAATTAGATGACAAGAATCCAGAGAAAGTATATTCCTGTCAGGGTGAAAGGAAAGGCTGGTAGGTATATGGAATGCTGGATGACTAAAGAAATAGAGGGTTTGGTTAAGAAAAAGAAGGAAGCATCTTGCAAAATATCCAGATTACAGAGAAGGAAGTACTGGATATCTTGAAACGGGTAAAGGTGGATAAATCCCCAGGACCTGATCAGGTGTACCCGAGAACTCTATGGGAAGCCAGAGAAGTGATTGCTGGGGCTCTTGCTGAGACATTTGTATCATCGATAGGCACAGGTGAGGTGCCGGAAGATTGGTGGTGCAACTGTTAAAGAAGAGCGGTAAAGACATGCCAGGGAACTATAGAACGGTGAGCCTGACTTCATTGGGTGGGCAAGTTGTAGGAGGGAATCCTGAGGGACAGGATGTACATGTGTTTGGAAAGGCAAGGACTGATTAAGGATAGTCAACAAGGCTTTGTGCGTGGGAAATCATGTCCCACAAAGTATTGAATTTTTTGAAGAAGTAACAAAGAGGATTGGTGAGGGCAGAGCAGTAGATGTGATCTATATAGACTTCAGTAAGGCGTTCGACAAGATTCCCCATGGGAGACTGATCAGCAAGGTTAGATCTCATGGAATACAGGGAGAACTAGCCATTTGGGTACAGAACTGGCTCAAAGGTAGAAGACAGAGGGTGGTGGTGGAGGTTTGTTTTTCAGACTGCAGGCCTGTGAACAGTGAAGTATCACAAGGATCAGTGCTGGGTCCTCTACTTTTTGTCATTTACATAAATGATTTGGATGCGAGCATAAGAGATGCAGTTAGTAAGTTTGCAGATGACACCAAAATTGGAGGTGTAGTGGACAGCGAAGAGTGTTACCTCAGATTACAACAGGATCTGAACTAGATGGGCCAACGGCTGAGAAGTGGCAGATGGAGTTTAATTCAGATAAATGCGAGGTGCTGCATTTTGGGAAAGCAAATCTTAGCAGGACTTATATACTTAAGGTTAAGGTCCGAGGGAGTTTTGCTGAACAAAGAGACTTTGGAGTGTAGTTTCATAGCTCCTTGAAAGTGGAGTCGCAGGTCGATAGGATAGTGAAGAAGGCGTTTGGTATGATTTCCTTTATTGGACAGAGTATTGGGTAGAGGAGGTGGGAGGCCATGTTGCAGCTGTGCAAGACTTTGGTTAGACCACTGTTGGAATATTGCATACAATTCTGGTCTCCTTCCTATCGGAACGATGTTGTGAAACTTGAAACAGTTCAGAAAAAAAATACACGGATGTTGCCTGGTTTGGAGGATTTGAGCTATAGAGAGAGGCTTAACAGGCTGGGGCTGTTTTTCCTGGAGCATCGGAGATTGAGGGGTGACCTTATAGAGGTTTACAAAATTATGAGGGGCATGGATAGGATAAATAGGCAAGGTATTTTTCCTGGGGTGGGGGAGGCCAGAATGAGAGGACATAGGTTAAGGGTGAGAGGGGAAAGACATAAAAATGACCGAAGGGGCACCTTTTTCACACAGAGGGTGGTACGTGTATGGAAAGAGCTGCCAGAGGAAGTGGTGGAGACTGGTACAATTGCAACATTTAAGAGGCATTTGGATGGGTATATGAATAGGAAGGGTTTGGAGGGATATGGGACGGGTGCTGGCAGGTGGGACAAGATTGGGTTGGGATATCTGGTCAGCATGGACGGGTTGGGCCGAAGGGTCTGTTTCCATGCCGTATATATCTATGTTCCTATGACTCTATGGGAGAGAGAAAGAGAGAGGCAAGGTGTTGCCTGCAGCAGTGGGAGTGGTGAAGCATGAGTCTTGTTTGTGATTAAGTGCGATAACAGATATACAGTGAGTGTGAGGGAGCAGGGAGAATATAGTGAGCTTTATCCTGGGGGGGATGGTTATTGATGCTTGTTCTGTATTGCTAGACACTTCTTCAGACCGCAGATACTGGACTGAGCTGGGTGGTGAGCTCGGACCATGATCAATGGGTGTAGTATTGTGGCCTACTCTGGGAAGAGAGTGCACCCCCCCCCCCCCCACCCCCCGTACTAGCTCATTCACCAGGATCTCCGCGACTCTGTTGACAAACCGTGGTGTAATTGCCCCTTACCTGCCGTGTTTAGGGTAAACTGTGCAGGGCAGCTCCGAACTGTGAAATCTCAACCGTGTGCCCATTGGCCTTTTAAAGATGGCACGAGTGCCTGGAATCACGGAATATCTGGGGTCATGTTGGCGTTCGTGAGTACCTCCAGCCATGATGGGCGGGAGAATCGTGCTGGTATTGAATGAGAGGGACTCTGGGTTGGGGTGGGTGGTTAATGAGGTGAGTTTGATAATAAGGCACCGGGAAACTAGCTCAGTCTCATACAAACAATGCTTCCGTCACACTCAATGAAAATGTTACTGAGACAAGTTATTGTTAGATGCAACCCAATGAGTTGAAGACTCTGCTGACCCTACTCCCAGTTAGAAAGTCGCAGAACAAATTCTCATCTTATACTCTCCATCATCTTAACTCACACCAATACCCTGTTCACCTATCATTCTTGGAAACACTGGCTAATGTTGCAGGATACTGTTGAAATTTCACCATTCTGGAACCTGGAAACACCTCCTTCCATGACATTGTCTCTCAGCCTCCCCCTATGTCTATTCCCAAAACCCCTCCTTCTTGTTGATACCTAAAATGATTCCCTCACCATCTCTCTCTGGCAGTGATGTTCACACCCACAGCACCCCTGCGTCATGGCACAATGGAGATTTGGAGCTGTAAATGGATGGGAGCTGCACATCCTGTCACTTCCAGCATGAGCTGCAAGCTTCCATATGTTGGGCAGTGATTTCACACAATGTTACTGAGCATTGCACTGGGATGATGAACACAACCTGTTTATATATCTCATCTGGGTTTATAAATCAATGCACTGCTGTGGTCTGCATACCTTTCCACTCTGGGTAGATTGTGGGTTCTATTGTACAGAACACCAGTCTGGTCTGCACGGTGCTCCCTGCTGAACACATGTCTCATCTGGGTTTATAGATCAATGCACTGCTGAGGTCTGCACAGTGTTCCACTCTGGACTGATTGCAGCGTGGTGTTCAGCAGTACACTAGCCTGGTCTGTGCAGTATTCCATGCTGAACACATATCTCCTATGGGTTTATGGTGCCTGGTCTGATTCTGTGAAGTGGATTGAGCATGTGGTATAGCTAAGCATTTCAGTTGATATGGCAATGCCTTTATTTTTGTTCTTAATCATGTGATTGGACCTCCACATTCTGACAACTCCTACCAGTCCCATTCTTCAGTCCACCTCAATCATTCAGCAAGTTGTTGTACCATGAGTACTTGTCCAGTTTCCATGTGAATAAATGTTCTGCCTATTTCTCTGGCCTTTGGCTTGCTCACCCTGGAGCATCGGGATTCACTGTGATAAACACAGTAAGGTCACTCCTCAGAACCAACGCTCAGGGAACATAGCCCCAGCCCATTCACACTCACCGTGTAGCTCAATATCACTGCCACCACGACACTACCCAACACTGCCAATATTGGAAATCTTTTCTGCACGCTTTCAAGTTAAACAACATCTTTCCTATAGCAGTGACAACAGAATAAAAGGCAATATTTCAGAAGTGGCTGAACCGAGCGTATAGGCGAAAGTGAGTATTGCAGATGCGGGAGATTAGAGTCAAGAGTGTGGTGCTGGAAAAGCACAGCAGGTCAGGCAGCATCCGAGGAGCAGGAGAATCGATTTTTCAGGAAAAATACCGAATCCTGATGAAGGGCTTTTGCCCAAAACGTCGATTTTTCCTGCTTCTCGGATGCTGCCGGCCCTGCTGTGCTTTTCCAGCACCACACTCTGAACTCATTGTAAATCCCAAATGGCCTCCTTCTTCAAGACAGCAATTTCCCCTTCCCCATGGTCGATGATGCCATCCAGAGCATCTCATCTCCGCCTTCGAATCCCACCCTTTGCAATGCAACAGGGAAATAATACTCCTTTTCCTCACCTTCTACCCCACCAAATCTCCAGATACAAAGCATTATCCTCCCCCATTTGCGCCACCTACAAACAAACCCCACCACCAGGTATATATTTCTCTCCCCACCCCGATCTGTGTTCCAAAGAAAACATTCACGGCGTGACTCCTTTGTCAGTCCACGCCAACCACAAACTGACCCTCCACTCCTGGCACCTTCCCCTGTACCGCAAGAATTGGAAAACCGGCACCCTAACCTCCTCCCTCACCTCCGTCCAAGACCCCGAAGGATCCTTCCACATCCTTTGGAGTTTTGCCTTCACGTCGGCTACAGTATGTGTTGCTTCTTGACATTGGGGAGATTGGACGCCAATGTCCGGAACACTTCAGACAACATCTCTGGGACACCCGCACCAATCAACCCCACCACCTCGTGGCTGAATACTTTAATTCCCCCTCCAATTCGGCCATGGACTTGCAGGTCCTGGGCCTCATCCGCCAACCTTTAACCACCCAACGCCTGTAGGAAGAAAGACTCATTTTCTGCCTTGGGACCCTGCAACCACATGGGATCAATGTGGAGTTCACCAATTTTCTCATTGCCCCTACCCCACCTTTTCCCAGATCCAACCTTCCAGATCAGCACCACCGCCATGACCTGTCCTGCTTCCCATCGTTCTTCCCGTCTATCTGTCCCACCCTCCTCTCCGACATATCACTCCAAACCCAACTTCATCTACCTATCACATTCTCAGCTACCTTCCCCAACCCCATCCCCTTCCCAGGTATCTCTCAGTACAACTGGGACACAAGCCTCATTCCTGATGAAGGTCTTACACAAGAAATGTCGATGCTCTTCTGATGCTGCCTGACCGGCTGTGCTTTTCCAGCACCACATTCTCAAATCTGACCTCTAGCATCTTCAATCCTCATTTCCCCCTTGAGTTAATGTATCCAGAAATTTCCCCACCAGACATTTTATGCAGCTGGTCTGTTTGATCCTGTCTACTTTATAAACAGACTGGGACAAATGCAGCCCTGCTCTGGCGATAATCCCACATAGAACGAAAACGTTTTTAAAAAGGAAAGATTTAAAGTCCGTCCTTCAGTCACCCTCATCCATTCCATCGTGGGTGAGTAAATATTCCTTTTCATTACGATATGAAATGTTATGTAAGGAAGAGTTTAACTTTGCTTGCTTGTTCGGTGACTGTGATTAATATCAGTCTCCATGGATTCTAATTATCTCAGTGGTGACTTCCCATCTTTTAATTATAAATGAGCACTGTTCAATATGTTATCCCATAGTATGAGCGGAAGCATCACTGACAGCACTAACAGGGATCAGCAGCTCATGATGGAGAAGGGGGGGAGAGATCATAATCTGCGAACAATAGACTGGAATATTCCAACAATGGATCAGAATCTGGGAACATTAGACTAGAATGTTCCAACAACGGATAGGGGTTTATCCGATTATGTTTTGTCTCTTTCTATATATTATGATTGGTTGTCATTCTCATGGCGGATCCATTCTGCTCTTCACATTATTCAAAATTTTTATTATCCTCTCCTGTCCATCGTTGGTCCCTGGTCGTCTCATCGTCCAGATATGTTTTTCTATCAACCAGTTATGACTGCATAGAACATAGAACATAGAACATAGAACATAGAAGAATACAGCGCAGTACAGGCCCTTCGGCCCTCGATATTGCGCCGATCCAAGCCCACCTAACCTACACTAGCCCACTATCCTCCATATGCCTATCCAATGCCCGCTTAAATGCCCATAATGAGGGAGAGTCCACCACTGCTACTGGTAGGGCATTCCACGAACTCACGACTCGCTGAGTAAAGAACCGATCCCTAACATCTGTCCTATACCTACCCCCCCCCCCCCCCCCTTAATTTAAAGCTATGCCCCCTTGTAATAGCAGACTCCATACGTGGAAAAAGATTCTCACTGCATTACTGTTCTTTCATATAGTCTTCACTTCCTGCCACTATTATTGTTCATGGTGAGACTCTGAATTCAGATAGTCACTCTGCAGACCACTACTGACTGCTTCAGGGAATTTGTTCAATTACTGTCTCCCGCTGTGCTTCTGCCAGTGTTACTCATGGGTCTCTATAATGACCTACTCACTCTCAGATGTGAACCATTGTCTCTCTGTCCTTGTTATTTAAATATTGGGAATGTGGAGATCATTGCCCTCTATTATGATTACAAACTCATTTTCCTTCCTGGGACTCCATCCCATCCATGGCTAATATCTTTTTCTTATTCATTTCTGGGACGTTGACTGGCCAGCAGTAATACGCTATTCCTAGTTGCTCTTGAGAAGGTGGTTGTGAACTGCCTTCTTGAATCGCTGCAGTCCATTCTGTGGGTCGACCCACAATGACGTTAGGGAGTGCATTCCAGGATTCTGACCCAACGACTGTGAAGGAACACCGGTATAATTCCAAGTCAGGGTAGTGACTGGCTTGGAGGGGAACTTGCAGGTGGTGTTTGACACAGACGAATCACAACATTGGTGATCCCTTTGGCCATGAGCTGATTCCTGACACCATGCCCTGACCGTTATTAACTTTACATACTTACTGCTCCAGAACATA
The DNA here is from genome assembly GCF_037043375.1 of Chiloscyllium plagiosum. Lineage (NCBI taxonomy): Eukaryota > Metazoa > Chordata > Chondrichthyes > Orectolobiformes > Hemiscylliidae > Chiloscyllium > Chiloscyllium plagiosum. The sequence continues at coordinate 64,920,563 of NW_028270184.1, forward strand.
CTTCAGTGGCTTAACTTATCTGCTGCGTGAACCTGTAGCTGTGAAATGCAGACTTAATGATGACAACAATCTGCTGCTGACACTCTCGGGTTGAAACCTGCAGAGACAAATCTGATTCGAACTCACACCAAAATCCCATTCATCTGATATTGATGTGCACGCTCATCTCTATCACTATTGTGTCTAGAAAATGCCTTTATTTAACATTCTCAAAAACTGTAACTCATCTGTCCATGAACCTTCCCTCAGTTTCTCTATGTTGATTATCCAAATCATTGCCAGTTGTTGATATTTCACCTAGTTTCCTTCTGGTGTATTTCTCTCAAACAAACCACTTCAGCTTATCAGAAAATACTTTTAATCAATGTTCTCATTCATGTAATGTTGCTCTCTAAAAGTTCAATCCTCCAGTTCGTCACAGTACCCAATCCTTTTCTCCATATTTCCACAATATGTTCTCAATTAATTAACTGTCTGTTTCTGTCTTTAATTTGAAACTCACTGTCCCACTGTATCTTTCCCTGGCCTTGCTTTTCTGCTCCCTAGTGTCTCGAGTGCTGGCATTGTGAAGCTCAGAAACAATGAAATTGCGTGTCTCAGGCTGCTGTTCACTTCCAGTGTGTCCCATGTAGAGTTCCATGGACGGGGGAGTGGTGTGTGTCGGGCTGTTGTTCACTTTTCGCTGTGTCCCATGTGATGTTCCATGTTCGCGGGGGGAGGGGGTTTGTATCAGGCTGTTGTTCAGTCCCTGGCGTATCCCAAGTGGTGCTCCTGGATGGATAGGGGTTTCAGTAGCTTTGACTCACGTCTTTGAAACTTGATCTGTGGCTGTCCACTAAAGCTGTTCGTGTGGTCAGCAACACAAGGAAGCTTCTTGAGTATTATTATAAAGGACCAGGCACGTAACATCTCTGACAATGCTGTCACTTTAGAAAAGGTTATTTGCTCCTTTACCTGGAGTGGGAGAAGGGTTCGATCTTTCAGTGAATGATCCCGAGCTGCTATTTTCTCTGAAATCAGCCTTGATGTTGTTTCCTCCTGGATTGGCGAATTGCATTCGAGACTGAATGGCCTTGGATGCGTCTTTTTGTGAAGTTGATGGGATGTCCGTACATTCGAACAATCCATTGGTGGAAGGAACTCTATCTATTATTCTGTTACGATTTCCAGTAGCTAAAATATTCTAAACTCCTCTTCCTTTTGAATGTGTTTTTATTAGAGTGTTTAAATAAGTTGCGTTTTGCTTAATGTTGAGTGGTTTGACCACCCGTATCACATCTGGAACACCCATTTTATATCTACGTTTGCAATAAGACAAGGTTGGCACCCAGGCTACCATATTTTAGTATTTTAAGGCAGCCTGGTCCATTTCGTCCATTTTGAAATCGATAATTCCAAATTGGTTTCAGGTTTAGAATCCCTACAGTGCAGAAACAGGCCATTTGGCCCAACAAGTCCGAACCAACCCTCCGAGGAGTAAGCCACCCAGACTCATTCATCTATCCAATTATTCCATATTTACCCCTGATGCATGTAACTAAACTACAGATCTATGAACAGTACTGGCAATTTAACATGGCCAATTCACCTAACCTGCATATCTTTGGGCTGTGGGAGGAAAACTGAGCACCCAGAGTAAACCTACGTAGGGACGGGGAGAATATGCACAGGGACAATGTTGGGCTCAAAGGCAGCGTTTGGTAGTTGTTAGCGTCCTTTGTTCTGGGTGTTGAATTCGGTTAGTTTGAAAAGTGCTTTGTGTAGTAATCGTTCATTCTGTCTCGAAGAGTTCTCCAGGTGTGGAAGAAGTGAACTTGGAGATTTTCCAAAAGGTGAGCAAGGCAAAGCTGTTAGAATTAACAGAAAAGTGGGAGTTGAGTTTGTGTTTTTCCGTGAGAAAAGCAGAGATAATTACAGCTATAGCTTGGCATTTACATTTTAGTGGAAACACCATCAGAATCTTTGGAAATGGCTGGAATTCAATTGCAAAAAGGAATTGAGACAGTTTGAAATACGATTAAACGTAGAATTAAAAGAAAATGAGAGAAAAATGAAAGAGAAAGAGAAAAGAAGAAAAGCTGAAAAAGAGAGAGTTTGAACTTCAAAAGTTAACAATTTGAGAGGAAATTCGACATAGCATGGTGGACATGAAGGTAGACGGTAGGCTGAATGAGGAGGATAGTGAGGATGAGCAACATTATGGTAGCGTAAGGTCTGATGGGGATCTGTTTAAATACATCCAGCCATTGTCTACATTTGATGAGAAGGATATAGAATACTTTTTATTTTCATTTGAGAAAGTTGCTAAATGAATGCAGTGGCCACTGACCACGTGTATTTAGTTGATACAAACAAAACTGGTAGGTATAAGGAGTGAGGTATTTGCATCCCAATCGGAGGAGGTATCTGGCCAGTATGAGGAGGTGAAGAAAACCATCTGAAGTGTATATGAGCTTGTGCCAGAAGCCTACTGACAGTGTTTCAGGAATCTAAAAAAGGGACTCTGGTTAAATGTACATCAAGTTTGAAAGAATCAAACACAGTAATTCTGAAAAGTGGGTAAGGACATTAAAAAGAGAGCAACCTATGACACTCTTAGAGAGATTCTTACTTGGGAGGAGTTCAAAGATTCACTTCCTACAGTCGTGAGAACTCGTGTGAAAGAGCAGAGATTAAAAAGGGAAAGATTAGAAGCTGCAATGGATGATGATGATGAAGATGAGTTGGTCCATAAATCAAAGTTTGGGTTCTGTGAGGGATTGAGAAGAATGTGCAAGATCTTCTTAAAACGTATTCCTGTGAGAGTAAGGTTTACTGACATAGGCCAGGAGCAGCAGGTAAAGGGGTTACAGCATTGAGAGATACAGAAAGATGTCAATCCTTTAAGTTGCGACATGAGGAGACATGTCGTTGAGAAGGACTATCAGAGAGATGCGAAGTTCTCCATTATTTAACGTGTGGTTGAAGTGTCCGGTAAAACCATCCACAGAAATATTTCACAATTGGAAAGAAGGCATTGAGCCAAGTGTTGGCGTTAGAACAACTCAGAATTTAACTTGCAAACAACGTGCCTGAGACAAATCTATATGCGATCATAACAATAGACAACAGACAATAGACAATAGGTGCAGGAGTAGGCCATTCTACCCTTCGAGCCTGCACTGTTATTCAATATGATCATGGCTGATCATCCTTAATCAGTATCCTGTTCCTGTTTTATCTCCATAACCCTTGATTCCACTATCCTTGAGAGCTCTATCCAACTCTTTCTTAAATGAATCCAGAGACTGGACCTCCACTGCCCTCTAGGGCAGAGCATTCCACACAGCCACCACTCTCTGGGTGAACATGTTTTTCCTCATCTCTGTCCTAAATGGTCTACCCCGTATTTTTAAGCTATGTCCTCTGGTTCGGCACTCACCCATCAGTGGAAACATGTTTCCTGCCTCCAGAGTGTCCAATCTTTTAATAATCTTATAAGTATCAATCAGATCCCCTCTCAGTCTTCTAAATTCAAGGGTATACAAGCCCAGTCGCTCTAGTCTTTCAGCGTAGGGTCGTCGCGCCATTCCAGGAATTGACCTTATGAACCTCCGCTGTACTCCCTTAATAGCCAGAATGTCTTTCCTCAAATTTGGAGAACAGAACTGGACACAGTACTCTAGGTGTGGTCTCACGAGGGCCCTGTGCAGCTGCAGAAGAACCTCTTTGCTTCTATACTCAATCCCTCTTGTTATGAACGCCAGCATGCTATTAGCCTTCTTCACTACCTGCTGTACCTGCATGCTTCCCTTCATTGACTGGTGTACAAGAACACCCAGATCTCTTTGTACTGCCCCTTTACCTAAATTGGTACCATTTAGGTAGTAATCTGCCTTCCTGTTCTTCCAAAGTGGATAACCATACATTTATCCACATTAAACTGCATCTGCCATGCATCTGATCACTCACCTAAACTGTCCAGGTCACCCTGTATTCTCCTAACATCCACCTCACATTTCACGCTGTCACCCAGCTCTGTATCATCAGCAAATTTGCTAATGTTATTACTAATACCATCTTCTATATCATTAATATATATTGTAAAAAGCTGCAGTCCCAGCACTGATCCCTGCAGTACCCCATTGGTCACTGCCTGCCATTCTGAAATGGCGCCGTTTGTCACTACTCTTTGTTTCCTGTCAGCCAACCAACTTTCAATCCAAGTTAGTATTTTGCCCCAATACCATGCGCCCTAATTTTTCTCACTAAACTCCTATGTGTGACTTTATCAAACGCTTTTTGAAAGTCCAAGTACACTATATCTACTGGATCTCCCTCATCCATCTTCAGAGTTACATCCTCAAAAAATTCCAGGAGATTAGTCAAGCATGACTTCCACTTCATAAATCCATGCTGACTCTGACCTGTCCTGTTACTACTATCCAGGTGTGTCGTAATTTCATCCTTTATAATAGACTCCAGCATCTTTCCCACCATTGAGGTCAGACTAACAGATCTATAATTTCCTATTTTCTCTCTCCCACCTTTCTTAAAAAGTGGTACAACATTAGCCACCCTCCAATCCGCAGGAACTGATCCCGAATCTATCGAACTCTGGAAAATAATCACCAACACATCCACGATTTCTCGAGCCACCTCCTTCAGTACCCTGGGTTGTAGACCATCAGGCCTCGGGGACGTATCAGATCTAACAGTTTTTCCAACACCAATTCCTGGCAAATATAAATTCCCTTCAGTTCAAGTCCTTCAGCCACTGTTACCTCTGGGCGATTGTCTGTGTCTTCTCCAGTGAACACAAATCTGAAGTACCAATTCAATTCTTCCGCCATTTCTTTGTTCCCCGTAATATATTCCCGTTTCTGTCTTCAAGGGCACAATTTTAGTCTTAACCATTTTTTTTGCCTTTTACATACCTAAAAAAGCTTTTACTATCCTCCTTTATGTTTTTGGCCAGTTTACCTTCGTACCTCATTTTTTCTCTGCGTATTTCCTTCTTAGTAAACCTCCGTTGTTCTTGAAAAGCTTCCCAGTCCTCCGTTTTCCCAATTATCTTTGCTATGTCATATCTTTTCTCTTTTAACTTTATATGATTCTTAACTTCCTTCGTCAGCCACAGCCACCCATGCCTCCTCCTAGGATCTTTTTTTTTCCTTTTTGGAATGCACTGATCCTGCAACTTCTGCATTATACACATAGATATCTGCTATTGTTCCTCCACTGTCATCCCTGCTAAGGTATTGCACCATTGAACTTTGCCCAGCTCCTCCCTCATAGCTCTATAGTTCCCGTTATTCACTTGAAATGTCACTTCCGATTGTACCTTCTCCCTTTCAAATTGCAGATTGAAGCTTATTGTATTATGGTCACTTCTTCCCAATAGCTCCTTCACTTCGAGGTCCCTGACCAATTCTGGTTCGTTGCACAACACCAGATCCAGAATTGCTTTCTCCCTGGTAGGCTCCAGCACCAGCTGTTCTAATAATCCATCTCGGAGGCACTCCACAAAGTCTCTTTCGTGAGGTCCAATACCATCCTGATTCTCCCAGTCAACCTGCATGTTGAAATCCCCCATAACAACTGTAGTAACATCTTTGCGACAGGCTAATTTCAGCTCCTGATTCAACTTACATCCGACATCCTGACTACTGTTTGGGGGCCTGTAGATAACTCCCAAGAGGGTCTATTTACCCTTACAATTTCTCAGCTCTATCCATACTGACTCTACATCTACTGATTCTAGGACCCCCGCTCAAGGAACTGAATATCATCCCTTACCAACATGGCCATCCCATCTCCTCTGCCCATCAGTCTGTCCTTACGATAGCACGTGTAGCCTTGAATATTCATTTCCCAGGCCCTGTCCACTTGAAACCACGTCACAGTTATCCCCAAAATATCGTATCTGCCAATTTCCAAAAGAGCCTCAAGCTCATCCATCTTATATCTAATGCTTCGTGCATTCATGTACAGTATTTTAAAATTGTTACTGCCCTCACCCTCCCAATAAACTCCTATTTCACTCAACCTTACAGCATGATCCCTTTTTGAGTTTTCTGCTTCATTGATACACTTGTCTTTCGTGACTTCCCTTGTTCTAACTCTCCCTTCAATTTTCTTCTTAAACATCCAGTTTGTCCCCTCCCCCCGCTACTTAGTTTAAATGCAAATGTGTTGCTGTAGCAAACCTGCCTGCCAGAATGCTGGTCCCCAACCTCTTAAGGGGCAAATCGTCAACCTTGTATAATTTAAGCTTACCACAAAACATACCCCAGTGATCCAAGAATTTAAATCCTTGCTTCTTGCACCAGTTCCCCAGCCACATGTTCAAGCCCATTATCTCCCTGTTTCTGGCCTCACCAGCCCGAGGAACTGGAAGCAAACCGGAGATAACCACCCTGGACGTCCTGCTTTTCAGCCTTCTTCCTAGTTCTCCGAAGTCCCGCTGTAGTACGTTCCTCCTCTTCTTCCCGACATCATTTGTGCCGACATGTACCACCACCTCTGGCTCTTCACCTTCTTCCTTGAGGATTTCCTGCACTCTGTCAGTGATGTCTTTAACACTGGCACTAGGAAGGCAACACGCCATCCTAAAGTCCCGCATGCTGCCACAAAAACCCCGGTCAGTTCCTCTCATTATGGAGTCCCCTATTACCACGGCTCTGTGCGATGTCTGACTCTTCCGCTTTGCCTTTACGTCAACTGTTGATTGACAGACCTGGCTGCCTCGCGGACTGGCAGTGTCATCTGCCTGTAGTGTTTCCAAAAGATTCTGCTTGTTCCTGACAGATACTTCCCCCGGGGTCTCTTGCACCTGTCTCCTCTCTGCTTTCCTCATCGTCTGTTCACTTCTGCTCTCTTCTGGTATGGTCGGTGTCATAACCTCGCTGAAGGTCTTGTCCAGAAAGATCTCGTTCTCTCGGATGAGCCTAAGGTCCTCGAGTTCTTTCATCAGTGCTGCAATATGCTCTGTCAGTAGCTGAACGTGCATACAGTTTCCACACTTATACGAGCCAGACACACCAGAGTCGTTGACCTGCCACATCAAGCACGTAGTACACTGAACCAGCTGGGCAGTCATGTCTTCACCCTCTTCAACTGTCGCGTCAGTCAACCTCCTTGTCAAAGACCCCTGAGTTAAAGCCTCACTCTTCACTCCACAGGAACTTCCTTGGACCCTCATTTTGGGGCAAGTCTGTGGACTTTTAATTTAGGTTAGAGGGGGCCCTACTTTGTAGGATCTGTGGTCTAGAACACTCCCACTCAAATAACAATCACTTACCTTCCCAACCGGCTTTGCGCTCCAACTTCACTTCCGCCCAGCACCCGCCGCTCTCTGCTGCAAAAAGACCATTGGCATCGAGGTACGTTCTTAAAGGCTTTGGAGAAATTTAGGGAGAAAACTAATAATCTGTTCAGATATAGTTATTATTGTTGGCATTCAATTTGGAAGTTATACAGATGACAGGACCACAAACCGTTCTTGCTAAAACGTTGTCAAGACTTGGATGAAGAAAGACGGAGGTGTTCTGTGGCCGGAGGAAACTGACTGAAATAGAATGGAGTTGTGAATCTTTGCGTGCTTAGTGTCAATGCAATATATATGTATTGTAGTCTACTAAAACAGTGGGAATAAAGGGTTTAAAATGAGGCCGTCTTTGTATGTTGATGGTTTATTTTTTTCAAAGGGGGAGTTGTGACAATACTGTCGTTCTAAAAGATTATTTTCTCTTGAGGTTTTTTTGAAGAGAGGTCTTAGAGGCAGAGAAGCCGAACTGCCACCTGAAAGCGGCTAAAGTAAATAGCTGAGGAGGCTTTTAGATTTTATTAAAACAGTGGTAACAATGACACGGCACTGGCCAGCTCTCCCACACCAGGTTTTCTCGTTTTGTTTTTAGCTGCAGCATTCAGAAGCTGCTACGGGTCCTAGATGGGTTGGATGTTTCAATACATGATTCCCAGCTGCTATTCTCTCTGAAAACTCCCTTGAAGCGCTTGCTCCTTGACTGGAGAACTGCACGTAAGATTTTGTGTTTGAATTTACGTTTTCGCCAAGGGGGATGTTTATGGCATGTTCCTGTATTAGCACAGTTAATTAGTAGAAGACACTATCCATATTGTTTGCACAAGTGTTCCAATAGAGAAGCTATCCCCAATTGTTCTTCTCTTTGATTGTGTTTTAACTAGAGCGTTTGATTGGATCACAATTTGCTCAAAGTTGAGTGGTTGGACTAGTCACAACACATCTGGATCATCCAATTCATGTCTACATTTAAAATAAGGAAACGTTAGGGTCTAGGCTGGCTTCTTTAAACACTTGCAACGGGGAACTTCTGACTGACTCCTGCTATTGAAAAGTTTGGTTTGGGGGTGGTTTGCTGGAGGTTGTGCTGTGAGCAGCCTCAGACATTCAGGGAGACCTGAGGATTTGGTGACCCAATTCTGAACAGAGCATGGGAACTGTAGTTACAGCATCTGGTTCTGCAACATGAACAACAAATGGAGCAGAGGCTGCAGAGAGGGGATGCTCTGAAACCACGGAGTGAGTGTATTTGGGGAAAAGAATCTGTCGTATCTGTCTGGGTCTTAGCCTGGACAAGCACACACTCTCCCCCTTACACACACCGAAGTACACTCTCCCTGTCTGCCCCATGGACATAGTCACACTCCCCTTCTATCACATGCACACATACATATTCCGCTGTATCGCACGCATGCATACACATACCCTCTCTCTTCCTTCTACACTCACACATACACTGCCCCTCACTCTCTCTCGCATACACATACTGTCTCTCTCTCTCTAACCTTCACACAAACACACCCCCTCCCTCTTTCATACGCACCAACACACACATGCAGACGCCCACATACAAACACACACGCATGCGTATACATATGAATTTGTGGGGTGAATTTGCACTTGCACATTTATATTTGCATTTATAATCTATTTTGTTCCAAAAACATACAATTTGTAGACAATTGGGCAATGTTGTATTTATCACCTCCTACTTTGGAAATGAACCCGCTCTGATCCCAGGAAAAGAAACAGACAGACCCCAAATAAGACCTCACGCCTAAAATACATTGTCTGACTGGAGGGGTCAACTCCTTTTCATCGATAATACCTGAAGGTATCTCTAGGCAACGACATGAAAGCAAAGTGGAAACTTGCATATTAATCAAGCAAAACCTATCTCTCCATTCTAATTGATTAAAGGTTTAAGAGCCATCTTAGGTGTGTTCAATTGAAGCGCATGAGTTGTACACCCTTTGAACTTTTCCTTATAAATCCTGTCTCTAAGTTCTTCCTCTCTCCCTAACACCTGTTGAAGAAGCAGCTCACAAAAGCAAGTGTTTTCTAGTAAAGCTATTGGACTATAATCTGGTGCCGTTTGGATTTTATCCTTGTCCAACTCAGTCCAAAACCAGCACCTTCACATCATGGCTTTTAATAGTTTGCCAATCCTTTCTCCGAGCACTTTTTTTCCTAACACAATGTGCTCTTGTCTTGCATATTCATCTTTTATGAGTCACGTTTTGCAATTGCTTCTGGAAATCCAGATATAATGTTGTGGTTCTGTTCGCCGACCTGCGAATTTGTGTTGTTGACGTTTCGTCCCCTGTCCAGGTGACATCCGCAGTGTTTGGGAGCCTCCTGTGAAGCGTTTCTGTCATGTTTCCTCCGGCATTTATAGTGATTTGTATCTGCGGCAGATACAAATCACTATAAATGCCAGAGGAAACATCACAGAAGTGCTTCAGAGGAGGCTCCAAAGCACTGAGGATGTCACCTAGACAGGGGACGAAACGTCTGCAACACAAATTCCCAGCTTGGCGAACAGAACCACAACAACGAGCCCCGAGCTACAAATCTTCTCCCAAACTTTGAATCCAGATATAATACATCTACAGGATCCCCTTTATCCACCTTGCTTGTCACATTTTTTTAAGTGTTAGTCAAATCATTCAAACATGATTTACCCTTAATAAAATCATTTTAACTGTGATGGATCGTGGATTGACTTTGAACATTTCCCGTTATGAATTCTTTCATGCCAGATTCTAATAATTTGCCTTCATTCCCAATAATTTTCCCAATATTTTCCATTCCCTAGTGAAATTGGTTATTCTAAGTTCTTCCCTTTCTATAACTCGCACATTCTCTTTCAATTCCTGTAATACAGGCAAAAAGCTGTAAATGATCTGCTCCAATTGCTGTGTAAGAGCCATGAGTGGCTGATTGGACTCATTCTGTTCAATGTTTGATCAGGGATCGTCAGCGTGAAGTCATCAGAGGGAAGTCATACCGAACGAATTTTATTGATTTACTTCGGAGAGTCATTTATATGGTTTTTCAGCCAGGCCTTTGACAAGGCCGGGGGAAACTGATAAAGAAAGCACAATCCCATGGAATCAATGGTAACTTGGTAATTGGCATTCAAATTGTTTTAGTGGCAGGAGACAAAGGGTGGTGGGAGAAGGCTGTTTGTGTGTCTGGAGACCAGTGTCCCCTGGTGTACCACAAGGATCAGTGCTGTGTCCTTGATTATTTGTGGTATTCATAAATGATATACATGTGAATGTGGCGGGGTGTGGGGAGTGCGATGAATAAGTGTTGATACAATGATTGGCCGGGTGGTTGCCAGTGAGGAGGAAGGTCTTATGTTAAAGGAAGATACAGATGGAATGGTCAGATGGGTGGATCAATGGCAGATGGAATGTCACCCTGATAAATATGAAGTAATGCACTTTGGAGGAAGGAACGAGACAGGGGAGTACTCAATGAATGGTAGCACACTAGGAAGCTCAGACGGTGCTTCGCCACAAATTCCTGAATGGGACAGGACAGGGTAAAAGGTTAGTTAAGAAGTCACATGCGACTGTTAACATAGCTTTTATTAATCGAGACATAGATTGTAAGAGTTATACAGGATTGTGGGTAGACCAAGATGGAATACTGTGTACAGTTCTGCGAGCCATATTACAGGAAAGATGTGATTGCACTGGAGGGGTGCAGTGAAAATTCACCAGGATGTTCCCTGGAATGGAGCATATCAGCTATGGAGAGAGGCTGGATAAACTCAGGTTGTTTACTTTGGAGCAGAGAAGGCTGAGGGGACGTGGTTCAGAAGGATAAGATTACGAGGAGCATGGACAGAGTGGATAGACGGTAGCTCTTCCTTTTAGTCAAAGGACCAAGAAGAAGAGGCAGACTTTTAAAGTGAAGGGTTCGTGGTTTAGAGAGGATTTGAAGGTTGCTTTTCACCCAGAGGGTGTTGGGGTCAGGAATAAACTTCCTGACAGGGTAGTTGTGCCAGGAAACCTCACAACCGTTAAATAATAATTGGACCAACACTTGAAGTATCATAACATTCATGGCTATGGATCTTAATAAAGAAAGTAGGACTAATGTAGATCATGCTGTTTTTTTTTTTGACGGAACAGAGTCTATGCTTCTGTGATTGCTTCGTTGTGGAAGAAAAAGCAGTTAGGAAGATCCTTCATTTTAGAAGGATTTGTGTAGAGGAATTAGGGTGTGTCACTGTAACTGTACAGGACTTTGGTTTGTCACTAGCTTTAGCTACACATGGTTTTGACCCTGGCATGTTCACCCACTCGTCACTGAACCATAGATCATCTTGACGGTAATTGTAGTCTGGGGGATTATCCTGAGGGAAAAGTTACAGATTATGATTGAATATAATTCTGCTGCAGCTGTGGCCTACAGAACCACATGAATGCCCCTTTTGAGTTGCAATATCTGCAATTCAATTCTACTGACTGTCCCCCAATTCACACCGAGACTCATTCACACATCAGCCCGTACTCTGTGACCTACTCTGGTTTCTGCTGTGGTACCACTTCCATTTCCATATTCTAATTCCGTTGACGGTCTCTCGTTAATGTCATTCTCTCCGATTTATTACCTCTCTTAAACCCTTTAACATATTCACCTGATTTTTTTTTCCATTCCCATAATATCATCATCTGTGTTTGATATGAGTGTCTTTCACTCTCCCTGGCCATGAGTAAGAGCTTTGTAGTGTCAGTGATCCCAGACTTATGTAGTTTCAGAGCCAATGAACCTGTGCACCTTGTGTTATTGTCCACTTCCCGGTGTACAGTGCTTCATGTAGGACAGGGCGTTCGAGCACTTTTGACACACGTCTGTGGAACTTGTTCAAAAACAGAAATTGCTGAAGAAATTAACCAGGTCTGGCAACATATTGTTGAAAGACTGTAAAGTTGATATTCCAGGTCCAGTGACCCTTCTACAAATCTCCCAGTTTTTCCCGTTATATTTGCACTTTTATTTCCAGTATCCATAGTTATTTGTTTAATTGAAAATTTATTCAGTGCCTATTCATTTCTGGCGAAACTCAACAGGTGTGGCAGCATCTGCAGAGACAGAGAAACAGAGTTAGCGTTATAAGACTCGTGTGACAATTCTTCAGAACTGAAAAGGATTGGAAATTGGGCTTTTTAATCCCTTGACAGAGGTGAGGGGGTGGATGGCGGGGAAAAGAGGGCATGGCAAAAAGATAAAATGGGCTTTTAGCAGTGGTGAACGAGCAGACGATGTGAAATTGCTTTAAATTAAGATATGAATGGGGAAAGGGTTTCTCTCTATTGAGTGCAAACTAAAGAAGGCATAAACACACAAGGTCATAGGGAGGCCAGGAGGGAAAATGCATGAAAATTATAGAACAGCCGTAATGGTGTTTAGGCTGTTAAGTTATGGAATTGAATACTAACGCCTACAGGCTCTAAAGTACCAAAGTGTAAGGTGAGATGTTACTCAAGCTTGGGTTATGCTTCATTGAGACACTACAGCAACTCATGACTGAAATGTTAGCATGAAAGCAAGGCAGATTATTGAAATGGGAAGCAGTGAAACGGTCAGGATTACTCCTCTAGAGCGGGAGTTTTCCTCAATGCAGTCTGTTTGATCTCCCCAGTGTAAAGGAGACTGCACTGTGAGCAGCAATGACAGGACACTGGATTGAAAGTGTGCAAATGAAATGCTGCTTCACCTGGGAGGTGTGTTTGGGGCCTTGGAAAGTGAGAAGGGAAGAGGTGAATGGGCAAGTGTTGCAGTTTCTGCATTTGCATGGGAAGGTGTAATTGGGAAGTGGGAAAGTGTTCAGGATGATGGAGGGTGTCACAGAGGGTGTCACAGAGGGGATGGTCCCTGTGAGATACTGACATTGGACGGGAGCGGAAGATGTGTTTGATGGTGCAGTCCCACTGAGGAGGTGGAAGCGGTGGAGGATGATTCTGTGAATGTGGATTCGAGTGCAATAGAAAGTGAGGACAAGGGGAGGTCTATCATTGTTCTGGGAAGGAGGGGACGGAGTGAGGGTGATGCTTCGGGAGATGGGATATTCACAGCTGAAGGCCCTGTCCACCGGAGTTAGGGGATTTCTGGTTTGAAGGAAAAGGAGGTCACGCCAGAGGCTGCTCACTGGAATGTGACATCATTGAACAGAAACAACAGAGACGGAGAAACTGGGAGAATGGATTCAGCCTTCATTTTTCATGTGTTCAGCCACATGCATAAGCTCCCCCTGAATAATTGAACAAAAACCAGGCATGTAAATTGAGGATTTCTGCCTCAGAACTGATCTCAAGCGTGGGGCGTGGATATAGACCCAGAGGAAGATCAGTGGGTATATATGGACAGATATTCACACAGATATCCCATAATGCTCAGAACTTATTGTTTCTGTTCAAAACGAAGGACTCGATAAGGAGATGAACCATACATGGTTGGCAAAAGCTATCAAGGATACTATTCAATCACAATTTGATGCGTTTTATGTAAGGCCAGCTTTAGGATGTTTATTTCAGGTATTATTAGCAAAAATAGGCATGACTTTCAGCTGTGCTTCCTGAATTACTGCCAGAAACCCCTTCCATAGCTGTTCCATCCTCTTCCCTACGAGGCTCCCCTTCCTGATTCCAGCTTTCCCTCTCACCTTATGGTCCCTACCCACTTCAACCGAAGCCTTTTGATCAAGTCTACATTCTCTGCGCTAGTACCAAGCTGCGTTTTGTGTAGCCACTTTGCCTCTGGTCTCAGTGCGGCTCGGGCTCTCCATTTATGCCATTTTACACCTCCCACTCACATCTCATTCCAGGAAGTTTCCGTCTTGTTGTAAAACTTATAGATAACACCTCTCCCCCTTCGCACTGAATTCACAGTTAATTAAAATTTCCAAGTGTATACTCAGCCTTCATCTCACTCTGCTGAAGGCAACTGCATGCTGTCCGTGTGGTATTATAATTTTGTTTCTGACACAGATCTGGCCAGAGATACGTTTTCACTGTCGAGATCATCACCCACTTTAGACAAGCAAATTCAGGTGTTTGATTTCTTATTGGCACTAGTAAGAGTTTCATGCTGCCTTAGTATTGTAACATGGAGAAAAACAAACCACAGTATGAAGATTGCTTACTTGTCGTTTTGAATACTGTTTCAAATTTGCAGAGCTTCCCTTTAAATGCTTGTTCTTGAGATTAGTATCAAGTGGATTGTAGGAGGCTGGGGGGGTTACATTATAGAAGTTTATACAATCATGAGAGGCATGGATACGGTGAATTACCAAGGTCTTTTCCACAGGATAGGGGAGTTCAAACATGATTACATAGCGTTCAGGTCAAAGGGGGAAGATTTAAAAGTGACAAATGGCCAATGTTTTCTCACAGAGAATGATGTGTGTCTGGAATGAGCTGCCAGAGGAATTGTGGTAGATGCAAATACAGCGAAAACATTACAAAGACATTTGGACAAGCATATGAATAAGAAATGTTTAGAGGCATATGGGGCACGTGCAAGCAAATGGGACTCGTTTACTTTGGGAAACTTGGTCCGCATGGACAAGTTGAATCAAATGGTCTGTTTGTGTGTGATATGCCTGTATGAATATAGAAAGTGAGAGAAAGGGAAGAAAAGTCATGATGTAAGTAAATTGGCAAGAAATATAAAAACAAGCATCTCGAGCTATTCCGAATATATGAAGAGAGTTCAAGATGAGTGTGTGACCTTTGGAAGAAAGGAAGTGAGGAAAGTATATTAAGGAAATTTGGAGAGTGTGACTGGGAAACTGGCTACGGGGGACAGGCAGATAATTTACACCAGTATTTTACATTATTCCTCACAGGAGAAGGCACTGTAAGTATTTCAGTAATATAAACAAGATGGTAATAGGCGGGAAGTTCTTGAACTGGCTCTAACAAAAGGAACACGCTTTTAAACAAACAGATAACACTAAGGGTAGGCAGGTCAGCAGTAATTCATAGCTGGTTTTAAAAGAAGTGAGTACAGAGTGACTGGTGGAAATGTGTGTAATATAGCAGGGTTACAGGAGAGTTCCAGCCAAACTGAAGAATCTCCAATGTGGCAACTGTCTTCAAGAAAGGAGCGAGACGAATGCAGGAACCATTTAGCCTCACCATTATGCTGGGAATCTGCAAGAGTCTGTTATTTAGAAAGGAATTGCAGGGCAGTTAGAAAAGTTTCACGCAGAGTCAGTGTGGTTTTGTGAAAGGGAAACTATATTTTGCCCAGTAAAATCATGCAAAGTCTTTTTGCAGATCATTGAGAATGTAACAAGCAGACTTGATAAAGGGAACTGTTAGACACGAGGCTTTCCAGAGATTTTCCGCAAGGTGTTCCAAGATAAAGGTTCTTACACAAGGAGGAAGCCCATAATATGACTGGTAATATATTAGCATGGGGTGATGGTTAGTTAACACATCGAAATTCGAGAGTCAGGATGAATTGATGTTTGTGATAAAATGTACTGGAGTAAAAATAACTGGAGTACAACAAATATCAGTCCGATGGCAAGAGTTATTTACAGTCTATACTTAACACCTTCCTCCTCACTGCCAACCACTCGGCCATTTGTTGTGTCAAACACAAATTTATTTATCACTCTCTCCCCACCCCCTCCATATTCACAGTTGTACGTCTATGATTACCACAAATGATAAGGTTAAAAATCATACACCTCCAGGCTATAATCCAACATGTTTATTCGTAGGCATTAGTTTTCTAAGTGCATAATCAGATGACGAAGAAATAGCATGGTTTTGTGAAAGTGAAACTATATTTTGCCTGTAAAGTCATGCAACGTTTGTCTGGAGATCCCTGAGAATGCAACGTGCGGACGTGATGAAGGGGGAATGGTAGACACGAGGCTTTCCAGAGATTTTCCACAAGGTATCACAAAATAAAGGTTCTTACACAGGATAGAAGCTCATTGAATGACGGGTAACGTATTAGCATGGGATGACGGTTGGTTAACACATAGAAATCGGAGATTCAGGATTAATCGAACCTTATGACAAAGACATAACTACTGGATTTACACAAACATTAGTCCAACGGCTTCACTTGTTTACAATCTACACTGATAGCTTGATGGCGGGAGCTGAGTACAATATACATCCGAGTTTGGGAATGACACAGAGAACCAAAACGCAGGTTTTTATTTAATGAGGAAGATTCCCAAAAAAGGAGCAGTACAAAGGGATTGGAGTGTTCCTGCGTATGAATCATAACGTCAGCATGCTGGTGCAGAAAGCAACTAGTTTTGTTCATTAGGCGGGTTCCTGGGATGAAAGGGTTGAATTATTGAGAACATCTAAAATGGTGAGACGATTATTCATTGTGTTTGAAATGAATGAGGGTGATATTAATGTGACATACAAGACAAAGACGGGTCTTGACAAGGTAGATTTTGCGCATGTTTTTCGACCCCAGGGCAGAGTCTCGAACTCAGGGATATTGATACAGAATAAGGGATATCGATTTCAAACTGAATGCAAATAAATGTCTTCTTTCAGAAGATAGTGAAAGTCTGGAATTCCCTAACCCAGAGAATTTCAGAGAGGGGGAACCTGGAAAAAGGGATTGGGTGGTGGGGCTCACTTCCTGATTCAGCCTGGATTTTCCAAGTACATTTCCAAAAATACACCGAACCAGCGAAGTGGCCTTGACCTGCTCCTGTGTAGCAAATCTGGAGGGCTGAATGGAACATCAGAACATAGGGCTGACGGACACAAGTAGACCAGTCGGCCCTTTGACACTACTCCACCAGTAAGTAAGGTCGTGGCTCACCTCTTGTGGTCCCAGCTACACTTTTGTCTCCATGCAGCATTAGTCCTGACTGACCTGTCTATGGAAAATCAGATGAAACCAGCCTCGATATAATATAAAGATAAAATGACCACAAACTTCTGCGAAAGAGAATTCCCACTTGAATGAATTCCCACTTGGAGAATTTCTCCTCATGTCTATTCTGACTGAGGTTGGAGTGTGTCACTGTTTCCTTTTCTAGTCCCATTCCTCCATTGCTCACAACACATTTTTTTACCAACGTCATCTACAAAATTCCATGCAAGGTCGACTACAAACACAACATAGGACAAACAGGAAGAAAGTTAGACACCAGGATACACGAACACCAGCTAGCCACAAAAAGACACGACCCTCTCTCCCTCATAGCCCTATACACGGATGAAAAAAAAATCATTTCGACTGGGACAACACATCTATCCTGGGACAGGCTAAGCAAAGACATACCAGAGAATTCCTCGAGGCCTGGCACTCCAACCACAATGCCATAAACAAACACATATATCTAGATACCATCTATCAACCCCTCAGAAACTGAATAGGAAATGACATCACCACAAACCCCAGGAAACCCATCTAGGAGAAAGATATAAAGAGAAAGCAGAAGACAACAGCTTCGCTTCACTTGGAGGTCGTCACTGATGATGTTACCTATCTAGGTAATGAAAAATCTGGATATCAAACCTACAACTCAACGAGCAAACCTACACCCTAAACCTTAACTTGAGCTACAAACCTTCACAAACCTTGCAACAAATTTTAAATGTAACCAGGTTGGTGATATGGCTGATGATAAAGGTCTCAGACTGCGTCAATGACAGGAGCAAGTCAGACCAAGGCAGATATCTTTACTGAGCCACAACTAACTAATAGAACTAATGGAGGAGTATGGTGGATCTGTGGTTAACACTGCTGCCTCAATCACCAAGGAGCTGTGTTCTATTCGAACCTCGGACAACCTTCTATGTGAAATATGAACATTCTCCAAACGTCTGTGTGGGTTTCCTCCCACAAGGATGAGGAGCTTAGAGTGGATTGACCATGCTAGATTGCCCATAGTGCCCAGGGATGTGTAGGTTAGGTGGGTTGCCATGGGAAATACAGGGTTACATGAATAGAGTCAGGGGACAGGACTGGGTGGGATGCTGTTCGGTGAGTCAGTGTAGACTCGATGGGCAGAGTGTCTTGTTTCCACATTGTCGACGATCAATGACAACGGCAACAAGTTTGGATATATAAAAACCCAGTGGGTATCTACCTGATGCACTGTCGTCAAGTTTTTGTATCAGATCATCTCTAATTCCAAGAGTAACCTGTTAAAGCCTCGATAATATCAGCCCTTCACCCCAAGGAATACGTGAAGTGAAACATCTCTGAAAAGCTTCCAATGCAATTATCTCCTTGCTCAGTTAAGGAGACAAAAAAGCTCACACGCAGTTGAGATTAAATTGCTTTCTCAGTGTTGTGAGTCTTTGGAACTCTCTTCCCCACAGAGTATTGGAGGCAGAGATATTGAATACTTTTGAGGCACAGACAGAAGGTTCATAAATAACAACAGAATCTAGGATTATCGGGGAATGGGCAGGAATGCACAGTGTGGGGGAAATGATCACACTGCTCCAGAACAACCAGGAATATAATGCAAAACGAAATGATGATACAGATAAAATTTTAAAATACTAACAGTGATAGGATAATGTCCCAAAGGACCATGCAGCTCTTCTGCCATTAGCGAGACTACTCGTGTGGTTTAACCTGGGGTTCACCACACCTCAGGTGATGGGTTGAGGGTGAGAGAGCGTCCTCTTCATGGGAATCTCTATCAGTGTGGGGAATTGAACCTGCCTTGTTGGCCTCCCTCTGCATCACAAACCAGCCGTCCAGCCAACTGAGTGGGAGAAAGTATAGCTGTTACAGACAGAAACAGGCACAGACAAAGCGCAAGAGAAACTTGCATAACAAGGAAAAAGGTACAATTCAGATAACGGTCAAGATAACGGATGAGGACAAAAATGTTATCTGCTGGAAATTATGTTTTATAAAGAAAGCAGTGTTTAGAAGCAGCCTTTGGGTGAATACAACAAGGTGAGACAAGTGAAATAAACAGAATTACTAATTGTGATTGGATATCTATAAAATAATATAATTGCATATTTTTGATTGGCCTATGTAAAATGTGCTTATCATTACCTAAATGTATAAAGCTAATGGAATATATTGTTAGGAGAGTCCGTTCCATTGGGAAATACCCTCAAACGCGCGCTTGGAGAAAACCAGGATAAAAGTGCTCACTGACAGGAAACCAGGGGGTTGAATGACTGAAAATTCCTGTTAAATGGAGCTGAGAAAACTATCAGATCAACCACGATCTTATTAAATGCTGGAACACGTTTGTATGACTGTAGAGCCTCACGATGGATTCGAATTGTATTGATCTGAAAAGAAAAAACGTACATATCAACTCCTTCCCCTTTTTTGGTGTATACAGGGGCATTGAAAATTGCCTGAAATTGGGAATTATTTGGAACCTTATCTGGAATATTCCATAATCGGCATTATACACAACATTCTATCATTGTGTGGGGGTGTTGTGAAAGCGAGAGAGAGAGAGAGCGAGAGAGAGAGAGAGTTGTAAGAGTGGTGGAGCATGAACCTTGTTCAGAGGTCGGTGCTATAACAGATATACAGTGAATGTGAGGGAGCAGAGAGAATACAGTGACACTTATCCTGACAGAGTGGGGAAGGTTATTGATGCTTGCCCAGGATTGCAGGACATTTCTTCAGACCGCAGACACTGCACTGAGCTGGGTGGTGAGGTCAGACCATGCGCGGTGGGTCTGGTGGTGTGGCCCACTCTGGGAAGAGAATGGCCCCCCTCTCTACTAGGCCATCCACCAGGATCTTCGTGCTGCTTTCGGCAAATCGTGGTGTAATTTCTCCATATCTGCCATGCTCAGGGTAAACTGTGCAGAGCAGCTCTGAACTGACAAAGCTCAACCGTGTGCCTATTGGCCTTTTAAAGCTGGCACCAGTGCCCGGGATCATAAAATTTCCAGGGCATCCGAGCAATATTTAGCACCTCCAAACATGATGGTTGGGAGAATCGGCTGGCATTGAAAGAGAGGGACACCATGGGGTGGAGGGTAGTTAATGAGGTGAGTTCGATAAGATAGCACCAGGAATCTAGTTCGGCCTCGTGCAGACGATCCCTGTCACACTCAATGAAAATGTAACTGAGACAAATTATTGTTAGATTCAGCCCAATGAGGTGAAGAATCTGATGACTTCGCTCCTAGTCACAAAGCTGCAGGACAAATGTTCATCCAAAACTCCATCTTTGAACTCACTCCAATATCCCATTCACAATTCATTCCTGAGAATATTGGCTCATGTTGCAGGGTTATGTGGAAATATCTTCATTTCAGCATTATGAAACCTGTGATTTTCCATGAAATTGTCTCATCTCCCTTTCTCTTTTTCCCAAAATCCTTTTTTTGTTGGTATTTAAACTGATTCGCCCGCCGTCTCTCTCTCTGGCGGTGATGTTCAGACCCACAGCACCCCCTTGTCATGGCACAATGGAGATATGGAGTTGTAAATGCATGGGAGCTGCACATCCTGTCAGTTCCAGAATGGGCTACAAGTTTACTCAAGCAGGTCATTGATGTAACACAGTGTTACTGAGTGCCCTAGGTTAGTGTACACAGTCCTACATGCTGGCTGGGTAACTGCACCTTGTTTACAGATCAATGCACTGGTGTGATGGACACAGCTCTACAGTGCTTGGGAGCCTCTTGCGAAGCGCTTCTTTGATGTTTCCTCCAGTGTTTATAATGGTCTGTCCCTGACGCTTCCGGTTGTCAGTTTCAGCTGTCCGCTGTAGTGGCCAGTATATTGAGTCCAGGTCGATGTGTTTGTTGATGGAGTTTGTGGATGAATGCCATGCCTCTAGGAATTCCCTGGCTGTTCTCTGTCTGGCTTGCCCTATGATAGTAGTGTTGTCCCAGACGAATTCATGTTGCTTGTTGTCTGTGTGTGTGGCTACTAAGGATAGCTGGTCGTGTCGTTTCGTGGCTCGTTGATGTTCATGTATGCGGATTGTTAGCTGTCTTCCTGTTTGTCCTATATAGTGTTTAGTGCAGTCCTTGCATGGTATTTTGTACACTACATTCGTCTTGCTCATGTTGGGTATCGGGTCCTTCGTTCTGGTGAGTTGTTGTCTGAGCGTAGCTGTTGGTTTGTGTGCCGTTATGAGTCCTAGGGGTCGCAGTAGTCTGGCTGTCAGTTCCGAGATGCTCTTGATGTATGGTAGTGTGGCTAGTCCTTTTGGTTGTGGTATGTCCTCGTTCCGTGGTCTTTCTCTTAGGCATCTGTTAATGAAGTTGCGCGGGAATCCGTTTTTGGCGAATACCTTGTATAGGTGTTCCATTTCTTCTGGTTGCAGTTCTGGTGTACTGCAGTGTGTTGTGGTCCTTTTGAATAGTGTCCTGATGCAGCTTCGTTCGTGTGTGTTGGGGTGGTTACTTTCATAGTTTAGGACTTGGTCTGTGTGTGTGGCTTTCCTGTATACCCTTGTGGTGAATTCTCCGTTCGGTGTTCTCTGTACCATCACGTCTAGGAATGGGAGTTGGCTATCCTTTTCTTCTTCTCTCGTGAATCCGATTCCTGTGAGTGTGGCGTTGATGATCCGGTGTGTTTTTTCTATTTCCTTGTTTTTAATGATTACGAACGTGTCATCGACATATCTGACCCAGGGTTTGGGTTGAATTTGTGGTAGGACTGTTTATTCTAATCTTTGCATAACTGCCTCTGCTATGAGTCCCGAGATTGGTGATCCCAAGGAAGTGAGGGTGAGGGTGATAGGCCGGAGAGGGGGTTGGGGTGGTGAGGTCGGGAAGAAGATTGCAGCTCAAGAGGGCGATGCTGAATCCGGTGGTTGGGACTGAGATAAGGTGGGGAGAGTGGAAATGAGGAAGCTGGAGAATTCAACATTCATCCTGTGTGGTTGGAGGTTCCTAGGCGGAAGATGAGGCTCTTTTCCTCCCAGCGTCGTGTGGCCGGGGTCTGGCGCTGGAGGAGACAAAGCATGTCCTTGGCGGAGTGGAAGGCGGGGTTAAAGTGTTCATCCACGGGACGGTTGGGTTGGTTGGTGCGGCTGTCTCAGAGGTTTTCCCTGAAATGTTCCGCAAGTAGGCGGCCTGTCTCCCCAAAGTAGAGGAGACCACATCGGCTGCAGTGGATACAGCAAATGATGTGTGTGGAGGTGCAGGTGAATTTGCGATGGATATGGAAGGATCCACTGGGGCCTTAGTGGGAGCTGAGGGGGAGGTGTGGGCGCAGGGTTTGCACTTCTTGCGGTTTCAGGGGAAGGTGCCGGGAGTGGACCTTGGGTTGGTGGGGGGGACCTGACGAGGGAGTCGCAGAGGGAGTGGTCTCTCCAGAACACTGATAGGTGTAGGGAGGGAAATATATCCTTGGTGGTCGGGTCTGTTTGGAGGTGGTGGAAATAACGGAGGATGATACGATGTATCTGGTGGGGTGGAAAGCGCGAACCAGTGGAGTTCTGTACTGGTGGCGATTGGAGGGGCGGGGTTCAAGGGCGGAGGTGCGGGAAGTGGACGAGATGCGGTGGAGAGTATCGTCGACCACGTCAGAGGTGAAATTGCGGTCTTTGAAGAAGGAGGCCATTTGGGCTGTTCTGTAGTGGAATTGGTCCTCCTGGGAGCAGATGCGGCGGAGGCGAAGGAATTGGGAGAATGGGATGTTGTTTTTTCAGGGGGCAGGGTGGGAGGAGGTGTAATCTAGTTAGCTGTGGGAGTCGGTCGGTTTGTAGTAAATATCTGTGTTGAGTCGAATGCCCGAGATAGAAATGGAGAGGTCTCGGAAGGGGAGAGTGGATTCTGAGACGGTCCAGGTAAATTTAAGGTCGGGGCTGAAGGTGTTAGTAAAGTGGCTGCACTGTTCAGCCTCCTCATGGGAGCACGAGTTAGCGCCAATACAATCATCAATGTAGCGGAGGAAAAGGTGGGTGTTGGTGACAGTGTAGCTGCAGAAGATGGACTGTTCCACATATCCAACGAAGAGGCAGGCAT
Source organism: Chiloscyllium plagiosum (assembly GCF_037043375.1). Lineage (NCBI taxonomy): Eukaryota > Metazoa > Chordata > Chondrichthyes > Orectolobiformes > Hemiscylliidae > Chiloscyllium > Chiloscyllium plagiosum. Next base: position 64,943,807 of record NW_028270184.1, read on the forward strand.
AGCTGGGGCCCATGCAGGTGCCCATGGCTCCTCCTCTGGTTTGGAAGAACTGGGAGGATTGGAAGGAGAAGTTGTTAAGAGTGAGGACCAGTTCAGTCAGTCGAAGGAGGGCATCAGTGGAAGAGTACTGGTTAGGTCGGCGGGAGAGGAAGAAGCTGATGGCTTGGAGGCCTTCGTGATGGCGGATGGAAGTGTATACGGACTCGATGTCCATTCTGAAGATAAAGCGTTGGGGACCGGGGAAGCAAAAATCTTGGAGGAGGTGGAAGGCGTGGGAGGTGTTCCGAATGTAGGTGGGGTGCTCTTGGACTAAGGGGGACAGGACAGTGTCGAGGTATGCAGGGATGAGTTCGGTGGGGCAGGAGCAGACTGAGACAATGGATCGGTCGGGGCAGTCGGGTTTGTGGATTTTGGGAAGGATGTAGAAACGGGCAGTGCGGGGTTGTGGGACTATGAGGTTGGAGGCGGTGGATGGGAGATCCCCTGACATGATGAGGTTATGGATGGTCTGGGAAATGATGATTTGGTGGTGGGAGGTGGGGTCATGGTCAAGGGGGCAGTAGGAGGAGGTCTCCGTGAGTTGGCGTCTTGCTTCAGCGGTGTAAAGATCCAGGCGCCAAATTACCACTGCGCCTCCCTTGTCTGCCGGTTTGATGGTGAGGTTGGGGTTGGAGTGGAGGGAGTGGAGGGCTGCGCTTTGTGAGGATCACATACTTCCCGGTATGTCCCATGTGGTGCTCCATGTTGGATAGGGGTTTCAGTATTATTGACTCACGTCTTTGAAAGATGATCTGTGCCTGTCCACTGAACGTATGACGTCTGTGTTTGTCCCTCTGAGTTGATCGTGTGGTCAGTAACACGAGGAAGCCCCTTGAGTATTATTTTAAAGGACCAGGAGTCTTACATCTCTGACAATGCTGTCACTTTAGAAAGGTTATTTGCTCCTTTTCTTTAAAGGGAGATCTTAATGGTCGAAATTCCCACTGCGACCTGCTGAAGTAAATAACGTAGGATGCTTTTAGGATTTAGTTTTAAATCGTGATAACAATGGTCAGCTCGCACAGATCAGGCTTTCCATTTTTTCTGAGTTGTAACAATCACCAGGTGCCTGGGGTGGGAGCAGGGTTGGATGCTTCAGCAAATGATCCCGAGCTGCTATTCTCTCTGAAATCTGTCTTGATGCTGTTTCCTCCTGGATTGGAGAACTGCATGCAAGACTGACTGACTTTGGACGTGTCTTTTTGCCAAGGGATGAGTTTATGGGATGTTAGTACATTGGAACAGTCCATTAGTAGAAGGTACTGTATCTATTATTCTGTTAAGATTCCCAGTAGTTAAGTTAATCCACATCCCTCTTCTTTTTTGTATGTGTTTTTATTAGAGTGCTTAAATAAATTATGTTTTGTTTTAACCTGTGTGCTTTGACCAGCCGAATCACATCTGGAACACCCATTTCATAATCTACCTTTACTATAAGACAAGGTTAGCGTCCAGGCTACCATCTTAAAGTATTTTAAGGCTGTCTGGTCTGATCCATAGCAAACTGGGCACTCTTGCCTGATTCGAAATCGGCAATTCCAAATTGGGTTCAGAACGTTAATTCCTACAGTGTGGAAATAGGCCATTTGTCCCATCAATCCACAATAACCCTCTGTGAGAAAAGGAGAGATGATACAGCTTTAGCTTGGCATTTTAATTTTTGTGGAAACACCATCAGAATCTTTGGAAATGGGTAGAATTCAATTGCAGATGAAGCAGCTTGAACACTAATAGGAATTGAAACAGTTTGAAATATGATTAAACGTAGAATTAAAAGAAAAGGAGAGGAAGAAGAAAGACAGGAAAAAAGAAGAAAAGTAGAAAGAGGGAGACTTTCAACGTCAAAAGTTAACAATTTGACAGGAAAGTCGACTTAGAAGGCAGAGGTGAAGGTAGATGATAGGCTGACACGGGAGGATAGTGAGGAGGAGCAAACCTATGGTAGCCAAAGGTTTTTTTTTTCGATTAGATTAGATTATTTACAGTGTGGAAACAGGCCCTTCGGCCCAACAAGTCCACACCGACCCGCCGAAGCGCAACCCACCCATACCCCTACATTTACCCCTTTAACCTAACACTATGGGCAATTCACCTGACCCGCACATCTTTGGACTGTGGGAGGAAACCGGAGCACCCGGAGGAAACCCACGCAGACACGGGGAGAATGTGCAAACTCCACACAGTCAGTCGCCTGAGTCGGGAATTGAACTCGGGTCTCTGGCGCTGTGAGGCAGCAGTGCTAACCACTGTGCCACCGTGCCGCCCAAGGTCTGATGTGGATCTGGTTAAATACATGCAGGCATTGTCTACATTTGATGAGAAGGATGCGAAAGCCTTTTTAATTTCATTTGAGAAAGTGGCTAAACCAATGCACTGACCAATGACCATATCAATTTCGTTGATCCAAACAAAGCTGGTAGATATAAGGAGTGAGGTATTTGTATCATTATCAGAGGAGGAATCTGACCAGAATGAGGCGGTGAAGAAACATATCTGAAGTGTATATGCGCTTGGGCCAGAAGCCCACAGACAGCGTTTTAGGAATCTAAACTAGCATCCCTGGTTAAACGTACATTTAAGGTTACAGCATTAAGACGTACATAAACATGTAAACCTTTTAAGCTGAGACATGAGGAGATATGTCATTCAGAAGGATGATTGGAGCGATGATTGCTCAATTATGTAACGTGTCGTTGAAACCATCAACAGAAATATTTCACAATTGGGAAGAAGGCCTTGAGCTTGGTGTTGGCATTACAACATTTCAGTATTTAAGTTGCAAACAACTTGTCTGAGACAAATCGAAATACTGATCATAACACCTAAATATTTTTGGAGAAATTTAAGGAGAAAACTTCCAGTCTGTTCAGATAGCATTTATTGTTGTTGCCATTCAATGTAGAAGTTATACAGGTGACAGGAAGAGAAACCGTACTTGCTGATATGGTGTCAAGACTTGGATGAAGAAAGACGGAGGCGTTTTGTGACTGAAGTAAACTGACTGAAATAGAATGGAGTTGTGAATGTTTGCATGTTTAGTGTCAATGCAATATATATGTATTGCAGTTCACTGTAACAATAAGAATAAGGGATTTAAAATGAGCCTATCGTTGTATATTGATGGTTCAATTTTTTTCAAAGCGGGAGTATGACTATACTGTCACTTTAAAAAGGTAATTTTCTCGTGTTTTTTTTTAACAGAGGTCTTAAAGACATACATGCCGAACTGCCGCCTGGGAATGGCAGAAGTAAATAACTGAGGAGGCCTTTAGGTTTTATTAAAACGGTGTTAACAATAGAAGGGCAGTGGCCAGCCCTCGCAGAACAGGTCTTCTCGTTTTGTTTTTAGTTGCAGCACTCAAAAGCTGCTGGTGATCCCAGAAGGGTTGGAAGTTTCAATACATGATCCCAATCTGCTCTTCCTTCTGAAAACTCTCTTGAAGTTTCTTCCTCCTGGATTGGAGAACTGCACGTAAGATTTGTGTATGAATTTACCTTTTTGTCAAGAGGCATCTTTATAGGATGTTCCTGTATTAGAACAGTTAATTAGTAGAAGGTAATGTATCTATTGTTTGCGTAAGTGTTCACGTAGACAAGCTCTCCCCATTTGTTCTTCTCTTTGATTGTGTTTTAATTTGAGCGTTTGAATTGGATGCATTTTGCTTAATGTGGAGAGTGTTGACCAGTCACAACACATCTGGAGCACCCAGTTCACATCTATGTTTAAGAAAAGGATAATATGTTGAGGGGGGCTGGTCTGGTCCATAACACGTGCAGCGGAGGGGCTTCTGTTTGTGTCCTGTTATTGAAAAGTTAGTGGAGATGCTGGGGATAGTTTGCAGGAGGTTGAGCTGTGAGCTGCCTCAGACATTCAGGGACACCTGAGTATTTTGTGATCCAAATCTGGATGGAACATGGGTACTGCATTTATAGCATCTGGTTGTGTAACACCAACAAAAAAATGTAGCAGAGGCTGCAGAGAGGGGAAGCTCTGAAACCACGGAGTGAGTGTGTATGGGGAAAGAGATCTGCTGTATCCTCTCCGGGTTTTCCAAGACCAGCTTCCCAAGGGACACTTAACCCAGGAGCAGAGTGTGAGGGGACCATGTCTGAACAAGGAGCTGGTCACAGAGGTGTTAACTCTTTCAACACGACCTGCATCTTCACACCAGGGGGAGGACGGTGCTGCCAGTGGCTGTTAGGGTCACTGCTTTATTCAGCTTCTATGATCCGGAACGTTCCAGGCAGGAGTGGGTGACATATCTATCATCTCCCAGTATCTCAGCATCAGTGTCACCGTTCTGTGATGGAGGATATATGTGATGGATGAGGTGAACGTTTTCTCCTCAGCAGCGTGTATTCTTGTTTTCCTAGTATCATGGGATTCCCGATGGTGTACATAGCTGTGTGGGGTCCCATGTCAATGAAGAGAGCTAGAGGAACTGATGGAACTCTCACCTCATTAATGTTGCAGTGTGCCCATGCACAGTACATTATGTTGGTGAATGCCCACATGATGTACTGTGCAGCCACAGCCTCTTCATTCAGAAACAGCCATTCTCATAGTCCTCGGATGTCCATTTGGAAAGAAAGGATGGAATCTCAGATAAAGGCACTTTGTACACGGTTGAAAACACCCTCCCCCTCAGCACTCCGCACCACCCACCAACTGCATTAAAACATTCCGTTTGTACTGACAGCATAGGTGCCACTGTGAACATCAGATGGATCAACACTTCCCAGGTCTGAACGGGCCAGAGTGAAACCTCCAGAACACACTGTTTCACTCAGCCCTGTAATCCATCTCCATTACAGGATCATACTGCGTTTCAAACTTCCTGAAACAGATTGCAGGTTGCATATTCAGTTATATTCCACCTGGTAAACTATTATTCATTGACTTTACCTGTCTATATCAATTTTGAGACTGTCCGCATTCTCTTGATAACGTAATTTCTTGCCAACTTAGTGTCATCACCAAACTTAGTAGCAGTACATCTGTTCAACTCCTCCTGATCATTGATATAGATTGTAAAGAGCTGAGTAATCAGCGCTGGTCACATTGTGACTCCACTCGCTACACTTTGTCGAGTTGATTGAGACTGATTTATCCGGAGTGTCTGCTTGCTGTTTGATAACCAGTTCTCCCCCATTCCGGTTTCCACAGTTGAAGGACTGAATAAGAACGAGGAGCTTCAGTCGGCAATCCAGCCCTGCGGGCCTGCTCCGCCATTCAATGCAGTCATGGCTGACGTCAATGTGGCCTCAGTCCCACATTCTTGCCGCTCTCCCTCTCCCAATGTCCCAGCATTCACTGCACTCGGGACAGTGAATTACACAGATTCACAAGCCTTTGTGAGAAGTAAGTTCTCCTCACTCCTGTTTTAAATCTGTTCGGCCTAATCCCAAAACTATGATCTCTTGTTCTAGTTTGCCCCACATGAGGAAATATCCACTCCACACCGACATTGTCAATCAATTTTAACATCCTCCAGACCTCAATAAGGTCTCCTCTCATTCTTCTAAACCCAGAGTGTATAGGCTTGAACTGCTCAAACGCTCTTCAAAAGACCAATGCATCTCTGGAATCAATCTAATGAATTTGTTCTGAACTGCCTTCATTGTAACCACATCCGTCTGCAGTCAGGGCGCGAGAAGTGTACACAGTACGCCAGTTATAGTCTCACTAATACCTTGCAGAAATGCAGCAATTCTTCCCTTCCTTTACATTCGATTCGGTTAGAAGTAAGTGCTGAAATTGTACTTGCCTTTCTCATTCCCTGCTTTACCTGCATGTGAGTCTTCTGTGATATGCACAAGTGCACCCCGATCCCTCTGCACATAAGCACTCTGAAGTTGCTTTCCATTTCCAAAACAAGTTCGATTCCTCTGATCGAAATGGATAATCCCGTAATGATCCACATTAAATTTTATCTGCACGATGTTGGCCCATTCATCTAAACTGTTCATTTCCATTTGTATATTTTCTACATCATCATTGCATCCTGTACTTTGCCACCTGTTTTAGTATCAGCTGAAAATGTGGCTGTCGTGTTTTCTATCTCCTCATCCAAGTAATACAAAGATGTGAAATAGTCGGGTCATGTGGTCTGAACTTGATAGAATCCCAAAAGGTGCCAACCATTAAACGAAACAACTATTCCATCTCTCTGTATTTTGTTGGCTCACTAGCCCTCTATCCAAGCTAATATCTTCCTCCGAAATCCATGTCCCCTTATTTTTCAGCTTAATCTTTTGTGCAGCGCTTTAATCAATGTTTTCTCAAATTCCAGATACTTTATGCCTCCAGAATCCCTATTGCCTACTTTGCCTGTCACATATTTAAAGAACTAGAACAAATAAATTCTTTAAAAGACAATGTTGATTCTGATATATTCCATTTTGACTTTGCAAATCCCCTGTTGTTAATTAATTAATACTGGATTCTCACAATTTCCTTTAATTCCCAACAGTTTGCCATATAACAGATACATGTGTGAATGAACTCTTCTTTTCCACAACAAGTCTCAAATAATTTTATCCCCTTCTCTGATTCTCATGCTGAATGACCTCTTCCAGTATCTTCCAGTTCCTGTGTCACAGACTTGAGGAGGCTGAATGGACTGATCCTATTGCTGTATAACAGTATACTGGTGCTGCACTCTGTTAAAGGATCGAGGAGCTGATTGGTCTCCTCCTGTAACTGTATATCAGACTCCAGGGGCTGAATAGCCTCATCCTGTTCTGGCGTAATAGGTTCGATGGCTTGAATATCCTTCTGCTGTTCCTGTGTAACAGGCTGGAGAAGTGGAATCGATTCCTCTATTGGCTGTGTAATTGTCTTCTTTTGCTGACTCCTTCCAGTGCTCTATGTAAAAATATGATCATCTTTCATTCTCATAAACTCCAATGGGTATTGGATCAACCTAATTATCCTTTTCTTGTAAGTTAACACCTTCATTGAAGGAATCAGTTGAGGGAACCATCTCTGAGCTGCTTCCAATATAATAATATCCTTTCTACAGTGAAGAGACTAAATGTGTACACCAGACTCCAGATGTGATCTCACTAGGATAGTGTACAGTAGCAACAAAACTTTACCAATCTGTTATAAGGTTCCCACCAAGTTTAGAGCAGTATCATCTGTCTGGGGGAAAGGACAAAAGGCCCTGACTGAAATATTTAAGTCGAATCTGGCCACAGGGAAGTTGGAGATGCCTGATGACTGGAGGACAACTAATTTGGTCCCACTTTATGGGAAGATGGTGGAAATAGACCGCGGAATTGTAGACCAGTCAGTAGTAGATCAGTGTTAGGCCAAGTATTGGAGAAAATAGGAAAGGAGAAAATTGATCTTCATTTCGAGAAGCAAGGTTTGATCAGGGATAGTCAGCATGACGTCATCGGGGAAGCCACTCTGAATGAAATTTATTGTTTAGTTTCGAGCATGTTGTTTATATGGTTATTCAACAAGGCCATTGACAAAGCCCCATGTGGGAAACTGGTTATTAAAAATAGTCATGAATCAAGGGTAACTTAGTGTGTTACATCAAAACAAAAATCTTTGTGGCAAGAGACAGAGGGTGGTGGTGGAAGGCTGTTTGTGTTACAGGAGACCAGAGTCTGCTGGTGTACCACAGGGATCAGTGTTCTGTCCCTTATTATTTGTGCCATTTATAAATGATCTAGATGTGAATGTGTGTGTGTGCGTGTGGGTGGGGGTGCTGTTGGGGAGTGTGATAATTAAGTTTGTGTTTGACACAAAGATTAGCCGGGTGGTTGGCAGTGAAGAAGAAGGCCTTATGTTACAGATGTATACAGATGGAATGGTCAGATGGAAAGTAATCCTGATAAATATGAGGTGATGTACTTTGGAAGAAGGAAACAAAAATAGGGGTATGCAATGAACGGCAGCACACTGGGAAGCTCAGAGGGTGTTTCTCTACAGATCCCTGCATGTGACTGCACAGGTTAACAAGTTAGGGAAAAAGTGAGGATTGCAGATGTTTGAGATCAGAATCACGAAGTGTGGTTCTGGAAAAGGAGTCGGCCAGGTAGAATCCAAAGAACAGGAGAGTCGACGTTTCGAGCATAAGCTTTTCATTAAGGAATAATGGCCACATTCCTGATGAAGAGCTTATTCGCGAAACATCGACGTTCCTGCTTCTCGGATGCTGGCTGATCTGCTGTGCTTTTCCAGCAACACACTTTTTGACTGAGGTTAATAGGTTTGTTAAGAAGGCAGAGGGAATCGTAGGCACAGCCTTCATTCACCAACATTTACATTGTCAGAGCTATACAAGTCGATGGTTAGGCCAAGATGGAATACTGTGTGTAGTTCTGGGAACCTGATTACAGGAAGGATGTAATTGTAGTGGACGGGTGAAGAGCAGATTCACCAGGATGTAACCTGGGATGGAGAATATCAGCTATGGAGAGAGGCTTGGTAAGCTTGGGTTGTTTACTTTGGATCAGAAAAGGTTGAGGGAGAGGTGATTCAGAAGGAGAAGATTACGAGGGAGATTTTCAGAAAGATATTTGCTGGGATTGGAATCTTATGGGATTGTAGCGAATATTTGGACATGGTTTCAGAATGGAACAGCTGGCAGAAAAGAGTGCGTAAAAGTTTTTTGATTTTGATTTTATGAGCAGGTGTATTTTACAGGATAAATACAACAAAATACAGCGAAAAGCTTTCACGTGTTGCCACAAAGTGGTGACATTTTGAATAATTGAAGAAAATGGAATAGACAGAGGATACAGCTTGAAGAGAGTTGATGGGTTGTGAGCCAGCTCCTCACCATGGACCACCCCTGCAACCCAATCCCTCGATGGTAGCTACATCACCATCTACACCAGACCTCAGCAACATTGAAGATGCTGATCCTCAGGCACCATCTTTGCCACTGGGCAGATACTCCTCCATTACCGGCTCATTGCCCACTGTGTCAGACCATTCCAATGTCAGAGACATGTCTCTTACTGATAGACCCACTCATCTATGTTACCACGATGGCCTTCCACTATCCGCTTCATCACCACCAGTGCAGGATCCAATCAGCAACAAGTCTCCAATCCTCAGACATCACCTTTTGCTGCTAGGCCCTATCTCATCCACGTTGACTCTGCTGATGTAGCAGTTGCCAATTCCACATACTGTGCTTGCTACGGAGAAGTAAGTAAGGACTCACTCTCCTCCGCACTGGGCTCAGCTTGAGGACCAAACCCGAGGTCCATTTTGAGGCCACTAAATTACAGAGAGAAAAGTGGGGGAGAAAATAAGGAAAAAGAAGCAGGTGAGAGTGTACAAGCTCCAGCAAAGGAGCCGTTGGACCGGAAACACTGGAATAAAAGGATCCTTTTATTGGAGATGAAGGTTCGTGGAGTATCTTAGGAATATGTTTTTGGGTCCCAGCTATTCGCAAACGTCTCAAACATTTGGTTGACGGAACAAATTGCAATATATCTCAGTCTGCTGTAGGAGAAATTCAATGAGGGGTTTCTCGGCCTTGATGAGAAGGCTCACTGTGTTGAATGACCTACTCCTATCAAGATGTTTCTGTGCAGTCTGTGGGAAAACTGTGTCAATGTTGTCACAATCTCTCAGATGTTAGGAAGGAGGTCATTGCAGTGTCGACAGGACTGTGTTTCCCATTCCCTTTTCTGATAACGAGGCTGGTGCCAGCTCTTCTGTCCGGGTTATCCTTTAAGACCTCGAAGTAATTTGATACAATTGATGGTCTTGCTTGGCTGTTTCAGAGACCATTGAAGAGTTTACCACATGTCTGTGTGTCTGGAGTCACTTTGAAGCCAGACCAGGGAAGCACGGGAGATTCACTTCCTGAACGTACATTTGGGAAGCAAATTGGTGTTTACAATCGACATTGGCTTCAAGGTCACTGTTACTGACACCAAATTTTAGATCTCGACATTTTGTTAATTGCTTTTTACTTCCACCCGCTGCCAGAGCATTAGCCTGGTCTGGATTAGTAATCCAGTGACATTCCCACAACAGCACCATCTGCACATGGGGAGCTATCGGAAATCACACTGAACAGGTAATTTTTGTGCTGCTTGACAGCTATGCCAAAAAGAACTCCCACCCATTTGACTGTCGTGATGGAATTGAGGGGGTGATATTGGTCATACTATAATTATTCTCCTCTTAAGGGGCTTGTCATAGTAATTTTCCACATTGCAGATAGATATCAGATTTGGAACTTGAATGAAACAGCTTCTCGAGGGACATGATTTGTTGTACGTTGTCTTTGTCGTATCTACTATGTTCAGATCTTTCTTCATGTCACATAGTGCGAATGAGATTGTTTGAAAACTGCCATCTGTGGGCATCCTGATGACGTGAAGTGGATCATAGTCTCACCACTTCTGGCTGAGTACGGTGTGAATACTACATCATTGTCTTTTCCACTGATGTGCAGGTCTGTTCCATTATTTAGGATGGGAACATGTGTATGACACTCTCCTGCAGTGAGTTGCTTTATCCATTTATGACTAGATGTGGCAGGACTGCATAGCTTCGATCTGATCTGTTAGTCTTGGGATCATTGTGCCCTATCAGATGTCGGTTCTGCAGTTTGGAATGTAACCAGTCAAGTGCGGTAGCTTTATTGTTTCCCATCAGTTTTTGGTTCACATGGTTTTGACCCTGGCATGTTTACCCACACTCGTCATTGAACCATAGATCAGCTTACTGATAATGGTAGACTGAGGGATTATCCCGGGCATGAAGTTACATATTATAGTTTTATATAATTCTGCTTATGTTGTTGCTGTGGTTTACAGCACCACATGGTTTGAGCTGCAATATCTCCAATGCAGTCCTGCTGCCTGTCCCCCAGTTCACACCGAGACCTATTCACCCATCAGCCCTGCACTCAGTGACCTATTCTGGTTTCTGATATGGTACACGTCCAATTTTATATTCGCATTGCACCGAGGGTTTCTTCATGGTGTCACACTTACAATTCTTCAACACCCTTTAACATATTCATCTGAATACTTGCCTTTCCAGTATGTGCTACCTTCTGTGATTAGATTGAATGCATATCCCTCTGTTTCTCTCCCTGACTAAGAGTAAGAGCTCCGTAAGTGTCAGTGATGCCAGCCTCATGTAGTTTCAGAACCAATGAATATGTGCATCTTGTGTTATCATTCACTTCCTGGTATATGGCGCTCCATGTTAAACAGGGGGTTTGAGCAATGTTGACACACATCTTTGAAACGTCTTGAAAAACAGAAATTGCTGGAGTTGAGTGAAAGTGGAGTTAATCGTTTGGGTCCAGTGATCGTTCTTCAAGACTCACAGTTTCTTTTTTCGTTCTGGTTTCATATTTCCAGTATCCATAGTTATTTGCTTTATTGAAAATGTGTTTTGTTAATTTCTGGAGAAACGCAGCAGATCTGGCAGCATCTACGAAGACAGAGAAACAGAGTTAGCATTTCAAGTCCAATGTGACTCTTCTTCAGAATAGAAAAGGATTGGAAAATGAGCTTTTTAATCCCTTGACAAAGGTAGAGGAGGGGTGATGGGAAACAGAAGGTGTGGAGGCGAAATGCCACTGACGAATGGACTTTGGTTGTGGTAAAAGCGTATCAAATGCGAAATCAATATCAATTACATTGTGAAGGGGGAAATGGTTTCCTTAATTGAGTGCAAGACAAATGATTCACAAACAGGGTAATGTCATTGGGAGACTAGGAGAAGGAATAATGGGGTCAGGCTGTGGAAGTATGGGATTTAATTACAACTCCTTCAGGCTGCAATGTAACAAAGTGCAAAGTGAGATGTTAATCGAGATGGGCTGTGTTTCATTGGAACATTGCAGTAGCCCAGGGTTTAAATGTCAGCATGAGAGCAAGGTAAGTTAATGAAAAACGAAGCAAGGAGAGAGCCAGGGTTATTACCACAGACAGAGTGGAAGTGTTCTGGTTAGTCTCGCCAGTGTGAAGGATATTGCAGTGTGAGCAGCAATGACAGGAGATCGGATTGAAAGAGTATAAGTGAAATGGTGCTTCATCTGGAAGGTGTGTATTGGGTTGTTAAGAATTGATGAATGAGTCAGCGATCTTTTCAAATGTATAAATGTATTTCTTCTTATATGTAGACTACATTGTTCCACAACTTGGAGAGAGTAAGTACTACAGGTGCGGGAGGCCAGAGTTAATAAACCTGGAGCTGGATAAACACAGCAGACCAGACAGAAACAAAGGCAATATTTTGATCTTGGACCTTCCATCAGGACTGGCGAGGGGAAGGGGAGCCCAGAAATGGAGTGATGGGATATGGAAGGGCGAAGGGTATGTATGGTGGTGGTAGGTACATGCAGGTATGAGGTTACTGTGATTGGTCAGTGGGAAGGGTGGAGCGGATATGCGAATGAGAAGATGGACAGGTGTGTCTGATCAGGGAGAAGGGACATGGGATAAGGCTGCAGGTGGAGGGATTTTGAAGCTGCTGCAGTCAACATTGAGGCAATTGGGCTATCAGCTTCAAAGGTAAACTCTCAGGTGGTGCTCCCTGATAATGGACAGGCTATGGATGGGCATGTCACCGGACGAGTGGGAGGGGGAATTAAAATGGATGGGAACTGGAAAGTCGGGTTGATTGTTGCATGCAGAGCATTGATGCCCCACACAGAGCCTGATCCTGGCCCACCGAGCTCGTCTCCAATTCCCGATGTGGTGTCCTCTATGTGGTGTAGACCAAAGAGAGATTCAGGGACATATTCATGGAGCATTTGCTGTCTGCACGCTTTAACCAACCCAGCATTCCAGTTGCCATTCATTTCAATTACTCCACCCCATCCCCGCCCCACTCATCCAGCGACAGGTCCATCCTTGGCCTCCTCTACCGTCAGAGTGAGGCAAAACAGCAACTGGGGAACACAAGCTGATCTTTCAGCTGGAGAGCTTACAGTTCAATGGTCTTAATATTGACTTCACTGGCTTCAAGACCTCTCCAACCACAGCCTTATTGCATGTTCACCTTCCCTGATTTGACCTAAGCTGTCCATCTTTCCATTTGCATATTTGCTTATCCCTTCCCACTGACCAATCACAATATTCCCCTACTTGCAACCCTTATCACCATCCCACCTACCCTTCCACTAACCCCACGCCCCTCCCTCTATTTACTCCCCGGTTCCCCTTTCCCCTCCCCAATCTTGATGAGGTCTTTCAACCTGATACATTGACTTTCCTGTTCCGAGGATGCTGTCTGACCTGCTGTGCTTTTTCAGCTTCATTTGTATTGGCGACATAGTTGCACGTTGAGACCTCCGCAGCAACAGATTTTATTGTGCTTTTTATACATTTAGTTTAGTCTGTTTACTGACAAGCTTATCTCAACATTCCCACTACAGGATCAAGGAAGCAGTCTCTTTGTCACGTATGTTCCTGTCTCCTTCGAACTGATTTCCTTTGTTTCAACCGTATTTTCAAGTCTGCTGTTCACAATAGCATTGAAAATGTAACTCTTGTTATGCTGTAGCTTAATCACACCACGTCCAATATACGTCACAACTTCCTTGTTTTTACATTCCACACATCTATTCATAAATCTGAGGATCCATTAAGTCATTCTACAAACAGTTTCAACTTGCCTGGCCATTTATAATTTCCTGACTTCTGTGTACCTCTCTCCGTAAACTGGGAGGTTACATTTACCAGTCCTCCCTCACTCCAAAGTTTCCTGAAAGCTCACCAGCAATGCCTCCACAATCACCTTCGATATCTCTTTAGAACGACGGGGTGTTGTCCGACTGGTCTCGGTGATTGATCCAACTTCACCTTCCCCAGCACCTTCTCCTTTCTCGTGGTCACTATACTCACCACTATCCCCTGACTGTCTTGAAGTTCTGGTATTTTGCTGGTGTCTTCCACCGTGAGGACTGATGCGAAGTATCTGTTCAATTCCTCTGCCGTTCCATTGCTTCCTGGAACTATTCAAGCTTCATTTTCCAACAGTTCTTTGTTTGTTCTTTACTCCCTGCCTTCCTTGTTATATATAAAAATCTTTCAATGTTGTTTTATATGATTAACAAGCGTAATATCATATTTCACCCTCTCCTCCAATTTGCCGTTATTAGTTGTCTATGCCGGAATTAGTAGGCTTCATATGCTGTCCCTGAGTTCGTTATCACTCACAGCTGCCTTGTCTTCCGCTGAATATCTTTCTTCTTACTTGAATTTTTGAGGTGCAGCTGAATTATCTCCAGAAACTCCTGTCATTGCTGCTTCACCATATTCCCGTGCTCAGCTCCCCTTCCAATTAACTCTGGCCAACTCCTCCCTCATTTCTTTTTAGTTACATTACTCAATTATAAGACATCTCATCCAAAAGTGAGCAACAGATGTAAACTTAAGGAGGGAGATTTGAGACATGAGCACGAAGAACAATTGGAAGAGTTATTAACTAGATCAAAAGAGAGAGAGAGAGAGTGAATATAGACATGGAGATGTAAAAATAGAGAAGTCTACATGATTGATAGAAGTAGATGTACTTCTGTATTTGGTTTGACAATTCCTGTGTGCTGTGGTCCTTTGTAAAGAGTATGTGCAACAGTTTAATATGTTGAAATGCTGGCTCTGATGCCAGAACTTTTATCTCCATAAATAAGACAGGCATCAGCTGTCGACAGAACCCAGCAGGCGAATGAATATGTTTCCCGATAGAAAATAGATTAACTGAAATAAATTGGAACAACCGAAGCAGGGATTTATGACATACATCGTGATAAGAATTAGAGATTAGGTCTGGGAATGCAAGAAAGGGGCACGAGGCAGAGGGTACGTTGAGAGAAGGGCAACATTACATATCAGCTGAAGAAACATATTAATGTTTTATAAATTTTGTACATCGCATTCATCATGTTTGTTAACTATGTCTCTCTTGTTCATTCTGCTTATGTTGCACACATCTGAACAATCTTATCAATCTACACACACACACACACACACACACACACCAATCATTGTTCGGTCATTCCATTTCAAATTATCCTGATTTGTTTACACTGTCACTAGTCATTCCTTATTCTGAATATATTCTGTGTCATTCTCTACATTTTAGATTAGATTACTTACAATGTGGAAACAGGCCCTTCGGCCCAACAAGTCCACACCGACCCGCCGAAGCGTAACCCACCCATACCCCTACATTTACCCCTTTACCTAACACTACGGGCAATTTAGCATGGCTAATTCACCTGACTTGCACATCTTTGGACTGTGGGAGGAAACCGGAGCCCCCGGAGGAAACCCACGCAGACACGGGGAGAACGTGCAAACTCCACACAGTCAGTCGCCTGAGTCGGGAATTGAACCCGGGTCTCTGGCGCTGCGAGGCAGCAGTGCTAACCACTGTGCCACCGTGCCGCCCACTACACATTTTATTTTATTCTGTCTGTCAAGAAGACATTGGGGATTGGGGGGATGTCACTTTACCCTTCACCAGTCTCCACAGCCGCTGTCTTCTATTCCTTTCTGTTTCTTAACCCATGAAAAATACAAATTGTGTCTGACCCTTGAATCCCAATAAACAGGTCAATTTTAAACAGAACATTTACTTTTGGGCTAAGGCTAAAAAAACTTTAAAAAGGCATACAAACTGCAGTAAGATGTTTGCATCATTACAAGCAAATTACTTAATTGCATTGTGAAATGATAAACAATTAACTGAAAGAGCTCTGAGAGTAAAATCCAGCGAAATCCGTATTTCTTGTGTATGTTCTGGGCAGTTATACCCAGAGACAGTTTTTATTTTGAAAGTTATTGTGGTGGAGGAGACTTCAGTTTAGTAACAACATCTCAATGGCGCAGTGTACTGATGATTATTCAGGCAGGTTACTATCCTATCCTCGCTATTGTTAGTGTTCCTGGTGAGCCTATCTCTGCCCATTTACTAATTCTCTAACCTGTTGTGAATGTCCTTGTTTTCTCTGTAATGTATATTTGGCAAAGATCCAAACTACTGTCTTCGCTTTCAATCACAAACTCCATTTCTATTCCATGAATTTTATATCCTTCACTTACAAACATCTGAGGAGAAACAAAAGTGTTCATAACCACGATTACCCCATATTGTCCTGAGC
Organism: Chiloscyllium plagiosum; assembly: GCF_037043375.1. Taxonomy (NCBI): domain Eukaryota; kingdom Metazoa; phylum Chordata; class Chondrichthyes; order Orectolobiformes; family Hemiscylliidae; genus Chiloscyllium; species Chiloscyllium plagiosum. The sequence goes on from NW_028270184.1 coordinate 64,959,958, forward strand.
TGATTTCTATCTCAAATTCCGTCTACCACAAACCCTGTCCACTCCCACCTTCACAATATCCCCACTCTGCCTCATCCCTGTTTCTGAATAAACCATCATCCGCACCTTTCCAGTTACAATTCTCTTCTGGCAACTCTTCTTGTTACACATATTTTGATTGCAAACTTTTTCTACCCTCGACCTGTCCTAAACCAAGTGCAAGGTGTGAAGTCAGTTTGATTTTAAAATGAGTTGGTCACAGCTTTGTATCATCTGTTTCAGCATAACCTGTAACTTCGCACGAGAGAGAGGACTATGCTGTCAGTGATCAGGAAGTGACAGTTCATTGAATTGTTTTGATTCTAGAACTTTCTGAGCAGGAGTGGGTGTCACGTCCAACATCTCCCAATTGCATTGTTCCAATTTATTCACACAGTGACGGAGCATCTCTGCCTCCTGCTGAGGGTAATACCTTCATGCTGTCTCAACAACGGAAGTTACAGAAAATCTTCCAGAAATACTATGGGACAGACTGACCGGTGAAAATAAGAAACCGTGCTTGATTCGACTACATAAACACTAAGTAAATTGAAGGTTGGCAAGTTACTGCACCAAATGAGTTCCATCCCAGAGTTTTCAGGGAAATGGCAATACAGCAAGTGAAAGAGTTATAGAGTCATACAGGACAGAAACAGGCCCTTCGGTCTAACCAGTCCATGTTGAGTATTCCAATCCAAACTAACTTAGTCCCACCTGCCCGCACTTGGCCCATATCCCTCCAAACCTTTCCTTTTCATGTACGTATCCAAATGTCTTTTAAATGTTATAATGACAAGGAAGAAGTATTGATTAGCTTTCAAAATTCTTGAAACTCTGGAAATTATGGTTCCTGCAGACGGGAAAGTAGCTATTGCAATCCTAAATATTTAAAACCGGAGTGGTGGGGGAAACAAAAAAGAACGTGTACGTTGCTGTCACGTCTGAGAAAAATATTAGAACCTTCTGCGAGAAATTTTATAACTCGACACTTGGGAAATCATGGTGTGACTTGGTAGAGTCAGCTTAGATTTAGAAACCGGAAATCATCGTTGGGAAACCTGTGGAGTTTGTATTAGTTGATGCATCCACAAAAGGGAACCAGTGAGAGTGGCGTACTTGAATTTGCAGAATGTTTTTTTACATTGTTGCTAACAAGTGATCGAAGAAAGTTAGAGTACATTGATAAGTTGCGGACGGGGAAGCTGGATACACCACATGGATTGAGGATCGGTTAGTGGAAGCAATACTGAGCTTCTTGCACTGTATGTACCGAAGGTAGTTACTCATGAAATATCACATGTTTCGGTGTTTGAACCACAACAATTTGCAAGGCATAGAAATGATTTGGATGCGAGAATTAAACAGCATGTATCTCATTTTGCATTGATGAAATGGTACAAGGTTGAGAAGTGTTGTTTTTCAAAAGGACCTGAATGTCTTTGATCGTGAATCACAATAAAAAGCACCTCCAAGGGCGTGAAGTATTGAGCATCTTATATGGTATGTTGCTCTTCATTGTAATATGATTCAAGTGCATAAGTAAAGCCGTCTTCCTGTATTTGTAGGGCTTTCGTGAGAGAGTATTTGGGGCGTTGTGAACAGATATGATCTCCTTTGTAAGGCATGATCTCATTAACACAGACACAGCTCAAACAATATTACCAGTCTAACCCATGAGATGAAGACACCATGAGGAGACAGTGATGGAACTGAGTATTTAATCTGTGGTGCTATGAGACAAGGAAGGATGATTATGTTGGGTTATCGACGATCACATATTTGCAAAAGAGACACTGCTGGGTGAGAAATAATTAACTTATTAGATTTATTGTCACATGTGCCTAAGTCCAGTGAAAGCTATATTTGCGAGCAGTACAGGCAGATGACAGTAAGCAAGGACACCCAGATTAAGGGTTGAAAAATAAACTTGGACGGAGTAAGACGTACAGGTTACAATGCGCAGGACATTCAAAAACACGATCAACATGAAAAAGATCAACATTATTTGGAGTTAAATAGCCCATTCGTCAGTCTATTATAGTATTCCTAATACATTATATGCGTCAATGAACTCTCCCCAAATTAATGTGCCGTCGGATTGAGGTCATAAAAGAAGAATTGAGGGAGTTAGGAACCAAGTTAAAAAAATAGGACCTCAGAGGTAGTAATATCAGGATTGCTACCGGTGTCAAGTGCTCGTCAGAATAGGAATGATCGAATAATCAGGAAGAATGTGTGGATTGAGAGATAGGGCAGGAGGGAGGGGTCCAGATATTTGGGATATTGCGACCGGTTCTGGGGGAGGTGGGACAATTACAAATTGGACGGTCTACATCTGGGTAGGACTGGAGCAAATGTCCTAGGGGGTGCTTTTGCTAACGCTGTTGAGGAGGTTTAAACTAATGTGGCAGGGGATCGGAAAACAAGTGAGGAGGTTGGTGAACAGAAAGGAGGTAGTAACTAAAGCCGAAGGAACTCGATGATGAAATCAGCTTGGCTGAGGGGAAGAGGAAGCAAGAAGCGGAGAATGAACACAGAGGGACTGGCAGTTTTAATGCACGAAGTACAGCAGATAAGGCAGATGAACTTAGGGTTTGGAATAGTACTGGGAATGTAATGTTATTGCTATTACTGAGACGTGGTTGAGGGAAGGTCGTGATTGGCAATTAAATACTCCAGGACATTAATGTTTCAGGCGGGGTAGATAGGAAGGTAAAGGGGGTGGAAGAGAAGCGTTACTGGCCAAAGAACATATCACAGCTGTGCTGAAGGAGTGCAACATGGAAGATTCGAGCAGTGAGGCAATGTGGGCAGAGCTCAGAAATAGAAAGAGTGCGGTAACAATGCTGGGATTGGACTACAGGCCTCCCAACACCGAGCATGAGACAGAGGTACGAATATGCAGATAGATCACAGAAAGATGTAGGAGCAACAGGATGGTGGTTATAGGAGACTTTAATTTTCCCAACATAGACAGGAATTCACTTATTGTTAGAGGTCTAGATGGAGCATTGCTTTGGGAATAATGATCACAATTCCATTAATTTTACAATAGTCATGGACAAAGATGAGAGTGGTCCTAAAGAAAGAGTGTAACACTGGAGGAAGGCCAACTACATCAAAATTCGGCAGGAGCTTGGAAACGTAGTTCGGGAATAGCTGTTTCAAGGGAAATCCACATTTGATATGTGGGAGGATTTTGTAGAGAGGTTAATTAGTGTTCAGGAGAGATATGTTCCTGTGAAAATGATGGATAGAAATAGCAAGGTTAGGAAACCATGGGTGGCAAGTGATATTGTGAGACTAGCTAAGCGGAAAAAGGATGTGCACATAATGTCTGGGCGAATGAAGACAGAGGAAGCCTTAGACGAATATTGTGAGTGTAGAACCAATCTGAAATGAGGAATCAGGAGGGCTAAAAGGGGTCATGAGATATCTTTAGCGAGTAGGATTAAGGAAAACCTCAACGCTTTTTGTTCACATATCAAGAGCAAGAGGATGACTAGAGAAAGCGTGGACCCACTCAAGGACAAAGTAGGACAATAAGAGTGGTGGAGTAGCAGACAGTGAAAGGGACACATTTTGCAAGATCCAATTCAAGAGCGAACTATACAGTAAATGGAAACGTCCTGGGGAAAATTGATGTACAAAGATATCCAGGTGTTCAGGTCCATTGTTCCCTGAAGGTAGCAAGCCAGATCAGCAGAGTGGTCAAGAAGGCATACGGCTTGCTTTCCTTCATTGGATGGGGTATTTAATATAAGAGCTGGCGGATCATGTTACAGCTGTATAAGACTTTAGTTCAGCCACATTTGGAATACTGCATACAGTCTGGTCGCCACATTAGCCAAACTATGTGAATGCTTTGGAGAGGGTGAGAGGAGGTTCACCATAATGTTGCCTGGTATGGAGGGTGCCAGCCATGAAGAGAGTTTAAATAAATTAGGATTATTTTCATTCGAAAGACGGTTGTTAAGGGGGGACCTGATCCCTGGATGGCAAGGAGTATTGAGGCTCTGATAAGGAAAATCAAGAAGGTATACATTGGGTTTAAGATATCGTGCTCAAGTCAACCCTTAGATGACTATACACAGTGTAGAAGTATCCTTAAGATGGGAATCAGAAGCCCAGAACAAGGGCATGCGATGGATATCTCAGAAAAGGTTAAATATAACCCAAGAGGTTCTCTAACTACATTAAGTGTTGAAGCGTGGCTCGGGAGAGAATTGGTCCCCTTAACGATCAGCATGGTCATCCTTGTGTGGAATCACCAGGATGTGGGGGAATTGTTTAATGAATATTTCTCCTCCATGTTTACTAAAGAGAAAGTCATGCATACTAAGGAAATAAGGGAAACAAGTGGGAATGTTTTGGTCCACATACATGTTACCAGAGTGGAGGTATTTGCTACCTTAAAGCACAATAAGGTGAATACGTCCTCTGGGTAAGAACATGTCCATCCTCGGATGTTATGGGAGGCCAGTGATGAAATTGTAGAGGCCCTTGCAGAGATTTTTGCTTCATGTTTAAACTGGAGAGGTTCCATTGCTTAAGAAATGTAGCAAAGACAAACCAGGGAGCTCTTGGTCAGTGAGTGTAATATCAGTGTTAGGCAAGTTATTGGAGTGGATAATGAGAGACAGGATGAAGCAACATTTGGAAATTCAAGGTCTGATTAGGAATAATCAGCATTGATTTGTGTGCGGGAACTCATGTCTGACAAATCTTTTAAAGTGTTTCAATGAGGTAACCGCGAGAATAGATAAGGTAGGCCAATGGATGATCTGTATACGGACTTTAGTAAGACTTTTGTCAAGGTCCCATGCGGCAGGTTAGTCAGTGTGTTTAGGTGACATGGGATCCAGAGAGAGCTAGCTAATTAGATCCAAAGTTTGACTCCATGGTAGGAAGCAGAGGGTGATGATTGAATATTACTTCTCAGACTGAAGGCCTGGTGTGGCTAATGGTGTGCCAAAGGTGTCGGTGCTGAGACCTTTGTTATTTGTTATTTATATAAATGACCTGAATGTGAATGTACATGGTATGATGAGGACCATAAGGCATAGGAGCAGAAATTGAAATATTCAGCCCATCGAGTCTGCTCCACGATTCAGTCATGGCTGTTAAGTTTCTCAACCCCATTCTTCTGCTTTCTCGCCATAACCCTTGACCCCCTTGACAATCAAAAACCTGTCCATCTCAGTCTTATATATACTCAGTAACCTGGCCTCCACAGCCTTCTGTGGCATTGAATTCCATGGATTCCCCACTTTCTGGCTGAAGACGTTTCTCTTTATCTCCATTCTAAAAGCTGTTCCTTTTACTTGAAGGCTGTGCCTTCGGGTTAGAACATAGAACATAGAACAATACAGCACAGAACAGGCCCTTCGGCCCACGATGTTGTGCCGAACTTCTAACCTAGATTAAGTACCCATCCATGTACCTATCCAAATGCCGCTTAAAGGTCGCCAATGATTCCGACTCCACCACTCCCACGGGCAGCGCATTCCATGCCCCCACCACTCTCTGGGTAAAGAACCCACCACTGACATCTCCCCTATACCTTCCACCCTTCACCTTAAATTTATGTCCCCTTGTAACACTCTGTTGTACCTGGGGAAAAAGTTTCTGACTGTCTACTCTATCTATTCCTCTGATCATCTTATAAACCTCTATCAAGTCACCCCTCATCCTTCGCCGTTCCAACGAGAAAAGGCCGAGAACTCTCAACCTATCCTCGTACGACTTCCTCTCCATTCCAGGCAACATCCTGGTAAATCTTCTCTGCACCCTCTCCAAAGCTTCCACATCTTTCCTATAGTGAGGCGACCAGAACTGCACACAGTACTCCAACTGTGGCCTAACCAAAGTCCTGTACAGCTGCAACATCACTTCACGACTCTTGAATTCAATCCCTCTGCTAATGAACGATAATACTCCATAGGCCTTCTTACAAACTCTATCCACCTGAGTGGCAACCTTCAAAGATCTATGTACATAGACCCCAAGATCCCTCTGTTCCTCCACCTGACTAAGAACCCTACCATTAACCCTGTATTCCGCATTCTTATTTGTTCTTCCAAAATGGACAACCTCACACTTGGCAGGGTTGAACTCCATCTGCCACTCCTCAGCCCAGCTCTGCATCATATCTAAGTCCCTCTGCAGCCGACAACAGCCCTCCTCACTGTCCACAACTCCACCTATCTTCGTATCATCTGCAAATTTACTGACCCACCCTTCGACTCCCTCATCTAAGTCATTAATAAAAATTACAAACAGCAGAGGAGCCAGAACTGATCCCTGCGGAACTCCACTTGTAACTGGGCTCCAGGCTGAGTATTTACCATCTACCACCATTCTCTGCCTTCGACCGGTTAGCCAGTTTTCTATCCAATTGGCCAAATTTCCCTCTATCCCATGCCTCCTGACTTTCCGGTTCTAGTCTCTCCTACAAATGGGAACATCTTCACAACATTCATTCTGTCCAGACTATTCAGTATTCAGTATGTTTCAATTAGATCTCCCTTCATCCTTCTAAAATCCATTGTGTATAGATCCAGAGTCTTCACAGGTTCCTCATATGTTAAGTTTTTCATTCCTGGGACCATTCTCGTGAAACTCCTTTGAACACGTTCCAAGGCCAGCACATTGTTCTGAGATATGCGGCCCAAAACTGCACAACATACTCCAAGTACTCTCAAGAAGGTTACTACATTTACAGATGATACAAAATTAGAAGGTATTTTTGATAGCAATGAACATTATCAGAAATTATAGAATGATTTTCATCTGATGAGGAACTGATCTGAAGATTGGCAACTGCAATTCAGTACAGAAAAGTGTGAAGTGTTACGTTTTGGAAAGTAAAACAAAGATAGGAATTAGACAGTAAGTGGTTAGGTTCTGAGGAGTGTTGTGGCACACAGGACCACAAGTCCATATTTCATTAAAAGTGGCATCACGTGTAGACAGGGTGGTGAAGAAGGCATTTAGCATGCTGACCTTCATCATTCTTGACATTGAATGTAGGAGTTGGCACATTATGCTACCATTCTATAAGTCATTGGTGAGGCCACACTTGTGTACAGTTTTGGTCAACGTGTTAACCTGAAGAGAGTGCAAAGAAGTTTGACAAGGATATTGTCAGGAGTAATAGGCCTCATTTATAGAGAGGGGTGGGCCAGGTTCGGATATCATCCCTTAGAATGTAGGAGAATGAGGGGGTGACCTTCTGGAGATGTGTAATATCACGAGGGACATGGATAGGATGAATGCAGATAGTCATTTTCCCAGCAATGAGGCATTGAAAACTACAGAGCATAGGTTTAAGGTGAGAAGGTGCAGATTTAAGAAGACCTGAGGAGTCAACTCGTCATGCAGAGAGTGTTTTTGGAATGGAATGGGTTGCCAGAGAGAGTGGGTGAGGCAGATACACTAGCAACATGTAAAAAAAATGAAAAGGTAAATAGATGGGAAGAGTTTAGAGCGATATGGTTCAAATGTGGGCAGTTCTCATGCTCGGTCACTCTATGATTCAATGACACTCCAGTTAAGTAGATTACTGTTGTTTATCCTTCTGTCACAACCTTCTCATGACGCACGAAATACTGTTTCTGATGAAAGTTTGCACACTGACGTACCCTGTCTGTATCACATTGCAGACTTTCTACCAACACTTGGCAATTATCTTGGTTCTGAGCGTCAATCCAGTGAGTCCCTTCATCCAAAAGCATTGACATAGCTTGGAAATACTTGATGACCTCACACTGACCCCACAGGCACTTCACCAATTTACAGCTTTCCAACCTGAAAACAAATGCTATTTATTTACTGCTTTCTATTTGCTGATAGTTTCAGAAGGATCCCCTGTTCCTGTGAAGTAGCCTCAAATGGTTGCATGACCTCATCCTGTACCGTGTAATGTCCTCAAGGGGCCGAATGATTTCAACCTATTTCTATGTGGCTCTGGAGAAGGGCAGAATGCCCTTCTGCTATCTCGATGTACCGATCCTGACTAGCTGAATGGGATCTTCCTCTTCCGCTGTAAAAGCGTTGCTGGGTTGCGTGAGAGAGGAACACATGAGTTAGGAGCAGCCGGTGGCCATTCAGCCCTTTGAGCCTGCTGCACCATTCCGAATGCTTATCGTTTATGTAAGTGTGGCTGATTATCCCTTTCCTGTCTGTTTTCCTGTTCATCAAAACCATCTGGAACCCAGTCTTGAATGTTTTCAGTAACCCAGTCCTCACTGCACATTAGGAATGAGAACACCATGGATCGCACAACCATAAACAGAAAGGGCCATCTTTATCTCAGTCGGAAGTGGGAATGCCTTATTCTGAAAGTCTGTTCACCTCAAACCAATCACCACTCTTTTGGAACGTAAGGTTACAATAATTAGGAGAAGACATCAAACCTACAACCCCTATAACCTGTCCACCTTTCCATTAACTTCCTTCAAAGAAATGCCAAATTCAACCTCCACTGAACACGCAGGAAGGCAATATCAGACAACACAAGATATTAAGAGGATTGGAAAATGAAGAGAATTAATCCACTGGAACACAAAGTCTGCTGTGCTAGTTGATCACCGCTGAAATATTCACGAGCTTTCTCCTACTGACCATTGGTCACCTTATTACTGAAAAATGTATCTATCTCCGTTTTAAAGAAACGACTGTGCCTGTCAGTGTGTGGGTGCTTCTTTGTCGTATTGTTTGCGATTATTTTTATTTGTTCATTTATGGTCAACATAAAATACAATATAAAATATGTACAGTTGCAGAGCACAGGCGCCATTCAACTTTACTTAAAATACACAAAAAGAAAACTAAAAATGCATTCACTTTTTCTTTCTCCATTGCTACAGTCTATATACGGACGACACCACCCAGACCGAATCACTGCCAGAGGAACAGTCCGGGCTACACCAGCCCATGCCATGTCACTGTCAGAGGGACACTCCGGGCTACACAAGCCCACACCATGTCATAGTCAGGGTACAGACCGGACCTATACCAGCCCACACCATGTGACTGTCAGTGGGTCATCTGGGGCTACAGCAGCCCACACCATGTGACTGTCAGAGGGAAACACGGCGCTACAGCAGCCCACACCATGTCACTGTCAGCGGGACACTCCGGGTTATACCACCCCACACCATGTCACTCTCAGTGGGACACACCGGGTTACACCACCCCACACCATGTCACTCTCAGCGGGACACTCCGGGTTATACCACCCCACACCATGTCACTGTCAGAGTGACACACCGGGTTATACCACCCCACACCATGTCACTGTCAGAGTGACACACCGGGTTATACCACCCCACACCATGTCACTCTCAGCGGGACACACCGGATTATACCACCCCACACCATGTCACTCTCAGCGGGACACACCGGGTTACACCAGCCCTCACCATGTCACTCTGAGCGGGACACACCGGGTTAAACCACCCCACACCATGTCACTGTCAGCGGGACACTCCGGGTTATACCACCCCACACCATTTCACTGTCAGCGGGACACACCGGGCTACACCAGCCCTCACCATGTCACTCTCAGCGGGACACTCCGGGTTACACCACCCACACTATGTCACTCTCAGCGGGACACTCCGGGTTATACCACCCCACATCAGGTCACTGTCAGGGGGACTCTCCGGGCGACAGCAGCTCGCATCACGTCACTGTTAGGGGGAACACTCCGGGTTACAACAGTCCACACCATGTGACTGTCAGTGGGAAACACGGCGCTACAGCAGCCAACACTATGTGAATTTCAATAGGACATCCGAGGCTATAACAACCCAACACCATGTCACTGCCAGGGGGACAGTCCGGGCGACACCAGCTCGCATCATGTCACTGTTAGGGGGACACGACGGCTTTCACCAGCCCACACCACGTCACTGTTAGGGGGACACTCCAGGTTACCCCAGCACATGCAATGTCACTGTTAGTGGGACACCAGGCTACACCAGCTCGCACCATGTCACTCTCAGTGGGACACACCGGGATATACCTACAACACCATGTCACTGTCAGTACGATAATCCAGGTTACACCAGCCCACGCCATGTCACTCTCAGGGGAACACTCCGGGTTACACCAGGCCACACCATGTCGCTGTGAGGGGGACACTCCGGGATACACATAACAAACCATGTCACTGTCAGCACGACACTCCGGGTTAAACCAGCTCACGCCATGACACTGTTAGGGTGACACTCCGGGCTACACTAGCCCAAAAACTGTCACTGTCAGGGGGGCACGTCTGGCTACAGCAGCCCACACCATGTCACTGTCAGGGATACACACTGGTTTACACCAGCCCACACCGTGTCACTGTCAGGGCGACACTCCAGGTTACACCAACCCACACCAAGTCCCTGTCAGGGGCACACTCCGTGTTACCTTTGAGGAGAAAGTGAGGTCTGCAGATGCTGGAGATCAGAGCTGGAAATGTGTTGCTGGAAAAGCGCAGCAGGTCAGGCAACGGAGTGAGTGGAGGGCTGCGCGTTCCGAGGGTGAGAGGTTGGAATGGGTGAGAGGGGTGGGGGAGTTCAGGTGGCGGTTAATATCGTGCCGGCAGTTGGCGATATTAACCATCATCTCCCAGACTGTCCATAACCTCATCACCTCGGGGGATCTCCCATCCACCGCCTCCAACCTCATAGTCCCACAACCCCGCACCTCCCGCTTCTATCTCCTGCCCAAAATCCACAAACCTGACTGCCCCGGCCGACCCATTGTCTCCGCCTGCTCCTGCCCCACCGAACTCATCTCCGCATACCTTGACACCGTCCTGTCCCCCTTAGTCCAAGAACTCCCCACCTACGTTCGGGACACCACCCATGCCCTCCACCTGCTCCATGATTTTCGCTTCCCCGGTCCACAACGCCTTATTTTCACCATGGACATCCAGTCCCTGTACACCTCCATCCCCTATCACGAAGGACTCAAAGCCCTCCGCTTCTTTCTTTCCCGCCGTACCGACCAGTACCCTTCCACTGACACCCTCCTTCGACTGACTGAACTGGTCCTCACTCTGAACAACTTCTCTTTCCAATCCTCCCACTTCCTCCAAACGAAAGGAGTAGCCATGGGCACCCGCATGGGCCCCAGCTATGCCTGCCTCTTCGTAGGATATGTGGAACAATCCATCTTCCGCAACTACACTGGCCTCACCCCCCACCTTTTCCTCCGCTACATCGATGACTGTATCGGCGCCGCCTCGTGCTCCCACGAGGAGGTTGAACAGTTCATCCACTTCACCAACACCTTCCACCCCGAACTCAAATTCACCTGGACAGTCTCATATTCCTCCCTCCCCTTCCTCGACCTTTCTATCTCTATCTCAGGCGACCGAATCAACACGGACATCTACTACAAACCGACCGACTCCCACAGCTACCTAGACTACACCTCCTCCCATCCTGCCCCCTGTAAAAACGCCATCCCATTCTCCCAATTCCTTCGACACCGCCGCATCTGCTCCCAGGAGGACCAGTTCCAAAAACGCACAACCCAGGTGGTCTCCTTCTTCAAGGACCGCAATTTCCCCCCCGACGTGGTCGACGATGCCCTCCACCGCATCTCTTCCACTTCCCGCTCCTCCGCGCTTGAGCCCCGCCCCTCCAACCGCCAACAGGACAGAACCCCACTGGTCCTCACCTACCACCCCACCAACCTCCATGTACAGCGCATAATCCGCCGTCATTTCCGCTACCTCCAAACGGACCCCACCACCAAGGATATATTTCCCTCCCCTCCCCTATCAGCATTCCGTAAAGACCACTCCCTCCGTGACTCACTCGTCAGATCCACACACCCCACCAACCCAACCTCCACTCCCGGCACCTTCCCCTGCAACCGCAGGAGGTGCAAGACTTGCGCCCACACCTCCTCCCTCACCTCCCTCCAAGGCCCCAAAGGAAGCTTCCATATCCGCCACAGATTCACCTGCACCTCCACACACATCATCTATTGCATCCTCTGCACCCGATGTGGCCTCCTCTATATTGGGGAGACAGGCCGGCTACTTGCGGAGCGTTTCAGAGAACACCTCTGGGACACCCGGACCAACCAACCCAACCACCCTGTAGCTCAACATTTCAATTCCCCCTCCCACTCCACCAAGGCTATGCAGGTCTTTGGACTCCTCCATCGTCAGAGCACAACAAAACGACGGTTGGAGGAAGAACGCCTCATCTTCCGCCTAGGAACCCTCCAACCACAAGGGATGAACTCGGATTTCACCAGTTTCCTCATTTCCCCTCCCCCCACCCTGTCTCAGTCAAATCCATCGAATTCAGCACCGCCTTCCTAACCTGCAATCTTCTTCCCGACCTCTCCGCCCCCACCCCAGTCTGACCTATCACCCTCACCTTGACCTCTTTCCACCTATCACATTTCCGACGCCCCTACCCCAAGTCCCTCCTCCCTACCTTTTATTTTAGCCTGCTGGACAAACTTTCCCCATTCCTGAAGAAGGGCTTATGCCCGAAACGTCGATTCTCCTGTTCCCTGGATGCTGCCTGACCTGCTGCGCTTTTCCAGCAACACATTTCCAGCTCACACTCCGTGTTACACCAGACCACACCATGTAACTGTCAAGGGACTCTCTGGGCGACACCAGCCCAAACCATGACTCTGTCATGGGGACACACCGGGCTACACTAGCCCACACCATGTCACTGTCACGGCGACACACAGGGCTACACCAGCCCCCACCATGTCATTGAGGAGAAAGTGAGGTCTGCAGATGCTGGAGATCAGAGCTGAAAATGTGTTGCTGGAAAAGCGCAGCAGGTCAGGCAGCATCCAGGGAACAGGAGAATCGACGTTTCTGGCATAAGCCCTTCCTGAAGAAGGGCAACACCAGCCCATACCATGTTACTGTCAGGAGGACACTCCGGGTTATGCAATTCACACCATGTCACTGTCAGGGGGACAGACCCGACTACACCAGCTTAAATCTTGTAACCGTCAAGAGGACACACCTGGCAACACCAGCCCACATCGTTTCACTATCAGGAGGACACTCCGGGCTACTTAACATCCCCCATGTCACTCTCAGGACGACACTCAGCGTTACAAAAGCCCACACTCACAGAGTGACAGTCTGGGCTACACCAGTCCACGCCATGTCACTGTCAGGGGGACACTCCGGGCTACACCAGCATATAATATGTCACGGTCAGGGGGACACTCGGAGCACTACAAGTTTATACCATGTTTCTGTCAGGAGGACACTCCGGGTTACACCAGCGCACACCATCTCACTCTCAGGGCTACACACCGGGCTACATCAGCCCACACCTTGTCACTGTCAGGGGGACACTCGGGTTACACCCGCTCACATCATGTCACTGCCAGGTGTACACTCCGGGTTACATCAGCCCACACCATGTCACTCTCAGAGGGACTCTCCAGGCTACACCAGGCCACACCATGTCACTGTCAGTAGGACACTTCGGGTTATACCAGCCCACACTATTTCACCATCAGGGGGACACTCCGGACTCCTCCAGATCACAGGATGTCATAGTCAGGGGGACGCTCCAGGCTACACCAGCCCATAACATGTCACTCTCAGGGGGACACTCTGGGCAACACCAGCCCATACCAGTTTACTGTCACGAGGACACTCCGGGTTACACCAGCCCACACCATGTCACTCTCAGGTCGACACTCCGGGCTACATCAGCCCCCACCAAGTCACTGTCAGGGGACAGGCCCGGCTACACCAGCTCACATCATGTAACCGTCAAGAGGACACTCCGGGCAACACCAGCCCACACCATGTCACTGTGAAGAAGACACTCCGGGTGACACCAGTCCACACCATGTCACTGTCAGGAGGACACTCCAGGTTACATCAGCCTAAGCTATGTCACTCACAGGGCGACACTCTGGGCTACACCAGCCCATACCATGATACTGTCAGTGGGAAACTCCGGGCTACACTTGCCCATACAATGCCACTGTCAGGAGAACGCTCCGGCTTACACCAGCCCACACCATGTCACTGTCAGGGGGACACTCCGGTTGACACTAGTCCACACCACACCACTGCCAGGAGTACACTCCGGGTTACGCAAGTCCACACCACGTCACTGTCAGCGGGACACTCTGGCATACACCAGCCCACACCATGCCATGGTCAGGGGGACACTCCACGCTACACCAGCCCACAACATGTCATTCTCAGTGCAACGCTCTGGGCCACACCAGCTCACACCATGTCACTGTCTGGGTAGTACGCCAGGTTACACCAACACACACCATGTCACGGTTAGAGGGACACTCCGGGCTACACTAGCCCATAACTTGTCACTCACAGGAGGATACTCCGAGCCACACCAGCCCATACCATGTTTCTGTCAGGAGGCATTCCGGGTTACACCAGCCCACACCATATCACTATCAGGGGACACTCCGGGTTACACCAGCTCACATCATGTCACTGTCAGGGGAACACTCCCGGCTCCAGCAGCTCACATCATGTCACTGTCAACAGGACACTCCGGGTTACACCAGCCTACATCATGTCACTCTCAGGGCGACACTCCGGGCTACACTAGCCCATAAAATGTCACTCGCAGGGTGATACTCCGAACAACACCAGCCCATACCAGGTTTCTCTCAGGAGGACACTCCGGGTTACACCAGCTCACATCATGTCACTGTCAGAGGACACTCTGGGTTACACCAGCCCACACCATGTCACTGTCAGGGAGACACTACGGGCTACACCAGCCCAAAAGATGTTACTGTCAGAGGGACCCTCCGAGCTACTCCAGAGCAACCCATGTCAGTATCAGGGGGACACTCTGGGCTACACCAACCCACACTATGTCATTGTCAGGGGGACACTTCGGGCTACTCCATCCCACACCATGTCACTCTCAGGGGATACTCCGGGCTACACAAACCCACACCATGTCACGGTCAGGGAGACACTCCGGGATATACCAGCCCACACGATGTCACTGTCAGGGAGATACTGCTGGCTGCAGCAGCCCACACCATGTCACTGTCAGGGGACACTCCGGGTTACACCAGCCCACACCATGTCACTGCTAGCGGGCACTCTGGCGTACACCAGCCAACACCATATCACTGTCAGGGAGACATTCCAGGTTGCACCAGCACAACCATGTCACTATCAGGGGGACACTCCAGGCTACTCCAGACGGCACCATGTCACTGTAAGGGAGACACTCAAGTCTACGTCAGCCCACAACATGTCACTGCCAGCGGGCACTCCGGGTTACACCAGCCCTCACCATGTCACTCTCAGGGCGACACTCTGCGCTACAGCAGCCCACACCATATAACTGTCAGGGAAACACTCCGGACTACACCAGCCCACACCATATCACTCTCAGGGGGACACTCCGGGCTACACCATACTGTATCATGTAATTGTTAGGGAGACAGTCCGAGCTACTCCAGAGCACCCCACGTCACTGTCAGGAGGACACTCCGGGTTACACAAGCTCCCATCACGTCACTGTCAGGGGGACACTCCAAACTACAGCGGCCACCATCATGTCACTCTCAAGGGACATTCCGGGCTACACCAACCCACAGCATGTCACTCTCAGGGGGACACTCCGGGCTACACCAGCCCACACCATGTGAATGTCAGGGAGACACTCCAGGATACACCAGCCCACACCATGACACTCTCAGGGAGATACTCCTGGCTACAGCAGTCCATACCATGTCACTGGAAGGGAGACATTCCGGGATACACCAGCCCACTCCATGTCACTGTCAGGGGACACTCCGTGCTTCACCAGCCCACACCATGTCACTGTCAGGGAGACACTCCGGGTTACACCAGCACAGCATGGCACGGTCAGGAGGACACTTGGGGCTACTCTAGACCACACCATGTCACTCTAAGGGGGTCACTCCGGGCTACATCAGCCCAAACAATGTTACCATCAGGGAGACACTCCGTGCTGCACCAGCCAACACCATATCACTGTTAGGGAGACATTCCGGTTTGCACCAGAAGACCGTGCCACTGTCAGGGGGACACTTGGGGCTACTCCAGACCATACCATGTCATTGTAAGGGGGAAACCCCGGACTACATAAGCCCACAGCATGTCACTGTCAGTGGGACACTCCGGGCTACATCAGCCCACACCATGTCACTGTCAGAGGGACACTGTGGGTTACACGAGCCCACACCATGCCACTGTCATGGGGACATTCCTGTTTTCACCAGCCCACATCATGTCAGGGTCAGAGGAACACCTCCGATTATACCAGCCCACACCATGACAATGTCGGAGGGACATTCCAGGTTACACCTGACCACGCCATTTCACTGTCAGAGGGACACTCCGGGCTACACCACCCCACACCATATCACGGTCAGAGGGATACTCTGCATTACACAGGCCCACATCATGTCATAATCAGGGGTACGCTCCGGGTAGACCAGCCCACACCATGTCACTGTCAGTGGATCACACCGGGCTACACCAGCCCACACCATGTCACTGTCAAGGGGACACTCTGCGCTATACCAGCCCACACCATGTCAATGTCAGGGGTACACACCGAGAATCACCAACCCACACCATGTCACTGTCAAGGGTCATTCCGGACTACACCAGTCCACACCATGTCAATGTCAGAGGGACACCCCTGGCTGCACCAGCACACACCATGACACTGTCAAGGGTACACTCCTGTTTTCACCAGCCCACACCATGTCAATGTCAGAGGGACACTCCAGGCTAACCCAGCGCACACCATGTCACTGACAGGGGTCCCTCCAGGCTGCACCAGCACACAGCATGACACTGTCAGGGGGACACTCCTGTTTTCACCAGCACACACCATGTCAATGTCAGAGGAACAGCCTGGTTTACACCAGCCCACACCATACCATTGTCAGAGGGACACTCCGGGTTACACCAGCCCATACCATGTCACTGTCAGAGCGACACTCTGGGCTGCACCAGCCCACACCATGTCATTTTCAGGGACACTCTCCAGAACCCACCAGCTCACACCATCTCATTGCCATGGGCACTCTGCAGGCTACATCAGCCCACACCATGTCACTATCACAGGGACACTATGGGATTCACCAACCCACACCATGTCACTGTCAGGGGTCACTCCGGGCTACACCATGCCACACCATGTCAATATCAGAGTGACAACCCTGGCTGCACCAGCCCACACTGTGTCACTGTTAAAGCGACACCCTGGTTTACACCAGCCCACACCATGCCTTTTTCAGAGGGACACTCCAGGCTAACCAAGCCCACACCATGTCACTGACAGGGGTCCCTCCGGGTTGCACCATCACACACCATGACACTGTCAGGGGGACACTCCTATTTTCACCAGCCCACACCATGTCACTGTCAGAGGAACAGCCTGATTTACACCAGCCCACACCATAGCATTGTCAGAGGGACGCCCGGGTTACACCAGCCCACACCATGTCACTGTCAGGGGCTCACTATGGTTTACACCATGCCACACCATGTCACTGTCAATGAGAGACACTCTGGGCTACGCCAGCCCATACCATGCCACTCTCAGAGGAACACTCGCATTCAACACCAGCCCATACCATGTCACTGTCAGAGCGCATGGTATTGGGGGTGAAGTACTAGATTGGATTGAAAATTGCTTGGCTAATAGGAAACAAAGGGAGGTGATAAACGGCTCCTTTTCGGAATGGCAGGCAATGACCAGGAGGGTACCGCAGGGATCCGTGTTGGGACTGCAGCTTTTTACAATATATGTTAATGATATAGAAGATGGTATCAGCAATAACATTAGCAAATTTGCTGATGATACAAAGCTGGGTGTCAGGGTGAAATCTGATGAGGATGTTAGGAGATTACAGGGTGACCTGGACAAGTTAAGTGAGTGGGCAGATGCATGGCAGATGCAGTTTAATGTGGATAAATGTATGGTTATCCACATTGGTGGCAAAAACAGGAAGGCAGACTACTACCTCAACGAAATCAATTTATATAAAGGGGCAGTACAGAGAGATCTGGGTGTTCTTGTACACCAGTCAATGAAGGCAAGCATGCAGGTAGTGAAGGAGGCTAATAGCATGCTGGCCTTCATTACAAGAGGAATTGAATATAGAAGCAAAGAGGTGCTTCTGCAGCTGTACAGGGCCCTGGTGAGACCACACCTGGAGTACTGTGTGCAGTTCTGGTCTCCAAATTTGAGAAAAGACATTATGGCTATTGAGGGAATGCAGCGTAGATTCACGAGGTCAATTCCTGGAATGGCAGGATTACCTTACACTGAAAGACTGAAGCGACTGGGCTTGTATACCCTTGAGTTTAGAAGACTGAGAGGGGATCTGATTGAGACGTATAAGATTATGAAAGGATTGGACACTCTGGCAGTAGGAAACATTTTTCCACTGATGGGTGAGTGCCGAACCAGAGGACACAGCTTAAAAATATGGGGTAGACCATTTAGGACAGAGCTCAGGAGAAACTTCTTCTCCCAGAGAGTGGTGGCTGTGAGGAATGCTCTGCCCCAGAGGGCAGTGGAGGCCCACTCTCTGGATTCATTTCAGAAAGAGTTGGATAGAGCTCTCAAAGATAGTGGAATCAAGGGTTATGGAGATAAGGCAGGGACCGGATACTGATTCGGAATGATCAGCCATGATTATATTTAATGGCGGTGCAGGCTTGAAGGGCTGAATGGCCTACTCCTGCAGCTATTGTCTATTATCTATTGTCTACACCGTCCAATGAAGACAAGCATACTATATGCCTTCTTGACCACTCTGTTCACCTGTGCAGCCACCTTCAGGGTACAATGGACCTGCACTCCCAGATCTCACCGCCCATCAACTTTTCCCAAGGCTTTTCCGTTCATTGTATAATTCGCTTTAGAATTAGTCTTGCCTCAATGTATCACCTCACATTTGTCTGGATTGAAAACCATCTGCCACTTTTCCACCCAGCTCTCCAGTCTATCTATATCCCCCTGTATTCTCTGACAGTCCCTTATGCTTTCTCCCACTCCACCAATCTTCGTGTCATTTGCAAAATTGCTGATCATTTCAACAGTGCCCTCTCCCAGATTATTTATGTATATTACAAACAATAGCAGCACCAATACTGATCCCTGTGGAACACCACTGGTCACCTTTCTCCATTTCAAGAAACTCTCTTCAACTACCACTTTCTGTCTCCTGTTGCTCAACCAGTTCTTTATCTACCTAGCAAGAACACCTTGCACTCTATATGTCTTCACTTTCTCCATTAGTCTACCATGAAGAAACTTATCAAATGCCTTACTAAATTTCATGTATATGACATCAACAGCCCGTCCTTCAACTATCAACTTGGTCACTTCCCCGAAAAACTGTATTACATTGATAAGGCACGATCTCCCCCGCACAAATCCATGTTGTCTATCACTGATAAGCCCATTTTTTTCAAAATATAAATAGATCCTATCCCTCAGTATCTTCTTCAGCAACTTTCCCACTACTGACATCAGGCTCACTGGTCTGTGGTTACCCGGAGTATCCCTACTGCCATTCTTGTACAGGGGGACAACATGAGCTACACTCCAGTCTTCTGGCATCTCATCTGTATTTAAGGATGCCACAAAGATATCTGACTGGACCCCAGCTATTTCCTCTCTCACGTCCCTCAGCAACCTGGGATAGACCCCATCCGGTCCCGGGGTTTTGTCCACCTTAATAACCTCTAGCCTACCCAACACACCTTCCATACTTGTGTTAACGGGATCCAGACTAATCAATCTTCTATCTCTAATCTCAAGATTCATCATGTCCCTCTCCTCGGTGAACACTGATGCAAAGTAATCATTCAGAATCTCACCCATTCTGTCAGGTTCGACACAGCCTTCCTTCGTTATCCTTTAGTGGACCAATCCTTTCACTACCTACTCGCTTGCTTCTTAAACAAGAATAAAATGCTTTAGGATTCTCCTTAATTCTGCTCGCTAAAGGTATTTCATGACCCGTTTTAGCCCGCTTGATTCCTCGTTTAAGACTGGCCCTACACTTCCGATATTCTTGAGATTTGATGCCCTGCAGCGCGGAAACAACAAGTTCACACCGACCCTCTGACGAGTAACCCACCCAGACGCATTTCCCTCTGACTGATGCACCTAACACTATGGGAAATTTAGCATGACCAATTCATCTAACCCGCACATCTTTAGACCGCGAGAGGAAACCGGAGCACCCTGAGGAAACCCAGGCAGGCACGGGGAGAATGCACCAACTCTACACAGACAGTTGCCCAAGGCTAGAACCGAACTTGGAATCCTGGTGCTGTAAGACAGAAGTCCTATCCACTGCGCCACCGTGTCGCTCCTTGTTTGCCAGGGCCCGTTCTGTTGTTAGCTGCATAGACCTTATGTATGCTTCTCTTTTCCTCATGGCTCGTCGTACAATTTCTCCTGTCATCCACGGTTCATGAATCTTGCCCTTCCTATCCTTTGCCTTCAACGGGACATGCCTATCCTGCACTATCTTTAACCTATCTTTGGAAGCCTCCCATATCTCAAATTTGGACTTCCCTTCACATAGTTGTGTCCAATCCACATTTTCGAGCTCTGCCTAATTTTGATATAATTAGCCTTGGCCCAGTTTAGTAATCTTCTGTTAAGACCATTCTCATCTTTATCTACGAGTATTCTGAAGCTTACAGAATTGTGGTCACTGTTCCCAAAAAATCTCACACTGCAATTTCTACAACATGTCCTGGCTCGTTCCCCAGTACCAGGTCCAATATGGTCCTTTCCCTCATTGGACTATTGACATACTGCTCTAGAAAATTCTCCTAGACGCTTCTTACAAATTCTATCCCATCCACACTTCTGACGTTAAGCGTATTCCTGTCAATGTTGGGAAAATTAAAATCTCCCATCACCACTACCCTATTGCATCTTTTCATAATCTATTTACCTATTTGTTCTTCTAACACACGTTCACTGTTGGGAGATCTGTAAGACAAACCCAACAGTGTACTGCACCCTTCTTATTTCTCAGCTCTACCGACAATGCTTCACTAACCAAGACCTCCATAGTGTGCTCCTTTAGCACAGCCGTGATATAGTCCCTTGACAGGCAATGCAACTCCACAACCTCTTTTAAGTCCCTCCCTATCCTGTCTGTAGCTTCTACGAGAGGGACCGTATTGTAGAAGAGGAGAGTGTGAAATGGACTGGTAAGCTAGAAGAGATACCTGTTAGGAAGGAAGATGTGTTGGACATTTTGAACAACTTGAGGATAGACAAGTCCCCCGGGCCTGACGGGATATATCCTAGGATTATGTGGGAAGCAAGAGAGGAAATTGCAGTACCGTTGGCAATGATCTTCTCGTCTTCACTGGCAACGGGGGTGGTACCAGGGGACTGGAGAGTAGCGAATGTTGTGCCCCTGTTCAAAAAAGGGAATAGGGATAACCCCGGGAATTACAGGCCTGTTAGTCTTACTTCTGTGGTAGGCAAAGTAATGGAAAGGGTACTGAGGGATAGGATTTATGAGTATCTGGAAAGACACTGCTTGATTAGGGACAGCCAGCACGGATTTGTGAAGGGTAGGTCTTGCCTTACAAGTCTTATTGAATTCTTCGAGGAGGTGACCAAGCATGTGGATGAGGGAAGAGCAGTGGATGTAGTGTACATGGATTTTAGTAAGGCATTTGATAAGGTTCCCCATGGTAGGCTTATGCGGAAAGTCAGGAGGCATGGGATAGAGGGAAATTTGGCCAATTGGATAGAAAACTGGCTAACCGGTCGAAGGCAGAGAGTGGTGGTAGATGGTAAATATTCAGCCTGGAGCCCAGTTACAAGTGGAGTTCCGCAGGGATCAGTTCTGGGTCCTCTGCTGTTTGTAATTTTTATTAATGACTTAGATGAGGGAGTCTAAGGGTGGGTCAGTAAATTTGCAGATGATACGAAGATAGGTGGAGTTGTGGACAGTGAGGAGGGCTGTTGTCGGCTGCAGAGGGACTTAGATATGATGCAGAGCTGGGCTGAGGAGTGGCAGATGGAGTTCAACCCTGCCAAGTGTGAGGTTGTCCATTTTGGAAGAACAAATAAGAATGTGGAATACAGGGTTAATGGTAGGGTTCTTAGTCAGGTGGAGGAACAGAGGGATCTTGGGGTCTATGTACATAGATCTTTGAAGGTTGCCACTCAGGTGGATAGAGTTTGTAAGAAGGCCTATGGAGTATTATCGTTCATTAGCAGAGGGATTGAATTCAAGAGTCGTGAAGTGATGTTGCAGCTATACAGGACTTTGGTTAGGCCACAGTTGGAGTACTGTGTGCAGTTCTGGTCGCCTCACTTTAGGAAAGATGTGGAAGCTTTGGAGAGGGTGCAGAGAAGATTTACCAGGATGTTGCCTGGAATGGAGAGGAAGTCGTACGAGGATAGGTTGAGAGTTCTCGGCCTTTTCTCGTTGGAACGGCGAAGGATGAGGGGTGACTTGATAGAGGTTTATAAGATGATCAGAGGAATAGATAGAGTAGACAGTCAGAAACTTTTTCCCCGGGTACAACAGAGTGTTACAAGGGGACATAAATTTAAGGTGAAGGGTGGAAGGTATAGGGGAGATGTCAGGGGTGGGTTCTTTACCCAGAGAGTGGTGGGGGCATGGAATGCGCTGCCCGTGGGAGTGGTAGAGTCGGAATCATTGGCGACCTTTAAGCGGCATTTGGATAGGTACATGGATGGGTACTTAATCTAGGTTAGAAGTTCGGCACAACATCGTGGGCCGAAGGGCCTGTTCTGTGCTGTATTGTTCTATTGTTCTATTGTATATCTTGAAACATTTAATTGCCAATCGCCACGCTCTTCCTTCAGCCAAGTCTCTGTGATTGCAATAACATCATACACTCAGGCGCCAATCCAAGCCATAAGTTCATCTGCCTTACACACCATACTCCTTGCGTTAAAGTAGGTGCATTTCAGGCCACTATGTTTTTGCGCTCATCTGCTCTCAGCCTACACTTCCCTTTATGAATGCTATCTTCATAATTCTAACAGTCTCCAGTCTCCACCTCACTGCCTACGTGTTGTCTCTTCTGGGTCCCAGCCCCCTGCCACATTTGTTTAAAAACTCCCCAAAAGCAGTAGCAAAAACTCCCCCATGGACATTGGTTTTGGTCTGGTTCAGATGTGGACCGTCCCTTTTG
Source organism: Chiloscyllium plagiosum (assembly GCF_037043375.1). Classification (NCBI taxonomy): domain Eukaryota; kingdom Metazoa; phylum Chordata; class Chondrichthyes; order Orectolobiformes; family Hemiscylliidae; genus Chiloscyllium; species Chiloscyllium plagiosum. Next base: position 64,983,185 of record NW_028270184.1, read on the forward strand.
TAATAGTCCCACCTTCCCCAGTACCGGTCCCAATGTCCAAAACATCTGACCCCTCCCTCCTAAACCATCTTTCAAGCCACATGTTCATCCTGCCTTTTTTTTATTTCTAAGCTGGCTTGCACGTGGCACTGCTAGTAATCCCGAGATCACTACCTTTGAGGACCTTCTTTTTAACTTCTCTCCGAGCTCCCTGAATTCTTCTTTCAGGACCTCATCTCGCTTTCTACTTATGTCGTTGGTACATAGATGCACCAAGACAACTGGCTGTTCAACCTCCCCTTTTAGAATGTTCTGCAGCCAATCAGGAGCACCAGGAGCACCTGTAAACCAGGAGCAGTTACCCTCTTAACATGTAGAGCTGTGCACACCACCCCATTGCATTGATCGGTAAACCAGGAGCAGTTGCCCTCCCAGCATGCAGAGTTGTATAGCCCCCTCTGACACGAACACCTCTGAGGCAACATACTATGTGGGAGTTCCTTTTTCGGCCACTGAACCGCCTATCTACTCCCCTCACAATAGAATCGCCTCTGACTATGGTCCTACGAGTCTTTTTCCCACCCTTCTGAACAGCAGTGCCCGACACGGTGCCATGCTTTTGATAACTGTTGCCCTCTCCTGGTGAGCCACCTCCACAACAGTTTCCAAAATGGGACACCTGTTTTGGAGGGAGATGACCGCAGGGGACACCTACACTGCCTTCCTACTGTTTTTCTGTCTTTTGGTCACCCATTTACTGTCTCACTGTCTAGCCTGCGGTGTGACCAGTTCACTAAGCATGCTATCCACTACCTCCTCAGCATCGCGGATGCTCCACAGTGAATCCATCCGCAGCTCAAGAGCCGTCATGTGGTCAAACGAGAGCTGCAGCTGGACATGCTTCTGGCAAGTGAAAGAGTCAGGAATGTCAGACATGTTTCTAAGCTCCGACATCAAGCAAGAGGCACATGCCCCGGGTCTGAGGTCGCCTGGCATTGTAAGCTTAGCTTTATATGAACTAACTAAACACAAACAATGCACTTAAATATAAGAAAAAGCAAGATAAAGAAAAAAATAAAAGCCATGGCTTACTGAGTCTTCTTCTTCCGATTCGAGGATGGGGGCGGGAGGGTGATACTACACGTGTAGTATCTCGGGTTTAGACATTGCCCAAATATAACTTAAACCCTTACCTTCCCGGCAGCCCTTGCTTCACTCCACCTTCTCTCCTCACCGATCTGAGTGTTCAGACGTGTGATTTTTTTCTTATTCTTTCATTCGAAAAACAGAGGTGTTACTAACTCAACAAGAGGTATCTTCCATTTCATCCGTGAGACAAAATTAAGGATGAATATGGGTGGTTTATAAGTCTTAAAGCTTTTATACATGGAGATATGTATGGGAATATGAATGTATGCTGCCCCCGGCACATTTCCTCGAATTTTTAACAGATGCCCTTTCCAGGTTGCTGGCCTTTGGGGCACGTCATGCAGTAATAGTGGGAGACTTTAACCGACTTATTAACACCGAAGTGGACATAATGCCTCGGGGTCTTGCGGGTATGTCACCGCAATCCATGCAATTGGTCGACCTGAACAGGGAGCGGGGGTTGGTGTCTGTGTGGAGTTGTCCCCACTTTGAGGAGAGGGACTTCACCTTTGTCTCTCAGCCACGTAAGTATTTTTCGAGGATTGGAATTTTTTACCCTGTTGACCTTTTCGAATTCTGTGCTGTCCTGCAGAATTGTGAAGACAGCCATTTCTGATCGTGCAGCAGTATACATGAAGGTTAAGTTCGGTGGTGATGGGGCAGGCTCACGAAACTGGCGCATGGCCCCTTTCTTCCTGAAGGAGAGCAAGTTTATTGAATATTTTTTGGGGGTATTTAAACTTTTTTGGGACATTAATTTGGGTATGGCTAGTAATCCATCGGTGCTCTGGGAGACTGCCAATGCCTATGCGAGGAGTTTGATTATTTCTTACTCGGCGTCGCAGAAGCGGAAGAAGGCAGAGCAGCTGCGTATGCTTAAGGCTTGCCTGAATGCAGCTGAAACAGTATACCTTGCCAGACCGTCTGTAACCAAGTTGCAGCAGATTACAGCCCTCAGGGCTACTTTGAATGCTGGGCTCACCCAGAGAGCAAAGAGGGAAATCTCCTTTGCGAAACAGTGATTATTTGAGTATGCTGATAAACGAGGTAGTTATCTAACATACCTGGCCAGAAAGAAGAATGCCCCCAATCTATCACATCCATTAAAGAGAGTGCTACGACTCTTACTTGTGATGCCAAAACTTACTTTCGAATGTAACCAATTAATTTTGATCATGTCCAGGATACCAGAAACCACTGGAAGCTGAAGTTTATTGTTTTAATACCTGGAACCCAATCAAGCTATGAGAATTTAATGTGTCATGGGAAGTATATAAATCTGGTATTTTCAAAATTAGTGGGAAAGCTCACTGGCCATCTAACATCTTGGTCTCAAATTAGGAAAAAAACATTCTATCCAATATACTTTTTTTCATGTAAACCCTACTTACAGTATAAAAAATCAGAAAGAAGGTGACCCAGGGAGATCAGCAGCTGGAAGACTGAAGACAGCGGGGAAGACAGACACACAGCGGTGTTGAGATTAAGTTAACGTAACGTTTAATAAGTTGGTTAATGGAACAGCATTTTTTTCAGTGTTGTAGTCAGATAGTAAGCAGTTAAGAAAAGGGGATGTTGAACTTGTGAATAGTTGTTGTTTAGTTTTCACTATTCGGGTTCATAAAATATATTGTTATTTTTCTTTCAATGGTGGAATTTGGGAGTTCTCTGTCACTCATGTTTTAACAGATTACTAGGCGGGGTAAGTTTTTTTGATGTTTGGTGTTTATTAACAGAGGGGTTCGACATCGATGTCATAACAGTTTGGAGGCTTGTCATTCAGAATTTGATTGGATGTGAACAGATTAGGGGTAAAAAAAAAAACGTCTCAGCAGATTCCAACACTTGGCCATTATCGTCAGAGATCTTTAAATAAAACGTAGGTCAGAAAATATGTTTAATTTTGGTTACTTGTGGATGATTAAATGAAAAGTGAGAGAAATGCGTCTTAACATTGCTAAAGAGGTTCTGGGGTTTCAAAATGATTTCCAATTTGCCAAGAAAGTTTCGAAACACAGAGGAAGGGCGTATATTTAGAATTAGCAAATATGTTAAAATTGGGTTTAACCAGGGACAAAAGGAAAGCTGAAATTGCAATGGAGTTGGTCAAGCACTTTGGTGTACCGGAGAAACTGACAGTGAGTGCAGTAGAGTTAGAAAAAAGAAAGGATTGAAAATGCAGTAACTGGAGTTAGAAGATTAAAAAGTGAGACAAAAAGAAAGAGAGAAGAAAGAGAAAGAGAGGTAAAATAGAAAGAGAGAGAGAGAGGAAAAAGAAAGAGAGAATTTGCACTTGAGAAGTTGCGAATTAGTCAACAAAGTCAAGTTAACAGGATAGAGATTAAAATAGAAGGTAGGGATACACACACTGATATATATAACTATGTTAAAACATTGCCATATTTTGTAAAGTAAAATGCGGTTGCCTTTGTTACTTCATTTGAAAAATTGAATAGATGGATGGAGTGGTCAGAGAACATGTGGGTAATGCTAGTTCAGACTAAGCTGGTAGGCAGAGCTCGTGAGGTATGTGCAGCGCTGTCCGATGAGGGGTCAAGAGGTTATGCAGATGTCAAACAGACTATTTTGAATGTCAATGAATTGGTACCAGAAGTATATAGAGAGGGGTTCAGAAACATAATGATGGAACCAGGTCAGAATTATGTTGAGTTTGAAAGAGTTAAACATAGACGTTTTGATAGATGGGCATGGGCCTGAAAAATAGACAAGACATATAAGGCTCTGAGACAGCTCATTCTGTTGGAGGAATTTAAACACTCCCTTCCTGAAATGATCAGAGTTCAAGCGAGTGAACAGGAAGTTCAAGAAGTGAGAAGAGTGGCAGAGATGGCAGGTAAATACGCATTGGTGGATGAGCTTCAATTTGCATCCAATAGGATCTCACTCCTGTGAGGGATAGAAATTGGGAGAAGGGAAGATCCTACTCTACAAAACAAATATTAAGAGCACACTGGGAATAGTTTACTTTTGGTTAATAAAGAAGGCCAAGAGGTTGAAAGGAGGTGAAAAGCCTCAGGTGTTTTCACAACACCAGAGTGGAACACATAGAATTACAGTGAATGTGGTTGAAGAACGGCATTGAGAAAAGATCTCTTCACTGCCATAATACAAAGAAACAGTGCTAGTCGTTGAAGAAAGGCACGTTGTGATAAGATGTGGTAAAAGAGCCTAAGTCAGTGTCATTAGTGGAAGTAGTAAAGGAAACCCCAAACAAAGTTGAGGAGCTACAGGAGAGTGCACAGCCTAGGCAGGGGCTGGGTATGGAGTTAGCACCTGATTTCTATAAAGAATTCACCTCTGTCGGTAAAGTTTACTCAGAAAGAACAGGGAGAGAAAGACAACATGGTATATAATTTTGAGAGATACGGGATCTGCTCAGTCTCTAATATTCGAAAAGTGTGGCGCTGGAAATGCACAACAGGTCAGGGAGCATCTGACCATCGACATATCAGGCACAAGCCCTTGATCTGGAAAGTGGAGGGGAGGGGGGAGAAGGGGGTAAAAGATAAATAGGAGGGAAGAGGTGAGGCTGGGAGGCAGCTCAGTGGGAAGGCAATAGGAAAATTAAGGTGTGAGTGATTGTGATAGGCGGGAGAGGAGGGTGGAGTGGACATGTGGGAAGGAAGGTGGACAGTCAGGAGAGTTGAAGAGGGCAATGCTGAGTTGAAGGGTTGGATCCGGAAAGAGGTTGGGAGAGGTGAGAATTGGAAACTGGTGACGTAGACATTTATGCCGTGTGGTTGGAGGGTCCCAGCTATCATACCACCTATCCGCTTCACCCTGCCCTCTGAACTCTCACCATCACCCCCCACCTGCATCTACCTATTGCTTTCCAAGCTACCTTCTGCCCAGCTCCACCCCCACCCATCTATGTATGTCTCAGATCCCATTTCCCCATCCCCCAGTTGCCTTATGAAGGGATTATGCCTGAAACATGGATTCCCCTGCTCCTGGGCTGCTCCTGACCTGCTGTGCTTTTCCAGCGCCACACCTTTCAACTGTGATCTCCAGCATCTGTAATCCTCATATTCTCTGAGCCTCTAAAAGTAAGTGATGAAAGTATTTCCACTCTTTCTGACATGTCATCTAAGAGAGTGATCATTTGTGAAATGGGAACAGAAATGTAGTACTCCCCTGTGTAAGATCGAGTTGGAGATCCAAATCAGGATGGGGAACGTGACAGTGGGAATGAGTGACAGACCGTCAGTTTCAGAAATACCGTTTTATTCTTGAGAACAATTTAGCAGGATCCAAGGTGGGAGTGACATCTTATGTGGTGGAGTAGTCAAAAGACGACCAGGAAATCGAGAAGTTAAAAGACAAATACCCAGGAAATTTTGTGAAATAACAAGGTCTTACTGTCATAGGTTAAAGCAAGAAGCAAAAAATTAAAGAGAAATACAAAGGAGCGGAAGTTTAATTTGCTGGCCCGCTGTTTCATGTAATGATGCAGGAAAAACCTGAACAGGCAGAGGGTCAGGCAGAGGTGTTTAGTCCTGAAAAGCTAATGGCCTTACAACAGAAATTTACATAAATTGATGCATAAACAGAAAAGGAATCAGAATATATTGTCGAGCGTTAGCAACTTAAAGATAGAATCCTAAACAAAAATGGAGACCACGGCTGGTTAGTGCAGAGGAGAAATGGGCCAAAGTTAACTAGATTATGTTGACGGTCGCATACAGACAGGAAGTGTTATGGGTATCACATGACCTACCTGCAGAAGGTCATCTCGCTATACCTGCAGGAGGTCACCTTGAAGACTCAGGCTAAGGTACAAAAGCAGTTCTATTGTCCTGGAATGGATAAGGACGTGTTTATTATTTACCGTATGTGTCATACATACCGAATGGTAAGTAGGCCACAGGCAGGACTAAAACCAGAACATTTGTTGCCAATTCCTGCGTTTGACAGACCTTTCGCGAGGGTTCTGATTCGTGGTGTAGGCCCCCTTTCTAAAATAAAAGTGGAAACCAATATTTGCTGACCATCATGGATGTGTCTGTCAGATTACCAGAGGCAATTTCATTACATAATATTAAGGTAACAAGGGTGATGGAGGGGTTGGTAGCTTTCTTTACTCAGTACAGGCTACCCAGAGATTTTCCATCAGTCCAAGGGAATCGTTGTACCGCTCAGCTGTTGAAGTAAATTATGGATAGCTTAGGCATACAGCATTTCAAATCAAGTGCGTCCCATCCTGAATCGCAGGGAGCAGAGGCAAGTTAGCATCAGATGCTGAAGACCATGTTAACAGCGTACAGTCAGGATTGGCCAAATGATTGGGATTAAAGTGTCCCATTAAATTGTTTGCCATTAGAGATGCCCCAAACGAATCTACTCAGTTTACTCCGTTTGAGTTAATATACGGATATGAAGTGAAAGATCTTTTGGAATTAATTAAAGAGCAATTAACAGGACGGAGGTCGGAGATCTCACACTTAGATTATGTATCTGAGGTGAGGGAGAGATTAAATAGAGTATGTCAGTTAGCTAAACAGCACCTGAAGACGGCAAAACATAGAATGAAGAAAGTGGCAGGTAAAATCTATGACGTTGATATTTTTTTTCGTGGGGATGCCACCAATGGTAGGAAATCCATTCAAAGCCGGGTTTAGTGCCCGCTTCGATATGAAGAAAAAAGTATATTCAGGCAAACTATCTGGTAAAGATGCTGGATATAAGAAAAGGTAGCAGGTATGTCATGTGAATATGTTGTAATCTTACTAATATAGAGACAGGGAACTCGGGAAACAGCTGTTAGTTACTGCCCCGCAGAGTGAGGAATCAATACAGATGTGCCTCAAAATACTTTTAATAACAAGGAAGTCCTTGAGGGGTGGGATAGGATAGCGACCTGTCTGTTGCAAGAACAATGAGCCCATTGATTGTTCATTGCAGCAGTATGAGGACATTTGCAGAACCATGATGGTAGGACTTACGCTTTTGTGTATGGGGTGGAAGTAGTGAATGCTGTTCTGATAAACAACACTCCTGCAGGCTTAATCCTCACAAAGCCACCGAGGCCCAGAAGGAAGTGGATGCGATGCTCAACGAAGATATCTTTGAACCGAGTCAGAGCGAGTGGAGTACGCTGATTCTGTTAGTTGCTAAACCTGATGGGGCTCAGTGATTTTGTGTGGACTATCAGAACGTCAACCCAAAAACAAAATCAGATCCTATCCAATACCAATATTCAAAGACTACATACCTAAAGTTTGACAAGCCACACACATCACAAAGTTGGACTTACGCATGGTTATTGGCAGGCAAATTTATCAGAGAAGTTTGTAACCTTAAAAGGGCTACACCAATTCAAAGTGATGCTCTTTGGAATGAATAACGCACCAGCCACATTCCAAAGACTCGGGAACCGATTTGTGGCCAGATTAACAAATTGCGCAGTTTATCTGTTAGATGCAGTGATCTTTAGCATGTTATAGTTGGCAGAGCTCATTGAACGATTACAAGAAAGAAAACTGATAATAAATGAAAAGAAAACAGAATTTGTGAAAGCAGAAGTGACGTTCTTGAGACAATACATTGGACATGGAAGGTTGACCTCATGGAACACAAAGACGAAGGGCTTTTAGATATTTCCACAACCATCCTCGATGAAAGAAGGGTTTAGATATTTTGGGACTGTGTTTTTTCCATTGGAAGTTTGTTCCAAACTTCAGCAGCGTCGTGGAACCACTGATAGATTTACTAAAAAAAAAGGACACAAAATTTTGGTGTATAGAACAGTTCCAGCAGGCATTTGAGAATTCAGAAGCAGCATTAACCATCACATCAGTTTTAGCGACACCAAATATTTTGAAACGCTTCAAAATTGCGATTGTTGCTAGCGATCTAGGGGTTGGAGATGTATTGATGCAGGATCATGATAATGGAATGGAATGGTCAATTGGCTACTTGTAAAAAAAAAACGAACACCCACAGGAAAGAAAATGCTCCACTATTGAAAAGGGATTAGTGAGATTGGTACTGGCCTGCCAATATGTGACAAATCATTTTGCATTTTTTACAAGATTTAAAGATTAAATATGAGAATATTTCATTCGAGTCTTATGTTACCCACTTTTAACTGCCAAAATACACATGTTGTAGGCTGTAAAATTGTGACAGCAGACGTGTTATCGCAGACTTAAAGGAAAACGTGCAGATAAGATTAGTGTGTGGAAATATGCCCTTCGGCCCAACAAGTCCACACCGAAGCGCAATCCACCCAGACTCATTCCACTACATTTATCCCGGTCTCTAACACAACGGCCAATTTATCTAACCTGCAAATTGTTTTGGACTCCGGGAGGAAACTAGAGCACCCGGAAGAAACCCAAGCAGACACAGGGAGAATGTGCAAACGCCACATAGTCAGTCGCCTGAGGTGGGGATTGAACCTTTGCCGCTGGCGCTGTGTGGCAACAGTGCTAACCACTGTGCCATCGTGCCGCTCAACGACAACGCTTGACATATTCCAATGTTACATATGTGTGTAGAATTAATATGAAAGGTATAAGTTAATTACTTTTGCATTTCGTAGTTTTGGGATTTAGAATTACAGGAAAAGAAATGAAGCCATCTTTTAATTCTGATGCTTCATTTTTTTTCCCTGAAGGGGTGAGGTATTAAGTAGCTGAAAGCATGTCTGGTCACTTTAAGATAGAACGGGTTTGCTGAATATAATATATAGCCAGAGCTGCCAGGTTTTCCCAAATGTAACAATTGGTTGGTAAATGGATACCGGGGTTTTGGTTGCTAATGTGATAACAATTAGTTTAAATAATGCCCAGGATACCAGATGCCAATGGAATTTGAATATCATTGTTTTTACACGTGGAAACCAATCAAATTATGAGAATTTAATGTGTCATGGGGAGTATATGCATCTGGCAGTTTGAACACTAGACGGAGAGTAACTGCTATTGGACCGCAGAGCAACTGCTGTAGAGCAGGAGTGTAACTGGCCATCTAAGACACTCTCTACCAAAGATACCGTTTCATGTAAAACCTAGTTGCAGTTAAAAAAAAGGAAGATGACACATGGATATCAGCAGCTGGAAGAGTGAGACAGCAGAGGAGACAGAGACTGTGTGATCTTTAGATTAAGTGAATATAATTTTTCATAGGTGGGTTATAGGAACAGCATTTATTTTTGAGTTGAAGTCAAATAGTCAGCAGTTAAGAAAAGGGGTATTGTATTTGTGAATAGTTGCTGTTAGTGATCACTATTAAAGTTAAGAAATTAAATTGTTATTTTTCTTTAAATAGTGGAATGTCAGAATTTTTGTTACTCATATTATGAGAAATTGCGCAGCAAAGCGAGCTTTTCTGGGTGTTTGCTTTAATTAACAGAGGGTTTCGACTTCCACGTTGTAAATGTCCATCCACAATAACCCCATTTCCTTGCACTTGGTCCATATCCTTTGAGTCCATTCCTATCCATTTATTTCTCCGAATGCATTTTAAATGTTGTTAATGTATGTACCCCCCTCAAACGCATCCGCTAGCAGCTCTTTCTATCTGCGTACCAGCCTCTGTGTAAAAGCTTTGCCCCTCAGGTTCTTTTTTTCCCTTCCATCTAACCATAAACTGATGTCCTCTCGTCCTAGATTCTCTAAACCTTGGAAAATGACTGAGAGCATTCACCATACCCATGCCCCTCATGATCTTATATACCTCTATAAGTTCCCCATTCAGTCTCTTCTGCTCTAATTAAGAAGTCCTAGAATGTCCAAACTCTCCCTTTAATCAGACCAATGGGTTGTGGCAACATCCTTGTAAGTTTCTTCTGCATTCTTTCCAGTTTAATAACATCCTTCCTCTAACAAAGTGACAAAAACTGAAAGCAATACTATCAAGTGTGGCCTCGCCAAAGCCTTGTATATCTGCAACATAACTTCCCAACTTCTATACGTAATGCCCTGACTGATGAAGGCCAGTGTGCCAAAGCCTTCTGTCCACCTGTGACTCCAATTTCAGAGAACCGTGAACCTGAACTTCAAAGTTTCTCTGTCCAGAACCCGCCTTAATGTCCTCCCATTCACCATGAAACACGTACCTTGATTTGACTTTCCAAAATGCAAGACCTCACACTTATCGATGTTAAACTACATTTGCCAGTTCTGGGCCCACTTCCCCATTTGATCAGGGTCTTGTTGTATTTTTTGATAACCTTCCTCACTGTCCACGATACTGAATATTTTAGTGTCATCTGTAAATTTAATCATCATGCTTGTTATAATTTCATTCCAATCATTGATAAGAAATAACAAACAGTAATGGGCCCAGCACTAACGCCTGAGATTCTCCGCTAGTTCAGTAATATCCTTCAGGTAAGGAAATTTCCATCCTTACCTGGTCTGGCCTCTATGTGACTCCAGACTCACAACAATGTGCTTGACCCTTATCTGCCCTGTGGGCAATTAAGATGGGCAATAAATGCTGCCTATCCAGCAATGCCCTCATCCAGAGAATGAATAAAAAAGGTACAGGATTCCAGTCCTACAAGCATCCTTCCACTATTACTCTCTCCTTCCTAACACCAAACGAATTATGTATCTGATTTGCCTGCTCCCACTGCATTCTGTGCAATAGAATCTTCCAGAGCAGCCTATCATGTGGAACTAATCAAAGGCCTTACTGAAATCTATATAGACGATGTCTACTGCTCTCTATATCTACTTATTCAAGAATCTAATTAAGCCATGTTCCTACAATTATGAATCCTTGCCGAGAGAGTATTTGGGGCAATATCTACGGATTTGATCTCCTTTGTAAGGAATAATCTCCTTTCCCCAGACACAGATGTTTGTACAATGAAATGAGAGGGAAGAAACTGAGTGTTTAATCTGTAGAGCTGTGAGAGAATAGAGACGGTTGCGATCACTTATTTCCAGAAGAGACATTGATTGAGTAAGAAATTCCATACTTTACCCAGGTTTGATTGGTTTGATTTATTGTTATGTATACATCAGTACATGGAAACACTTTATTTATGAGTAGTGGAGGCAGATCATAGTAAGCATGGCCAGACAGATCGTAGGGTGAAAATAGACATGTAGAGCATAAGGCAAACAAATTACACTGCACAAGACATGCACTCGACAAGATCAACATGAACAAGAGAGTCCATTCATCAGTCTAATATGGCTTTCCTAATTGTTTCAAAACCTTAATTAACTCTCCCCACATTAATAAGCAGTCAGTGTGTGACCCTGCACTGATCGTCATATTGTTCACAATCCCCAACAGCAGCCACAATACCTTCTTTCTGAAACAGGTAGGCATTCCCACCAGCTTCTGCCCTCCATAGAGAACACCATGCTGTCTTCTCGGAAATGAAAGGTTCCTCCTTGAGATTTCACACAAAGTGTTCGCTTCCCTCTTCATTGCACGATAACCATGTGAAAGTCCCACGTGGGTATCATAAGCAACGGAGCCACTTGGAACAACATGGAGCAGTCTGTGCAGCCTCGGCTCCACTTGTTCATCATGTTAGAGCATCAATTCGGAGACAGTGAGGACTGCAGATGCTGGAAATCAGAGGCGGGCGTCTGATGCTGGAAAAGCACAGCAGGTCACGCAGCATACGAGGGTCCTGGAGAATCGATGTTTCGGGCATAAGCTTTTCATCAGGAATCAGCATTGATTACCTCATTCTATCTCTATGTAAGAGCATTGAGGGTCTGAATGGTCTCCTCCTGCTGTCCCTGCGTAAGTGACTCATGGGGTAGAATGTCCTCCTGCTGTCCCTGTGTATATGACTGAATGGCCTCCTCCTGTTCCTCTGTTAGTTACTTAAAGGGCTGAATGTCTTCCTCCTTTTACTGTGTAAGTGACTCAAAGGGCAGAATGGCCTTCTCCTGATCCTGTATAATGGACTCAAGGGGCTGAATTGCTTCTTCCTCGTCCGATTGGACAGGGCTAATGGCTTGACTGAGTTACCCCTGGTTCTTTTACTAACTCGATGTGCTGACAAGTGTGATGATGCTGTAGCTTTCAGAAGTTATTTTGTACTGGTTTCTTTTAAGAGACAGATTCAACGATCGTTACCAAAATGGTTAGTTAAGGCCTCCGAGTAAACAGCGAGGGAGGCCTTGTGTTTATTTTAATGCAGCCTGAGTGGGTGTGGCCAGCTCTCACAGATTAGGATATCTGGGTTTTGGTTTCTCAATAGCATCAGAAACTATTGGGGTCTCCACAGACTTCAGTGACTATCTCCTGGCTAACACTCTCTCTGACCGTTTTCTTTACTGGATGCTGCTCTTTCTTCCCCCTCCTGGAGAACTGTATGAGAGAATTTGCTTTTTTTTGCCAAGTGGTTGTGTTTATGGGATCTGACTATATTGGTACAGTTAGTTAGTAATAAGATTGTATCTACTATTCTGTTTAGTATTTTTGAATCATGTTGCTCTAATTTTCTCTTTGTTTGATTATATATTAATGACAGTGCTCAAATAAACTGTTTTGTTTAATATCGAGTAGTTTTACCAATCACATTACATCTGAACCAGTTGTTATATTTGCCTTTAGAATAACATAATGGTTGAGTTTAAACGACCACCTCGAAATATTTTTAAGGGGCTCTGGCCTGGTCCACAACAGTGGACTCCTTGCTTCCTGTGTATAGGCAGGAGGGTCTGAATGGGCAATCCACCTTTTTGTTCAGTAGTTTCAATGGACTGAATGGCTTCCTCATGTGGCTGTGAAGTGAGCTCGTGATGCTGAATGAGTCCCTCCGTTTCGTGTGGAATTAAGCAGCATCTCCCAGTACTGTTACATGAATGCTACATATACTTAGACAACACAAGCCTGAATGTTTCCCAGGTCTCGCTGCACATGGACACAGACTGCTTCAGGAGCCGACGGGGGGACACATTATTGTGAACATTGAATACTCTTCAAGAAACATCCCCTCTTCTGATCTTATGTTGGGGGAATGACATTGACGAAGCAGCTGAAGATGTTTGTGAAGAGGAAGCTAACCTGTGGATCTCCCACAGAGATGTCCCTGGACTGAGATAATAGATATCCACACACCACAAACATTTTGCTGTGATTGACTCCAACCAGTGGGGTATTTACGCTGATTCCCAAACAAATCCAAATTTTTTAACGCCTTGATGTCATCCTCAGTCAAACACTGCCTTGATACCAGTCAGTGTTCTCTGAAACTTCGTGTTCAATCATATGTTCATAGCTATAGGTCATGGTTTAGGAGCAGGGAGTGCTTATTTCAAACAGAGGGTATTGAATGTCTGCAATTTGCTTTTCCATCAGGTTAGGAGAGCTAGATGACAAAGTATTTAAAGAAGGTGTAGATGGATTTGACCTGACAGAGTTAAGGGCTTATGAAGATGTGGATATTGAAGAGGATTTCGGACCTAGAGCAGATCAGCCATGCTCTTAGTGAAGGGCAAGGCAGGCTTCAGGGGGATGAGCGTCCTGCCCTGTTTCTACTGTTCTCACATTCTGTTATTGGACGGTTAGTGGGTGTTATTTTCCTGGAAGGTCTGTTATTGAATGTTGCAGTCAGCAATGTGAACGATCTCTGGGTGAGGTATGGGGGCTGTATTCACATTAATCTGGGTCTACAACATGACAAACAAACGAAGCACAAGTTGCAGTGAGGGGAAGCTCTGTAAAGAGAGATAAGGGTCCTCTTTCATACCTAGCCTGGGTATTCAAATTAGACTTCGCAAATCACCTCAAACCATGTGTGACAATACTGAGGGGCTGAATGGTCTTCCCTGTTTCTGTGCACCAGGTGATAGCAGTAAGTAGTCTCCAACTGCTCCTATCTAGCAGGTTTGAGGGGCTAAATGGAACGCAAAAACATGTAAATAAAGTGCAGGAGTGGGTCATTAGACACTTTGACCCTTCTCCACCCGGCATTAAGATTGTAGCTGATCAGGTTGTGGTCTCAGCCTTACTTTCGTGTCTGTATCCTATTATCCGTGATGCAATTCCCTGTCATGTGTTTAACTAACTCGGCCTTGAATCAATGTGAACATAGAAGCACCATAAACTTCCAGTGAAGAGAATTCTGACTTGAAAGGTCATTTCACAATTCCTTCTCAACCCTCTTATAGAATCAGAGAGCCATGCAGCATGGAAATAGACCCGTTAGTCCAATTTATCCACTCGGACAGATAACCAAATCTTATCTAGTCCCATTTGCTAGCATGTGGCCAGTATCCCTCGTCTTTCAGACACTTCTTAAATGTGCAATTGTACCCCCTTCGTCACTTCCTCTGACAGCACCTTCTGTACACACAACACACTCTGCATGAAACATTTGCCCCTCATGTCCCTTCTAAATTATTCCTCTCTTACCTTCAAACTATGCCCTCTTACTTTGGACTCCTTATCTTGGGAAACAGTCTGTAACTATTCAGACTATTCATGCACACTATTTATTTCGGTTGCATACATTGCTGTGATGAGAAACAATGAGGGAGAGAGAGTGCAGTATAGGCCACTCCTTCTCGGGCAGATTGCATTTTCTTCCTCTTTGAGTTGAGTCACACAATCATATCATCCTCGCCCAAACTGGACCATATCAGGTTTCCTTGAACGTTGTCCAAACTATGTCTACAACAAATTCCCTGCTCCATGTAGGTACATCGTTGCTGCTTTTTCCTTAGCAGAAAATAGTCAATTTGACATGTGTTTATATGTCCCTGCATCATATAAAAATGTTTAAATGTTTATGCATTCAAAGCACCTGCGTTAAAATGAAGCAACCTTATTTTTTTAACAAATGCAGAAATTACTGCAACAACTCAGCAGATCTGTCAGCATCCAGATGCCTTTCAAATGCTGTAATTGGACCAGCTTCCACCACTCCCTCTGATAACTCATTCCTCTGCGTGAAATGGTGCCGCTTCGGCCTCTTCCAAATCCTTCCCCTCTCTCTCTTTCAACCAATGGCCTCTGCGTTTGGACCCCCTACCCTGGGAAGGAACCTTGACTATTCACCCTATCCATGGCTGTTATGATTTGATAAACCTCTATTGTTGCGAAATGTGATTTCAACCAGAACGAATGGCTGTGCTGTCATTCTTCCCTGGGCCTAAATTCAGAAATTCAATACTGACACCTCTTCCTTCGCCATCAAGACTCAATTCTAACACCATTTTCATCAATTTGTCTAGACGTATTATGAAGCATCTCTGTGGGATTTGTACCTGAAACTTTGTGTCTGGAGATAGGGACACTAGCACCACTCAGCAATACTCTGTAAAGCTGCAACATGATTCCTCTGTGTGTCTGTTCATCAGACTGTTCTGACATGCTGATCCATCTCCACACAGGCAGGACTTGAATTCAGACCGTTTGGTCCAGAGCTAGGGACACTACCACAGAAGTTTAGGATTTGGAATCAAATCCAGGGTTCTGGCTCAGCACCACGGGTACTGCCCATGCCACAAGATCTAACCTATTCCCAGACTTTGGGTCACACTTTATGTGCCAGCTTCCAGCTCGGTATGGGATTTCTTAAAATCTGGTTAACATTACTGAACTACACAAAATGTTTTTCATTGTTAAACGAATGCAAGGTATTTGTTTCAATTGTCAGATGTTGAGTTCACGTACTGGGCCATCGAGATAAACCATAAGCATCGTTAACCGGTAATGTCTGCAGTCTGCAATATTACGGAAATTAATCCTGCAGACACACTCTGCACAATGACGGGTCTTAAATAGATATTTATTACGAAACACCAAAGACAAAGAAAGACCATAATTTCTGCCCCCAAACACCAATAACATGTGCGACTGACCTCTTCCTAAAACCATAAAATGATACCAGGCTGCTGATTATTGTCCAGCCTCTCCTCCCCACTGACTGTGTCTGCAATCTGTCCCACCACCCCCTAACCACACAAGGCAAACCAAGCTCAGGGTCTTTGTGAAAATCAAGGCCAGAGTGTGCAGGCTTCGTGGAGAGGGTGAGGGTATTTGAAAATTGAAGAGAGTGAGTGAGGAGGCAATAATATCACTCACTACGCTGAGGGGTGGCAGATGGAGTTTAATTTGGATTAATGTGAGGTATTGGATTTGGTATATCAAACAACAGCAGGACCTATTCAATTAAAAGTAGGGCCATTGGCAGTGTTGTAGAAAGGAGACCTAGGCCGTTAGATATAATTAATTAAATTTTGCATCTCAGAAACATAGTGTGGTTAAGAAGATATTTAGCGCACTTGTCTTCATTGGTCAGATTTTTCAATATCGAAATTTGGATGTCATGTTGAGGGTATACAGGATATTGGTGAGGCCTCTTCTGGAATACTGGGTCCACTCTAATCATCCTTCCTGCTCATTCTGTATTCACACCAACCTTTATGTAAAAACGTTGCTCCTGAGGTCACATGTAATTTTTTCTCCACTCGCTTTAAAACTATGCCCTCTAGTTTTGGTCTTCCCTAACCTTAGAAAATACCGTCGCTATTCACTTTGATACTATTGACTTTGATATTATTAAGTTGGAGAGGGTTCAGAAGAGATTAACTTAGATTTTGCTGGGAATGGAGGGAGTGAGCTATAAGGGGAGGCTGGGTAGGCTGGGACTTTTTTTCACTGGGGAGTATGAGATTGAGGGTTTGACGTTACGGAGGTTTATAACATCATGAGGGGTCCAGAAAAGCTGAAGGGCCAATATCTTTTCCCTAGAGTCGAGGGTTCAAGACTGAGAGATATTTTAAGGTCAGAGGAGAAATGTTTACAAAAGTCATTAGAGGTAATTACTTTAGACAGACGCTGACTTGGGAGTAGAATGAACTTCCAGAGGAAGTGGTGAAAAAAGGGACAATGACAACATTTAAAGGGCATTTAGATCAGTACATGGATAAGACATCAGTTTGGATGGTGCTGTGAGCAGCTGCCCTCTCCCTCCCCCTCTCTGAATGAATCCCTGTTGGTTTTCACCCTCTGCCAATGCCTGCGCAGTGACGTGTGGTGGCCAGCAGAGCGTGGCATTGCATCACTTTAAACACCACAGAGACTGCTTATCTGCCCCACACAGATACACACACAGCAATTGTTCGGGCACTGCGTGAAGCTCACCTGGTAATTTAAACTAAACATAAAGAAATGCTCAATTCGCCTCGTAAAGTGTTAAAATATGAGTGACAGAGAACTTCCAAATTCCACTGTTTAAATAAAAAACATCAATTTATTTTTTAACTCTGAAAGTGAATATTTTACATGAATTTTTCACAACTCTGAGGCCCCCTTTCTCTTAACTGCTTATTACCTGACTCCAGCTCTATAGCAATATACTGTTTCTGGGTCTGCCAACCTCTCATATCACAGGTGCTTGTAAGCTCTCAGTTCAGAACAGCATTCACCCTCTCTTAAAGGTACAGTACTTGCTTTCAACTTCATCACATTATACCCTGATGAATATAGATAAGTGGAATCTATCCGGATTTCTCTTGCTTTGTGGTTTGTCAATATTTCATTCGCTCCGTCTGGTGTGTGTCAGGACTTTTGTTGCTCCATTGACAACACGTCATTATTCGACTCCGTCCGTGGGAATATATCAGTATTTCACTTTCTCACAGTCGTGAGTATGGCAGGATTTCAGTTGTTTCATGGCGACTGTGATGCTATGACAATTCCAGTGTTTGTAGATGGCACCAAACCCGGAAGAATTGTAGAGGACAGTGTGGAACTCTAACAGGACAATCACACGTTGGTGTAGTGTTCAGGTGTATGGCAGTTGTGGATCAATGCAGAGCTGTGTAAGGTGATGCACTTTGATCGGAAAAACAATGAACGACAATATAAAACAGGCTGTGCCATTATAATGGGGGTACAGGAGGAGAGGGTCCTGGGTGTATATGAGCACAGATTGTTGAAGATGTCAGGACAAGTGAGGAGAGCAGATTAGTTTCAGGAGCTGAGCTGTTTACTTCGGGAGGTATAGGAGGGCGTCACCGTGCTCCCTTCCTGGGAGGTGGTGGTGATGATGTGTTGTGAGCCCACCCTCCTGCCCACCGAGACCGGGGGGGATTCCATTTGTGCCAGCTCGACACAAAAGGGAGATGGCATCAGGGCCACGGCTTCTAAGTTGTGCCGAGGGGAAACGGAGCTGCCAGTGGGTTTAAAGTGAGAATTATCCTTCACTGAACATTGCTCCTGACTCGGTCGGTGGGACGTGGATGCTTCAGAATTTCTACACGAGGCATCCCGGTCCTCTCCGGCTCGTACCAGGGTCCTCCCCACATGGCGGGGGAAGGGGGTATAAGGGAATGAATATCGGGCACTCCACAACCTGGCTTGGCACTTCCTGTCCTATTCCAGGCTCTTTCTCCTGGAATGGGAAGAAGAGACGGAGGGACTGAGGGTGGGAGTGGGTGGCCCTGCTGTTAGTGCTGGTGTAGGTGGTGGATGGGGTCATGGTAAGGTGTCCGGAAGGAGTCAGTGCACAGTGTTGTATCCATGCAGTGTTATTAATGTGGGGGGGGGGTAAAGTGGACGGGGTGACAGAGACAGAGAGAGAGAGGGAGGGAGAGAGGGGGAGAGAGAGAGAGAAGGAAGGTGGGGAGGGGGGGACATGGTGAGGTGTCAGGAGGGAGTCAGTCCACAGTGTTGTATCAATGTAGTGTTATTAGTGTGGGGGGTGTAGTGGAGGGAAGGAGAGGTAGAGGGGCAGAGAGAGAGGGTTAGAGAGGGGGAGAGAGAGAAAGTTCTGCATGCGGCAATGAGAGTGGTCGAGCATGAGCCTTGTTCGGGGATAGGTCTCATAACAGATATACAGTGAGTGTGAGGGAGCAGAGAGAATACAGTGACCCTTATCCTGACAGAGAGGGGAACGTAATTGATGCTTTTTCTGTATTACTGGACATTTCTTCAGACCGCAGATACTGCACTGAGCTGGGTGGGGAGGTCAGACCATGCTCGGTGGGTCTGGTGGTGCGGCCCTCACTGGGAAGAGAATGGTCCCCCTCTGTACTAGCCTATCCACCAGGACCTCCGTGCCCATGGTGTAATTGCCCCATATCTGCCATGCTCAGGATAAACTGCAGTGAAGCTCGTAAAAGAGAAAGCTCAACCATGTGCCCATTGGCTTGTTAAAGCTGGCGCCAGTGCCAAGGATCACGGAATATCCAGGGGTATCCGGGCGATGGTGAGTACCTCCAGCCATGATGGGTGGGAGAATCGGGCTGGCATTGAATGAGAGGGACACGATGGGGTGGGCTGAGTAGTTGATGAGGTGAGTTCGATAAATAGTACCAGGAAATTAGCTCAGCCTCTTGCAGACAATCCCTCTGTCACACTCAGTAAAAATGTCACTGAGACAAATTATTGTTAGATTCAGCCCAATGAGTCATAGATTCTGTTGAAACCACTTCCAGTTACAAAGATGCAGAACGAATGCATATCTGACCTCACACCAATATCCCTTTTACCCATCTTTCCTGGGAAGACTGGCTCATGTCACAGGATGCTATTAAAGTGTCCACATTTCAGCATTCTGAAATCTGGGAACACATCCTTCCATGACACTGTCTCTCAGTCTACCCTTCTCTGTCTATACATCAAACCCATCCCATGTGGTGATACTTAACCTGATTGCACCGCCATCTCTCTCTGGCAGTGATGTTCACACCCACAGCACCCCCTTGTCATGACACAGTGGAGATATAAAGCTGAAATGGGTGGGAGTTGCACAACCTGTCACTCCCAGCATGGGCTGCAGGTTTCCCCACGCTGGGCAGCGATCTATCACAGTGCTACAGATCAATGTATTGGGGTGGTGTACAAAGTCCTCCATGCTGGGAGGGTAACTGCTCCTGGTTTACAGATCAATGCACTGGGGTGGTGTACACAGTCCTACATGCTGGGAGAATAACTGCTCCAGGGTTACAGATCAATGCACTGGGGTAGTGCACACAGTCCGACATGCTGGGAGGGTAACTGCTCCTGGTTTACAGATCAATGCACTGGGGGGATGTACACAGCCCTAAATGCTGAGAGGGTAGCCGCTCCTGATTTACGGATCAATGCACTGGGGTGGCGTAGACAGTCCTACATGCTGGGTGGTAACTGCTCCTGGTTTACAGATCAATGCACTGGGGTGGGGTACACAGTTCTACATGCTGGGAGGGTAACTGTTCCTGGTTTACAGATTAATTCACCAGTGATCACTGCACAGTTCGCTATGCTGGTCAGACTCTCTGGTTGATGCAGTCTCTGCTGCTCCCATGCTGAATGGATATTTGTTTCATTTTCACACATTAATGCCCTGCGGTGGTCTGCATAGCCCCCAGTGCTGGACAGATATCTCGTCCGAGTTTATAGATCGATGCACTGCTGCGGTCTGCACAGCTCCCCGTGCTGGACAGATATCTAGCCCGGGTTTATAGATCAATGCAGGGTGTGGGTTGCACTGATTCCCCTGCTGAATACTTGCTGTTGGAACAACGCAACCCAGGCAGCATCAGCAGGTGCATAATTTGTTATTTTTTTTTTGTGTGCAGCCCTCCTTCAGGATTCTTGCAGCATTTCTGTCTCTATCCCAGTTACACCCGAAACGTCAACTTCTCCACCTCCTGATGCTGCCCTGGCTTGCTGTGTTCTCCCAGCTTCCTGCTTGTCTACTTTGGATTTCAGCATCTGCAGCATTTCTGTCTCTATCCCGGCTTCCCGTACTGGACAGATGTCTAGTCTGCGTTTGAAGATAAGTGCCCTGGTATGATCTGTGCTGTGTTTTAATCTGGACATATTCCTGGATTATATTGACCAGTGCAATGGATTAAACTGGACAGATTGGTGGGTTGTACTGAGCAGTACACTGGCCTGGTCTGCACAGTGAACCACGGCGAACAGATATCTCCTCTGGGTTGATGGTGTCTGGGCTGGTTCTGTGAGGTGGATTGAGAATGTGGTATATCGAGCCATTTCAGCTAATCTGGCAATGCCTTTAGTTCCCATTCCTGTGATTTGTCCCTCTGTCTCTCACTCCATTAATTTTACAGTGTGTCCAGGCACAGTTTATCATGTTGGTGGGGTGGGTTGGGGGGAAGGGTCAAGGAGTTCCCCGGATCGTTCTGTCCCCAACATTCTATAACTGACATTCCCCGGATCGTTCTGTCCCCAAGATTCTATAACTGAAATTCCCCGGAACGTTCTGTCCCTGACATTGTTTGTGAACGGCCGGATGTCAGTGAATTGAACAAACGATAAGATCCCGAGGGAAGAGATGCTGTTCCAGGGAGAAGGAGACACTGTTTCGAAGGCCCCTCAGCTCGCAGAAGGGGTGAATACGTTTTCTCTGCGTTCACATTTCTTCACGACATAGGATCGACCATAATTTAGACCAAAATACAGAAAATCCAAACTCCGTTTGTCTTCAGGAAACTGAGAGAGAATCCTTCAGGACAGCAACGATTCCACCCTCCATATTAGGAACTGGGAAGGAGTGACCTGTGTCTGCTCTCGAGTGATCCAGTGTGTGGGAATGTTCCAGAAACCATCTGTCCTTACGGTTGCGTCTGTGTGTTTGGAGAGGGAAGGTTTCTTGTGGTTTATTTCACATTTTTGTCAGTAATTCAGACCTTCCCATTTGTTATTCCAGCTCCAATTATTTTAATAAATCCATGAATACAGGGACATATTTGAAAATCTCACTGGGTCCCCAATCAAACGGGTCCCTTTGCCTCCAGGCTGATGGTAATGGGTTTGTTTTCCTTCCTCACAGTTAACGTAGTGACCATCTACGTCCTGCTTTATAAAGATTGTGGATTGTCTCCATGTGTCAGACGTTACCTGGGGGCCATGGCAGCGGCGGATCTCCTGGTCATTATCCTCGACCTGATACTTAGACACATTCCCCTTGTTTATGAGGAACAGTTTTATTTCCTGAAGTACTACGTCCGTGTATGTAATATCCACGCCGTCCTGCTTTATGCAGCCACTGACTGCTCTGTCTGGTTCACCGTCACTTTCACCTTTGATCGGTTTGTGGCCATTTGTTGCCAGAAGCTGAAAAGTAAATATTGCAGTGAGAAAACGGCGGCTGTGGTTCTGGGAGCAGTGACTGTGCTGAGCTGTTTAAAGAACATTTTCTGGTATTTTATGCTCACGGCTCGGTATTGGCTGGTGAACGCCCCCTGGTTTTGTGAGGTAACAGAAGCTGTTCGATTGTCCAGTGTCTGGGGCACAATCGAGTTCCTCCATCACATTCTAACCCCGTGTGTCCCATTTCTCCTGATTCTGCTGCTCAATGTTTTCACCGTCAGACACATTTTAGTGACCAGCAGAGCCCGCAGGAGACTCTGCGCTCACACCAATGGGGACGCACAGTCTGACACAGAAATGAGAAACCGAAAAAAATCCATCATTTTACTGTTTGTAATCTCGTCCAATTTCATCCTGTTATGGTCAACGTTAATGATGTATACTATATGGTACCGGATGTATTGGATTGGGCATCAGTCTGTGTTTCTCCATTACTTTGTACGGGAATTGGGCTTCATGCTGCAGCTCCTCAGTTGCTGCACAAACACTGCAATTTATGTCGTGACCCAGACAAAGTTTAGGCAGCAGCTGAAGAATGTGCTTAAAGATCCCTTCACCCAAATCCATCCATCAATCAAATTCCCTCATTAATCAATCCATCCGGGATTTTCTCATTTCAGTTCAGCATTTCAGCGATGGAGCAGCCTGTTGCTATGGTAACAGACTGAGGGTAACGCTGGTTTGTCCATCCATATCCCACAGGGAGGATGGAGGGAACCTTTCACAACTCAATGAGAAAAGGCACCATCCAACTGACTGTATCCATCACTTCCATTTGTAAACAATAAAAATGTTCATTAAAGTGTGCCGATCAGCAGAGTGACCGATGTTGTTGTGTATCTTTGTGTTGGAGAAGCTGAGCAGGAGAGAGACAGACTCAGCCTCAAGGCCTGGTCCTCAGACAAGGGGAGGGGACCACGCCCTGACCTCAGGAGGTGGGTGTAACTCCCTCTGCCCCCCAGTGCAGCCTGGCCTCCTCATTTCCACTCCCCTACTCTTTCTCATCACTTCTCTCCCTCTCTCTCTCTTTCTGCACACTCACTCTTTCTCGCCACCTCTCCCTTTCACTCCCCCTCTCTCTCTCACACACACACCCCAACCCCTGTTTCTTCATCTGCCTCCATCCTTTCCTCGCTCCTTCCCCCTCAATCTGCCGTCTCTGCCTCCCTCCCGCAATTCCGTCTCTACCCCATTTTCCCCTCCTCTTACCTCCGACATATCTCTATCCTCTCACCCCCACCCTCACCCCCCACACGCAGCCTCACCACCAACCCTCCCCCACCCAGTCTCTGGGTCAGAGGGAGAAGGAAGGATCAGGGAGACAGTGTGTGTCGGAGAGGGAGGGAGGAACAGGAGGGAGAGAGATTCAGGCAGAGAGAAACGCAGCGAGGTGGGGAGAGAGAGAGACACCGATGGAGAGGGTAGGAGAGTTAGAGAATGTGGAGAGGGAGAAGGAGCGGGGAGAGAGAGAGGCAAGAAGGGAGAGATATAGGGTGAGGGTGGGAGAGAGAGAGACAGACAGGGGAGGAGATAAAGAGAGACAGAGACGAGAGAGAGTGAGACAGAGAGGAGAGAGAGGGACAAGGAGAGAGAAAGGGAACGAGAGAGATAGGGAGGCGAGAAAAAGAGAGTAGAGGAGAGAAGGAAGAGATAGAGAGAATGAGGGGTCAAGAGAGAGATAGAGGAGGCCTGAGAGATAGGGTCGAGGGAGAGAGAGGGTCGAGAAAGAGAGAGAGAGTCGAGAGAGAGAGAGAGGGGGGCGAAGAGCGAGAGAGCGTAAAGAAAAGAAAAGAGAAGAAAAGAAAAAGAAAAGAGAACACAAAAAAGAAAAGAGAATAAAAAAGGGAAGGAAGGAAGGAAGAACGAAAGGAAGAATAAATGAAAGAACGAAAGAAAAAAGAACCAAATAAAGAAACAACGAAAGAAAGAAAGAGGCAAGGGAAAGAGTGAGAGAGTGAGTGAAAAGGCGAGTGAGAGAGAGAGGGCGAGTGAGAGAGAGAGGGCGACAGCGAGTTGGCAAGAGAGAGTTCGAGTGTGTGAGAGAGTGATAAGGTAATAGAGAGAGAGAAAGACGGGACGAGAGAGACATAGAGGTGAGAGAGAGGGAGTGAGCGAGAGGAGGGCAAGAGAGAGAGAAGGAGGGGCAAGGAGAGAGGCGTGAGAGAAATAAGGAGTGGGAGAGTGAGGTGGTAAGAGAACAAGAAAGAGGGATGGGCAAGAGAGATTGAGGGGGACGCGAGGGTGAGGGAGCAAGACAGAGCGAAAGAGGGTTCCAGAGAGAGAGGGAAGCAAAAGACAGATAGAGGGGGTGAGAGAGTGAGGGCGAGGGAGAGAGAAAGGGGATGAGAGAGAGAGAGAGAGAGAGGTAGGAAGATGGAAGAGAGAGAGAGAGAAGGCAAGAAAGAGAGTGAGGGCAAGAAAGAGTAGGAGCTCGATAGAGTGTGTGTGATGGGCGGAGAGAGAGCGCGAGGGCGAGAGAGAGAGAGACGCATGGTGAGAAGACGAGAGAGAGATGAAGGCTTTGACAGAGAGGGGGCGGGAGAGTGAGGTGCGGGAGAGAGGGGTCGGGAGAGAGGGGGGTGACAGCGAGAGTGCAGTGGCAAGAGAAAGCGAGACAGAAAGAGAGAGAGAGACAGACAGTGAATGAGAGGGAGGGAGGGAGAAAAGAAATGGGAGACAGAGAAAAAGGGGAGAGGAGAGAGTCGGCGAGAGCAATATATATATATAGAGAGAGAGATAGATGGAGGGCGCGCGTGAGTGAGCGAAACAGTGAGAGAGAGAGAGAGAGCGCGAGTGGGAGAGAGATGGAGAGATGGAAAGAGAAAGGAGGGGTGAGAAGTAGAGAAGGCTGAGTGAGAGGGTTGTCGAAAGAGAGAGAGGGGGAACGAAGAGGGTGGCTGGAGCGACAGAGGATGAGAGCGAGGGAGCGAGAGAGAGAAGGTGAGAGTGGGAGATAGAGAGAGAGAGAGACGAGGAGAGAGAGAGAGAGACAGAGGGCAGAGCAGCAGAGAGAGAGAGAGATGCTGAGCGAGAGAAAGAGTGGAGCTGAGTAAAAGAGAGAGAGAGAGGAGAGAGGGATGAGGTTGAGAGACAAAACGATAGAGGGGGCAAGAGAGGGAGGTAGATGGCTGCAAGAGAGAGAGAGAGAGATAGGGGACACGAACAAGAGAGAGAGGGAGGAGAGAGAGGGAGATGAGGCGACAGTGACTCGAGAGAGAGTGAGTGAGCTAGAGGGTTGGGTCCAGAGCGAGAGACAGAGAGAGAGAGAGAGATACAGAGGGGCGAGATGGTGGGGTGGTAGCGACAGAGCGAGAGTGGGTGTAGGAGGGTGAGGGGTCAAGAGAGAGGGAGAGGGGGGCCGGTGAGGGTCAGGCTGGGGGAGGTGCGCGGGGAGAGTGAGGATCAGGCCGGGGGCGGTGTGTGGGCAGAGGTGAAGGTCAGGAGGGGACTGTATGGGGATAGCAGTAAGGGTCATGCTGGGATGGTATTGGACGGCGGTGAGGGTCAGGCTGGGGCCAGTTTGTGGACGGTAGTGAAGGTGAGGCTAGGGGCAGTTCTGGACAGCAGTGAGGGTCAGGTTGAGGGCAGTGCGTGGACAGCAGTGAGGGTCAGGCTCGGGGCAGTGTGTGGGATGCGGTGAGAGTCAGGTTATGGGCAGTGTGTGGATGTCGGTGAATGTCAGGCTGGGGCCGATGTGTGGATGGTGGTGAGGGTCAGGCTGGGGGCGGTGTGTGGACGTTATTGAGGTTCAGGCTGGGGCGGTCTGTGGACGGCGGTATGGGGTGCAGTGAGGGTCAGGCTGTGCGCAGTGTATGGACGTCGGTGAGGGTCAGGTTGTGGGTGGTGTGTGGATGTTAGTGAGGTTCAGGCTGGAGACGGTGTATGGACGGTGGTATGGGGTGTGGTGAGGGTCAGGCTGTGGGTAGTGTGTGGACGTCGGTGAGGGTCAGGCTGTGGGCGGTGTGTGGTTGGCTGTGAGGGTCAGGTTGTGGGCAGTGTGTGGATGGCGGTGACGGTCAGGCTGTGGGCAGTGTGTGGATGGCCGTGAGGGTCAGGCTAGGGGTGGTGTGCGGACAGCAATAAGGGTCAGGTTTGGGCCAACGTTGAACAGCAGTAAAGGTAAGGCTGGGGCGGTGTCAGGTTGGGGATGGTGTGTGGGAGGCGGTAGTGGTCACGCTGGGGACGGTGTGCGGATGGTAATGAAGGTCGGGCTGGGAGCAGTGAGTGGACGGCAGTGAGGGTCATGCTGGAGGTGGTGTTGAACGGCAGGGAGGGTCAGGCTGGCGGCGGTTTTTTCGCAGCGGTGAGGGTCAGGTAGGGGTCGGTGTTGTATGGCGGCGGGGGTCAGGCTTGGTGCAGTGTGTGAGCGGCAGTGAGGGTCTGACTGGGGGCAGTGTGTGGACGGCAGTGAGGGTCAAGCTGGGGTGGTATTGGACAGCGTTGAGGGTCATGCTGGGGCGGTGTTGAACGGCGGAGAGGGTCAGGCTGGGGACGTGTGGACGACAGTGAGGGTCAAGCTGGGGTGGTATTAGACGGCGTTGAGGGTCATGCTGGGGCAGTGTTGAATGGCGGTGAGGGTCAGGCGGGGGGTGGTGGGTGAACGGCGGAGAGGGTCAGGCTGGGGACGTGTGTGGACGACAGTGAGGGTCAAGCTGGGGTGGTATTGGACGGCGTTTAGGGTCATGCTGGGGCGATGTTGAATGGCGGTGAGGGTCAAGCTGGGGGTGGTGGGTGAATGGCAGCGAGGGTCAGACTGGGGGCAGTGTGTGGACGGCAGTGAGGTTCAAGCTAGGCTTGTATTGGACGGCGTTGTGGGTCATGCTGGGGGAAGTGTTGAATGGCAGTGAGGGTCAGGGGATGGTGGGTGAACGGCGGAATGTGTCAGGCTGGGGGCGGTTGTGGACGGCCGTGAATGTCAGGCTGTGGGCGGTGTGTGTACAGCGTTGAGTGTCAGGCTGGGGGCGGTATTGAACAGCTTTACGAGTCAGGCTGGGGGCGGAGTGTGGATGCTGGTGTAGGTGAGGCTGGGGACGATGTTGAATGGCACTGGGTGTCAGGCTGGAGGCTGCGTGTGAACAGTGGCATGGGTCAGGTTGGGGGTGGTGTGTGGACGGCAGTGAGTGTCTGGTTGGTATGATAGTGGACGGCGTTGAGGGTCAAGCTGGGGGCGGTGTGGGGAAGGTGGTGAGGGTCAGGTTGGGACAGTATTGGACGGTGGTGAGAGTCAGGCTGGGGGCGGTGTATGGGCAGCATTAAGTTTCAGGCTGGGGATAGGATGTGTGGTGCGGTGAGATTCAGGCTGAGGGCGGTGTGAGGACGGCAGTGAAGGTCAAGCTGGGGCCGGTGCTGGACAGCGGTGACGATCAGGTTGTGGGCGGCAGTGAGGGTCAGGTTTGGGGCAGTGCTGGACGGCGGTGAGGATCAGATTAGGGGCGGTGTGTGGATGGCGTGAGGGCCAGGCTGGGGACAGTATGCGGACAGTATGCAGTCAGGTTGGTATGATAGTGTACGCCATTGAGGATCAGTCTGGGGGTGGTGCGTGGGCGGCGGTAAGGGTAGGGCGGGCGGCGGTGTTGGATAGCTGTGAGTGTCAGTCTGGTGGAGGTGTGCGGCTGGCGGTGTGGGTCAGGTTTGGGGCAGAAGTGAGGGTCTGGCTGGGGGCGATGTGTGGACGATGGTGTGGGTCAAGCTGGGGGTGGTGTGTAGACGTAATTGACGATCAGGATGGGGGCCATGTTGGATGGCGGTGAGGGTCAGGCTAGGGGCAGTGCATGGACGGTGGTGAGTGTTAGGCTTGGGCCGGTGTGTGGACGGCGTTGACCGTCAGGTTGGAACGGTATTGGGCGGCGGTGCGGGTCAGGCTGGGGTTGGTGTGTGGATGGCGGAAAGGGTCAGGCTGGGGGTGGTCCATGGACGGCGGGGAGGGTCAGGCTTGAGGCGGTGTATGGATGGCAGAGGTTCAGGCTGGGTTGGCGTGTGGACGGCGGTGGCGGTCAGGCTGGGGGTGGTGTGGGGACGGCAATGAGGGTCAGACTGGGGGCGGTATTGTACAGCGGTGAGGGTCAGCTGGGATCGGTGTATGGACGGCGTTATGTTTCAGGCTGGGGACAGTATATGTCCAGCAGTGATGTTCAGGCTGGGCTTAGCGCTGGAAGGTGGTGAGGGTCAGATTGGGGGCAGTGTGTGGACAGTGGTGAGGTTCAGGCTTGGGGTGGTATGTGCGGTGCACTGAGGGTCAGGTTGGGTGCGGTGTGTGGACGGCAGTGAGCCTCAGGCTTGGGACGGTGCGTGAATAGCGGTGAGGGTCAGACTTGGGGTGGTGTGTGGACGGCGGTGAGGGACAGGCTGGGGGCGGTCTTTGAAAGCTGATGAGGGTCAGCCTGAGGGTGATGTGTGGACGGCGGTGAGGGTCAGGCTGGGGTTGTTGTGTGGACTTAGTTCGGCTCAGGCTGGGAGCAGTGCTGAACACCAGTGAGGGTCAGGCTGGGGGCGGTGTGTAAACGGCGGTGAGGGTCAGGCAGGGGGTGGTGTCTCAACAGCAGTGAATATCAGGCTTGGGATTGTGTGTAGACGGCAGTGAGGGTCAGGCTGGGGGCAGTATTTGGGGTACAGTGAGGTACAGGCTATGGGTGGCGTGCGGACGGCGGTGAGGGTTAGGCTGGGAGCAGTGTTGAACAGAAGTGAGTGTCAGGCTGCGGGCGGTTTGTGGACGGTGGTGAGGGGCGGGCTGGGGCGGTATGTGGGGTTTGGTGAGGTTCAGGTTGGGGGTGGTGTGTGAACGACGGTGAGGGACAGACTGGGGCGGTGTGTGGATGGCGTTGAGGGTCAGGCTGGGAGGGATGTTTTGGACTTTGGTTAGGGTCAGGCTGAGGGCGGTGTGTGCACGGTGCTGAGGGACAGGCTCGGGAGAGTGTTGGATACTGGTGAGGCCCAGTCTGAATGCGATGTGTGGACGGCAGTGAGGCCCAGTCTGGGTGCGGTGTGTGGACAGCCGTAAGGGACAGGCTGGGGCGGTGTTGAATGGAGTTGGGAGTCAGGATGGTGGCAGTGTGTGCATGGTGATATGGGTCAGAATAGGGGTGGTGAGTGGATGGTTGTGAGGGTCAGGCTTTGAACGGTGTGTAGATGGCTGAGAGAATCAGACTGGTGGTGATGTGTGGATGACGGTGAGGGTCAGGTTTCGAGCATTGTGTGGATGACTGAGAGAATCAGGCTGGGGGGGGTGTGGACGGTGGTGAGGGTCAGGCTGGGGGTGGTGTGTGGATGGCGGTGAACATCAGACTGGGGCGGTGTGGATGGTGGTGAAGGTCAGGCTGGGGGTGGTGTGTGGACGGCGGTGAGGGTCAGGCTGGGCTCGGTTTGCGGTCGGCGGTGAGAGACAGTATGGGGCGTTTTTGGATGGCGGTGATGGTCAGAGTGGGGGCAGTGTGTGGAAGGGAGTGAGGGCAAGGCTGGGGGCGAAGCGTGGACAGCAGTGAGGGTCAGGCTGGCGGGTGTGTGGATGGCAGTGAGGGGCAGGCAGGGGACAGTAAGTGGACATCAGTGAGGGTCACACTAGGGACAGTACGTGGACATCGGTGAGGGTCAGGTTGGGGGCGGTGTATGGCCTGCAGTGAGGGTCAGACTGGGGGTGCTGCGTGGAAGTCGGTGATGGTCAGGCAGGGGACCGTGCTTGGACGTCAGTGAGAGTCAGACTGGTGGCAGTGTGTCTACGGTAGTGTGGGTTAGGCTGGGGGTAGTGTGGGGGCAACAGTGACGTTCCGGCTGGGGGCGGTGTGTGGGGCAGCAGTATAGGTCAGGTTGCAGGCGGTGGGGGGGAAAGGTGAGGATCCGTCTGCGGGCAGTGTGTGGACAGCGGTGAGGGTCAGGCTGGGGGAGGAGTGTGAACAGCAGTGAGGGTCGGGCTGGGGCGGTATTGAACGTCATTGCGAGTCAGCCTGGGAGCAGTGTGTTGACGGTCAGGCTGGGGGCGGTGCATGCATGTCATTGAGGGTCAGGCTGTGGGCGATGCGTGGACGTCGGTGATGTTCTGGCTGGGGGCGGTGCGTGGACCTTGGTGACTGTCAGACTGGGGACGGTGCGTAGACGTCGTGGAGGGCCAGGCTGGGGCGGTGCGTGCACATTGGTGAGGGTCAGGCTGGGGACTGTGCGTGGGCGGCAGAGAGGATCAGGCTGGGGGCGGTGCATTCAAGTCATTGAGGGTCAGGCTGGGGGCAGTGCGTGGACATTGTGATGATCATGCTGGGGGTGGTGCGTGGACGTAGGTGAGCGCCAGGCTGGGTGCGGTGCGTGGACATCGATGATGGTCAGGGTAGGGTGGTGTATGGACAGTGGTGAGGGTCAGGCTGGGGGCGGTGCATGCATGTCATTGAGGGTCAGTCTGTCGGCGATGCGTGGATGTCGGTGATGGTCCGGCTGGGTCGGTGCGTGGACGTCGGTGATGTTCTGGCTGGGGGCGGTGACTGGACGTCGGTGAGAGTCAGAATGGGGGGGTGGTGTGTGGACAGCGGTGTGGGTCAGGCGGCAGGCGGTGTGGGGGCAACGGTGAATGTCAGGCTGTGCCCAGTGTGTGGATGGCAGTGAGGGTCAGGCTGGGCACGGTGTGTGGACGGCATTGAGCGTCAGGCAGGGGGTGGTGTGAGGACATCGGTGAGGGTCAGGCTCAGGGCGGTGTGTGGACATCGCTGAGGGTCAGACTGGGGCTGGTGTGTGGACGGCAGGGAAAAATAGACTGGGGCGGTCTGTGGACGGCGGTGAGGATCTGGTTGGGCGCAGTGTGTGGAGGATGGTGAGGGTAGGGCTGGAGAAGGTGTGTGGACATCAGTTCGGGTCAAAATCCAGGCAGTATGTGGACGGCAGTGAGGGTCAGACTGGGGGTGGTGTATGGACGGATTTGAAGGACAGGCTCCGGGCATTGTGTGGATGGCAGTGAGGGTCAGGCTGGAGGAGGTGTGTGGACTGGAGTGAGGTTTAGGTTGGGGGCGGTGTGTGGACCGTAGTGAGGGTCAGGCGGGGTGTGGTGTGTAGACGGTGGTGACCATCAGACTGGTGGCGCTGCTTGGACGGTGGTGAGGGTCAGGCTGGGGCGGTGCATGCATGTCATTGAGGGTCAGTCTGTAGGCGATGCGTGGATGTCGGTGATGGTCCGGCTGGGTCGGTGCGTGGACGTCGGTGATGTTCTGGCTGGGGGTGGTGCATGGACATCAATGAGAGTCAGAATGGGGTGGTGGTGTGTGGACAGCGGTGTGGGTCAGGCGGCAGGCGGTGTGGGGGCAACGGTGAATGTCAGGCTGTGCCCAGTGTGTGGATGGCAGTGAGGGTCAGGCTGAGGGCGGTGTGTGGACTGCATTGAGGGTCAGGCAGGGGGTGGTGTGAGGACATCGGTGAGGGTCAGGCTCAGGGCGGTGTGTGGACATCGCTGAGGGTCAGACTGGGGCTGGTGTGTGGACGGCAGGGAAAAATAGACTGGGGCGGTCTGTGGACGGCGGTGAGGATCTGGTTGGGGACAGTGTGTGGAGGATGGTGAGGGTGAGGCTGGGGAAGGTGTGTGGACAGCAGTTCGGGTCAAACGCCAGGCAGTATGTGGACGGCAGTGAGGGTCAGGCTGGGGGTGGTGTATGGACGGGAGTGAGGTTTAAGTTGGGGGCGGTGGTGAACATCAGACTGGTGGCGCTGCTTGGACGGTGGTGAGGGTCAGGCTGGGGGCGGTGTGTGGACAGCAATGATGGTCAGGCTGGGGGCGGTATGCGGATTGCCGTGTGGGTTAGGCTGGGGGCGGTGTGGGTGCAACGGTGACGGTCAGACTGTGGGAGGTGTGTGGATGCATGTGAGGGTCAGGCTGGGAGTTGTGAGTGGAAGGCAGTGAGGGTCTGGCTGGGCGCAGTGTGTGGACGGAGTTCAGGGACAGGCTCGGGGCGTTTCGTGGATCACGGTGAGCGACAGGCTGGGGGTGGAGTTCAACGGTGGTGTGGGTCAGGCTCGGGGCAGTGTGTAACGTTGGTCAGGGTCAAGCTGAGGGTGGTGTGTGGACTGCGTTGAGGATCAGGCAGAGGGTGGTGTGAGGACGGCGGTGTGGTTCAGGCTGCAGGCGGTGTGGGGCAATGGTGATGGTTAGGCTGTGCGCAGTGTGTGGATGGCAGTGAGGGTCACGCTTGGGGCGGTGTGTGGACGGCGTTGAGGGTTAGGCAAGGGGTGGTGTGAGGTCGTCGGTGAGAGTCAGGCTCGGGGTTGTGTGTGGACGTCGCAGAGGGTCAGGCTGGGGGCAGTGTGTGGACGTCAGAGAGACAGGCTGGGGGTAGTGTGTGGACGGCGGGGAGAAACAGACTGGGGCAGAGTATGGACGGCGGTGAGGGTCCAGCTGGGGACAGTGTGTGGAGGGTGGCGAGTGTCAGGCTGTGGGCGGTGTGGATAGCAGTTAGGGTCAAACTGCCGACAGTAAGTGGACGGCGGTGATGGTCATTCTAGGGTTGGTGTGTGGTTGGCGGTGAGGGTCAGGCTGGGGGCAGTGTGTGGATAGCAGTGAGGGTTAGGCTTCAGGCGGTTCGTGGAGGGAGTTGAGGGTCAGGCTGGGCGTGGTGCATGGATGGATGTGAGGGTCAGAGTGGGGTGTTCTTGGACGGCGATGGGAGTCAGACTGGGGACGGAGTGTGGACGTCAGTGAGAGTCAGACTGGGGACGGTGGCTTGGACGTCGGTGAGTGTCAGATTGGGGATGGTGCATGGACGTTGGTGAGGGCCAGGCTGGGGGCGGTGCATGGACAGAGGGGAGGGTCAGGCTCTGGGCGGTGCATGCACATTGGTGAGGGTCAGGCTGGGACGGTGCATGGACGTCGATGATGGTCAGGCGGGGGGAACAGGTACGTCAGTGAGAGCGGTCTGGGGGCGATTTTTGGACAGCGGTGTGGGGCAATGGTGACGGTCAGGCTGGGGGCGGTGTGTTGACGGCAGTATGGGTCAGGCTGGGAGTGGTGTGTGGATGTCACTGAGGGTCAGGCTGGGGGCAGTGTGCGTACGGCGTTGATGATCAGGCTGGGGACATTGGTGGACGTCACTGCGGGTCAGGCTGGGAGCGGTGTGTGGACGTCAGTGAGAGTCAGGCTGTGGGTGGTGCGTGGACGGCAGTGAAGATTAGACCGGGGCATTGTGCGGATGGCAGTGTGGGTCAGGCTGGGGGTAGTGTGTGGACGTCGGTGAGGGTCAGGCTGGGGGCGGCGTGTGGACGTCGGTGAGGGTCAGGCTGGGGGTGGTGTGTGGACGTCGGTGAGGGTCAGGCTGGGGGCGGTTTGTGGACGTCGGTGAGGGTCAGAATGGGAGCGGTGTGTGTATGGCGGTTAGGGTCAATCAGACGATGGTGTGTGGACGGCAGTGAGGGTCAGGCGAAGAGTGTACGGCGAAGAGTGCCAGGCTGGCGATGTTGTGTGTACGGTGTTGAGGGTCAGGTTGGTGGCGTTTTGTGAACGGCGGTGAGGGACAGGCTGGGTACGCTGTGTAAACGGTGGTGAGGTTCAGGTTGGGGACAGTGCATGCACGTCAGTGAAGGTCAGGCCTGGGACGGTGTGTTGACGCCAATGAGGGTGAAGCTGGGGGCGGTGTGCGGATTGCAGTGAGGGTCAGATTGGGGTCGGAGTTTGGTCGGCGTTGATGGTCAGGCAGGGGGTGGTGTGAGGACGTCGGTGTGGGTCAGGCTCTGGGCAGTATGTGGACATTGCTGAGGGTCAGGCTGAGGGCGGTATGTGGACGTTGGAGAGAGTCAGGCTGGGGGAGTTGTGTGGACGGTAGTGAGGGTCAGGCGGGGTGTGGTGTGTGGACGATGTTGAACATCAGACTGGGGGCACTGCGTGGACGGTGGTGAGGGTCAGGCTGGGGCGCTGTGCAGATGTCAGTGAAAGTCAGGCTTTGGGCGGTGTGTGGACGTCGGTGAGGGTCAGGCTGGGGGCGGTGTGTGGACGTCAGAGAGAGTCAGGCTGGGGGTAGTGTGTGGACGGCGGGGAGAAATAGACTGGGACGGAGTGTGGACGTCGGTGAGGGTCAGGCTGGGGACAGTGTGTGGAGGGTGGCGAGTGTCAGGCTGTGGGCGGTGTGTAGACAGCAGTTAGGGTCAAACTGCGGGCAGCAAGTGGACGGCAGTGAGGGTCATTCTAGGGTTGGTGTGTGGATGGCGGTGAGGGTCAGGCTGGGTGCGGTGTGTGGACGGCAGTGAGGGTTAGGCTGGGGGCGGTGTGTGTATGGCGGTGAGGGTAGGGAGAGGGCGGTGTGTGGACGGCAGTGAGGGTCAGACTGGGGGCGATTAGTGGACAGAGGTGAGGATCTCCCTGGGGATGTTGTGTGGACGGCACTGAGGGCCAGGTTGGGGCAGTGCATGCACTTCGGTGAGGGTCAGGCTGAGGTCCGTGTGCGGAATCCAGTGAGGGTCACGCTGCGGGCAGTATGTTGGCGGCGGAGAGGATCAGACTGTGGGCGGCGAGTGGACGTCGTTCAAAGTCAGATTGAGGACAGTGCGTGGATGCCGGTGAGATTCTGACTGGGGATGGTGGGTGGACGTTGGTGAGTGTCAGATTGGGGACGGTGCGTGGACATCGGGAAGGGCCAGGCTGGGGACAGTGCGTGGGCGGCAGAGAGGGTCAGGCTGAGGGCGGTGCAAGCATGTCATTGAGGGTCAGGCTGGGGGCGGCGCATGGACGTCAGTGATGGTCATGCTGGGGGCGGTGTGTGGACGGCAGTGAGGGTCAGAATGCGGGCGGATAGTGGACGGAGGTGAGGATCTCCCTGGGGATGTTGTGTGGCTGGCGTTGAAGGTCAGGCTGGGCTTAGTTTATGGACGGATTTGAGGGTCAGAGTGGGGCGTTCTTGGACGGCGATGGGAGTCAGACTGGGGACAGAGTATGGACGTCGGTGAGGGTCAGATTGGGGACAGTGCGTGGACGTCAATGAGGGTCAGATTGGGGACAGTGCATGTATGTCGGTGAGAGTCAGACTGGCGACGGTGCATGGACGTCGGTGAGAGTCAGACTGGGGACGGTGTGTGGACAACGGAGAGTGTCGGAATAGGGACGGTGCATGAACGTCGGTGAGGGTCAGGCTGGGGGCGGTGTGGACAGCAGTTAGGGTCAGGCTGGGGACGGTATGTGGATGGCAGTGAGGGTCAGACTGTGGGGGATTAGTGGACGGAGGTGAGGATATCACTGGGGATGTTGTGTGGACGGTTGTGAGGGGCAGGCTGGGCGTGGTGAGCGCACGGATTTGAGTGTCAGACAGGGGCGTTTTTTGACGGCGATGGGAGTCAGACTGGGGACGGAGTGTGAAGGTCAGTGACAGTCAGATTGGGGACAGTGCTTGGATGTCAGTGAGGGTCAGATTGGGGACAGTGCTTGGATGTCGGTGAGTGTCAGATTGGGGACAGTGCTTGGAGGTCGGTGAGTGTCGGATTGGGGACGGTGCATGGATGTCAGTGAGGGCCAGGCTCGCGGCGGTGCGTGGACAGCTAGGAGGGTCAGCCTGTGGTCGGTGCGTGCACATTGGTGAGGGTCAGACTGGGGACAATGCGTGAATGGCGGTGATGGTCAGGCTGCGGGCGGTGTGTGGACGTCGATGATCGCAGGGCGGGTAGGTCCGTGAACGTCAGTGACACCAGTCTATGGACGTTGTTTTCACGGCAGTGTGGGGGAATGGTGACGGTCAGGCTGGGGGCAGTGTGTTGACGGCAGTGTGGGTCAGGTTGGGGGCAGTTTGTGGACGTCACTGAGGGTCAGGCTGGGGGCGGTGTGTGGACAACAGAGGGTGTCGGAATAGGGACGGTGCATGAACGTCGGTGAGGGTCAGGCTGGGGGCGGTGTGGACAGCAGTTAGGGTCAGGCTGGGGGCGGTGTGTGGACGTCAGTAAGAGTCAGGCTGGGGGTGATGCATGGACGGCAGTGAGAGTCAGGCTGGGAGTGGTGCGTGGACGGCAGTGTAGATTAGACCGTGACATTGTGCAGACGGCAGTGTGTGTCAGGCTGGGGACAGTGTTGGACATCGGTGAGGGTCAGGCTGAGGGTGGTGTGTGAACGGCGGTGAAGGTCACTCAAGGGATGGTGTGTGGACGGCGGTGAGGATCAGCCTGGGTGCGGTGTGTGTATGGCGAAGAGGGTCAGGCTGGGGGCGGTGTGTGTACGGTGTTGAGGGTCAGGCTGGTGGCGTTTTGTGAACGGCGGTGAGGGACAGCCTGGGTACGGTGTGTAGACGATGTTGAGGTTCAGGCTGGGGGCAGTGCGTGCACGTCAGTGAAGGTCAGGCTGGGGGCGGTGTGTTGACGCCAATGAGGGTGAGGTTGGGGGCGGTGTGCGGATGGCAGTGGGGGTCAGATTGGGATCGGTGTGTGAATGGCGGTGAGGGTCAGGCTGGGGGTTGTGTGTGGTCGGCGTTGATGGTCAGGCAGGGGGTGGTGTGAGGATGTCGGTGTGGGTCAGGCTCGGGGCAGTATGTGGACATCGCTGAGGGTCAGTCTGGAGGCGGTGTATGGACGTCGGAGAGAGTCAGTCTGGGGAAGGTGTTTGGACGGCGGAGAAAAATAGTCTGGGGCAGTGTGTGGACAGCGGTGAGGGTCTGGTTGGGGGCAGTGTGTGGCGGGTGGTGAGGGTCAGGCTGGGGGCAGAGTGTGGACATGGGTGACGGTCAGGTTGGTGGCAGTGCGTGTATGTCGGTGAGGGTCAGGCTGGAGACGATGTGTTGATGGCAATGAGGGTCAGGCTGGGCGGAGTGCTCACGGCAGTGAGGGTCAGGTTTGGGCAGTGCATTACTTTGGTGAAGGTCAGGCTGAGGGAGGTATGCGGAATCCAGTGAGGGTCACGCTGCGGGCGGAATGTTGGTGGCGGAGAGGATCAGACTGTGGGCGGCGAGTGGACATCGTTCACAGTCAGATTGAGGACAGTGCGTGGATGCCGGCGAGAGTCAGACTGGGGACAGTGTGTGGACAACGGAGAGTGTCGGAATAGGGACGGTGCATGAACGTCGGTGAGGGTCAGGCTGGGGGCGGTGTGGACAGCAGTTAGGGTCAGGCTGGGGACGGTATGTGGATGGCAGTGAGGGTCAGACTGTGGGGGATTAGTGGACGGAGGTGAGGATATCACTGGGGATGTTGTGTGGACGGTTGTGAGGGGCAGGCTGGGCGTGGTGAGCGCACGGATTTGAGTGTCAGACTGGGGCGTTTTTTGACGGCGATGGGAGTCAGACTGGGGACGGAGTGTGAAGGTCAGTGACAGTCAGATTGGGGACAGTGCTTGGATGTCAGTGAGGGTCAGATTGGGGACAGTGCTTGGATGTCAGTGAGGGTCAGATTGGGGACAGTGCTTGGATGTCGGTGAGTGTCAGATTGGGAAAGTGCTTGGAGGTCGGTGAGTGTCGGATTGGGGACAGTGCATGGATGTCAGCGGGGAGGGTCAGCCTGTGGTCGGTGCGTGCACATTGGTGAGGGTCAGACTGGGGACAATGCGTGAATGGCGGTGATGGTCAGGCTGCGGGCGGTGTGTGGACGTCGATGCTCGCAAGGCGGGTGGGTCCGTGAACGTCAGTGACACCAGTCTATGGGCGTGTTTTGACGGCAGTGTGGGCAATGGTGACGGTCAGGCTGGGGGCAGTGTGTTGACGGCAGTGTGGGTCAGGCTGTGGGCAGTTTGTGGACGTCACTGAGGGTCAGGCTGGGGGTATTGTGTGGACGTCAGTGACACCAGTCTATGGGCGTGTTTTGACGGCAGTGTGGGCAATGGTGACGGTCAGGCTGGGGGCAGTGTGTTGACGGCAGTGTGGGTCAGGCTGGGGGCAGTTTGTGGACGTCACTGAGGGTCAGGCTGGGGGTGGTGTGTGGACGTCAGTGATAGTCAGGTTGGGGGTGGTGCGTGGACGGCAGCGAGAGTCAGGCTGGGGGTGGTGCGTGGACGGCAGTGTAGATTAGACCGGGACATTCTGCAGACGGCAGTGTGGGTCAGGCTGGGGACAGTGTGTGGACATCGGTGAGGGTCAGGCTGAGGGTGGTGTGTGGACGTCGGTGAGGGTCCGAATGGAGTGTGAACGGCGGTTAGGATCACTCAAGGGATGGTGTTGGACGGCGGTGAGGATCAGGCTGGGTGCGGTGTGTGTATGGCGAAGAGGGTCAGGCTGGGGGCGGTGTGTGTACGGTGTTGAGGGTCAAGCTGGTGGCGTTTTGTGAACGGCGGTGAGGGATAGGCTGGGCACGGTGTATAGACGGTGTTGAGATTCAGGCTGGGGCAGTGCGTGCACGTCAGTGAAGGTCAGGCTGGGGGCGATGTGTTGACGCCAATGAGGGTGAGGTTGGGGGCGGTGTGCGGATGGCAGTGGGGGTCAGATTGGGGTCGGTGTGTGAATGGCGGTGAGGGTCAGGCTGGGGGTGGTGTGTGGTCGGCGTTGATGGTCAGGCAGGGGGTGGTGTGAGGATGTCGGTGTGGGTCAGGCTCGGGGCAGTATGTGGACATCGCTGAGGGTCAGTCTGGAGGTGGTGTATGGACGTCGGAGAGAGTCAGTCTGGGGAAGGTGTTTGGACGGCAGAGAAAAATAGTCTGGGGCAGTGTGTGGACAGCGGTGAGGGTCTGGTTGGGGGCAGTGTGTGGCGGGTGGTGAGGGTCAGGCTGGGGGCAGAGTGTGGACATGGGTGACGGTCAGGTTGGTGGCAGTGCGTGTATGTCGGTGAGGGTCAGGCTGGAGACGATGTGTTGATGGCAATGAGGGTCAGGCTGGGCAGAGTGCTCACGGCAGTGAGGGTCAGGTTTGGGCAGTGCATTACTTTGGTGAAGGTCAGGCTGAGGGAGGTATGCGGAATCCAGTGAGGGTCACGCTGCGGGCGGAATGTTGGCGGCGGAGAGGATCAGACTGTGGGCGGCGAGTGGACATCGTTCACAGTTAGATTGAGGACAGTGCGTGGATGCCGGCGAGAGTCAGACTGGGGAAGATGCGTGGACGTCGGGAAGGGCCAGACGGGGGCGGTGCGTGCACATCGGTGGGGGTCAGGCTGGGGACAGTGCGTGGACGTCGCTGATGGTCATGCTGTGGGTGGTGCGTGGATGTCGATGACGGCCAGGCTGGGAACGGTGCGTGGACGTCGATGATGGTCAGGGTGGGGGCGGTGTATGGACATCGGCGATGGTCCGGCTGGGGGCGGTTCGTGGACGTTGGTGAGAGTCAGAATGGGGGCGGTGTGTGAACGGCAGTGTGGGTCAGGCGGCAGGCGGTGTGGGGGCAATGGTGAAGGTCAGGTTGTGCGCGGTGTGTGGACGGCATTGAGGGTCAGGCAGGGGGTTGTTTCAGGACGTCGGTGAGGGTCAGGCTCAGGGCTGTGTTGGGACGGCAGGGAAAAATAGACTGAGGTGGCGTGTGGACAGCAGTGAGGGTCAGGCTGGGGGCGGTGTGTGGACATTGCTGAGGGTCAGGCTGGTGGCGGTGCGTGGCGTTGGAGAGAGTCAGGCTGGGAGTGGTGTGTGGACGGCGGGGAAAAATAGACGGGGGCAATGTGTGGAAGGTGGTGAGGGCGAGGCTGGGGTCAGTATGTGGGCAGCAGTTCGTGTCAAACTGCGGGCTGTAAGTGGACGGCGGTGAGTGTCACTCCGCGGTTGGTGTGTGGCCGACAGTGAGGGTCAGGCTGGGTGCGGTGTGTGTAAGGCAATGAGAATCAGGCTGGGGGCGGTATGTGGACGGCGGTGAGGGTCAGGCTGAGCGCGGTGTGTGGACGGATTTGAGGGACAGGATCGGGGCACTGTGTGGATGGCGGTGAGGGTCAGGCTGGAAGAGGCGTGTGGACGGGAGTGAGGGTCAGTCTGGGGGTGGTGTGTGGACGGTAGTGAGGTTCAGGCAGGGTGTGGTGTGTGGACGGCGGTGAACATCAGACTGGTGGCACTGCGTGGACGGTGGTGAGGGTCAGGCTTGGGGCGGTGTGTGGATGTCGGTGAGTGTCTAAATGGGGACATTGCATGTACATCAGTAAGGGTCAGGCTGGGGGCGGTGTGTGGACGGCGTTGAGGGTCAGGCAGGGGGTGGTTTGAGGACGTCGGTGAGGGTCAGGCTCGGGGCGGTGTGTGGGCGGCGGTGAGGGTCTGGTTGGGGGCAGTGTGTGGAGGGTGCTGAGGATCAGGCTGGGAGCGGTGTGTGGACAGTAGTGAGAGTCAAACTGCACGTAGTAAGTGGACAGCGATGAGGTTCATTCTAGCGTTGGTGTGTGGACGG
This sequence comes from Chiloscyllium plagiosum, assembly GCF_037043375.1. NCBI lineage: Eukaryota > Metazoa > Chordata > Chondrichthyes > Orectolobiformes > Hemiscylliidae > Chiloscyllium > Chiloscyllium plagiosum. Next base: position 65,023,573 of record NW_028270184.1, read on the forward strand.
CGGTGAGGGTCAGGTTGGGGGCGGTGTGTGGACGGATTTGAGGGACAGAGTAGGGCGTTCTTGGACGGCGATGGGAGTCAGACTGGGGACGGAGTGTGAACGTCAGGGAGGGTCAGATTGGGGACAGTGCGCAGACGCCGGTGAGGGTCAGATTGGTGACAGTGATTGGACGCTGGTGAGGGTCAGATTGGGGACAGTGCGTGGACGCTGGTGAGTGTCAGATTGCGTTCGGTGCATGGATGTCGGTGAGTGTCGGATTGGGGACGGTGCATGGACATCGGTGAGGGCCAGGCTGGGGGCGTTTAGTGGACGGAGGTGAGGATATCTCTGGAGATGTTTTGTGGACGGTTGTGAGGGTCAGGCTAGGCGCGATTTGTGGACGGATTTGTGGGTCAGTCTGGGGCGTTGTTGGACGGCGATGGCAGTCAGTCTGGTTACGCAGTGTGTACGTCAGTGAGAGTCAGATTGGGGACAGTGTTGGACGTCGGTGAGGGTCAGACTGCAGACAGTGCGTGGACGCCGGTGAGGGTCAGATTGTGGACAGTGCATGGATGTCGGTGAGAGTCAGACTGGGGACGATGCATGGACGGCGGTGAGTCACGGATTGGGGACGGTGCATGGACGTCAGAGAGGGCCAGGCTGGGGGTGGTGTGTGGACAGTGGAGAGGGTCAGCCTGTGGGCGGTGCGTGCACATTGGTGAGGGTCAGGCTGGGGACTGGGCGTGGACGTCTATGATGGTCAGGCGGGGGGGGGGTGCGTGAACGTCAGTGAGACCAGTCTGGGGGCGGTTTTTGGACGGCGGTGTGGGGCAATGGTGAGGCTCAGGCTGGGGGTGGTGTGTTGACGGCAGTGTGGGTCAAGCTGGGGGCAGTTTGTGTACGTCACTGAGGGTCAGGCTGGGGGCGGTGTTTGGACGGCATTGAGAATCAGGCTGGGAGCAATTTATGGACGTCACTTCGGGTCAGCCTGGTGGCAGTGTGTGGACGTCAGTGAGAGTCAGGCTGGGGGGGTTGTGTGGATGGCGGTGAAGATTAGACTGGGGTGTTGTGCAGATGGCAGTGCGGGTCAGGCTGGGGGCGGTGTGTGGACGTTGGTGAGGGTCAGGCTGGGGGCAGTGTGTAGATGTCGGTGAGGGTCAGAATGGGGGCGGTGTGTGGAGAGCGGTGAGGGTCACTCAGGGAATGGTGTGTGGACAGCGGTGAGGGTCAGGCTGGGGGCGGTGTGTGTATGGTGTTGAGGGACAGGCTGGGCGCGGTATGTGGATAGAATTGAGGGACAGGCTCGGGGCGTTTTGTGGATTGCGGTGAGCGTCAGGCTGGGGATGGAGTTCAACGGTGGTGCGGGTCAGGCTGCAGGAGGTGTGTGGACGGTGTTGAGGGACAGGCTGGACGTGGTGTGTGTATGGAGTTCAGGGACAGGCTCGGGCGTTTTGTGGATCGCGGTGAGCATCAGGCTGGGAATGAGTTCAACGGTGGTGTGGGTCAGGCTGCGGGAGGTTTCTGGATGGGAGTGAGGGTCAGGCTGGGGCGGTATGTGGACGACAATGAGGGTCAGGCTGGGGTGGTGTACCTTGTCAAACAGGTTTCGTGGAGGTGATAGATAACAGATCCTGTGGTCATTGGGACAGATTCAGTGGATTCCAATTCCCTGGTTAATGAGGTCACACTTAAGCTTTTATGAAAAGTCTATGATCCATTTTAAAGAAAACGTTTTGTCAAAGCTGTGCTAAAATGATATTTGAAGTTTGGAGAGACGAGATTATGCCACGTGCCAGTGAGGTTAGGAATAGACCGGTAGCACAGTTAAATACATGGCCAAAGAGTTGGGAGAGGTGGCAGGGCTTCCTGGTTCTTGGGTCGGTGGGATATACACAAGAAGGACGGGATGGACCTGAACTGGCCCCAATCTCCTGGTAGGCAGCTTTGCTATTGTCACTCAGGAGGGTTTAAACTAGTGTGGCGGGGTTGCAGGGGGGGTTGGGACGGGGGTTGGTGGGGTTGAGTAGAACAGTAGGTCCACAAGTAAAGTGACTGAGAAGGAGTTGGAGATTAATCCCAGTACAGTTAAGACACACAACAAACAGGCAGAGGCGACAGAACACAAAGGGACTGGCAGTCTGAAGTGTGCTGATAATAATGTGAGGTGTATTGCAGGCAAGACAGATAAACTTGAAGCTTGATTAAGGATACATTACTGCAATGCTAATATTATAGCGATTTGGTTGAGAGAGGGACAAGAGAGCAGTCAATCCAGTGGGTCCAGAGAGAGTTGCAGACTGTGCAGTGAATGGCTGGAGTAATTGGATGAAGCAAACAATTATACTTTACTGGAATTGGGCAGATTGAAGGGGCAAGGGAGGAAACTGGAACTCTTTGTTTCAAATATTTTCTGCTTAACTGACAGTCATTTGTAATCTCCTGTCACCAGAGAATGGAATTGGATAATTTACATCAGGGAAACTCAAACCAAATATCAGTTCAGGATCTGATGGCGTTGGACTGAAGTGTATTTATTTTAATGCAAGGATTATTCTGGGTAAGCTCGATCAACTTGGAGTCTGAATCAGTATATGGAACTATGATGTTATGGACATTAAAGAGACTGAGTTGAGTCAGGGATAGGACCGGCTGCTCAACATTTCAGGGTTTCATTGTTTTATGCGAGATAGAGAGGAAGGTAAAAGAGGTGGAGGAAGTGTATGATTAAACAGGGAGAATGTTACATCTGCACTGAAAGAGGACGTACTAGGGGGCTCATCCAGTAAGGCATAATGTGCAGAGGACAACAATAAGATGCAATCGCTGTTTTAAGTTCATACTGTAGTCCCTCCAAAAACTACATACAGATTGAGGAACAGATATGTACGTCGACTATGGAAAGGTGTATAAACAACAGAATTGTCATAGTGAGTGACTTCAACATCCTCAATATTGACGGGACATCCTGAGATCAAAATCCTCAGAAGGGACAGATTTTGTTTGGTGCATCAAAGAGGGTTTCTTGCAACAGTATATGGATAGTACAATTAGAGGAGGGGCCATACTGGACCTCGTTAATGAGCCTGGTTAAAAGTGACTGATCTTTCAGTGGGAGTGCATTTTGGAAACAGTGATCACTACTTCAGATTTAAGATAGCTTTGAGCAGCACCTTGTGGGAAGCTACGGAATTGGGTAAAGGATAACTTATGTCAGCATCAGGCAGGAGCTAAGGAATGTTAATTGGGAGGAGCTGCTGTCAGGCAAATCCGCATTTGATATATGGGAACTGTTTGTTAAATCCCGATTGCAACATCATCTTTTGAATGTCCTCCCGTCTGCTCGAATTTCAATATATTTTGATTGACCAGATATTTCGCGGCCGCTGCATGTCAGACAACAGGAAGAGATAATGGATGATTGTGCACAGTGCCCTTCACCGGACCAGCTTTTCTCAGCGGGCACCTAAAGTTTTTATTGTGGCTCAGAGAACCTCACAATTAATACAGCACATTGGAAGGCCATTCCGCCCCACGTGCGTCCACGAGCTCTCCAGCTGCACTATTTGAAAGCAGAGAGTGTTGTTGGAGATAGACAGAGAGAGAGAGAGACAGAGAGAGAAAGTGAAGGAAGTTAAACAGAGTGGAGAGAAAAGTGAAAGACAGACTGAGTGAGAAAATAAGGGGGGTAAGACGGGGTAAAATTAGATAGGTCAGGAGACAGCATGAGGAGAAATAGACAGAAGATTGAAAGTATATTTCGAAATTCCCCTGAACTGCAAGCCCTTTATCTGGGTGCCATAAACTGTGAGCACTGTGCTGATACTGGCTGTCATCCCAGATCATTTATCTCCAATAACAGCACAGAGCTGGGTGGCTGACACCTAAACAGAACCCAATAGACAAATAGATTGGTTCCAGGAAGAAGGTGGATTAATTTAAATAAACTGCATGAACAGGATCAGGAACTGATAACCCCCACCACCATGGCTGCAAAGGGTTCAGGATTGATTAGGAGCTGAATATTCAAGGATATACTTCCTATCAAGAAGATAGGCAGGTGGGGAGTCGGGTTGCGGTTGCATTATTTGGAAAAATATGAATTTACATCAATCGTAAGAAATGAAGTAGGTGTAGAATTTGCGTGAGTGAAATTGATGCAACACATTGTAAAAGCAACCACAGTTGGAGTCTTGTACAGGCCTCCAAACAGTAGTCAGGAGCTGGGCTACAAGATATATCAGGAAATAGAAAAGATGTGTAGAAAAGGCAGAGTACAGTTGTCATGGGAGATTTCAATATGCAAGTGGAGTGGGGAAATCAGGTTGGTAGTGGATTGTACGAAAAACCATTTCATGGAATGTCTGCGAGATGGCTTTTTGGAGCAGCTTGTGATGCAACCCATGAGGGAACAGGCCTTATTGGTTTTAGTGTTGTGCAATGAGGTAGACTAGATCAGGGAGCTTCATGTGAAGGAAAATTAGGAAGAAGTAATTATAACATGGTTGAATTTACTCTGCATTTTGAGAGGGAGAAGATAGAATCAGAGGTAACAGTATTACAGCTGAAAAAAGACAACTGCAGAGGCCTAAGGGAGAAGCTGAGTAGAATTGACTGGGAGAGGGACTGAGCAGGAAAGACAGTGACACAGCAATGGCAGGAGTTTTTTGGAGTAATTCAGGAAACGTAGCAGAAATATATCCCGAGGACAAAGCGGCATGGTACAGGGAGGATGAGACAACCATGACCGACGAGGGAAGTCAGGGATAGAAAAAGAGAAAGCTTATAAGGGAAATGGGAAACTAGAGAATTGGCAAGTTTACAAATACCAACAGAGGGCAAGAAAAATATATATAAGGAGGGAGAAGATTAAATATAGGGGTATGCTTGCCATTAATATAAAGGAGACTGTAAGAGATTGTTTTAATATATGAAGTGCAAAAGAGAAGAGAAGTGTATACATTGGATTGCCGGAAGATGATGTTGGAGAGGCAGCAGTGGGGAACAAAGAAATAGCTGAGGAACTTTGAGTCAGTCTACACGGTGGAAGACATGAGTAATTTCCCAAAAAGTCTAGAGAGTGAGTGGTCAGAGCTGAGTATGGTGGTCATCACCAATCAGAACGTGTTCGAAATCGCAATGGCCTGAAATGTGTAAACATCACCTGGACCAGATGGACCACACACCTGAGTTCTAAGGGAGGTAGCTGAAGAGGTAGTTCAGGCGTTAATGGTAATCTTTAAGGAATGACTAGAATCAGGAAAGATCCAAGGGGAGTGGAAAATCGCTGAGGTGACATTCCATTTAACAAGGGACAAGGCAGAAAATGTAAAATTACAGACTGATTAGTCTAACCTCGGTTGTGTGTAACATCTTGGAAGCCATCATGAAGGATGAGATTCTGAATACTTGGAGGCGTTTAGTAAAATAGGGCAGAAGGAACATGGTTTCATCAAGGGGAAGTCATGCCTGACAAACCTGCTAGAATTCTCATCCTCCTGAGATATGGGGCCCAAGACTGCGCACAATACTACAAATGTAATCTGACCAGAGCCTTATCCAGCCTCAGATGTAAATCTCTGCTTTTATGTTGAAACCCTCTTGAAATGAATGGCATATTTTTATTTGCCTTCCAAATTACTGACAACCTGCAAGTTTACCTTGAGAGACTCCAGGACTATAACTCCCAAGTCTCTTTGCATTTCAGATTTATGAAATTACTCTGTATTTAGAAAACAGTCTTCCTAACAATATCCATGACCTCACTCTTTCCCACACTGTACTCAATCTCCAAGTTCTTTGCCCACTCGCCCAGCCTGTTCAAATCCTTCTTCAGGAGAAAGTGAAGTCCATAGCTTGTGGAGCTCACAGTCCAAATGTGTGGCATTTGAAAAGCAGAAATACGCAGGCAGCATCCGAGGACCAGATGGAATGGTGTCTGCAGAATGCTGATAGTGGTAGTGAGGGAAATATATCACTGGTGATGGGGTATGACTGTAGTTGATGGAAATTGCGGAGGGTAATAGGTTGTAACCAGAGGTTGGTGAGGTGGAAGGTGAGAGCAAGGGGGCTTTATCCTTGTTGTGGTTGAAAGGGTGTGGTTCAAGTATGGAGATGCAGGACATTGAGGAGATACGCTGGAGCATCCTTATGCAGGCTCTCCATCTCTTCAATGCTATCTGTCCCTCTACCTGTCTTTGTACTGTCTGTGAATCAGGTTGTGGTTAGCACTGCTGCCTCACAGCGCCAGGGATCCATGTTCAATTTCATCCTCGGGATAATGTCTGGGTGGATTTCGCACTTTCTGCGCGGGCTTGCTTTGGGTGGTCCAGCTTCCTCCCGCAGTCCAAAGATGTACACGTGAAGTGAATTGGTGATGCTAAACAGCCCATAGTGTAGGTTATTAATCTGGGGTAAATATATGGAAGGAGAATGGGTCTGGGTGGGTTACACTTCAGAGGGTTGAGGTGGAATTGTTGGGGCCAAACGGCCTATTTTCGCACTGTAGGGATTCTAATTCTAAAACCTTTGGCAGACTGTCCTCTGTTCCTTCATCTAAATTGGTTACTGTATGCAGTGAAAATATGTGGTCCCGACACTGAGTCTTGTGGAGCAATACTTGTCACCGATGCCATCCTGAGAAGGACCTTTTAACTCTCTTCTCTGCTTTCTGTAAGACAGACAATCTGCTCTGCATGCTAGCACCTTGCCTCGAACACCATGGGCCCTTATCTTTCTCAATAGCTTGCTTCGTAGCATCTTGTCAAAGGACTTCTTGAGGTTCAGGTAGATAACATCCATTGGTTCTTCTATGTCTAATCTGCTCGGTTCTCCTGTTCCCTGGATGCTCCATTCCTGTGCTTGTTTCCGTGTTCCTACAGCTCATTCCATTTAGGTCGGTGATGATACCCTGTTTTAGGCATATTCTATCTCTTTGAAATTCTTCACAAGAGTGATGTTCATCTCCATCTCTGGTGCTGGTTTTATTGATGCCGATGTACAGACTAAGGAACTTGTAAATTCCACGCCCGTCTCAGTGCAGAGAATGAATGGCTTTTTTAAACACAGGAAAGAAACAGAGATGGCAAAGTGAGAGAAGAGATTTTTTTTGTGATCAACCCTGAGAGTGTTGTTGAGGCAGTATTTGGGGTATTGTGACAGACTTTCTCTCCTTTATAAGAAATTATCTCTTTGCCACAGAGTGTGCAAAGGATTTTCACCAGACTAACCCCGAGAACAATGATACCATGAGGACCGAGTGAAGATTAATCTGTAGCGCTGTAAGAGAATAAGAGGTGATTGCATTGAACCTTGAGGGCGATGGACAGCCACTCGTTATGTTCTAAACAGCCACTAAGAACGAAATAAATTCCATGTCTTTTTTCTTTTCACTCGGGTCACATGATTATTGATACTGTAAGTGCCTCTCCCCACGTTAATACAGTGCAGTTGTTGTGTGATCCTAATCTGAAAGTCACGTTATCCACAATCCCGACAGCAACCACAATACCTTCACTCTAAAATAGTTAAGTTTTGCCACCAGATTCTGACCTCCATGGAGAACATTGGGCTGGCATCCATGGAGATGGAAGATGCATCCTTGAGACACAAAGCATTTGGCTTCTCTCCTCACTGCCAGCAAACCTCAAACAATGGAGCCATGATTAACATCATGGAGTACTCTATCAATGCAATATCTACGTCATTGGTTTTTCATGTTGAGCATTAATGACATGCTCCTGTTTCTGCGTAAACCCTCGAGGGGCTGAATGGCCTGTCCCTGGTCCCATAGAACAGATTCAATGGCGTGATTTGACCCCCCACATTCCTATGTAACAATTAGATGCACTGACCAGACCCCTTCTCTTCCTGTCGAACAGGCAGAACGATTGGATGGGCAGTCACTCTTCCTGTTCAGTAGTTTCGATGGGCAGAATGGCTTCCTCATATTCTCTCTTAAAGGTGCCTTTATTGATTAACAACTAATGAAGCAGAATCTTCAAGAAGAAAAGAAGACAGGAATATGGAGAAGAACCGAATGCTTCCTGGTTTTGAAGTAAGAAGTTTTGTTTTGTAAATCTTACTTAGGAATCTCATCGGAGTAGTATTGTGGAGGGGCAAGGTAAAAGATAGGTTGGAGGAAGAAGTTGTAAATAGTCGTTCGTTTCTTATTCTCTGTTATACTTTAAGAAATAAAGTTGTAATTTTTTTACTATAAATAGTTTTGGTCTCCAGAATTATCACAGATTACTGCTCGGGGTAAGTCTTTTCTCTGTCGCTGGTTTTAAATTAAGCAGGATAATTTATCTTGTGTTGTAAGACTGCAAACCCACAATAATGTGTTTTACTCTTTACTGGCCTGTGGAACAGCTGAACTCGCCACTCAGTTCAAGATAAGCATAACATGCTTCCCTAACCAGGGCTGCATACATCCTGTGAGAGATGAACAAAAGTAAAGGAAACTCATTCCGCTGTCTGTTTCCATTATTCCTTCAGCTCATTTCCATTCAGGTAGGTGATCATCCCCTTATTTTAGGTGTATTCAATCTCATTGAAATTCTCCCCGAGAGTGATGCACATCTCCATGCGCATCTCTGGTGCTGGCTTTATTGCTGCTGACGTACAGATGTAAGAGACTTATAAACTCCATATCAGTCGTAGTGCATAGAGAAGGAATGGCTTTTTGTGGCACAGGAAAGATACAGCAATGTCTAAGCAAGAGAAAAGGATTATTGCGATCATCCCTAAGAGTGTTGTGGAGGCAGTATTTGGGATATTGTGGATAGACTTTTCTCTCAAGTTTCACCAGACAAATCCCTGGGATGATGGCACCATGCACAGTGAATGAAGATTAATCTGTAGCGCTGTGAGAGAATAAGAGGTGATTGCATTGAACCTTAAAGGGGGGTGAAAAGTAACTCATGATGTTCTAAACACAGTGATAAATTCCATTGCTTTTTTCACTCGGGTTACATGATTCTTGATAGTTTAAGGCCTTTGAGAACGTTCCACCCAACCACCCCAACTCCCTATTTAGATTGAGACAGAGAGAGAGACACACACTCAAACACAGAGAAAGAGAAAGAGAAAGACAGCTAGAGAGAGAAAGAGAGAGATCCAGGCTTTTGAATAAACTCTCCCAAAATTAATACAGTTCAATTGGTGCATGATCCTGCAAAGAACGTCATGTTATCCATAATCCAGACAGCAGCCACAAAACCTTCATTATAAGCGAGTTAATTCTTCCCAGCAGCTTCTGACCTCCACGGAGAAGATGGGTGTGTCTTCTGGGAGATGGAAGATGCCTCCTTGAGACTTGGCACAAAACATTTGGCTTTTTTCCTCACTGCCAGCAAACCATGTTAAAGTAGCACACGTTCCTACAAAACATGAACCATGATTAACACCATGGAGCCCTCTATCAGTGCAGTCTCAGATTCATTAGTTTGTCATGTTGGAATATCAATGACACCTCCTGTTCTTGTATAACTGTCTCGGGGGGCTGAATAGCCTCCTCCTGGTCTCATGGAAAAGGATTAAGGGTCTGATTGGGCTCTGCGTGTCCTGCTAAACAGCTCGATGCACTGACCACACCCCTTTTCTTATTTTGGAACTGGCAAGAGGATTGAATGGACTGTCCCTCTCCTTGTTCAGTAGTTTCAACGGGCTGAATGGCTTCCACATATCAGTGTGCAACCAGCTTCAGATGCTGAATGAGCTCCTCTTTTAACTGGAGAAACATGCAGTGTCTGGCAGCACTGTTATATGAATGTTACCAATACTTTCACAGCACAAACCTGACCGCTCTCCAGGTCTTGCTGCACATAATCACAGACTGCATCAGGAACTGAGTGGTGACAGCATGTTCTGAACATTGAGTAATCTTCAGTGACCATCGTCACTTCTGATCTTATTGTTGAGGAAAGACGTTGATAAAGCAGCTGGAGATATTTTTGCCACGGAAGCCCCACTGACGATCTCCTGAAGAGATGTCCTGCGACTGAGATGATCGATGTCCACCAACCACAAGTATCTTCCGTTGTGCTATGGATGACCCCAACCAGATGAGATATTGTGTCTGATACCCATTAAATTTCATTCAGTTTGCGTTCCGTGGTACCATTCTGACTCAACTCTTGCATTGATATCAGGGTTTGTCACTCTTACTTGGACTTCTGTGTTCACCTCTTTTGAACATATAAATAGGTTATGGTGTCTATGTGTGGAGTGTTTCCTTCTCACAGTGGGTAATGAACGTCAGGAATTATCTGTGCTCGAGAGTTAGGGGATCGACATCACTGAGGACATAGATTATTTTTTGAACTGTCGTTGAGTTGAGGGGTGTGAAGAATTGGCAATTGAATGGAATTGATGCGAAGAGTGGATCAATCATGAGCGTATACAATGGCAATGCAGGGTTGACCGTCCGAATTACCTGTTCCTGTTCCTTATGTTCTCATATTCTGTAATTGGAATGTTCATGGTCGTAATTTTACTGAACGTTCTGAATGGTGCAATCAGAGAGAGCAAAATATTTTGAGTCATCTCGGTGAGGTATGGGGACTGTATTCAGTGAATTTTGGTCTGCACCATGACCAACACATGAAGCCCAAATTGAAGATAGGAAACACTCCCTAAAGAGACCAGAGGCATCTGTCAAACCCAGCCTAGATTCTCCGGTATCATTTTGCAACACACAACAAACCATGTGTGACAGTTTTGAGGAACAATATGATATCATGTGTTACTGTATACCTGGTATTTGGAGCATGTGGCCTCCATCTTCTCCTGTGCAGAGGCTGAATAGAACATTGGAACATTTGAGTGAGGAGCTGGAGTGGGTCATTAGCCACTTTTTCACTGCTGTGCCAGGCACTGAGATCATGGCTGATCTGCTTGTGATCACAACAGCACTGTTCTATATGTACAACATTTTCCTTCACTCACTTGGCTGTCAAATATTTAACAGACCCAACATTGAATAAATGCAAATATCCAGGCACCACATGACTCTGGGGAAGGGAATTCCCACTTGAACAGCCCTTTCAGAATTTCTCATTCGTGGTCTAACAAGTGTGGCACTGATTGCGTTTGCAGCTCCCCCCACCCCACCCCCACCCCCTTCTCCAATGGTTAAAACAAATTTAAAAGTTTAGTAATAAGGCCAATGATGTAAGTGTCAGGCTTGGTCTTCTTCTAGAAAAATGTGAGAAACACACACACATGCACCTGCATACACACACGAACACACATATTTTAAGAGAAAACAGACAAAATAAAAGCTTTGTAGAGTTCCATAATAGATGGAACTTAACAAATGGAAAAATGACAGAGTGCCCCAAATGTTATTCTGTCCTCTGAAGTTGTTCCACTTATACAAGCTTCTGCTAATGGGACTTCTTCCCAGATAAGTTGGAATTGTCTCATTTCCCTTTGCGATAGATAGTGGAAAGATGCCAATTAATCTTTTTATCAGGAATCTTCCACGATTGATAAAGAACACCTTTGTTTTCTCTTGTCAACTAGAACAAAGTAAGGGGGGGGGAGGGGGGGAATAGGCTGCTGCTTCTGAGGCATGCAACATTTTTCTCCCTCTATATTTTGAAACACACAATAATGTCAACTGAACTAAAAAAGGACCATATGCGATTTCCTTGAACATTCTCTGGAATGGATGATAATGGACTGTATGCAGGTGCATCATTACTGTTGTTGTACACAGTGCATTTCATTAGCAAAAAATATCCTAGCTTTATAATTTGATGACATGTTTATATGCGTCTACATATTTTTTTAAAAGTCGGTTGATATCTTCATTAAGGTGGTAAAAACAATGACTGCAGATGCTGGAAACCAGATTCTGGATTAGTGGTGTTGGAAAAGCACAGCAGTTCAGGCAGCATCCAAGGAGCAGCGAAATCGACGTTTCGGGCAAAAGCCCTTCATCAGGATTAAAGGCAGAGAGCCTGAAGCGTGGAGAATAAGCTAGAGGAGGTTGGGGGTGGGGAGTAAGTAGCATAGAGTACAATAGGTAAGTGGGGGAGGGGATGAAGATGATAGGTCAGGGAGGAGAGGGTGGAGTGGATAGGTGGAAAAGGAGATAGGCAGGTAGGACAAGTCCGGACAAGTCATGGGGACAGTGCTGAGCTGGAAGTTTGGAACTAGGGTGAGGTGGGGGAAGGGGAAATGAGGAAGAGGTTCAGAACAGAGGAAATGACCTGGGTGTTGCAGTGGGAGAGGGACTCCCCCACTGGAGAGCGTGGAGGAAAGCTTCAAGGCAGGCATCCTTGCAAGAGGATTCGCAGTAGGGTTAAAATCAACGAGGTAAAAGCAATGACTGCAGATGCTGGAAACCAGATTCTGGATTAGTGGTGCTGGAAGAGCACAGCAGTTCAGGCAGCATCCAAGGAGCAGCGAAATCGACGTTTCGGGCAAAAGCCCTTCATCAAGAATCTCAGGGAGTCCCTCTACCAATGCAAATACCAGGTCATTTCCTCTGCCCTGAAGATCTTCCTCATTTCCCCTTCCCCACCTCACCCTGGTTCCAAACTTCCAGCTCAGCACTGTCCCCATGGCTTGTCCGGAATTATTCTACCTGCCTATCTCCTTTTCCACCTATCCACTCCACTCTCTCCTCTCTGACCTATCACCTTCATCCCCTCCCCCACTCACCTATTATACTCTATTCTACTTTGTCCCCACCCCCAACCTCCTCTAGCTTATCTCTCCATGCTTCAGGCTCTGCCTTTATTCCTGATGAAGGGCTTTTGCCAGACACGTCGCTTTCGCTGCTCCTTGGATGCTGCCTGAATAGCTGTGCTCTTCCAGCACCACTAATCCAGAATGATGTCTTAATTATATCTGTATTAAAATCGATGTGAAGACATGGGGTGAAACCCTTTTGGTAATTTAAACCAGACACCGAGAAAAGCTCACCTCATCTCGTAATCTGTAAAAGCATGAGTGACAAAGAATTACCAAATATCACTATTTATTGAAACCTATAACAATTTATTCTTTAACTCGAAGATAAAAGAGAACATTAAACATCGACTTTATACACTGTAATCATCCTTGTCTGATCAATTAATCTACCTCCCACTTTACAGCAATAGCTGGGTGATGAGTGGCTTGGAGAGGAACTTGCAGGGGTTGGTGTTCCCACATATCTGCTATCCTTCTCCTTCTAGACGGAAGTGGTCATGAATTTGGAAGATCTGTCAGGGGATCCTCGGTGATCCTTTGCAGTGCATCTTGTAGTTGGTACACACTGCTGCTACTCAGCATTGGTGGAGGATGGACTCAGTATTAGAACTGCTTTATTACTGCCAACTGCTGCTGAGGGAGAGGGTATTGAAGAACAGACAATGAGACCTCTCATTGCTGCAATGTCACTCTTTGAAACCTGTGACTGTCTCCCATCAGTATCAGTCTTGCCAGACCTCAGACAATCGGTGGGGGGGGGGGGGGGGGGGGGGGGGCGGCGTGAAAGCAGATACCTGATTGATCCCCATGCTTTGCTTTTACCTGTTTGTAGAGACGTTCCTCAAATCCAGGGTTTTACTTGTGATGTTTTGTACTCCTACAAATATTGAGAATATTCTCGGATACTGTCACTGACAGAGTCAGCCTCAGAACAAACACAGCCAGCATCTTCGCGCAAAGATATGGAACGTAAGAGAAGCAAATGAAAAAGAATGAAGAACAACACAGGAACAGGCCCTTCTGCCCTACAAGCCTGCTGTATCCATAATAAATCCTACAATAACGACTAAATATCGTGAAATCTGGAAATCTGAAAACCAGAAAGCATGTCAGATAACTCTACGCTGGTCAGGCAGTAGTGCCAACTTGTATTTGGACAGAACTTGTGACATAATGAGAGCAGGTAGTTGGCATAGTGGTTATGCCTCTAGACTATTCCTTTACAATTCTATGTTCTCCCAGGTTACCTCCAGAACTAACTTTGTCGTCAAGAGTGGTGATGTTAAATAAGGACAATATTAGTGCAAAAGTGAGAGAAGATCTGAGTGTAAAGAGATCAAGACATAGACTAGAGTCAGTTAGAGAAAAGAACTAGCAAAGAACAATCAACTATGAGGAGTAGTAAAATCGACCTTCAAACACTAACCACACTCTAAAATGGAATCTACAGTAAGAAACATGGGGATCGCAATTTTCATAGTTTATTCTAATGTTCATATTGTCGCAAAGCTGGTTCCTTTTCTTCTAAAAGCTGTTCCTTTTTTCAAGGATACTACGTCCTTGTTTCTTTTTCAGAGGGGTCGTAAACCGCTGTCAGTGCCAATTAAACTGGTTTCGTTCAGAAATAAAAACGTATTGAGGCCCTTTTTTTGTTTATATGTAAAAAGATGAGATTTCAGGCAAAGGGGTCATGCTTCAGAAGTGACCTGTCTAACGAAAGGGGAGTAGTTAGCTCTCCAGCTGAGCAGTTCAGTTCAGTCCAGAACTAGTTGGGAGTTCAATAGTGAGCTGTGTGGAAACCCACTCTCTCTCTTCTTTTGCTCTTCAGACTTCAACCTGTAAGCATCTGTTCCATTTATTTAACGGTGTTTCAATAGGTATTGCTTATTAGGTTTGTTGTGTATGTTCGGAACAGCAAAGTGAAGTCGAGTTTGGATAGACTGAGTTCTGTAGGGGATCTTTATGCTGTTCTTTATGTTTCGTTGTATAATCTTGTGAATAAAGTTTTGTCTGTTTTTAAACCTGGTAGTCAACCTCGCTACCTCACTCTGGGCAATTTTCACCATACACTTACCGAAACAAATTGCAAAGTTATGGTATGGGCTGCCTGCTTAGAAATGTTCTGAGTGGCGTGTCCATGTGCATAACAATATAGATTGGACCAAATAGATAATCAAAGATAGATTGGAAAGAAATCTAGGGGAAGGATGGCCTTTGTGTGCCGAAGGAAGTTAATGATAATATCAACTTAAAGAAAATGTATATCACCTTGTAAAGCTGAGTGGGTCTTTTTGTGAAGACCAGTCAGAAGATTGGTTAGAATTTAAAAACAGCAAAAACTTCCGCAAGATTAATAAGGACGGAGAAATTAGGTTGAGAGAAAGTTGATAAAAATATACCAACAGACATAAAAGATGATCCAGGAATTTAAAATGGCCAGAGTAAATGAGCCTTGGTTCTCAAAAGAATGAGTCTGAGAATTTATCAATGCAAAATAAAAAAAAAGGCAGATGATTTTTTTTTCTTTAGTCCACCCATTTTGGTTCACTCATCCTTAGGGACTCATACAATGCACATGGACGGGCATTTCCTTTTGTGGGAGAATATCGAAATAAGATTTAAAAATAAGGTGACCATGAGAAAAAATGTTTTCCAACTCTTGCCTTAAATGACAATCTAAATTGTGTGTGTTCATGGGATGTGGTATCGCCGGTTGGACCAATGTTTATCACCACCTTAAGATTCAGCATCATTGCTGTGGGTCTGAAGTCATATATCAGCCGGGACAGGTAAAGACACTCCCTAAAAGACATTCATGAACCAGATGGGTTTTCACAACAATTGACAGTGGTTTGGATGGTGACTATAATGGTCGCATTCACTTTTAAATTCCAGGTTTTTATTGAATTCAAATTTCACCATCTACTTTGACGGAATTTTAATCCATGTCCTCAGAACATTCGCATCCATTACGGTATTAGTCAGCAAACCTTCTCTGAACTGTAATGCATTTATATTTCCGTACATAAGTGATTAATACAGTACACAGTACTCCAGATGTGATTTCACAATTCTGTTAATGTTTTGATCGAAGAAGAAAATGTTATCAGTACTGGAATACACATCGCAAATATCAAAAGCCAACCAGTCTAAAACCACAGCATTGAACAGGGGGATTAGACTGTACAGATATAATGGACTAAATGGCCTCAGGCCACACCATGAATTTATACTGCAATCTATCTTGATACTACTAGATGCTAATAAACCATCCGTACGATTCTGCTGATTCATGGTTTGATTCCCTCTTTTGTACATTATAATTAATTGTTTTTGCTTACTAAAATTAATCATCTGATTATTTGCTGCCCTTATGGTTTGTCTACTCAGAAAATGATCTTGGGCAGAAGAAAGTCTTTGAGTTTCAGCGAACTCTACTTACAAAGAAATATTGGAACAGAGTCAGAAGTCAACAAGAAGTTAAGAATTGAGTATCTTTTGCTGTGAATCAAAGTGACATATTGTTAGAAGAAAGTTTCAACTTTAGGGAAACAGTATTATGCGCAACATGGTATTAGATGGGAAGCTCCATCCTCTCCGTCCCCATCTCACTCTCCCAGGACAGGGACAGCATGGGGTTAGATCTAGAATAAAGCTCCCTCAAGACTGTTTACGTCAAACACTCCCAGGAGAGGGACAGGAGAGGGTTCGATACACAGTAAACCCCCCTCTACACTGTCCCCATCAAACACTCCCAGGCCAGTGATATCACGGGGTTAGATACAGAGTAAAGATTCCCCTTCAAATCTTTTTGACATTTCACAGAACAAAGATTGAGTGAAGTGAAGATTTGATCAGAGACATGTATTTTGAGCAAAACTGAAACGCAAGTTGTCAATGGTTGACAAAAAAATAAGCCAACAGGATTAAAAGAAG
The DNA here is from genome assembly GCF_037043375.1 of Chiloscyllium plagiosum. Taxonomy (NCBI): domain Eukaryota; kingdom Metazoa; phylum Chordata; class Chondrichthyes; order Orectolobiformes; family Hemiscylliidae; genus Chiloscyllium; species Chiloscyllium plagiosum. The sequence goes on from NW_028270184.1 coordinate 65,040,190, forward strand.
TACAGTGGAAAACATTCAAACAGACCTACCAATTCCTTCAATCCGTTGTAAGGTTTTGAACCAAGTTCCGGTCTCGAGCAGCCATGAACAACTGTTCTATCACTGAGCTCTACATTACTATGTCTCAGTTTGCTCTGATACGAAACTCTCCTTCAACAAAATTTCTTGAAAGTCTATCTCAACACAAGGTTTATTCCAATCACCGACAGCTTTCACCTGAGTTATAAAATACAAATGCCATTGAACATCGCTGTAATTTAACATACAGTTAAGTTCAAAATCTCAGCCTCTTCCAAAATCTGGAAAATACAGAGCACATTTCCTCTAATACAGAACATATACTGAGCACTGAAATTATTGTAAATCCATAACACACTCCCTCTTTAAAAAGTCATTTATGGAGGACAAATATTATAGTTGCTTCACTAGAATATTATCACACAAAAATAAACTCTAGAAACGCCAGTGAGTCAAGATGATCGCAGTTTGTCAGAAAACAAACTAACTGAATTGAATAAAACAATAAGCTACACTGGAGACATTAGGGTAGGTGACTGAAGGCTCAATCAAAAGAGGAAGGTTTAAAATAATTTAAAGGACAGAAGGATCTCAAAGGGGACTTCCCAAATTTAGGGCACCAGTCATCTAGGTGGCATGGTCAACTTGGGGAGAAGGAAATCTGAAAAGACAGGGTACTCTGTTTCTTGCATAGTTTATGCACTTTGACAGGAAGATTTTAAAAAAGAGAGTCTTATCACAAACAAAACTACAGAATTCCGATGTGCAGAGGGACCCTGGTGTTAAAACGCATAAATTACTAAAGATTAGCGCGCAGTACAAATTCCACGATAGAAAGGCATCCTGGCTTGGAAATATATTGCTGTTCCTGCAGTGTCACTAGATCAAGATCTTGGAACTCCCTCCCCGACAGGATTGCGGGTCAATTTTCAGCACAATTAGATCTCCTGGAATACAGGGAGAACTAACTATTTGGATACAGAACTGGCTCAAATGTAGAAGACAGAGGTTTTTGGTGGTGAGTTGCTTTTCAGACTGGAGACCTGTGACCAGTGGAGTGACACAAGGATCGGTGCTAAGTCCACTACTTTTCATCATGTATGTAAATGATTTGGATGTGAGCATAAGACTTATGGTTAATAAGTTTGCAGATGACACCAAAATTGGTTGGTGTAGTGGATAGCAAAGAAGGTTACCTCAGATTAATACATGATCTTGATCAGATGGGCCAATGGACTGAGGAGTGGCAGATGGAGTTTAATTTTGATATATCTGAGGTACTGCATTTTGGGAAACCAAATATTAGTGGGACTTATAAACTGAATGGTAAGATCCTGTGGAGTGTTGCTGAATGAAGAGATCTTGGAGTGCAGGTTCATAACTCCTTGAAAGTAGAGTCGCAGTAGAAAACATTAAACAACAAATTTACACTGTAATCATTCTTGTCTGATCAATTTATCTACCTCCCACTCTGCACCAAAACACTGATCCGATAAAACCACCGATTAAGATTTACAAAAAAAAATCCAAATTTCAAAACCAGTGAGTTACATCAATTTTCCTCTGAATCTTCCACTGTAGATTTTTCTGGGTCTTTTAGGTCTTCTGCTGCACAGATTTCATAGAAACAGGTACCTTTCAGAGAGCGATTCTGCAGGCAGTCTGCATTTGTTAGTGTTCTTTGCCGCTCAGGTTAACTGTCCAAAATAACCTACTTTATACACCAAAACATCTCATTGTCTTATTGGTTTGAAATGATTAAAATTCAAATTCAATTACATTTTGGTTTCTTGGGGCATAAGTTAACTGATTGGCCAAATTCGAATTTGTTGCATACCATAGCATTGAGCTTCGCCATTTGTATCATCCAAATGTTACTTTTTAAAAATTGTTCAGCACATGCTGTGCTTGTTCAGTCTTGCTATTTTCCACTCTCTTTAAAAGGTACAGTACACGCCTTCAGGTTCATAACAATCAATACATCTTATTCTTAAATTTTGTTCTGTTGTTTTAAACACCCTGACAAGAGAAACCATGCATCCAGCTGAATTTTGTCAAAATCGTGCATGGCTCAACAAGACTTCTTATCTAAGACCTATATTGATCATGATTCGTATCAAAAGGCCTTCCAGAAACATGTATACCCAACATCTTTGAAAAGCTTCAAAAACAATTATATATTTTTCTTTAGTTTAGGGGATCAAAACTGCGCAAAGTGTGTCAGATGTGGACTTCGCAATTCCCAGCACAGATAGAGAATCAAAAAGTGTGGTGCTCGAAGAGCACAGCAGGTCAAGCAGCATCCGGGGAGCAGGAGAGTCGATGTTTCGTGCACATTCCTGATGAAGGGTTTATGACCGAAATGTCGATTTTCCTGCACTACGAATGCTGCCTGACCTGCTGTGATTTTCTAGTGCCAAACTTTCCGACTCTGACCTCCAGCATCTGCAGTCTCCCTGTCCAGATTCAGTAAAACATTCCTACGTTTGAACCCAATATGCTTTGCCAAAAACAACATCATTCCAAACCTCTTGCAGCATCTGCAGATTAACTTTATGGGGTAGGGTCAGAGGATGTCCATTCGGCTGCACCATTCAGAATGCTTATGGCTGATCACAGTGTGTATGACCATCCATCTCCTTTCTGTTCCCAATGAACATTGACTCTCCTGCCCAGCAAACATCAGTCGAGCTCAGCCTTGAATAGCCTTCAGTAACCGGGACTGCTCCCGAAGGATGAAGACACCACAGTTAGCACAACACGTCCATATTTCATTGCAGGACCCGTTATTATAAAACGGTGTTAACCTAATATCAAATTGCCACCTCTTTTGAAACATAAGGACAGAATAATTAGGAATAGCCATAAACCATTCAGCCCTCTAAATCCGTCCCTCATTCCCACTAACTCTTTCCAATTAAATATGTATTAAACTCATTCTCCATTCTTGTCCTGGGAAGAGAATACCAGAAAGAATAACACCACACGAGCATTGAAAAATGAACAGAATTAGGCCTTTTTTTGCCATTGAGTTTGATTTGACATTTCATAATGGCTGAGAGATTTCTCACCTCCTGACTTCACACTATAGCCCTTGATAGTCATATTCATCAAACACCTATCTATCTCTGTCTTATAGACACTGGTGTCTATGTCTCTGTGTGTCTGTATGTGTGTTCATGTGTTTGTGTGTCTGTGTGATTGTGTATCTACATCAGTTCATGTGTGTATTTGCCAGTGTGTTTTATCTTTGTTTTGTCTATTTGTGTGTGTGTCTCTCTCTCTGTATGCCTCTCCATGCGTGCGGGTCTACCTCCATATCAGCACCGTGAGTGTCAGTATTTTGGCGTGTTTAGCTATGTTTCTGAGTATTTCTGTGTCTGCATGTCTCTACAATGATGTATTTGCTGTTGTGGGAGGGAGACACTCTGTACAGACAGAGTGGTTAAAGTGAGAATTGTCGTTCACTAAACATTGTTTCTTACTCAGTTAGTAGAATGTCGATATTATGAAATCTCCATACGATTCACTCTGGTCATCTCTGCCTTTTGCAAGGGTCCACCCCACATGTCAGGCAATGGGGGTGACGGAACGGATTTCGAGAACTCCACTACCTGGCTTTGACCTTTCTGTTCTTTTCCAGGCTATTTCTTCTGGAATGAAAGAAAGGGAGGGTAAGAATGATGGTGGGATTGGATGCGCTTGTTGTTAGTGCTATTTACGTGTGGGGGTGGGGAATGGTGATGTGTCCAGATGGAGTCAGTCCACAGTGCAAAATCCATAAGGTGTTATTAGTGTGAGTATTGCGTAGGCGACAGACAAAATGTTGGAAGGACGGTGCTGTATTTAATAGTGAGACTGGTAGTGGATGAGATAGAGCATGAGCCTTGTTCGGGGGTAATTGTTATAACAGACATACCATCAGTGTGAGGGAGCAGCGAGAATACGGCGACTTTTCGCCTGGCAGAGCAGGGAAGATTATTTATGCTTGTCCGGTTTGCTGGACATTTCTTCAGATCATCCCAGCGTCGAGGTGAGCCTCCCTCAATATTTTGTCCAAATCTATCACTAATAACACGACATACCCTGTCCCTCAGATTCCGCGGAAACAGCTTGCGTGGATCTTGCAAAGAACAACGTGAAGCAAACATTGGTGTGTTATATATGTAAACCAAAACTGCTGTGCAAATTTTGTGCATCTTATGCTCTGGAAATTAGATATGCAACGTTGTAGATGCTGCAGTAACTAGCTTAGATTAGATTACTTACAGTATAGAAACAGGCCGTTTGGCTCAACATGTCCACACCGACCCTACGAAGAGCAACCAACCCAGACCCATTCCGCGACATTTACCCCTTCACCTAACACTACGGACAATTTAGCATGGCCAATTCATCTAACCTGTACATCTTTAGACTGTAGGAGGAAATCGGAGCACCCGAGGAAACCCACGCAGACACGGGGAGAATGTGGAAACTGCACACAGATAGTTGACCAAGGCGGGATTTGAACCTGGGTCTGTGGCGCTGTGAGGCAGCAGTGCTAACCACTGTGCCACGCGGCTAATACTGGATGATCTCAAGTTACACCCAAACTGCATTAACTAAGTGACTGCTAATGCTGTGAAAGATAAATCCCAGAAGTGCATATCAGGTAGCTTGAATGTTATGCTGTGAACCAAACTAGAGAGCTGGTTATTTCGGATTTGGTGTTGCATCGTCAGAAGGACTAATTACTAACCTTGCTCTGAAGCAACTTTTGAGGAATAGTGGCATTAATATGTTGTGTGAACATTCTGGTCAAACATCATGGAAGCCTGGAGGCTAGGGTGACAAGTTAGCTCCAGTGACTTGGGAAAGTATAATATCAAAATCAGTGGGAGAGAAGCAATGGTTGTTAGCGTCATAGAGTCCTACAGCACTGAGACAGGCCCTTCAGCTCAAAGTGGTCCATTCCGAACAAAATGTCAATTCACACTAACCCCATTTCCATGCCATTGCCCCGTATCATTCTCATCCTTTCCCACTCATGCATTTGTCCAAATGCCTTTCAAATGTTGCGAATGTAGCCGCCTCAACCATTCTGCTGGCAACGCATTTCATATGCCTACCACCTTCTGTGTAAAAACGTTGCCCCTCAGTATCCCTTTTATTTTTTTCCCTTCTAACCTTAAACCGATGCCCGTTAGTCATTGATTCCCAACACTGGGAAATAGACTGAGGGCATTCACCCTATCCATGCCTCTCGTGATCTTATAAATTCTATAAGATTTCCCCTCAGTCTCGTACACTCTAAAGAAAAATTACCTCGCCTGTCCAAACTCTGGCTATAACTCATACCATTGAATACTGTCAACATCCTTGTGATTTTTTTCTGCATTCATTCCAATTTAAGCACATACTTCCTATAGCAAATTGAACAAAACTGAACACAATTTCCAAGTGCAGCCTCACCAGAGTCCTGTCTAACTGCAACATAACTCCCCGACTTCTATCTTCAGTCCTCTGACTAATTACAGACGGTGTGCCATCTACCTGTGTTTCTACTTTGAGAGAAGCATGCACCTGAATTCCACGGACACTCTGTTACAGTACACTCCTGAAGGTCCTAACATTCGCCACAAAACTCCGACTTTGATTTACTTTCGAAAATGCAAGACCTCTCACTTATCAATATTAAGCTCCATTTCCCATTTCTCGGCCCATTTCTCGGCTCATTTCCCCAGCTGATCAAGGTCCTGCTGCAATTTCCGAGAACATTCCTCAGTGCCCAGAATACTGCCTATTTTAGTGTCATCAGAAAAATTACTAATCATACCTGGTACATTCTCAACAAAATCATTGATAGACATAACAGCAATGGTCCCAGCACTGACTTCTGAGGCACTTCGCTCGTCACAGACCTCCAGTCCGGCAAGCATCCTTCCACTATTACCCTCTATTTCCTACCATTAAGGCAATTGTGTGTTCAATTTGCCAGCTCCCACTGGATTCCATGCGATCGACCATTTCAGAGCAGCCTATCATGTCGAACCTGATCAAAGGCGTTTCTGAAATCTATATAGACTACGCCTACCACCCTATCCTCCTCAACAATCCTGGTCACTTTATCGAAGAACTCTAAAAATGTGTAAACTATGATCTCCCATCCACAAAGCCGTGTTGTCTGCTCCTAATCAAATTCTGTCTTTCCAAATGTATGTGTATCGTATCTCAGAGCCTTCCCAAGTAACTTGCCTATCACAATTGTGAAGCTAACTGGTTTATAGTTCCCAGGTTCTTCGTTGCAAGACTGCTTGAATAAGGGCGCAACAATCGCTCCCCACCAGTCCTCCGACACTTTACCTGTGGCTAATGATAATGCAAACGTATCAGCCAGGGCCCCCGCATTTTTTTCTCTTGCCGATTGCAGTGTTCTTGGATGTATCTCGTCAGAACCAGGCGATATACAGAAATACTGCGAAGTCTGAAAAATGCGTTTCTTTCTTTAATGTACAATCACCAAAGAAAGGGGAAAGTGACTTAATGATGATTAACATAACAAATTAAATTTATATTAATAATCGGAAGTGACTTCAGTAGAATTCCAGACATTGTGGAAACTTGAGAAATCTCAGGCATTTGTCTGTGTGGAAATTGCACATTCTCCCCATGTCTCCATGGGTTTCGTCCGGGTGCTGTGGTTTCCTCCAACAATCCAAAGATGTGCAGGTTAGGTGAATTGGCCTTGCTAAATTTCCCATTGTGTTCAGGGATGTGTGCATTAGGTGCATTAGTCAGGGGAAATGTGGAGTCGTAGAGGAATGGGTCTGGGTAGGTTATGTACACCTGTTGGGCCCAAGGGCATTTTTCACACTGTAGACATTCTAAGAACATAAAGACTGCATAAATCAGCAATCTGTACCTCAAAGAAAACAAAACAAAAGCAAGGTCAAATGTGGAAATTTGAAATCGGGAGAGGAGAATCTATTGTTGTGTGTAGGAAAATGGCCGAAAAATTAACCAGTTACCTTTCACCTATCTTCTTGGATAAAGATACACAAAAGCACCCATAAACACCAAGTGATCATATAGTACTTGTGAAACTAAAGACACAAATTCGATTTATACCAATAACAGGATTGTACTTGAAAATATAGCGAGATTGATCATTGCTACGTCTAACAACTCGGATGTACTTCTTATCAAATTAGAAATAAATCAGCAATATAAATATTAATTGCTTTGTCAATGACTGACTGCATTTTATTTTCCTGTACATTCTGCAGATGCCATAAGCCTTTGTAGATAAATGATAAATAGTAAACGTGATCCAAGCATTAGAGATGACTGGAAGGGATGCAAGCATATAGCAAAAAAAAGAGTTGGTGTGGAGAACTGCAGACCAATTAACTTAACATCTGTAGAGAAACAGTTGGAATCTATTATATAGGATGTGATATTAGATATTTAGAAATTAATTGCAACTTCGGGGAGAATCAACAGGTATTTATAACAGAGAAATCATTATTGACAAACTTCGAAATCACTTGAAATTGTTTACTACATCATACATAATGGAGAACCAGCATAAATGGCATCTTTGGATTTTCAGAAGGTTTTCGGAATCACTAGCTTTCGAAGTGCATAATCACGTGACAAAGAAGCAGCGCATCGAAAGGTAGAGTACCCGAGTAAAACTGTTGTTGTATAACCTGGTGGCGTATTTTCTTTACCTTATCATTTGTGGTAATCATAGATGGTGCAACTGTGAATATGGAGTGGGATGGGGAGAGAGTGATAAATCTATTTGTGTTTGGCTGGGTGGTTGGCAGTGAGGAGGAATGTTTAAAATTAGAGGAAGGTAAAATAGAATGGTCAGGTAGGCAGATCAATGGCAGATGGAATGTAACTCTGATAAAGATGAGGTGATGCACTTTGGAGGAAGGAGCCAGACAGAGGGGTACTCAATGAATGGCAACACACTAGGAAGCTCAAAGGGTGCTTCTCCACAGATCGCTGAAGGTTAATGCATAAGTTGAGAAAGCATAGGGGACCGTAGACATCGCCTTTCTTCATCGAGGCACAGATTGTAAGAGCTATGCGGAAAATGGTTCGGCCAATAATGAGTACTGTGTGTAGTTCCAGAATCCACATTACAGGAAGGATGCAATTGAAATGGAAGGGAGGCAGAGGAGATACACCATGATGTTCCCTGGAATAGAGCATATCACCTATGGAAAGAGGCTCGATAAGCTCGGGTTGTTTACTTTAGAGCAGAAAAGGCTGAGGGAGATGTGATTCAGAGGATAAGATTGGAGCGGCATGGACAGAGTGAATAGACAGCAGCTGTTCCTTTTTTCAAATGTCCTACAGCAAGGAAGCACACGTTTAAAGTGAAGGGTTTAACGTTTAGAGAAAATTTGAGGATTATTTTTCACTCAGATAGTTAAAGACATACACGGGAGTGCACCTGACGTGCCATAACATACTTGGCCATGGACATCGTGTAAAAAAGTGGGACTAATGTATCCCTTGCTGCACTTCTGACGGTAAAGAGTCATTGCTCCTATGATTTTATGGCTGTGAAAGGTCACTCATTGAGCGGCTTAAGACAGAAATTGATAGGTTTCTGATCAATATATAAACAAGGGTTATAAATGTAAACTTGTAATGGCAAAATTAATGGGGAAAAAAGAAGCAGTTTCCTTACAGTCTGAAACCAGAGAATGGCGAATGGAGAACAGGGAAATCGTAGAACTATGGAGCAAATACTTCACTCACGTCTTCACAGAAGAAGACAAAACCAAAAAAAAGGTATCTTCCCAGCAATACTATGAAAAATTAGTCTGGTGCGAAAAGGGAATCAAATGAAATTATCAACAGCTTTAGAGAAAGTATTGGAAATGAAAGTATTGGGCATAGACATAGTCAACAGCGATTTATCAAATGGAAATCATATTTGAGAAACTGACTTTTAGCAAAATTATGGTAAAGCTAGAAATGCAACACGATGGATTGTCAGGAAAATTATTGGCAAAGCCCCAAGCCTACCATACAAATTCGTATCTTATAGGATTGGGACTAGTATTGGACATGGTTTTGGAATGGGAACGCTAACAGAGTAAGAACAGAACTGTTGTTTTTTTCGAATGGAAGGCTTGGGGATATCGCAGCAATCGGGGATTGGACCCAGCCATTTCCAATACACACCAAAATTTTGTTTGAAAGAATCAAATGCAAAATTCCCAAGTCTGCTGATGGCTCTAAACGACGTCGGATTGTGAGTGGATGAGCAGGATGTAAAAAAAGCTCTAAGGTGACTGACGCATGTGGAGTGTCTGGGCAAATGCTTGGCAGATGGAAAGCAATGTGGGTAGATGTGACATTGTGCACTTTAGTAGGAAAAACAGTTCGGCAACCTACTGCTTTAAAAACGATTGATTAAAAAGTATTAATCTATACGGTAACTTATGCTGCATTTTTGTTTCCTTCTGTGCAGCCCTCCAAGTCCATGTAGGACCGTGTACATAGACCCACCAAGTGGGTAGCTGTAACATTGAAAAGGATTTGGATCGGCTTGTTCACCAGTCACTGAAAGAAATATTGCAGGAACAGGAAGCTGTTAGGAAGATAAATGCTGCATTCACCTTCATTTCAGGGGGATTTGGGTCCAGGAGTAAGGGTGTCTTACGACAGCTGTACAGGGCCTTGGTGAGACTCCTTCTCGAACATTGTGCAGTTTTGTGTGCAGTTTTGATCTTCTTACCTAATGAAGGACAAACCTGACATTGAGGGAGAGTAGCGAAGGATGATCACACTGATCTCTGGGAAGACAGGCTTGTTGTGGAACAGGCTTCGGGGTGACTGAGCCTGTATTCCATGGGGTTTAGGAAAATAAGGGACGATCTCAGTGAAATATATAAAATACCGATAGGGCGAGACAGATTCGAAGCAGGGATGATAATTCCCCGGCTTGGATGCGAACCCTCCAAAATATCAGGTAAAAACCAAAAATTAAAGCTCGTCTCACACACACACGCACACACACACACTAGCACAGTCTAAGGAGAATCTTCAAATCATATCTTGTAATGATATAGTACAGTTAATAGAATACTTTCACACTACAGTCACTGAATACAGTAGTGTATATTTCCCCAAGTTCTTCACCAGAAAGCGCGCAAGCTGGCTGACTGTGTGATGCCGACGCAGAATTCCAGTTCACCCCAAGATTCTCCTACCTCCACCTCCCCCCATCCCTCACCCAGTTTGAAATAAAGTTATTTCTAAATGTGGAGTACAATTCCGAATTTCAGGGCTCAGTTTCAAGGCTTGCAACGTTGATTGCATTCCTATGTTAGCTGAACACACTAAGGGTGCATTTTGCAGGCAGAAGATCCTGAGGCTGGGGTTTGCTGTACAATGGTGCCCAGCAAGGAATTGTGTCACAGCTGACGGGAGTTCACTTTATAGAAAAATAAGGTGCGTAATTCACGGATCATATTGTAGCCAAATCGCATTTAATAGACACATGTTTTCAGAGAACTGCCTGTATATTGAATAGAGGAGCAAAATTGATGGACCAAAGGAATTACAGCAGTTATTATTTTATATTTCACGATGGTTAAACGATGTTTAAGGGATATGAACACTGTGTGGGGAAAACTGCATTGAGGAGATTTCCTCCATGAGCTTGAATGTGGGAGTCTCAATGTGTTGAATGGCCTACTCCTTTCTTGATATTTCTGTGCAGTCTGTGGGAAAGCTCTGAAAATGTTGTCACAAGCTTTCAGTTGTTAGGAAGGACGTCCCTGCAGGGTCGACAGGCTGTGTTTCCCATTCCCTTTTCTGGTACCGAGGCTGGTGTTGGGTGTTCTGTCTGGGATTATCCTTTAAGTCCTCGGAGAACTTTGATCCAATTAGTGTCTTTCTTGGCCATTTCAGAGACCATTGAAGAGTGTGTCACATGCCTGCGTGTCTGGAGTCACTGTGACGCCAGACCAGGAAAGCACAGGAGATTCACTTCCTGAAAGTACATTGGGGAAGGCAATTGCTGTTTACAATCGACATTGAATGCAAGGTCACTGTTACTGACACCAGAATTGAGACGTTGATATTTTATTAATTGTTTTTAACTTCCAGCAGCTGCCAGAGTATTAGCCTGGTCTGGATTAGTAACCCAGCAATATTTCCACAACTGCACCATCTCCACATGGAGACCTATCAGAAACCACACTGACAAGGTTATTTCTGTGCTACCTGACAGCTCCGTCAATTGGAACTGCCACCAATTTGACTATCGTGATGGGACTGGGGGGGTGGTAATTGGTCAGATTGCAATTATTCTCCTTTTCGAGAACTGGACATAGCTGAGTAATTTTTCACAATGCCAGGGAGAAGTCAGAGTTGGAGCTGGAATGAAATAGCACCAAAAGGGACAAGGCTTGTTTTGTAGCACAGGTCTTCAGTCCTATTGCAGGAAATGTGTCTGGGCCCATTGCCTTTGTCGTATTTTCTGTGTTCAGTTGTTTCGTTATGTCACGTGCAGCGAATCGAAATGATTGAAGACTGCCATCTGTGAATCTGTGGGCGTCATGGCGAGGGTGAGGTGGATCATCGACGCAACACTTCTGGCTGAGGACAGTACAGAGACTACATCCTTTAATTTTTCATTGAAGTAAAGGGGTGTTCCATTATTTTGGATGGGGATATCTGTGGAGCCGTCTCCTCCAGTGAGCTGTTTAATGTTCCATTATCATTTATGTTTGGATGTGGCAGGACTGCAGAATTTAAATCTCGTCTGTTAAACTTGGGATCATTTCTCCCTCTCCATTTGATGTTCGTCCCTCTGTTTGGAGTGTAACCAATCATGTGCGGTAGCTTTAATGGGTTGTCATCAGGTTTACGTACACTGGTTCTGACTCTGGCCCGTTCATCCACAATCATGACTGAACAGTAGATCAGCTTGATGGTAATGGCAGACTGAGGGATTATCCTAGGGAAAATGTTGTAGTTTGTCATTGACTACAGATCTGCATCTGCTGCTACTGTGGTCTAGATCATCACGTGATAGACCAGTTTGAGCTGCAATATCTGCAGGTCAATTCTACTGACTGTCCCCGAGTTCACCCCGAGACCCATTCACCCATTAGCCCTGTACTCAGTGACCTGACCTGTTTTCTGATGTAGTAACACTAACATTTCCACATTCTCATTCTGCTGAGGGTCTTTCCCTAGTGTCATGCCTCCAATTTGTAACATTACTCAAACACTTTAACATGCTCACCTGAATCTTTTCCTTTCCCGTAATGCCATCTTCTGAGTTTGAAGTGAATGCGTTTCCCTTTATTTCTCTAACTAACCATGATTAAGAGCTTTGTAGTGTCTATATTTTGCCCTGTAAAATCTTGCAAAGTTATTCTGGAGATCCCTGAGAATGTAAAAAACAAACTTGATAAATGAGGACTGGTAGACACGAGGCTTTCCAGAGATTTTCCGCAAGGCATCACAAAATAAGAGTTGTGACACAAGACAGGAGCTCATAGTATGACGGATAATGCATTGGTATGGGATGACAATTGGTAAACACATAGAAATCGGAGAGTCAGGATTAATCGATCTTTATGATAAAATGAATCCACTGGATTACCAGAAATATCAGTCCGATGGCAAGAGTTATTCACAATCTATAGTGATAACCTGATTGCGGGAGCTGAATGCGTCCCCATGGGAATATGCCCTCGAACAGACTCTTGAAGAAAAAGTGGCAAAGGTGTAAACGTGCCTGAGAGCTGTCTGCCTGGTGACAGGTGCCCAGGGGGTTGAATGATTGAAAGTTCCTGTAACATAGAGCTGAGATAACCATCATATTAACCGCGATCTTATTAAATGCCAGAGCACGTTTCAAGGGCGGAAAGGCCTCAGGATGGATTTGAATTGTATGTGATTGTATGTGATTTATTCTTTCCCCTTGTATTTTATATACTGGGGCATTGATATTTTCCTGAAAATGGAAATTATTTAGAAAGTTATCTGGAACATTCCATAATCAGTATTCTCCAGAACATTCTATCAACATGTGAGGGTATTGCAATAGCGAGAGAGAGAGAGAGAGAGAGAAGGTGCTGCATGCAATAGATGGAGTGGTGGAGCCTGAACCTTGTTTGGAGGCAGGTGCTATAACAGATATACCGTGAGTGTGAGGGAGCAGAGAGAATACGATTACCCTTATCCTGACAGAGGGTGGAAGGATATTGATGCATGTCCTGTATTGCTGGACATTTCTTCAGACCGCAGATACTGCACTGAGCTGGTTGGTGAGCTCAGACCATGATCGGTGGGTATGGCACTTTGGCCCACTCTTGGAAGAGCATGGTCTCCCTCTATACACTAGCCTATCACCAGGAACCCCGTGCCCCTGTCGAAAAACCGTGGTGCAATTACCACTTATTTGCCATGCTTGGGGTAACTGTGTAGGGCACCTTCGAACTGAGAAAGCTCATCCGAGTGTCTATTCGCCTTTTAAAGATGAGACCAGTGCCAGGGATCACGGAATATCCAGTGGCATCAGTGCGATATTGAGTACCTCCAGCCGTGATGGGTGGGAGATTGGGTTGCCATTGAATGTGAGGGCACCGCGTGGTGAGGTGGTTAGTTAATGAGGTGAGTTCTATAAAATAGCATCAGGAATCTAACTTGGCTTCATGTAGATAACTCCTGTCACATCAATGAAATCCATTATTGTTAGAATCAGCCCAATGAGTCACAGACTCTGCTGTGCTCAGTCAAGTTGCAGAACAAGCGCTCATCCAAAACTCCATCATCTGAACTCACACCAATATCCCATTCACCTGTCATTCCTGGGAATACTGGTTCACTTTGTAGGATCCACTCAAAATATCTTCACTACAGCAATCTGAAACCTGTGATCTTCCATGAAATTGTTTCTTAATCCACTTTCTCTTTTTCCACAAATCATTTTGTTTATTGGTATTTCAACTGATTTCCTCGCCATCTCTCTCTGGCAATGATTTTGACACCCACAACACCCCTTCTCATGGCTCAATGGAGATATGGAGCTATAAGCGAATGGGAACTGTAACTTCTAGCATGGGTTACAAGTATCCCCGCGCTTGGCAGAGATATAACAGTTTTACTGAGAAACGCACTGTGGTGGTGTACACATCTCTACATGCTTGAGGGGGAACTGCTCCTGGTTTACCGATCAGTTCACTGCTATTCACTGCACAGCTCCCCATACCGAAAAGACACCTTGTCCGCGTTTATAGAGCAAGACACTGGTGTGAGCTTCATATCACCCCATGCTGGACAGACGGTTTCATTCAGGTTTCTGAATCAATGCACTGATGTTGTCTGTACTGCTCCCCATGTTTGACAGGTAGCTAGTGGACTGGTGAGACTTGCACAGTATTCCATCCTGGACAGATTGCTCGGTTGTCCTGAGCCTGGATTTCACTGTGCTCCATGCTGAGCAGATCTCTCATCTGGGCTTATACGTGTCTGGGCTGGATCTATGATGTGGATTGAGTATCCGGTATAATTCCTAGTAGAGCTCTCACTCCTCCCGCTTGGCGGATTTTACTGCCAAACCCATATTTCTGCAACATATTGTCCATGAAGTAATTACCCAAGCAAAACATGAATATCTGTCCCTCGTGTTATGGTCCCGAGCAGACCACCTCAAAATACATGGAAAAGATAGTCTCTAAGCGAGCGTTGTCTTATTTTAAAGGTAAATGTGAGGTGTTGTGTTTCAGATTCAATTCGATTGGTCAAAATATTCGACATTAAACAAATCGCAAGCTATTCAAACACTCCCGATAAAATAAAACAGCAATAAGAGGAACTTGGAATACCTTCATTCCATTGGAAAACATAACAGAATAATCGATTGTCTAACTACTACACAGTAACTGCTCCAATATGCTAACATGCAATAAGTACACACTTGCCAAAAAAACAAATGCCGGAAACAGATTGTCTCACATGCAGTTCTCCTATCCAGGAGGAAAGAACATCAAAAGACATTTCTGAGAGAAATCTCAGAGAGACGGTGTAGCAGCTGGGAGAGGTTTACTGTATTCCATCCCTGCTGAGACCTCAGCAATAACTGGCCAAATGTAGAACTAAGAATCCTGTTTTTATGAGAGTTTGACCATCACTCCACAGGACCAGGCAGCGGCTTCAATGACCACAAGGAATGGAATGTATCTACACCCTCTATGACACTGTAGGAGCCTCTCAGAAATGTCTAACCCCACCTAAGCTGTTAAATGACAGTAAGACAAATGTCAAAGTTAAGCATGAATAAATGAAACAAAATGATGCGGCGGGTCTGATGATCATACACAGACAGCCTCGGGAGTCCAGCAATTCTTACCCTGCCAAAACACAGTAGAATCATCGAGCTTGTAAAGAGAAAACATCATCTCTCTGCCTCACCTCTAACTTTACAACTGGAAATGTGCCCTAAGCCTAACAGCCAGCAATATCAACATCTTACGAAGACCAACATACGAGGGTTGTAGTGAATGGGGATAACTGAAGCTGTTTGTTCATTGACTGTGATTTTTTTCGATCTCCATGTTTCCAAACTGTGTCACTGGAGGGTTTCTATTTCTATTAATAAGGGGTTTTCTTCAACCTGTGATCCCATCGTATCAAGGGCAGCGTCATCCTTAAGATAATTTGACTCAGCAGCTACAGGAAGAGGGAGAGGAAGATAATCTTAGAACAACAGACTGGAATGTTCCAACCATGGATCAGAATCAGAAAGCATAAGACTGGAATATTCCAATAATGGACTAGAATCTGAGAGCATTAGACTGGAAAGTTCCAATAATGGATCAGAATGTGAGAGCATAAGACTGGAATGTTCCAACAATGGATTCAGAATCTGAGAACAATACACTGAAGTGTTGAAATGATAGATCAGAATTTGAGAACATTAGACTGCAATGTTACAACAATGAATCAGAATCTAAGAACATTAGACTGGAATGTTACAACAATGGACAGGAGTTTCTCCTGAGGTATTTACTATCTTTATCTGGATTGGCCATCTTCAGAGTTGGAATACGAGCCATACTGACGATTATTCAGGCAGGTTACTATCTCATCCTCGCAATTATTGGTGTTCCTGACATGCCTATCTCTGTCAATTCTATTCGCAATGTTGAAGGTTATTGCTATTTCGGTTATTTATATTTAACAATTGCATAAAATGTTATCTTCCGTTCCAGTCGCATACTCCACTTCATTTCCATCAATTTCAGACTTCTCACTCATAAAGATCAAAGAATGAACAATACTGCTCAGATCATCGAGTCTTCCATACGTCCTGTAATGTTTTATGTCTCTGGATTCTCTCTGTAATCAAACATGCCAACACATATCTTTATAATATCCCCAGGCTCCAGCTCCTCCTCAGTGATGTTGGTGAATTAACTGCCTTCTACTCCTTTGTTAACTTCATATTTTACAGTTCCGGTTCTCTTTTGACCACTCTTCAGTTACAAATACTTTGATCACAAACCTGTTCTTGCCTCTACAGTTATTTCATAATAGGGACCCTATATCAGAGTAATAATGCCACTGGACGGGTAATTCAGACGCACAAGTTATGACTTTAAAGACTTTGGTTCATATCCTACCACAGCCAATGACAGAAATTCAATTCGAATGACAATAATTGGAATGAAACCTCATTTTACTAACAGCGACTAAAAGCCATCAGGATTACTTTTATTATTTCACTGATGGCTTTTGGTAAAGACTACTAAGTGTGACTACAGACCCACAACTACATGATTGGCTCCATATTGTATGGATAAATTGCCTCACAGTCAAGGGAAATCAGTGATGGACAACAAATTCTGCCCTTGCAGGGATGCTGACATCCCGTAAAACAACAATATTAAAAGTCAAATAAACCAAGAACAGTGGATGCTGGAGATCTGAAATAAAATTCTCCAGCGTCTGAAAGTGTTAGAGAATCTCAGCAAGTATGGCAGCCTCTGTCGGGTGAAAAACAAATAAAGTTTCGAGTATCGTGACTCTAAATCAACACTGAAACCAACTGGGACATAATGTTATTTAAATCAGGAATGGCTGGATGAATAAGGAGGAGGTTAGTTGAATGGCTTGAGAAATGTCCAGCAAGAGAGGGAGAGAGAAACGAAAAGCAAACAAAGGGACTACTGGTGATGAACTAGAAGAGAAATAAAATGGGAGCTTATTCTTATATTTCCCCTTTTCCAGTATTCCTGAACATCACACCAATTTATAAATTTCCATGTTTAAATTGAGTTACATTCCCTCTATCTCCCTTCTCTGAGTGTGGTGATCAACTCCATTGCCAATACTGCTGCTGCCCTTATAGTTGCTGAGATACAGGAAACGTAATGTCACATTGTCAACTGGTTCTTTGGAGGAAGGAACTGTAAACGTGGAACTGTAGCAGAGATTTTATTTCTTTCTGGTAGGAAGATAAACATTTTCAACACTGAATAGGTGCACTGTGTGTGTGGGGATTTGACTGCTCCTTACAGAGTAAGGGGAGGTTCTGTGGACGCTTGACTGGGGTTTGTGTTGTCAGATGCTGCATCCATTCAGACAGACCAAAGGGTATATTGAACCCATTCTGGACAAGATATGGGCATTGCATTTACAGAGGGTTTGGGACCATGGCAAACAAATAGAGCTGAGACTACACAGAAACGAAGTTCCATACACGGGGAGGGGCAGGGCATGCACGATACACTCTGAGATTTCCAGGAGAATTTGTCTAAACTGGACCAATCCCAAGTGTAAAACGTGAAACGCAGCGTCTTTCAAAAGTGAAGTGTTCACTGAGCTGTATCCACTCCTTCAATATAATCTGTTGCCTCAAACCAGGGAAAGGACTCACCATGAAATGAACTAAATGGATTCTGAAACTTTCCAGACAGGAGTGTGACATATCCATCATCTCCAGAGTGCAGTCCTCTGCTGTATCACTAGCTTACAGAAGCCCTCTGCCTGCTGAGAGGAATACAGTGGTTCTCTCAAACCATCTTCTATATCATTAATATATATATTGTAAAAATCTGCGGTCCCAGCACTGATCCCTGTGGTACCCCACTGGTCACTGCCTTCCATTCCGAAATGGGAGCCGTTTATCACTACTCTTTGTTTCCTGTCAGCCAACCAACTTTCGATCCAAGCTTGTACTTTGCCCCCAATACCTTGTTGGTTGCCTCATTAGCAAATTTGCAAATGACACTAAGATTGGTGGAGTAGCAGATAGTGTAGGGAATT
Organism: Chiloscyllium plagiosum; assembly: GCF_037043375.1. Lineage (NCBI taxonomy): Eukaryota > Metazoa > Chordata > Chondrichthyes > Orectolobiformes > Hemiscylliidae > Chiloscyllium > Chiloscyllium plagiosum. Next base: position 65,058,508 of record NW_028270184.1, read on the forward strand.
ATCAGAGAGTACAGTAGAATATAGATAGATTGTAGAATAGGACAGAGAAATTGAAGATTGAGTTCAGTTCGGAAAAATGTGAGGTGATGTATTTTGGAAGATCCAATTCAAGAGCGAAATACACAGTAAAAGGAAAGTCATGTGGAAACTTGATGTACAGAGAGATCTGGGAGTTCAGGTCCATTGTTTCCTGTAGGTGCCAATGCAGGTTAGTAAAGTCGTCAAGAAGGCATACAGCATGTCTTCCTTCGTTAGAAGGAGTATTGAGTACAAGAGTTGGTAGGTCATGTTACAGTTATATAAGACTTTGGTTCGGCCACATTTGGAATACTGCATACAGTTCTGGTCGCCACATTACCAAAAGTATATGGATGATTTGGAGAGGGTGCAGAGTAGGTTAACCAGGATGTTAGGTAAAAACAAGGACGGCAGATGCTGGAAACCAGAGTCTAAATTAGAATGGTGCTGGAAAAGCACAGCCGGTCAGGCAGCATCCGAGGAGCAGGAAAATCGATGTTTCGGGCAAACACCCTTCATCAGGAAAAGAGGCAGGGTGACTGCAGAGTGGAGAGATAAATGAGAGGGGGATGGGGTTGGTGAGAAAGTAGCATACAGTGCAATGGTGAATGGGGATGGAGGTGACAGGTCAGAGAGGAGGGCGGGGTGGATAGGTGGAAAGGAAGATAGGCGGATAGAATAGGTCATGGGATGGTGCTGAGCTGGAAGCTTGCAACTGGGTGAGGTGGGGGAAGGGGAAATGAGCAAACTGGTGAAATCCACATTGATGCCCTGGGGTTGAAGTGTTCCATGGAGGCAGTTGAGCCGTTCTTCCTCCAGGCGTCGGGTGGTGAGGGAGCAGCGGTGGAGGAGGCCCAGAATCTGCTTGTTCTCGGCAGACTGGGAGGGGGAGTTGAAATGTTGGGCAACAGGGCGAGGGGTATGATTAGTGCGGGTGACCCGCAGCTGTTCCCTAAAACGGTCTGCTAGGAGGCGTCCAGTCTCCTCAATGTAGAGGAGACCGCATTGGTAGCAACGGATACAATAAATGATATTGGTGGATGTGCAGGCAAAACTTTGATGGATGTGGAAGGCTCCTTTGGGGCCTTGGATGGAGGTGACGGAGAAGGTGTGGTGCACATATTTTGCAATTTCTGCGGAAGCAAGGGATGGTGCCAGGAAGAGAGGGTGAGTTGTTGAGGGGCGTGGACCTGACAGGTAGTCACGGAGGGCATGGTATTTACAGAAAGCAGGAATGGGTGGGGTGGGAAATATATTCCTAGTGGTGGGGTCCGTTTGGAGGTGGCTGAAATGTCGTCAGGTGATTTGAGTTACGTGAAGGTTGGTAGGGTGAAAGGTGAGCACGAGGGGTTTTCTGTCCTTGCTCCGGTTGGAGGGGTGGGGTTTGAGGGCGGAGGTGCGGGATGTGGATGAGATGCTTTGGAGGGCATCTTTAACCACATGGCTTAATCCCCAGGATGTTTCCTGGTATGGAGGACGTGAGCTATGAGGAGAGGTTGAAGAGATTAGGATTATTTTCATTAGAAAGAAGACAGTTGAGGGATAATCTGATCGAGGCCGACAAAGTCATGATAGGAAGAAACATTTTCCCAGAGTGAGGGACTCAATTACAAGTGTTCAAGAGTTCAAAGTGAGAGGGGAGAGGTTTGATGGAGATATGAAGGAAAAAACATTCTTCACTGAGAGGGTGGCAGGTGCCTGGAGTGCGTTGCCAACGGAGGTGGTAGGGAAGGGAAGATAGCGTCATTTAAGATGTATCGAGACAGATACATGAATGGGCAGGGAGCAAAGAGATACAGATGCTTGCAAAATAGGCGATAGGTTTAGATAGAGGACCATGAATGGCCCAGGTGTGGAGGGTGTAGGGCTTGTTCCAGTGCTGCAATTTTCTTTATTCTTTTTGTACAACACAGAAGTGAAGCTCTGTACACAGTGAGGAGCAGGGCACTGTAATTGTCTCCCTGGCATTGCCAGGAACTTTTGACTAAGCAGGTGTAAAATGTGATACCATACTGTTTAAAAAACGAGCAGTGGTGACATATCCATCATCTCCGCAGTGCAGTCCTCTGATGTATTACTTGCTGACAGAAACCATCTGCCCACTGAGAGAATGCATTGGTTCTGCCTCCACAAAGTAAGGTACAGAAACAAACCAGGAAACAGAGTGACTGGAGTAAACGAGAAAGTGCAGGGAATTAGAATTATTTTTTTAAGAAGTATATCTTTGAAAATATAATCGAATTAAAGCTTGATATATTGCTGCATCTGATGAGCTACTTCCCAGATTATTGAGGAGGTGGCAACAGAGCTACTGAAAGAATTACTTATTATTCTTCAAAGCTGGTTAGATTCTGGTAATGATGCTGCATACTGGAAAGTAGTTACTTTGAACCTAAATATTTAAAACAAGACAGACAGGGAAAACATAAAACTAAATAGTGGATATCTTGGTATCAGCTGTGAAAAAAACATTGGAACATATTATAAGAAGGTGACAACTACACACTTTGAGAATAATGATATGATTTGGCAGAGTCGGCGTAGATTCAGGAAAAGCAAATGATCTTTGATAAATTTGTTGTAGCTTGTGGAGATTGTCCGTTGTAACATCAACAATTGAGAACCATTGAGAGTGAAGTATTTGAAATTTCAGTAGACGTTTGACATATTTGAGTACAGGTCAGTGGGGAATGAAAAATTTCATGGGTACGTGGTTGTGGCATATACACCGCATGGACTAAAAATTGGGTAATGGAGACAATGAAGGGAGTAGTGTTTTTCTCTGAGCTGAAGTCATGTTGAGTATCAGAAAGATGAGCGTTTGTGTAACAGCTGTTCGCAAGATCTTTAAATGATTCAGCTGTGAACAATAAATATAATTCTCATTTATGTTTATTAAATGGTGAGAGGTTGGGAAGTGCTGTTGTTGAAAAGGATCTGGATATCTTGGTGGTACGTCACTAACAGAATGCATATGAAGCAGGAAGCAATTATAACTGGAAATGATATGTGCTCATTCATTCCAAATGATTAAAGTACCAGAGTAAATATATCTTTCTCAATGATAGTGTTTTGTTGAGAGAGTATTTCGGGTATTGTTTACAGATTTGGTCTGTTTTATAAATAATGATCTCGATGTCACCAACACAATGCAAAGGATTTTCACTGGAGTAAACCCTGAATGATGTTACCATGAGGAGAGAGAGTGCAGTAATTATGTGTTTAACCTGAAGCGCTGTGAGAGAATAAGACTAAACGTAATGGTTATGGAAGCACATTCATTATGTCGCAAACAGCTATTGACAAAGTGAGAATTTCCATACTTACCTTTGGATGCTTGATTCCCAATAGTTTACGTGCCTGTGCAGAGCCCCCATGTCAATTGACAGAGAGGTGCAGGCTCTGAATGAACACTGAACACATTAATGTACAATTCCTGTGTGACCCTGCACTGAATGTTATGTTGTACATAATCCTGTCAGCAGCCACAATACCTTCATTCTGAAACAGTTACCCATTCCGCACCAATTCCTGACTTCCATAGAGAGCATGGGTCTGCTCTCAGAGATGGAAGATGCCTTTGAAAGCGCTTTTAAAAAGTTAGCTTCATTCCGACTGCTAGAAAACCATGCTAAGCTAACACATATGTATTACGAGTAATTAAGCCACGAGGAACAAGGTGGAGCTGTCTAACTGTGAGGACTCTGCTCCATTTGTTTGTGATATTGGAGCATCTCTGACACCTTTCTGTTCCTGTGTGAGTGACTTGAGAAACTGAATAATCTCTTTCTGATCCCATGTAAGTAACACGTTGGGCTGAACAAACACCTTGTCTTCCTGTGCAACAGGCAGGAGGGACTGAATGCCCTGTCCTTCTTCTTGTGCAACAGTTTTGATGGGCTGAATGACTTCCCCACATTCTTGTGAAAACCAGATTGAGATGCTGACTGAACTCCTTTGTTTACTATGGAAATGAGCAGTGTCTGCCAGCGTGGTTCTATGAATGTTACCGACACGTGAACAGCTCAGGCTTGAATGCTGTCCAGATCTTGTTGCACATGGACACAGACTGCCTCCGGAGCTGAGGAATGGCGAAGTGTTCTGAATATTGTGCCACCTAGAATGAATATCCTCACCTCGGTTCGATGTGGACTCAGTGAGCTGAATGGCCTACTTCCACACTACAAGAATTCCCCACTGACAAGCTGGAGAAGGCTGGGCTGAGGAAGCTACGCTGAAGATCTCCTGCAGTGATAACTCAAACAGTGGAGAGTTTGCAATTGATTCTCATTAAGTGCAATTTTGGACGCGCTCCTTGATGTCATCCTCAGTCAACTACTGACCTGATACCAAGGCCAGTCGCTGTTACCTCAACCCTTGTAAACATCTCTATTGCGCATATCAATAGGTCATGGTGTTGGAGCAGCAACAGGGAGTTTTTATTGAAACAGAGGGTAGCGTCTCTCAAGAATTCTTGTTTCCAGAGAGGTAGGGAAGCTAGATCACTGAAAGATCACTGAATGGTTTTCCCTGTTTCTGTGCACCAGGTGATATTAGTAAGTGGCCTCCAACTTCTCCTGTCCAGCAGGTTTGAGGGACTGAATGGAACACAGCGACATGGGACTGACGAGCAGGAATGGGTCATTAGACACTTTGAGCCTTCTCCACCAGGCACTAAGTTTGTGGCTGATCAGGTTGTGGTCTCAGCCCCACTTTCCTGTCTGAATACCATTATCCATGACTCAATTAGAGACATAGAGTCATAGAGATGTACAGAATGGAAACAGACCCTTCGGTCCAATCGTCCATGCCGACCAGATATCCCAACCCAATCTAGTCTCACCTGCGAGCCCATATCCCTCCAAACCGTTCCTACTCATATACCCATCGAAATGCCCCATAAATGTAGAAATTGTACCAGCATCCACCACTTCCTCTGGCAGCACATTCCATACCCATACTACCCTCTGTGTGAAAAGGTTGCCCCTTAGTCTCTTTTATATCTTTCCCCTCTCACTCTCAACCTATGCCTTGTAGTTCTGGACTCCTCGACCCCAGGGAAAGACTTTGCCTATTTCCCCGATCAATGCTCCTCATAACTTTGTAAACCTCTATACTATCACCCCTCAGCCTCCGACGCTTCAGGGAAAACAGACCCAGCCTGTTCAGCCTCTTCGTATAGCTCAAATCCTCCAACCCTGGCAACATGCTTGTAAATCTTTTCTGAAACCTTTCAAGTTTCACAGCATCTTTCCGATAGGACGGAGAACAGTATTGTACGAAATATTCCAACAGTAGCCTAACCAATGTCCTGTACAGCAGCAACATGACCTCTCAACACCTATATTCAATACTCTTACAAATAAAAGAAAGCATACAAAACGCCTTCTTCACTATCCTATCAACCTGCGACTCCACTTCCAAGTAGCTATGAACCTGCACTCCATGGTCTCTTTGTTCAGCAACACTCCCTAGGAAATTACCATTAAGTCTATAAGTCCTGCTAAGATTTGCTTTCCCAAAATGTAGCACCTTCACTATCAAGCATTTAATTAACTCCGTTTTGATGAAATATAAACAGAGAGGCACCACAAAATTCTGCGGAAGAGATTTCCCACTCAAAAGGTCCTTTTAGAAATACTCCTCATCTGTCTTACAGCATCACACAGCATGGAACCTGTCCACATGAGCCAGACATTCCAGCTTGATCTAGTCCCATTGGCCGGCAATAGGCCCATATCCTTCTAATTCCTTCCTATTAATATGAACATCCAGATGCGTTTTAAATATTGTAAGTGTACCAGCCTCCATCACATTTCTGGAGGCTCGTTCCATAAGACACCATCCTCTGCATGGAACTTCTGTCTCTCAGGTCGCCCTCACCTGAAACCTTCATCCTTTAGTTTTGGAATCCTCTATCCTGAGAAAAAAAACCTTAGCTGTTCGAAGTATCCATGCCACTCATTATTTTATGAACGTCCATAATGTCACGCTTCAACCTCCCATGCTCCAGTCTGCTCAGCCTCTCTCGGTACCTCAAAACCGCCACTGCTGGTAATAATCTTGTAAATCTGTTCTGCACTTTTGCAAGTTTTACAACATCCTTCCTAATACAGAGAGAACTGAACTAAAGATATTATTATAAATCTGGCCTCAGTACCATTCTGACCAGTCGCAATATGATCTCCCAACTCGCATACTCAATGCGCTGACCAATAAAGGCAAACATACCAAACGCCTTCTTCACCACCATGTCTACCGGCGTCTCCACTTTCAAGGATCTATGAGTCTGCACACATTTGTTCAACAACAGTCCACAGAGCCCCACCATGAATTGCATACGCGCTGCCCTGTTTTATCTTATCAAAATGCAACACTTCACATTTATCTAAATTTAACTCCATCCTTGTCCCATTGGTACATCTGATCAAGGTCCTGTCGTATTCTTAGGTAAATCTTGCTGGTCACCTCACCTTCAACTTTGATGTCATCTGCAAACTCACTAACCAGATACATCGTCACAGCCAAATCCTTTATTTAAATGACGAAAAACAATGGATTTAGCAGTGATCCTTGCAACAGATTACTGGTCACAGGCTTTAAATATGAAAAGCACTCCTGTAGTACCCTCTGCCTCCGAGCTGAAATGCAATTGTTTTAGTCAATTGGCTAGCTCAGCTTGGATCCATTTATGACCTCATCTTACTAACTTGTCTGCCATTTGAAATCCTGTCAAAAGTCTTGCTGATATCTGTATGGACAGCGTCTACCACACTGCCTTCATCAAACCTCCTTGTTACCTTTTTAAAAAACGCAAACAAGTTTGGTAGACAGCTTTTCCCATGCACAAGCCATGTTGACTCTTCCTAATCAGTCTTGCATTTGCAAATTCATGAAAATTCAATGTCTCACAATCCTCTTCAACAACTTACCCAGCAATGGCGGCAGGCTCACTAATCAATAGTTCGGGTCACTATACCCTTTCCTTGTCCCACTCCTCCACTGCTCACTGCAAATGTTAATCTAACCAGGATGGTGATATGACCAATAATATAGGTCGCAGATTGTCTCAGGGTTAGGAGCAGGTCCAGCAGGATTCTTTACCATAGAACATAGAACATATACTGTTACAACCCTTCGGCCCTGAGCCAACCTGTAAAAATAATCTGATGCCCATCTAACCTGTACAGTTTCATTTTCACCCATATGTACGCCCAATGCCCATTTAAATGCCCTTAACGTCGGCGATTCTACTTCTGTTGCAGGCAGGGTGTTCCAAGCCCCTACTATTCTCTGAGTGAAGAAACTACGCTGATATCTATCCTAAATCTAGCACCCCACAATTTAAAGCTATGTCCCCTCGTGTTAGCCTTCACCATCCGAGGAAATACACTCCCACTGTCCACCCTATCTAACCCTCTGATTATCTTATACGTCTCGGTTAAGTCATTTTTCAACTTTACTCTGTCCAAGAAAACAGTCTCAGTTCCTTCAGCCTTTCTTCGTAAGAACTGCCTTCCATACAGTTTATGACACAAATAAAGTTATTCAAACTACGATGGAAAGATAAATGACAAACAGTTTCGATATTGCAAATCTGTACACCAATGTTTCTCTTCCTAAAAATACCAACACACACACACTTTTGATGACAAGTTGAAAAGCAAAAACTGTGCAGAGCATTATCTTGAAAGAACTTGTCCAAAATGTTAATTTAACTCACGACGAAAGGAAAAATGAGAGATTATCCCAAAAATCTATCCGTTTACGAAGTTATTCTGCTCTTACATGCTGCTGGCAATGGGATTACTTCCTGGAGCAGTTAGATTTGGCTGAATTCACTTTACTTCACGTAGTGGAGTGATTCCAATGAATCCTCATCAGGAATTCTCCGTGAGTGATAAAGATGACTGTGGAGTTTTCAGCTCACACACATTACTGCGACGAGGAACACAGAAAAAGAGAGAAACAATATTCGTTCTTTCTCATGAAGGTTGCATTTTCTCCCTCTGTGAGTTCTCCATCACAAGATAACATGATCCAGTCCCAAAGTGGATCAAATGAGGTCTCTTTGAACAGTGTCTGAAATGTATGACTCCATCATATTCCCTGTTCCATGTAGGTACATCATTGCTGCTGTCTTACGCAGCCAATATTTTCATAACAAATAGCCCCAGTAGATTGGAAGATGTGTTTATATGTGCTCGTGTAATTTTAAAATACAATATTTAATATTTTCACAGTATCTGTATTTCAAGGAATGCGTCTTATTCTTAAATTACTTCTCCGGTTTTATTCTCCAGTACAAGATAAAATACCTAGCAATTATTCACTAGCTCAAAATTTTATACAGTCAGTAAGAAAATTTCTCATTCTCAAGCCTAAACGACTAACTGTTCATAACATAATGCCTTCATCGCAAGAAAGATTAAGGAGAAACATCTTTGAAAAAGTTTCAAAAATATTTTTTTTTTTCAATTCAGGGAATTATAACCACACACATTACATCAAATGCCGTTTCTGCAATGGCCTGTAAAAATGCAGTAAAACATCCTTGACATCATACTCGATACCCTTTGCAATAAACAGCATCATTCCATTTATTTTCCAAATCACTTGCTGCATCTATAGACTAATTTGACGTGGTGTATCTACGAGGGCACATGATTTCCTTTCTACCACTGAGTTCTGCATTCTGTCTCCAGGTACTTAATTTATTGTCGTTTCATGCTTCCTCCAAAACACAAACTTCCCATCACCCACATTGTACTTTCTATTTGTCGAAGCTTTGCTCACTGCCTCACCATGTCTATATCTCATTACAGATGTTCTGCCTCCACTTGACATCTTTTTGAATGATTATCCTGGTGCATGGGCAAACTGAGCTACAATCTATTCAGCCCCTTCATCTAAAGTATTAACCTAGATTGTAAACTATTTGTGAACTTTCACTAATCCCTGAGGAATTTCATTAGCTAAAGCTTTCCATACTGAAAATCAGTAACTATCCACTACTCTGTATTTCCTGGTAGTGAACCAGGGCTCCCCTGTTTCTGTGTAGCAGTCTAGAAAGGATGCTGTGCAGTGTTGTCAGTTGCTGAAATGTTTCAGAGCTCACAAACACGTCACCAGGGCCATGTGTTGTCAGATGATCATGTTAAAGTCATACTCCCAATGATCATGATCCCTGACAATCAGAAAGATGTGCTCAGAATACAGACTAAAATTTGAGTAGAACGACACATGGTCAAAAATGCTGTCTTTCAGATGCAGCAATAGATCGATTCTGCCGTCTCAGTCATGTGCACAATTTTCACCAGACAGGTGTAGAGGAGGAGGGGAGATTTCCCATTCGCCTGATTAAAATACGTCCGTTTCACAACATAACCAATACAGATAAGCTTCATCAATAATTTCATTTTTGGCTGTTGGTGTTGTGTTGAAAAATTGCCACAGTCACTGCACATTAAAATAAACAATTGTCTTTGAGGAGTGAGTTTACAGAGATTTATAAAATCACGAGAGACATTTATCGGTAAATAGATAAATTCTTTTCCCCAGGTTGGGGAGGTTCAAAGCTAGATGACGTACGTCGAAAGTGAGAGAGGAAACTTTTAAAACCGACCCAGGGGCAACGTTTTTACACAGAGGGTTCTGTATGTTTGGAATGAGATGCCCGGGGAAGTGCATTTAAAATGCACCTGGATTGGTATGTAAAAAGCAAGTGTTTAGAAGGATATGTGCCAAATGCTGGCAAATGAATCTACATCAATTTATGACATCTGGTTGGTAGGGATATGTTGGACCAAAGAGTTTGGTTCCGTGCTGCTTATCTCTATGACTGAACTCCTTAGAAGGGCAGAATTGCCAGCTTCTGCCTCATTTTAACAATCCTGAATGGCTGATTGCGATCTTCCTCTCCCTCTGTAACAGCTCGACGGTTGCAGTGAAAGAACAACACATGGGATAGGTGCTGGTTCCACTTTTGGTTGTCATTTATATCAATGAATTAGATAAGAATTATAGAAGGAATCGTTAACAAGTTTACAAATGAGACCAAGATTAGTTATATCGTGGAAGATGAAAAATGTTTTATCGGATTACAAAGATATCTTTGTCAATTGGAGCAATGTATCACATAGTTATACAGCACGGAAGCAGGCACTTGATGGTCTTGAATAGATATTATTACTGAGCACGAGAGACAAAGAAAGAGTAAAATTTCTGAGTCCAAATCACTGATTAGTATTTCCCACCTCTAATATGTGACTGCCCTGTTCCTAAAACCAATAAACGATACAAAGTAACGGATTATTTTCCAGTTTGTCTTCCCGGTACTATCACTCACTGGGCTGGAGAATGGCATATCGATTTTAATTTCGATAAATGATAAGTATAGTACTTTGGTAAAACAATCAAGAAGAGGACATATACAATTTAATATCGGGACATTGGTAGTGTTGTAGAACAGAGGAGCCTTGTGGTTGAGGCGTAATTCTTTGAAGTTTGGGTCACATATAGACAGGGTGGTTAAGAAGGCGTTTGGTTTGCTGGCCTTTATTCCTCAGATCTCTCGGGACAGGAGTTGAGTCGTTGCGTTCAGGTTGTAAAGAACATTCGCGAGGTCTCTCATGGAGACTTATGTTTAGTTGTGTTCGCCCTGTTACTTTGACGATATTATTCGGTGGGGAAGGGTTCAGAAGAGATTTATCAAGATGTTGACAGGAATGAAGTGTTTGAGTTATAAGGATAGATTGGACAGGATGGTTCTATTTCCAATGGAGCATAAGAGGTCAGGAGGTGACCTCATAGAAGTTTATAAAGCAATGAGGGTTATAGATAATGTTGAATGGCAGGTTCTCTTCCTTAGGCTGTAAGACTTCAAGACTAGGTGGATACTTTTATGATGAGAGGAGAAACTTTTGCAGAAGACATAGGGTCATACAGTTGTCCAGCACGGAACTGATCCTTCCAATTCATCCCTGCTGACCAGTTGTCCTACATTAATGTCGTACAATTTGGCAGCAGTTGGCCCATATTTTCTAAACACTTCCTTACTCATGTACCCGTCCAAATTCATGACTTAGAGGTGCCAGTGTTGGACTGGATGAACAAAATCAAAACTCACACGATACCAGGTTACAGTCCAACAATTTTATTTGGAAGATCTAACTTTCAAAGCGCTGTTCCTTCATCACCGTCTTGTGTTGGTTAAAATAATGCTCACAGAATATATAGCTAAATGTATCCAGTGTCATGACACTCCATCACATCACTGTGTATGTGCCTTTGTGGGTGCGAATGCGTCTGTGAATACATCTGTGTTTGTGTGTGCATGTGTGTGCGCCTGTGTGTGTGTGTGCGTGGAGTGTTGGTGTCTGTGTGTGTGCTGTGTGGGTGTCTGAGTATAGCATGTACGCGTGTATCCATGTGTGCTTGTGACAGTCTATGCATCTGTGAGTATGTATGCCAGTGTGCATGTGTTTGTGTGTTAATGTGTGTATGCATGGTGTGTGCCGGGGTATGTGTGTCTCCATGTGGTGTGCGTTTAACCGTCTGTGTGTGCATGTGATTGCATGTGTTGTGGTGTATGGGTATCTGTCTGTGTGCATGCATCGATGTGTGTGTTTATGTGGCTGTGTTTGCATTGGTGTGTGAGTGCATGGGTGTGTCTGTTACTGGTGTGTGTGTGCACGCGCACGTGTGTGTTTGTGAGTCTGGGTGCATGCATCTCTGTGTGTATGTGTCTGTGTGTGGTGTGTGGGTGTGGGTGTATGTACATCTATGTGTGTGTGCATGCGTCTGTACGTGTGTACATCTGAGCTTGTGTGTCTTTGCATGTGTTTGTGTCCATGTGTGCGATCTGTGGTTGCGTGTGTGTGCTGTATGTGCGTGTATGTGCCTGCGTTTGCATGTATGGGAATGTGAATTTGTCTCTGTGCGTGTGCATATATGTGTGTCTGTGTGCATGAGTGCGTGTTTCTGTGTGTGTATGTGTGCAGAGTGTGGTTGTCTGTGTCTGGTATTTGGGTGTTTTTGTGGCCTGTGAAAGTGTGTCTGTGTGTGTATTTGTGTGTCACTGTGAGCATGTCTCTTTCTGTGTTTGTGCTTGTGTGTGTGGATGTCAGCTTTTGTGTGTCATATGGGTATCTATGTGTGCGTATGCATGTGTATAAGTATCTCTTCGTGTGTGTCTGTGTGTATGTGTATTGTATGTGTCTATGTGTGGTGCGTGTGTTTGCCTCTATGTGTCTGGGTGTGTGCATGTGCACACGCGTGCACTTTTCTCTATGCCGCTGCGTGTGTGTTGGTGTGTGTGTTTGGTGTGTGTGTGTATGTGTGAGTGCGCATTTGTCTCTGTGTTTCTGTGTGTGTCTTTGTGGGTGCGTTTGATTGTGTGTGTCCGTGTGTGCCTGTGTGTCTGTCTATGTGTCTGACTGCACATGTATGTGTGTCTGTATGTCTGTGTGTCGAATGTGTGCATATCTGTATGCCTGTGAGTGTGTGCTGTGTGTGGTGTTCATGGCAGTGTGTCTGAGTGTCTGTCTGTGGCGTGTGTGTGTCTTTGGGATTGTTTACATGTGTGTGTCTGTATGTCTCTGTATGTGCGCTCGTTGTGGTGTGTATGTCTGTGCGTGGTGTGCGTGTATGTGTGTTTGTGTGATGTGGATGTGTATGTGTCTGTGTGTCTGTCTATGTCTGTGTGTCTGTGCATGCGCGCATGCGCACGTGTGTGTATGCGTGGTGTGTGTTTCTCTCTCTCTCCATTGATGGTGCTGTGAGCTGTTTCCTTCTCTCTCTTCCACCCAGCCTGATGGTTTTCACCCTCCGCTCCCACCTGATGAAGGAAGGGGGTTGAGGGGTGCGAGTGGGCAGCGGTGACAGTCACAATATAAGTAAATTCAGCAGCTCCGGTAGCATCAGCGGAGAGAAATGGAAGTTAGCGTTTAGGGTCAATTCCTTCTCAATTCGGGGACACATTGCATCATTTTAAATACCACAGAGACTGCCAGAACCGCTCCACACAGATACACACAAACAGAGGCACATCGGGACACGAATAAAGACCCCAACTTTGAGTGTCTGTCTGTCAGCATTTATCTCGGTCCATGGTGAGTGTGTCAGTATTTCACTCGCTTTGTCTGGTGTGCATCAGTATTTCAGTATGTCATTGGGGGAGTGCATCAGTATTGCACATGCTTACACCAATGAGTGTGTCAGTATTTCTGAGTGGAGTGTGAATGTAGTACAAATTTAATGTTTGCAGATAGAAAACCTGGAAAAATTGTAAGGGGTGTGGAGGACGGTGTGGAACTCCAACAGGCGAGCAATATGTTTGTGCAGTGTTCAGTTAGATAGCACGTGTGAAGCGCAGTGTGAAGTGATGCACTTTGTTAGGAAAGACATTGAAAAACAATATAAAGCAGGTTGTACCGTTATCAAGGGGTTGCAGGAACAGAAGGTCCTGGGTGTGTATGAACATAGATTATTGAAGATTTCAGGACAGGTGGGGTGAGCAGCAAATATGACAGATTAGCTTCATTATCGTAGCTGTTTACAGGAGGAGGTGTAGGAGGGAGTCTCCGTGCTCCCTTTCTGGGACGTGGTGGTGACAATGTATTGTGAGCCCACCCTCCTGCCCACTGAGACCGTGGGGATTCCATTTGTACCAGCTCGATCCAAAAGGGAGATGGCATCAGCACCACAGCTTCTAAATTGTGCCGGAGGAATCAGAACTGCCAGTGGGTTTAAAGTGAGAATTGCCCTTCACTGAAATTTGCTCCTTACTCGCTTGGTGGGATGTGGATGTTTCAGAATCTCCACATGAGGCGTCTCCGTTCTCTCCGGTTCATATCAGGGTCCTCCCCACATGGCGGAGGGCGGTGGTTGAGGGAACGGATATGGAGAATCCACCACCCAGCTTGGCCCTTTTTTTATTCCAGGCTGTTTCTCCTGGAATGGGAGAAAGGGAGTGAAGGATTGAGGGTAGAAGTGGGTGGCCGTGCTGTTAGTGCTGGGGAGTGGTCTGGGGGAAGGCTGCGGTGTCCGGCGGGAGTGAGTCCACAGTGTTGAATCCATGCAATGTTATTAGTGTTAGGATAAAGTGGAATGAGAGAGAGAGACAGAGAGAGAGAGAGAGAGAGAGGAAAGGTGTTGTATACAGGAGTGAGAGTGGTGGAGCATGAGCCTTTTTCGGGGTCAGGTGCTATAACAGATAGACAATGAGTGTGAGGGGTTTGAGAGAATATGGTGACCTCATCCTGACAGAGCAGGAAAGCTTACTGACAAACTGGGATGCAATTTCCCCTTATCTGCTATGCTCGGGGTAAACTGAGCAGGGCAGCTCCAAACTGAGAAAGCTCAACTGTGTGCCTTTTGGCCTTTTTAAGATGGCACTAGTTCCAGGGATAACTGAATATACAGGTTGATCCAGGGGATAGTGAGTCCCGCCAGCCATGATGGGTGGAGAATCGGGCTAGCATTGAATAAGAGGGACGCCATGGGTTGGGTGGATAGTTAATGAGGTGGCTTCGATAACATAGCTCCAGGAAACTAACACAGCCTCGTGCAGACAATCCCTCTGTCACACTCAATGAAAATGTCACTGAGACAAATTATTGCTGGATTCAGCCCAATGAGTCTAAGCTTCTGCTGACCAGACACCCAGTTAAAAAGCTGCACAACAAAGGCTCATCCAAAACTCTCCATCGTCTGACGTCACATCAGTACCCCATTTATCTATCATTCCCTGAAACACTGGCTTCGTTTGCAAGATGCTATCGAAATGTCTTCATTTCAGCATTCTGAGACCTGGGAACACATCCTGCCAATGACATTGCGTCTCAGTCTCGCCCTCTCTGTCTATATTCCAAGACCCTGCCATCTGTTGGTATTTAAACTGATTCTCCCGCCATCTCTCTCTGGCAGTGAGTTTCACACACACAGCAACCCCTTGCCATGGCACAATGGAGATATGGATCTGAAAATAGATGGGAGCTGTACATCTTGTCACTTCCAGTTATGGCTGCAAGTTTGCCCACAGTGATCTAACTCAGTGTTACTGAGCAATGTACTGCGTTGTTGGGGACAGTTGTACACCCTGGTCAGATCTCTCATCTGTGTTAATAGACCAATACATTGCTCTGGTTTTCACAGCTTTCCACTCTGGATAGATTGTGGTGTGTATTGAACAGTACACTAGCCTGGTGGACACAGTGCTCCCTGCTGAAAACATATCTGGCCTGGGGTTATATAGATCAATGCACTGCTGAGGTTTGCACGGTGTTCCACTTTGGACCGATTTCAGGGCTGTGTTCAGCAGTACACGAGCCTGGTCAGCACAGTGCTCCATGCTCAGCAGATATCGCCTCTTGGTTTATGATGTCTGGTCTGGTTCTGAGACGTGGATTGAGAATGTGATATAACCAACCATTTCACTGGATATGGCAATGCCTTGTTTTTTAAAAAAATATGGTTGGACTCTCCAAATTCGGACTCCTCCGGCCAATCCCATTCTTTTTATCTACCTCCATAGTTTGGCACGTGTTATCCACGAGTAATTGTCCAGTTTTAATATGAATGACTATCCTGTTTACTCCCCTGGCCTTTGGGGTTACTCACCCTGGAGCATCAGGAGCCATCCCCACAAAACTCTATGAGGTCACTCCTCAGCATGAATACCCCAGGGAATATAGCCCCAGCCTATTCAATCTCTCCCTATCGCTCCACAGCAACACCCCCATCACTAGTAACATACTAGAAAATCTTCTCTGTGTCCTTTCCTGTTTAACAACATCTTTGCTAGAGCAGGCAGACAAGAATTAAAAGCAGTATTGCAGACATGGCTGAGCCCAATATCCTGCACATCCCAAATGGCCTCCTTCTTCAAATACTGCCATTTCCACTCCCAATTGGACGACCATACCATCCAGCGTATCTCATCCACTTCCCACACGTCCGCCCTCGAAACCTACCCCTCCAACTAAAACAGGGAATGAAGCCATCAGTTCCTCACCTCACATCCCGCCTAACTTCAAATACATCGCATCATCCTCCACCATTTTTGCCACCTACAAAAGGACTTTACTCCAGAGATACATTGACCTGCCGACTCCATCTGTGTTCTGTAAAGAAAATTCCCAATACGGCTCCTTTGTTAGGTCTACATCCACCCTCCACTCCCATCACCTTCCCTTGCCAGCGCAAAAGGTGTAAACCGTGCACCCACACCGCCCCCTCACTTCCATCCAAAACATTCTTTCCACATTCGAGGGAGATTTAAATGCATTTCCACACACGTCACTGACGGTATCCATTGCTCCCGGTATGGTCTTCTCTACACTGGGGAGACAGGATGCCTACTTGCAGAACACTTCAGAGAACATCTCCTGGACACACTTATGGAACAACCCCACCGCCCTGTTGCTGAACCCTTCAGCTACCCCTCCCACTCTGCCAAGGACGTATAGACTCTAGGTGTACTCAACCATCAAACCTTCACCATGTGACACCCGGAGGAAGAAATTCTCATCTTCCGTCTTGGGATCCTCCAAACACACATGATCAATGTGGATTTCACCAGTTTCCTCATTTTCCCTCTCACCACCCTCTCCCAAATACAACCTTCAAAATCAGAACCACCCTATGGACGTGTCCTACCTGTCCATCTTCCTTCCCACCTCTCCACTCCACCCTCCTCTCTAACCTAACACCTTCACCGACATCTTCCTCTACCTATCACATTCTCATCTACCTTTCCCCAGCCCCACCCCATTCCATTTGACTTTCAGCTCCCTTGGATCACAAGCCGCATACCTGATGCGGGGATTATGCTCGAAATGTGGACATTCCTCAGATACTGCCTGAATGGCTGTGCTTTTCCAACACCACATTCTCAACTTTGATCTTCAGCATCTGCAGTCCCAACTTTCTCCTTTGAGTTAAGGTTTCGAGACATTTCACCACCAGACGTTTTCTGCAGCTGATCTGTTATTTTATCCCTGTCTCCTTTTACACACAAGGTGAGACATGTACAAACCTTCAGTGTTCCGGCAATGCTCCCATATACAAGGAATAATGATTCAAAAGACTGAGAGGTGTACGGTTCATCCGTCAGTAACTCATCCATTCTTGCTTTTATTATCCATGTTTGCTTTTATTGTGATATGAATAGTGATGTAAGGAATGGGTTAACTGAGCCTGTTTGATCGGTGGCTGTGATTAATGTCAGTCTCCATGGATTATAAATATCCCAGTGGAGGTTCTAATTTTAAATGATAAATGGGCTCCGTTCAATTTTTTGTCCTATAGTATGAGCGGGAGCATCATCGACAGCACTAACATGGATCAGCAGCTCCAGAGAGAGGGGAAGGAGAGAACATAAACTGAGAACATTTGATTGGAATATTCCAACAATGGATCAGAATCTGAGAACATTAGACTGGACTGTTCCAACAATGGATCAGAATCTGAGAACATTATACTGCAATGTTACAAAAATAGACAAGAGTTTATCCAGCTCTGTTTGGGCTCTTTCTACGTATTATGATTGGTTGTCATTATATTCGCGGATTTATTTGACTCTTCACATTATTCAATATTTTTATTATCCTCTTTTGTCTATCTTTGGTGGCCCTGGTAAGTCTCACCGTTCAGATATTTTTCTATCAACCAGTTATGACTGCATTCCTGTTCTTTCATATAGTCTTCATTTCTTGCCACCATTAGTGTTCCTGTTGAGACTGTAAATCCAGATATTCACTCTGCAGACCACTACTAACTGCCCCAGTGAATGTGTTCAATTCCTGCCTCCCTCCTGGCTTCTAGCAGTGTTAATCACGGGTCTCTATGTTGACCTACGCAGTTTCAGATGTGAACCATTGACTCTCTGTCCTTGTTGTTTAAATATTGGGAGCATGGGCGTCACTGCTTTCTGTTATGATTACAAACTCCAGTTCATTTTCTGATCCCATCGCATTCCTGCGAAAATATCTTTGGGACTTGGGCATCGCTGGCTGGCCAGCTTTGATAGCCCATCCCTATTTGCCCTTGAGAAGATGGTGGTGAGCTACCTTCTTGAATCGCTGCAATTCACTTGCTAAGGGTTTACCCACAGTGACAGGAGGGAGGGAATTCCAGGATTTTAATTCAATGACTGTGAAGAATGGCGGTATTTTTCCATGTCAGGGTTTTGAGTGGCTTGAAGGGGAACTTGCAGATTCTGGTTGAAACAGACGAAACACTATTTTGGTGATCCCTTTAGACATGGACTGATTCCTGACAACATGCCCAGACCATTGCTAACTTTAACAAATCATCCTCCAGAAATACTTCACTGGCTTATCCCATCTGCTGTTTAACATTTTAGTTGTGAAATGCACGCTTAATGATACAAACAATCTGCTGTGACACACCTGGCTTCAATCCTGCGGAAAATAATTTTGATTTGAACTCCCCCAAAAATCCCGTCCATCTGTCCCTTGTGTGTGCAGACTGATGTATATTACAATTGGGTTTGGCCATGCCTTTATTTTAATATTCTCAAGGACTTGACCCATCTGTCCATGAAACTTGCTTCAGTCTCTCTCTGTCTGTTCCATAAAACCCCTGCCAGTTGTTCATATATAAACAACACACACACACACACACACACACACACACACACACACACACACACACACACACACACACACACACACACACACACACACACACACACACACACACACACACACACACACACACACACACACACACACACACACACTTTCACTTGTCCAATTGTGATAGAGAGATATAAATTTGTGGGGGCCCCGTTTACTGTCACTCAGACCAAGAGCTGCAAACTAGCCCCATTGTAGACACTAATCTGATATGAGCATAGTCCCCATATGATCGCAAAAGTTTGCAATACTCCCCATGCTGGGCAGATAGTGCAGTATACTGAGCAAAAGCATAGCATGGTCTGCACAGCTCTCCAGGTTTGTCTGTCATCGTGTCCAAGTTTATGTTGTTTGAGGTGTTCTGTGCAGCGCATCCAGAAATTGATGTCGCAATCCGTTTCAATTGCTCAGGCGACGCCTTTATTCAATATTCCCATTCGTGTAATTTTTCTCTCGATGGTCTCACTCCTCCAGTTCTTCCCACTGCCTTGTCTGTTTCTCCATGTTTCCACATGTTCTCAGTTAATTATCTGTTTCTATCTTTTATAAATCTATCTGTTCCTCTGGATCTTTCCCTGGCCTTGGTTTTTGGCTCCCTCGTGTCTCGGGTGCTGGCATTGTGAAGATCAGAAACAATGAAATGATGTGTCTCGGCCTGTTGTTCTCTTCCCCATATGTCCCATTTGATGGTTCATGTTGGACAGGAGCATGTCTTTGATACATGCCTTTGAAACTTGGTCAGTGCCAGTCCACTGAAAGTCTGTGTCTGTCTGTCTCGGCTCATCGTGTGGTCAGTAACACGAGGAAGCCCCTTGAGTATTATTGTAAAGGACGAGGCATCTATCACCTGTGGCAATGCTTTCACTTTAAAGCAGGTTAATTTATTATGTTTTTATTAAGAGAGGTCTTAATGGCTGAACTCTGGATTAGTGGTGCTGGAAGAGCACAGCAGTTCAGGCAGCATCCAAGGAGCAGCGAAATCGACGTTTCGGGCAAAAGCCTTTCACCAGGAACGTCGATTTCGCTGCTCATTGGATGCTGCCTGAACTGCTGTGTTGTTCCAGCACCACCATTCCAGAAGCCGGTTTCCAGCATCTGCAATCATTGTTTTTGCCACCTTAATGGCCGGACGACCTACTGCAACGATTGAAGTAAATAACTTAGGAGGATTTTAGGTTTGTTTTTAATCACTCACTTCACATGTACCTTTACTATAAGAAAGTGTTGGCATCCAGGTTAGCATTTTAAAATATTTTGAGGTCATTTGGCCCAACATGTCAACACTGACCCTCTGAAAAGGAATCCATTCGGATCCATTCCCCCACGAGATCATTCTATATTTCCCCTGTTAAATGCATTTATCCTGCGCATCCCTGAACATTATGGGCGACATAGCGTGGCCAATTCACCTAACCTGCGCATCTTTCGATTGTGGGAGGAATCCAAAGCACCCGGCAGAAGCAAACGCAGTCACGTGGAGAATTTGGGGCACAAAGGAGGCTTGCAGTAGTTGTTAGTGTCTTTTGCTCCGGTATGGAATTTGTTTGGTTTAAAAAGTGCTTTTGTAGTTATGGCTCCTTCAGTCACTAAAAGTTTCCTTGAGGTGAAAGAAGTGTCTTTGGTGGTTTTACAAAAGATGAGCAAGGCAAAACTGTTGGAATTAGCAGACAAGCTGGAGTAAAGGAGAGGGATTTACAGCAATAGCTTGGCATTCAATTCGGTGGAATACCTTCTTAATCTTTGGAAATGTCTCCAGTTCAGTTTCGGATGAGGCAACTTGAATATGAAAAGAAATTAAAACAGTTTGAATTATGATTAAAAATGGAATGAAAATAAAAGGAGATGATGACTACAGAGAGTATAAGAGAGAAGAAAAGCAGAAAGAGAGAGAGTTTCAACTTCTAAACTTAGCAATTAGAGAAGAACGTCGACTGAGAAGGTGGAGATGAAGGTAAAAGTAGGTGGGCGGCATGGTGGCACAGTGGTTAGCACTGCTGCCTCACAGCGCCAGAGACCCGGGTTCAATTCCCGCCTCAGGCGACTGACTGTGTGGAGTTTGCACGTTCTCCCCATGTCTGCGTGGGTTTTCCCCGGGTGCTCCGGTTTCCTCCCACAGTCACAAAGATGTGCAGGTTAGGTGAATTGGCCATGCTAAATTGCCCGTAGTGTTAGGTTAGGGGTATGGGTGGGTGGCGGAGCGGTGTGGACTTGTTGGGCCGAAGGGCCTGTTTCCACACTGTGAGTAATCTAACCTAATCTAGGTTGAATGAGGAAGATAGTGAGA
Organism: Chiloscyllium plagiosum; assembly: GCF_037043375.1. NCBI lineage: Eukaryota > Metazoa > Chordata > Chondrichthyes > Orectolobiformes > Hemiscylliidae > Chiloscyllium > Chiloscyllium plagiosum. Next base: position 65,079,472 of record NW_028270184.1, read on the forward strand.
ATGAACAACCCTATGGTAGCCAAAGGCCTGATGTGGATCTGTTTTCTATACCCAGATATTGTCTAAATGTGATGAGAAGGATATAGAAGGTATTTGCATCCCTACTGGAGGAGGTATCGGGGAGGGCGGGCGGATGGCAGGGTATGAGAAGGTGAAGAAAGCCATCTGAAGTGCATATGAGCGTGTGCCAGAAGCCTACAAACAGTGTTTCAGGAATCTAATAAGGGTCCCTGGTTAAACGTACATTGAGTTTGAAAGTATCAAACAACGTAATTTTGATAGGTGGGTAAGAGCATTAAAGATAGGCACATGACACTGTTAGAGAGATCTTTGCTTTGGACGAGTTCACAAATTCACTTCTTGACGTCGGGAGAACTCATGTGGAAGAGCAGAGGAGTTAAAATGTCAATATTAGAAGCTGAAGTGGCTGCTGATGACGAGTTCGTCCATCAATCAAGGTTTGGCTTCGGTGAGGGTGAGAAATTGTCGAAAACATAAATTGTTAGGTGGCAAGGGAGACGTCAATCTTATCGAAGATAATTAAGATAGTTTACAACACGGCAAAAAGGAAATGTTTGAAGGGGAAAGCGAAGTTGAAAACTCACACGATATCACTGAAATAAAGTAGGCCGGAAGAAATCACAACGTTGATGATTTAGAAAAAAAACAGTGAAGCCGTATGTAGGCAAACAGGATTAGCCATTCAAATGTGTCGAACTGATAAAGGAAAGCACAATAGAAGCTAAAAGCTTTCAGCAGAGGTTACAACCTGGTCGGAGATTGGTTGAGAAGAATGTGTGAGATCTTTCTGAACCATATACCTGTGAGACGTAGGTGTGCTGCCGTGAGCCAGGAGTAGCAGGAAAAGAAGTTACAGTACAAAGCAACAGAGAAGAATGTAAATAGAGACATGAGGAGACATGTAATTCGGAAGGACTATCATACTGATCATAACCCCTTAACGTTTTTTGGAGAAATGTAAGGAGAAAAAATCCAGTCTATTTAGCTAGAGCTTATAATTGCCACCATTCAATTTGAAAATCATACAGGTGACAGGATAAGAAAATGCAATTGCTGACATGTTGTTGAGACTTGGATGAAGAAAACGGAGGTATTCTGTGGCCGGGTTAAACTGATTGAATATAGTTGTGAATGTTTTAATGCTTAGTGTCAACTTAATATATACGTTTTGTAGTCTACTAATAGTTTAAGAATAATGGCCTTAAAATAAAGCCATCATCGTGTATTGATGGTTCATTTGTTTCAAAGGGGTAGATATACTGACACTGCCACGTAAACAAGGTTAATTATTCTTCGTTTTTTTTATAAGAGACGTCATAAAGGCAGAGATGCAGAACCGCCATCTGAAAATGGCTGAAGTAAATACCTTAGGAGGCTTTAGGTTTTATTAAAACGGTGGTAACAATGAAAGGGCAGTGGCCAGCTCTCCCAGACCAGGTCTTCTTGTTTTGTATGTAGCTACAGCATCAGAAGCAGCTCAGGATACCAGAAGGGTTGCAAACTTCAATAGATGATCCCCAGCTGCTATTCTCTCTGAAATGTCTCTTGATGTTGTTTCCTCCTGAATTGGAGAATTGCACGTAAGATTCTGTGTTTGTATTTACGTTTTTGCCAAGTGGGTATAATTATGGGATGTGGCTATATTGGAACCGTTAATTAGTTGAAGGTACTGTATCGTTTGTTTGTATAAGTGCTCCAGTATGCAAATATTCTAAATTGTTTTTTTCTTTGTTTACATTTTAAATGGAGCGTTTAAATAGTTTATGTTTCGCTTAACGTCGAGTGGGTTGACAAGTGGCAAGACATCTGGAAGATCTAATTCACTCTACATTTGAAATCAGGAAAAGTTAGGGTCTAGGCTGTCCTCATAAAATAATTTGAGGGGGCCTGGACTGGTCCATTGGCGGCACGGTGGCACAGTGGTTAGCACTGCTGCCTCACAGCGTTAGAGACCCGGGTTCATTTCCCGCCTCAAGCGACTGACTGTGTGGAGTTTGCACGTTCTCCCTGTGTCTGCGTGGGTTTCCTCCGGGTGCTCCGGTTTCCTCCCACAGTCCAAAGATGTGCAAGTCAGGTGAATTGGCCGTGCTAAATTGCCCGTAGTGTTAGGTAAGGGTAAATGTAGGGGTATGGGTGGGTTGCGCTTCTGCGGGGCAGTGTGGACTTGTTGGACCGAAGGGCCTGTTTCCACACTGTAAGTAATCTAATCTAATCTAATCTAATCTAATCTAATCTAATCTAATCTAATCTAATCTAATCTAACACTTGTAGCTGGGGGGGGGGGGGGGGGGGGTTGGGGGGGGGGGGTTCTGACTGACTCCTGTTATTGAAAAGTTAGTGGAGGTGCTGGGGATGGTTCACTGGAGGTTGTGCTTTGAGCTGTCTCAGACATTCAGGGAAACCTGAGGATTTGGTGACCCAAATCTGGATGGAGAATGTGGACTGTAGTTACAGCATCTGGGTCTGTAACATGAACAACAAATGGAACAGAGTCTGCAGAGAGGGGAAGCTCTGAAACCACGGAGTGAGTCTATGTGGGGAAAGAGATCTGCTGTTGTCATCCTGGGATTTCCAAGAGCAGCTTCCCAAGCTCTACTTAACCCATGAGCAAAGTGTGCGGGAACCCTTATTGAACAAGGAGCTGTATAGGTGCGGCGCATGCTGAACAGTAGCGGACACGGGGTGGCCGAGTAAGTGAGGTAATATATTTGGGTGGTTGCTTTCCCTAAAACACTACTTAGGTAGTGTCTTCCAACCTCTTCTAACCAAAATAAAAGTTTCAGTGTGCCGATTCGGTAAGATTAATAGTTTTTTTTTTGTCAAACGGTCTCTTTCGGAAGTCAATATATTGGGAATGGAAGTTAGGGCAGTTGAATGTCCCTACTGCTGAATGTAGGAGGTAAGGGTAGCCACCAGTGTCCCTGCTGACTTCATGCAAATCCAGCTCCTTGAGAAACGCGTTCGGGAATGGAGCTGGAGCTGGATGAAATTCGGACGATTCGGGATGCTGAGTTGGTTATTAAGGAAAGTTACAGGGAGGTAGTCACACTTCAGGTACAGGAAAAGGACAGATGGGTTACAGTCAGTGGACGGAAAGGAAACCCATAGGCAGTGCAGGGATCCCTGTGGCCGTTGTCCTCGAAAACAAGTATCGTATTTGATACTGTTGGGGGATGACTTACCATGGGCAAGCCAGTGGACACAGGTCTCTGGCGCACAGACTGTCCTTGTTGCTAAGAGGGGGAAGGGGAAGAGGAGCGGAGCGGTAGTCATTGGCGACTTCATAATAAGGAAAAATGACAGGAGATTCTGTGGGAACGAGAGATTCATGATTGCTGTGCTGCCTCGCAGGTGCCAGGGTTCATGTAGCTCTGATCGTGTTTTTGGGAAATTTGATGGGGAGGGGGAGCTGCGCCAAGTCTTGGTCCACATAGTAACCTACAACATAGGTAGGAAGTCAGATGGGGATTTAAGGGAGAAATTCAGGGAACCAGTCTGGAAGCTGAGTGTCAGAAAAAAAAAGCAGAGTTGTTACCTCCAGAATGTCAACTGTGCCACGTGCTAGTGAGATGAGAAATAGGGAGAAAGACGAGTTGAACAAATGGCTGCAGGGATGGTTCAGGAGGGTGCAGTTCAGATGCCTGGATAATGGGGGTTATTCTGGGATAGGTGGAAGCACTACAAACAGGATGATATACACTAGAAGCAGAGGGGTGCCAATGTCCTCGTGGGGGAGGTCGTGGAGGGGGGCGTTGGGTGGTTGGCGATTAATAATGCTCTTTGGGAGGGATTAACCTAATTCAACAGGGGGTTGAGAATCTGTATTGTAGCTCCTGTGTACAGGAAGTTGCGTGTAGTGAGGTCATAAATATGGTTTCAGGGTCGCAAGAGGGCACAATGAAGGGCCCTCTGCACAATGAAGGGACTCAAATAGATATTTATAACTGAAAGCCAGAGACGACGAAAGAGCATAATTTCGGACCCCAAAGCACGGATCAGTATTACCCAACTCTCACGTGTGACTGGCCTCTTCCGAAAAGCATGAAATGATAAAAGACATCTGATTACTGTCCAGCCTCTCGTCCCCACTTACTGCGTCTGCAATCTGTCCCTCCTCCCCTAACCACACATAGCAGACTAAGTCATTCATATCAAGGGTCTTTATGAAAATCAAGGCCGCAGTGTGTAGGCCTCCTAGAGAGGGGGGGAGGGTATTTTAAAATTAAATGGGGAAGGTGAGGAGATGGTAATATCATCAATTGGGCCGAGGAGTGGCAGATGGAGTTTCGTTTGGATGAATGCGATGCATTGGATTTGATAAATCAAACAAGAGCAGGACCTGTACAATTAAAAGTAGGACCTTTGTCAGTGCTGTAGAACAGAGACCTAGGCCGTCAGGTCTAATACTTTAAAATTAGCGTCAAATATAGATAGTTTGGTTAAGAAGATGTTTAAAACACTTTTCTTCATTGGTCTGACCTTTGAATATCGGAATTGGGACGTCATGTTGAGGTTGTACAGGACATTGGTGAGACCTCTTCTGGAATATTGTATCTTGTCTGTCATCCAGCCAGCTCATTCCATAGGCACACCACCTACTGTGTGAACAAGCTGCATTTTAGATCACTTTTAATTTTTTTCGCCTCTCACCTTAAAATTATATCCTCCAGTTTTGAACTCCTCTACCCTTAGAAAATAGCTTGACGATTCACTTTGATATTATTGACCTTGATATTATTAAGCTGTAGAGGATTCAGAAGAGAGCAACCTGGATGTTGCAAGGAATGGAGGGACTGAGCTATAAGGAGAGGATGGATAGGCTGCGACTTTTTTCACTGGAGAGTGAGATTAAGGGGTAACTTTACAAAGGTTTTTGAAAATCATGAAGGGCACAGATAAGCTGAAGGGCTGAGGTATTTTCCCTGGAGTTGGGGATTCTAAACTGAAGGATATTTTAAGTTGAAAGGAATAAGATTTACAAAAGTCATGAGAGGTAATTATTTTAGACAGAATCTGGCTTGTGTGTGGAATGACCTTTGCAGAGGAAGTGGTCAACGCAAGGACAGTTACAACTGTTAAAGGACATTTAGATCAGTACATGGATAAGACATCAGTTTGGATGCTGCTGTGAGCAGCTGCCCTCTCCATCCCCCTCTCTGAGTGAATCCCTTTTGGTTTTCACCCTCTGCGAATGCCTGCGCAGTGGTGTGGGGAGGCTAGCAGAGGGTGTCATTGCATCATTTTAAACACCATAGAGACTGCTAGACCTGCCGCACACAGAGACAAACAGATACACACACAGACATTGTTAGGGCACAGCATTGAGTTCATCTGGTAATTTAAACTAAACATAAAGAAATGCTCAATTCGCCTCGTAAATTGTTATAATAACAGTGACAGAGAACTCCCCAATTCCACTATTTAAATAAAAACATCAATTTATTTTTTTTAACTCTGAAAGTGAACATTTTATATCAAGTATTCACAACTCTGCGACCCCCTTTCTCTTAACCGCTAATTACCCGACTCCAACTCTATGGCACTCTGGACTCTATGGTTTAGAGATCAATGCACTGGAGTGGTGTACACAGTTCTACATGCTGGGAGGGTAACTTCTCCTGGTTTACAGATCAATGCACTGGGGTGAGCTGTACAGCTTTACATGCTGGAAGGGTAACTGCTCCTGGTTTGCCGTTCATTGCACTGGGGTGGTGTACACAGCTGTGCATGCGGGGAGGGTAATTGGTCCTGGTTTACAGTTCAATGAACTGGACTGCTGTGCACAGTCCTACATGCTGGGAAGGTAACTGCTCCTGGTTTACATATCAATACGCTGGCGTGCTGTACACTGCTTGACATACTAGGAGGGTAACTGCACCCTGCTTTACAGATACGTGCACTGGCGTCGGCGATATAGCTCTACATGCTGGGAGGATAACTGGTCCTGGTTGAAAGATCAATGCACTTGGTTGAGCTGTCCAGCTCGACATGCTGGGAGGATAACTGCTCCTGGTTTACAGATCAATGCACTGGGGTGTTGTACACAGCTCTACATGCTGGGAGGGAACCTGCACCTGGTTTACAGATAAATGCACTTGGGTGTGCTATACAGCTAGGTAAAATCAATGACTGCAGATGCTGGAAACAGATTCTGGATTAGTGGTGCTGGAAAAGCACAGCAGTTCAGTCAGCATCCGAGGAGCAGTAAAATCGACGTTTCTGGCAAAAGCCCTTCATCAGGAATACAAGTAGCATAGAGTACAATAGGTGAGTGGGTGAGGGGATGAAGCTGATAGGTCAGGGAGGATGGTGGAGTGGATATGTGGAAAAGAAGGTAGACAGGTAGAACAAGTCGTGGGGACAGTGCTGAGATGGAAGTTTGGAACTGGGGTGAGGTGGGGGAAGGGGAAATGAGGAAACTATTGAAGTCCACATTGATCCCCTTGGGTTTAAGTGTTCCGAGGCGGAAGATGAAGCATTCTGCCTCCAGGTGTCGGGTGGTGAGGGAGCGGCAGTGAAGGAGGCCCCAGACCTCCATTTCCTCGGCAGAGTGGGAGGGCGAGTTGAAATGTTGGGCCACAGGGCTGTGTGGTTGATTGGTGCGGGTGTCCCGGAGATGTTCCCTGAAGCACTCTGTTAGGAGGCGTCCAGTCTGCCCAATGTAGAGGAGACCGCATCGAGAGCAACGGATGCAATAAATGATATTGGTGGATGTGCAGGCAAAACTTTGATAATGTATAAGGCTCCTTTTTGGGCTTTGGATGGAGGTTAGGGAGGAGGTGTGGGCGCAGGTTTTGCAATTCTTGCGGTGTCAGGGGAAGTTGCCAGGACGGGAGGGTGGGTTGTAGGGGGGCGTGGACCTAACCAGGTTGTCACGGAGGGAACGTTCTTCGAGGAAGGTGGAAAGGGGTGGGGAGGGAAATATATCCCTGGTGGTGGGGTCTGTTTGGAGGTGGCAGAAATGTCAGTGGATTACTTGGTTTATGCGAATGTTGGTAGGGTGGAAGGTGAGCAGCAGGGGTGTTCTGTCCTTGTTAAGGTTGGAGGGGTGGAGTATGAGGACGGCGGTGCGGATGTGGATTAGATGCGTTGGAGGGCATCTTTAACCAGGTGGGAAGGGAAATTGTAGTCTCTAAAGAAGGAGGCCATCTAGTGTTTTCTGTGCTGGAGCTGGTCCTCCTGGGTGCAGATACGTTGGAGGCAGAGGAATTGGTAATACGGGATGGCATTTTTGCAGGAGTTAGGGTGGGAAGAGGTGCAATCCAGGTAGCTGTGGGTGCTGGTGGGTTAGTAAAAAATGTCGGTGTCAAGTCGGTCGTCATTAATGGAGATGGAGAGGTCCAGAAAGGGGAAGGAAATGTCAGAGATGGTCCAGGTAAATTTAAGGTCAGGGTGGAATGTGTTGGTGAAGTTGATGAATTGCTCAACCTCCTCGCCGGAGCACGAGGTGGCACCAATGCAGTCATTACTGTAGCGGAAAAAGAGGGTGGAGTGGTGCCGGTGTAATTAAGGAAGATGGACTGTTCTACGTAGCCAACAAAGAGATAGGCATAGCTGGGGCCCATACCCATGGCTACCCCTTTGGTGTGGAGGAAGTGAGAAGAATCGAAGGAGATATTGTTAAGGGTGAGGGCCAGTTCGCCCAAACGAATGAGAGGTCGGTCGAAGGGTACTGTTGGGGACACCGGGAGAGGAAGAAAGGGAGGGCTTGGAGGCCCTGATCATGGCGGATGGAGGTGTAGAGGGACTGGATATCCATGGTGAAGATGAGGCATTGGGGGCCGGGAAACAGAATTCTTGGAGGAGGTGGAGGGCGTGGGTGGTGTCTCGAACGTATGTGGGGATTTCTTGAACTGGGGGGACAAGACAATTTTGAGGTCGGTAGAAATGAGTTCAGTGGGGCTTATCTCTCCACGCTTCAGGCTCTCTGCCTTTATTCCTGATGAAGGGCTTTTGCCCGAAACGTCGATTTTGCCTGTCCTCGGATGCTGCCTGAATTGCTGTGCTCTTCCAGCACCACTGATCCAGAATCAGTGGGGCAGGAGCATGCTGAGACAATGGGTCAGCCAGGGTGGTCAGGCTTGTGGGTCGTGGGAAGGAGGTAGAACCGGGCAGTGCGGGGTGCCCGGTCTATGAGGTTGGAAGCTGTGGGTGAGAGATCTCCTCAGGGGATGAGGTTCTGTATGGTCTGGGAGATGATGCTTTGGTGATGGGGGTGGGTTCATGGTCGAGAGGACGGTAGGATAAGATGTTCTCGAGTTGGCGTCTGGCTTTAGCGGTGTAGACATCTGTGTGCCAGACTATCACTGTGCCCCCTTTATCTTCTGGTTTAATTTTGAGTTCAGGATTGGAGCAGAGGAATTGGAGGGTCACGCATTGTGAGGGTGAGAGGTTGGAGTGGGAAGGGGTAGACAGGTTGAGATGGTTGATTTCCCTGCAGCATTTGGAAATGAAGAGGTCGAGGGCGGGTGATAGGCCAGCACGGGGTGTCCAGGTGGATGCAGTGTGAGGAGGTGGGCGAAGGGGTCCTCGGAAAGTAGGCGGGAGTCCAGCTCGGAGGCGGAGGAAGCAGAAGAACTGTTCGACGTCACAGCGTGTATTAAATTTATTGATGTGTAGGCGGACGGAGATGAAGGTGAGTTCTTTGCTGAGGACTGATCGTTCTGTGAGGGGAGGTCTGGAGGGATGGTGAAAACTCGGCAGGGTTGGGAGCTGGGATCTGGTGTGGGTGTGGAGCAGGGAGTGGGGGCGGAGCTGGTAACTGGAGTGGGTGTGGTGGTGGGGGGAATGGGGGTGGAGTCATGAGCAGGCGTGGTGTTCCCCTCAGGGTTCGGACGGGCGGGAATGGTGAAAGTGGGATCTGTGGAGGACGTGTCAGCAGAATGCAGGTGAGTGGTGTTTGTGGGTGTGGAAGTGGTGGCAAACACGGCAGTAGGGGGCTATACAACTCTGCATGCTGGGAGGGCAACCGCTCCTGGTTTACCGATCAATGCAATGGGGTGGTGTGCATGGCTCTACATGTTAAGAGGGTAACTGCTCCTGGTTTACAGAACAATTCACTTGGGTGGGCAATACAGCTCTACATGCTGGGAGGGTAACTACCTCGGGTTTACAAATCAATGCACTCGGGTGGTGTACACAGCTTTACATGCGGGGAGAGTAACTGTTCCTGGTTTACAAATCAATACACTGTTGTGGTGTACACCGTCCAACATGCAGGTTGGGTAACTGCTTTTGGTTTACAGATCAATGCACTGGGGTGGTGCACACAGCTGCACATGTTGGGTGGTTAACTCCTTTTGGTTTGCAGTTAAATGCGCTGGAGTGAGCTATACATCTGTACATGCTGGGATGTTAACTGCTCCTGGTTTTCCAGATCAATGCACTTGGGTGTTGTACGCAGCTCAACATGCTGGGAGGGTAACTGCTTCTGGTTTACAGATGAATGTTATGTTGCGTTGTACACAGTCCTACATGTTGGGAGGGTAACTCGTCCTGGTTTCCATATCAATGTATTGAGGTGGTGCACACAGCTCGACATGCTGGGAGGGTAACTGCTCCAAGTTTACAGATCAATGCACTGGGGTGGTGTACGAAGATTCACATGGTTGGAGGGTAACTGCTCCTGGTTTACAGATCAGTGCACTGGTGTGGTGTAAGCAGCCCTACATGCTGGGAGTGTAACTGCACCTGTTTTACAGATCAACGCACTGGGGTGTTGTACACAGTTCTACATGGAGGGAGGGCAACTGCTCCTCGTTTACAGATCAATGCACTGGGCACTAACATGTAGAGCTGTGCACACCACCCCATTGCATTGATCGGTAAACCAGGAGCAGTTGCCCTCCCAGCATGCAGAGTTGTATAGCCCCCTACTGCCGTGTTTGCCACCACTTCCACACCCAAGTTGTACACAGTCCTACATGCTGGGAGGGTAACTGGCCCTGGTTTACAGATCAATGCATTGGAGTGGTGTTCACAGCTCTACATGCTGGGAGGGTACCTACTCCTACTTTATGGATCAATGCACTGGGGTAGTGTATGCAGCTGTACATGCTGGGAGGGTAACGTCTCCTGGTTTACAGATCAATACACTGGAGTGGCGTGCACAGCTCTACATCCTGGGAGGGTAACTGCTCCTGGTTTACAGATCAATTCACAGATGATCACTGCACGGTTCTCTGTGCTCAAAAGACTATCTAGTTTAGTTTCATAGATAATGCAATGATGTGGTCTGTGGAGCTCCTCATGTTGGATGGATATAGGTTTCTGGTTTACACGTTATACCCTGCCGTAGTCTGAACAGCTCCCCGATGTTGGACAGATATCTAGTCTGGGTTTATAGATGAATGCACCATTGTGGTCTTTACACCTCGGCCTGTTGGACTGATATCTAGACAGGGTTTATAGATCAATGCACGGTTGTGGTCTGCATAGCTCCCTGTGTTGGACAGATATCTAATCCGTGTTTATATATCAATGCTCTGCTGAGGTCTGCTCACTTCGCCGGGGCTAGTCAGATATCTACTCCTAGTTTATAGATCAATGCACTGCTGTGGTCTGCACAGCTCCAGGTGCTGGACAGATATCTCATCCGGGTTTTTCTTCAATGCACTGCTGTGGTCTGCACAGCTCCACGTGCTGTACAGGTACCTAGTCCGGGTTTATAGATCAATGCACTGATTTGGTCTGCTGAGCTCTCCGTGCTGAGCAGGTATCGAGTCTGGGTTTATAGATCAATACACTGCTGGGGTCTGCATAGTTCCCCGTGCTGGACAGATATCTAGTCCAGGTTTATAGATAAAAGCACTACTGTGATCTGCACACCTCGACGTGCTGGACAGATATCTAGTCCGGGTTTATAAATCAATGTCCTGCTGTGTTCTGCATAGCTCCCCGTGTTGGACAGATATCTAGTCCGGGTTTATAGATCAACGTACTGCTGTGTTCTGCACACATCGCCGTGCTGGTCTGACATCCAGTCCTGATTTACAGGTTAAATTCACTGCTGTGGTCTGCACAGCTCCCTGTGCTGGACAGATATGTACTCTGGCTTTATAAATGAATGTCCTGCTGCGGTCTGCACAGCTCATCGTTCTGGACAGATATCTTGTCCGGATTTATAGATCAATGTCCTGCTGCCTTCTGCATCTCTCCCTGTGCTGGACAGATATCTAGTCCGAGTTTATAGATCAATGTCCTGCTCTGGTCTGCATAGTTCCCAGTGCTGGACAGATAACTAGTCCAGTTTATAGATCAATGCATTGCTGTGGTCTGCACAGAATTAATGTAAATGCACAGAAAGTATAAGACGTGAGAAGAGTGGCAGAGATGTCAGAAAATATGCATTGGTGCAAGAGCTGACATGTAGCATCTTGTCGGAGTTTCATCCTGTGAAAAATAGCAACTGGGAGAAGGGGAGATCCCACTCTGAAAAACAGAGAGTAGAACACACTGCGAATGGTTTACCACAGGTTAATAAACAAGCCCAAGAGGGTTGAAAGCAGATGAAAGGTCTCAGGTGTTTTCACAAGAACGGAGTGGAACACATAGAATTACAGAGTCAGTATTTTAAGAAGGGCACTGGGAAAACGAGGTTTTACTACCAGAAAGTGGGACACGTAAACTAACAGTGCTCGTCTTTAAAGAAAGGCATTGTGGGAAAATATGTGATTAAAGAGATGAAGTTAGTGGCATTAGTGGAATCGGTATGGGAAATCGCAAGAAAAGTCAAGGAATAGCAGGAGCTTGCACAGCCTAGGCAAGAACTGGGTATGAGATTTGGTACCTGATATCGATAAAGAATTTGCCTCTGTGAGGACGTTTTACACAGGAAGAGCAGGGAGAAAGTGAGGACTGAAGATGCTGGATGTCAGAGTGCAGAGTGTGGATGGTGTTGAAAAATCACGGCAAGTCAGGCAGCATCCGAGGGGCAGGAGAATCCACATTTTGGGCATAAGGCCTTCATCAGGAATGAGGCTAGTGGGTGGTGGGGCTGAGAGACAAATGGGAGGGGTGTGAGTTGGGGGGAAGGTAACAGAGAAAGCGATGGGTGGATGAATGTGAGGGAGAAGGTGATAGATCAGAGAGGGGAGTGGAGTGGACGGATGGGAAATGTGATGGACAGGTCAGAAACGCAGTGCCGAATTGGACGCTTGGGAGTGGGATAATGTTGGGGGAGGGGAAATGAGAAAGCTGTTGAAACACACATTTATCCCGTGTGGCTGCAGGGTACCAAAGTGGATTAAGAGGCATTCTTCCTCCAGGCATTGGTTGGTAATGGTTTGGTGATGGAGGAAGCCCAGGACCTGCATGACTCTGATGGAGTGCGAGAAGGAGTTGAAGTGTTCAGCCACGGGGCGGTGGGGTTGGTGGGTGAGGGTGTCCCAGAGATGTTCTCAGAAACAATCCGCAAGAAGACATCCTGTCTCCCAGATGTAGAGGAGAACACATCGGGTGCAACGGATGCTGTAAATGACATTCATAGAGGTACAGGTAAATTTCTGATCGATGTGGAAGGATCCCTTGGGGCCTTGGACGGAGGTGAGGGGAGTGGTGTGGGCGCAGGTTTTGCACTTCCTGTGGTGGCAGGGAAATGCAGCAGGAGTGGGGTGTAGACTGGTGAGGGGCATGAACCTGGCAAGAGAGTTGCGGAGGGAGTGGTCTCTCCGCATCCCTGGTAGAGGTGGGTAGGGAAATATAACTTCGATGGTGGGGTCCATTCGGAGGGGGCAGAAGTGACAGAGGATGCATCCTTTGCCATTGCATCATCCTCCGCCACATCCGCCACCTACCATAGGGTATGTGAGTTAGTTAAATCGCGCCTGAACAGGGAAGACCATAGAATGAAACAAGTGGCAGATACAAACTCTGAAATTGGGAGGTTTCCCCGTGGCGATGGCATAACAGAATTGTTACCAATGGTACAAAATGCATTCAAAGCCAGCTTTAGTGGCCGCTTCCAAATGGAGAACAAGTTGAGTCAGGTAAACTATCCGGTCAACATGCTGTATATATAAAAAAGACAATCGGGTATGTCATAGGAATATGTTTGAAATTCAAAGCTTGTGAGAAGATTTGTAGCTCGGGTGCTCGTTGCTGTGGTTCTGTTCGCCGAGCTGGAAGTTTTTGTTGCAAACGTTTCGTCCCCTGTCTAGGTGACATCCTCAGTGCTTGGGAGCCTCCTGTGAAGCGCTTCGGCATTTATAGTGGTCTGTCCCTGCCGCTTCAGGTTGTCAGTTTCAGCTGTCCGCTGTAGTGGCCGGTATATTGGGTCCAGGTCCATGTGATTGTTGATGGAGTTTGTGGATGAGTGCCAAACTTTTAGGAATTCCCTGACTGTTCTTTGTTTCGCTTGCCCGATAATAGTAGTGTTGTCCCAGTCAAATTCATGTTGCTTGTCGTCTGCGTGTGTGTTTACTAGGGATATCTGGTCGTGTCGTTTCGTGGCTAGTTGATGTTCGTGGACAGCTGAAACTGTCAACCGGAAGCGGCAGGGACAGGCCACTATAAATGCCGGAGGAAACACCACAGAAGCGCTTCACAGGAGGCTCCCAAGCACTGAGGATGTCACCTAGACCGGGGACGAAACGTTTGCAACAAAAACTTCCAGCTTGGCGAACAAAACCACAGCATATGTTGAAATCTTACTTTAATAGAGAGATGAAACTGGAGAAACAGGTGTTAGTTGTCAATCCCTAAAGGGACCAATTAAATCCACATGTCATAGAGTTTAATGTGCCTACAAATACTTTAAATAAAAAGGAAGTCCTTGGGGAGTGGGATAGGATAGCGAGCTATCTGTTGTAAGAGCAATGAACCCAGTTTATTGTTGTTGCAGCAAACAGAGGACATTTGCAGAAACAAGATGGGAGAACTAACAGTGTTGTGCATGAGGTGGAACTAGGGAATGCTGTTCTGATAACCAACATCCTTACAGGCATAATCCTCTCAAAGCCACACAGATCCAGACGAAGCGGTTGCAATGCTCAATGAAGATATCGAACCGAGTCAGAGCGAGTGGAGTACGCCGATTCTGTTAGTTCCCGAACCTGATGGGACTCGATGATTTTGAGTGGACTATTGGAAGGTCAACGCTGCAACAAAATCAGACTTCTATCGGATACCACGATTGGAGCACTGCATACTTAAATGTTGACAAGCCACACACATCACAAAGTTGGATTGACTGCCTGGTTATTGACAGGTATTTTTATCAGAGAAAGTGAAAGACGTTTCTGCGTTTGTCACCACAAAAGGGCTATAGCAATTCCAAGTGATGTTCTTTGGAATGAAATATGCACTAGCCACATTCCAAAACCTCATGAATAGAGTTGTGACCACATTAATGAATTGTGCAGTTTATCTGTATGATGTAGTGATCTTTAGAAAGACATGGAAAGATCTCATGTGTCGGTTGGCAGAGCTTGTTGAACGTTTGCAAGAAGCAAAACTGGTCATAAACGAAATGAAAACAGAATTTGCAAAGGCAGAGGTGACATTCATGGGACATTACATTGGACATCGAAGGTTGACTCCAAGTAACGCAAAGACGAAGGCCTTTGAGGAATTTCCAATACCATTCTAGAAGAAAGAGGAGCTTCGATATTTGGGACTCAGTGGATTCTATCGGAGGGTTGTTCCAAACTTCAGCAGCTTCATGGCACCACTGATCGATTTACTAAAACAGGAATCAAACGTTTAGTGGACAGAACAATTTCAGGAAGCATTGGTGAATTTTAAAGCAGTATTAACCACCGCACCAGTTTTAGCTGAAACAAATATTTTAAAACCCTTCAAAATTGTGATTGATTCTAACGATATAGGGATTGGAGTTGTATTGGTGCAGGAAGATAATAATGGGATTGTTTGGCCAATTGGTTATTTGTCAAAAGAAACTCACCACCAATCAGAAATAAAAATACTCCACTATTGAAAAAGCATTATTGAGTTTGGTATTGGCTTCAAAACATTTTAATGTTTATGTGACAAACAAATTGTCAGAGAGAGTTGTGGACAACAACGACAATCTTCTCGAATTTTTGAAAGATTTAAAGAATAAAATATGAGACTATTTTATTGGAGTCTTGTGTTACTGAATTTAACCTTACCAAACGTACATTTTGTGGGTCATAAAAAGTGATAGCAGACGTGTTATCGTGGATTTAAAGGAAAAAGTGCAAATAAGTTTTGACTTATTCCAGTCTGATATATGTGTGCAGAATTAATATGAATGGCATGACTGAGATTAATGACTTTTGTATTTCATAATAATGGGATTAAGAATTAGAGGAAAAGAAATGAAGCTATCTTTTCATTCTGATGATTCATTTTTTTCTGAAATGGGCGGAGGTGTTATGAAGCCGAAAGCATGTCTGGTCACTTTAAGACAGAACGAGTTTTGTTGAATTTAAAGTACAGCCACAGATGCCAGCAAAAGGTCTCAACAGAGTTGGAAGTTTAAGTGAATGTTCCTGGCTACTCGTCTCTCTGTTGTTTTTTTCCCTGAAGCTGTTTTTTTCTTCCTGGATTGGAGAAATGTTTGGAACAATCTGTGTCTGAATTTTCTTTTTGCCAGGGGATGGGTTTATTGGAATGTTCCTGCATTGGAACAGTTCATGAGTAATTGTTTCTGGATATATTATCACGTTAACTTGTCCAATAGAGTTAAGTTGCTCCAAACACCTCTCTCTTTGGTTTCATTTTATCCTTCATGTTTAAGTAAATGGTGTTTTGCTTACCACCAAGTAGTTTGACCAATCACACTGCATCTGGAACAGACACTTTATACTTCCTTTAAAATAAGAAAATATAGTGTCTAGGCGACGGCCTTCAAATATTTTCAAGCGGCTTTGGTGTGGTCCATCACGCGAGACTTCTTCTCTTCCTGAGTGATAGGCTGGAGGCACTGAATGGGCTATCCCTTTTCTTCTCCAATAGTGTCAATGGGTTGAATGACTTCCTCATATTCCTGTGAAACCAGTATGAGGTGCTGAATGAACTCTTATTTTACTGCGGCAATGTGCAGTGTCAGGCAGTGCTGTTACATGAATGTTACGGACCCGTTAACAGCACAAGCCTCAATGGAGACCGGGTCCTGCAGCACATGGATACAGACTGGTTCAGGAGCTGACGGGGGACAAATTATTTTGAACATTGTGGCATCTTCAATGAACATCCCCACTTCTGATCTTATGGTGGGGAGGGTAGGGCGGGGAGACATTGGTGAAGCAGTTGAAGATGTTTGTGAAGAGGAAGCTACACTGAGGATCTCCCACAGAGGTGACCCAGGACTGAGTTGATGAACATCTTCCTTTGGGTCATGTTTACCTCTAAACACTGGAGACGTTAGTCCAATTCAGTCCAATTTTATTAAGCTCCTTGATGTCAACAGAAGTCAACCACTGCCTTGATATCAGGGCTAGTCACTTTTACCTGAATCCTGTGTCAACCTCTTTTGTTCATATCAATAGGCTATAAGATAGGAGCAACAAGTGTTTTCTTCATACAGGTGTTATTGAATGTCTGAATTTCTCTTCTCAAGGGTGTTCGGGGAGCTATTGGTTATTGACCTGTCAGAGAGGTGAGGGCTGTTAAGAATTGGGTATGAAAGAGGATTTGAGACCAAAAGCAGATCAGCCATGATCTTAGGGAAGGGTAAGGCAGGCTTGGGGAGTCAACGACCTGCCCGTTTTTCTCATGTTCTCACATTCTGTTATTGGAAAGCTATTGGGTGTTATATTCATGAATGTTCTGTTATTGAATATTGCAGTCAGGGAGACCAGAGGATTTTGTGAGCCATCGCTGGGTGAGGGATGTGGGATGTATTCACAGTGAATCGGGGTCTATAACGTGACCAACAAATGAAGCACAAGTTTCAGAGAGGGGAAGCTCTGTAAAGAGAGATGAGGGGTCTCTTTCACACCCAGCCTGGGTTTTCCAAATACATTTCCCAAATCACCTCAAAGGGTGTGTGACAGTCTTGAAGGGCTGAAAGGTCTCCTCTGTATTGGTACACCAGGTTATAGGAGTAATGAGCCTCCAACTGTTCCTGTCTCGCAGGTTTGAGGGGCTGAACGGAGTACAGAAATAGGGCTCAGAGGAACAGCAGTAGGTGATTAGAGACTTTGAGCTTTCTCCACCAGGCATTAAGTTTTTGGATGATCAGGTTGTGGTCTCAGCCTCATTTTCCTGTCTGTATCCCATTATCCGTGACTCACTTCCCTGTCAAATACTTAACTAATGCAGCTTTCAATCAATGTGAGAATAGAGGCACGATAAATCTCCAGTGAAGAGAATTCTGACTTGAAAAGTCCTTTCAGAATTTTTGTCAACCCTCTTACCGAATCAGAGAGTCATGCAGAACGGAAACAGACCCGTTAGTCCAATCTGTTTACTCCGATCAGATGTCAAATCTGATCTGCTCCCATTTGCCAGCGTTTGGCAATATCCTTCCTCGATCAGATACTTTTTAAATATGCATTTTTAACCGCCTTCACCACGTCCTCTGACAGCACTTGCTGTACTTACACCACTCTCTGTATTTAACATTTACCTTCTAAATCATTCGCCCTCTTGCCTTCAACCTATGCCCTCTTGTACTGGACCCCCCTATTCTGGGGAGAAGAATGTGTCTGCTCAGAATATCCATGCCCCCAATGGTTTTATAAATTTCTATAATGTCACCCCTCAGCCTCTGACACTACAGGGTGAAATACCTCAACTTAATCAACCTCTCCCAAAGCTCAAACCTCGAATCCTAGAACATCCGTGTGAATCTTCTTCTGCAGACATCCGAGTTGTGCGTGTTATGCTTAACGTGGCCGCACCAACATGCTGCACAGATGCAACATGCCACCACAACTCTTATACTCAATGCTCTGTTGATTAAGGCAAATGTGCCACATGTGTTCTGCACTACTCTGTCTACCTGTGACTCTGCTTGCAAGGGACAATGCACCTGTAGTCCTAAGTCCCTTTGTTCCACAAGACTCGCTAGACCCTTTCAATTAAGTGTATAATTTCTGCCCTGATTTGCCTTCCAAAATGCAAAACCTCGCATCTATCTAAAATAAAGTTCATCTGTCACTCATTGCCCCTTTGTCCCATCTAATTGTGGTCTCGTTGTACTCTGAGATAATCTACCACACCACTTTTCTTATGTAATCTGTAAACGTACTAACTATGTCCCCGATATTCACATCCAAATCCTTGATATAAATGATGAATTGCAGTGAACTCAGTACTGATTCTTGTAGCACACGGCTGTTCACAAGCCTCCATTCTGAAAAACACCCTTCTTCCTTCAAGCCAATTGTGACTAGCTGCCTCTGCATCCCATGTGATTTAACCTTACTGATCTGCCTACCAATCGGAATGTTATGGACACCTTGCTGAGGTCCTTATAGACAATGTCGACAAAACTGCCTTCATCAATTGTCTTTGTCACCTGTTCATAAAACTCCATTGATGAGACATAATTTCCTATGCAGAAAGCCACGTTGACTACTCTGATCAGCTCTTGTCTTCCCAAATGTATGTAAATCCCCTCCCTCAGAAACCCGTCCAACAACTTACCCACCACTGAATCAGGCTCAATAGTCAATCGTTCCCGGCTTTTGAGGTCACTGTTTCCTTTTCTAGTGCCACACCTCTACTGTTCACAACAAATGTTAAATGCAACCAGTTTCGTGATATGGCCGATTATATGGGTCTCAGATTGTCTCAGTGTCAGTTTTGGATACACGGCCGAATAGTTTCTTTAATCTGCTAAAATGGCACGTTTATAATCCAGAGCAATGTCACTCAAACGATGATTGAAAGATGAATGGCAAACTGTTTGGATATTGCAAATAAAGAATGATATTTCCCGTTATAAAAATACTGACACGCACAAACACAGACACACACACAGACAGACAGATATCCAGACACACACACACACAGACAGACACACACACAGAAAACTGATTAACAAAAACTCTGCAATCTCATGTTGAAAGAACTTCGTCCAGATATTAGTGTAACTCATGACAAAAGGAAAAATTGAGAGATTACCAAAATGTTATTCTGCTTCTGAAGATATTCTACTCACACAAGCTGCGAGCCATGGGATTTCATCCTGGAATATCTGGATTTGGCTGAATTCCCTTTGCTTTAGGCAGTGAGGAGATTCCATTGAATTCTAGTCAGGATTCCGTCAAAGGGTGGCACAGTGGCTCAATGGTTAGCACTGATGCTTTACAGCACCAGGGACTTGGGTTCGATTCCAGCCTCGGGCAGACTATCTGCGTGGAGTTTACACGTTCTCCATCCATCTGCGTGAGCCACGAATGGGCGTTCCAGTTTCCTTCCACAGTCTAAAGTTGTGTAGATTAAGTGGATTGTTCATGCTAAATTTATCAGAGTGTTCAAGGATTTCTAGGTTAGTTACATTAGTCAGGGGTAAATATAAGGGAACAGGTCTGGGAAGGTTACTCGTTGGTAGGAGTATGTTGGACCGAAGGGTCTGCTTCCGCACTGCAAGGATTCTATAAAAATAAGAATGGTAACGATCACACTGGAGGTTTTTTCTTTAGCTCGCACATATTGCTGTGATGAGGAACAATGAAAGAGAGAGAGTTCAATAGGCCATTCCTTCTGGGGCAGATTACATTATCTCCCTCTCTGAGTTGAATCACACAATAATGTCATACTCTCCCAAACGGGAACAGGTGAGGTCTCCTTGTACATTGTACAAACTATGTCTCCATCACATTCCCTGTTCCACGTAGGTGCATCATTGCTGCTGTCATACACAGAGCCATTCCCTTAACAGAAAATGGTCTCAGTCGATTTGAAGATATGTTTAAGTGTCCCTGCATCATTAAAAAAAATAAAATGTTTAATGTATTGAGAATACCTGTGTTAAAATGAAAGTATTTTGTAAGAAATACAAAAATTGCTGCAAAAGCTCGGTAGGTCTGTCAACATCAAGATGCCTTTTAAATGATATAGTCGGACCAGCCTACATGACTTTCTCTGGCAGCTCATTCCATTTGTACACTACCCTTTGCATGAAAAGATGCACTTCGGCCTCTTCAAAATCTTTCCCCTCTCACTTTCAATCAATGTCATCTAGTTTTGGACGCCCGTAAGCTAGGGAAAAACCCTGACTACTCACTCTATCCTGACCATTCTGATTTCATACACCTCTACTGCTACGAAATGTGACTCCAATGAACACGAATGGCTGTGCATTCAGTCATCCCGGGCCTAAATTCAGAAATTCAATACTGACACTCCTTCCTTCTCCATCAAGTCACAATTCTAAGTCCATTTTAATCAGTTTGTTCAGATGTATTATGAAACACCTCTGTGGAATTTACACTTAGACCTTTGTATGCGGAGATACGGACACCACTCAGCAATAGCCCCTAAAGCTTTATCATTATTCTCCTGTGTGTTTGCTCATCAGCCTGTTATGACATGCTGTGACACACGTTTGCATCAGGCAGAAATTGAATCCAGACATTGAAGTCCAGACCTAGGAATACTACCACACAAGTTCTGGAATTGGAATCAAATCCAGAGCTCTGGCTCAGACGCATGGACATCACCCACTACGCTACCAAACCCAGATTTTGAGTCATATATTAAGTGCCAACTTTAAGCCCTGCATAGATTAATTAAAACTTGGTTAGTATTACTGAACTGCATGAACTTTTTTATTGTTAAACAAATGCAAGGTATTTGTCACAACTGTAGGATGTTGAGTGCACATGCTGTGCAATCGAAATTAAATATGAATATCTTTAATTGCTATTATCTGTCATCTGCAATATTCGGGAAATAAATCCTGCAGACACACTCTGCTCAATGAAGGGTCTAGAATGGATATTTATGACCGAACACGAGAGATGGAGAAAGAGCACAATTTCTGGCCGCCAAACACCGATCTCAATTTGCAGCTTCTTGTATGTGACTGCACTCCTCCTAAAACGATAAAATGATATCTGGCCGCTGATTACTGTCCAGCCTCACCTCCCCACTGACTGGGTCTGAAATCTATCCCTCTCCGCCAAACCACACAAGGCAAACCAAGCTCCGGGTCTTCGTAAAAATCAAGGCCGCATTATGCAGGCCTCCTGGAGAGAGAATGTGTATTTTAAATTGAAGGGGGAGGGTGAGTAATATCACACATTGGGCTGAGGGATGGCAGATGGAGTTTACTTTGGATTAATGTGAGGTACTGGATTGGGTAAATCAAACAATTGCAGGACTTATACACTTAAACGTCGGGCCTTTGGCAGTGTTTTAGATATAATTCTTTAATATTTGCATCTCATATTGATAGTGTGGTTAAGAAGTTGTTTAAGCACACTTGTCTTTATTGATCAGACCTTTGAGTTTCAGAATTGGGACGTCATGTTGACGTTGTATAGGACATTGGTGAGACCACTTCTGGAAGACTGTGTCCAGTTTGGTCATCCTGTCAGCTCATTCCATAGGCGCACCACCCTCTGTGTGAAAAAGCTGCACCTTAGATCACTTTTAATTTTATCTCCTCTCACCTTAAATCTATGCACTGTAGTTTTGGATTGCCCTACCCTTAGAAAATACCTTGACTATTCACTTTGATTTTATCGATCTTGATATTATTAAGTTGTAGGGGAATCAGAAGATAATTACCTGGATGTTGCTGGGAGGGATTGAACGATGAGGAAAGGCTGGATAGGCTGCGACTTTTTTCACTGAAATATATGAGGGTAAGGGGTAACTTTAGAGAGGTTTATAAAATCATGAGGGGTACAGATAATCTGAAGGGCTGATGTCTTTTCCCTAGAGTTGGGAATTCAAAACTGAGGCATATTTTTATATGTGAGGAAAAACATTTACAAAAGTCATGAGAGATAAATATTTTAGACAGAAGATGGCTTGCGTGTCGAATGATCTTCCAGAACAAGTGATGAAAGCAGGGACAGTTACAACGTTTAAAGAACATTTAGATCAGTACATGGATAAGGCGTCAGTTTGGATGGCGCTGTGAGCAGATGCCCTCTCCCTCTTCCTCTCTGAATTGATCCCTGTTGCTTTTCACCCTCTGCGAATGTCTGTGCAGTGGCGTGGGGAGGCCAGCAGAGGGTGGCATTACATCACTTTAAACACCACAGAGACTGCCAGACCTGCCCCACACAGAGACACACAGATACACACAGAAATTGTTAGGATACGGCGTGAAGGTCATCTGGTCATTTAAACTAAACATAAATGAATGCTCAATTCAACTCGTAAACTGTTTAAATATGAGTGACAGAGAACTCGCAAATTCCACTGTTTAAATAAAAACATCAATTTAATTCTTTATTTTGAAAGTGAAAATTTTATATCAACTATTCACAACTCTTCGACTCACTTTCTCTAAATTGCTTATTACCGATTTCAAATCTATAACAATATACCGTTTTAATAAGACGCTTATTAAAATTACATAAACTTAGTTTCAACACCACACAGCAGCTGTTCTTTTCCGTGTCTTCTTCCAGTTGTTGATCTTCCTGGCTCATCTTCTTTCTTTTTACTGTGGATATGTTTCTGGTGAAAATGTACCTTTGATAGAGAATGTGTCCTAATCTCTTGGATCTGTGTTGATGGCATTTTCTTTGTCTGCAATTTTGAAAATGGCGGTATTTTTAATACCCACAACTTTGGATCATTTCATTGGTTCAATTTTTGAAAAACGATAAATTCAAAGTTGATTTGGTTTTAGTATCCTGGAATATAATTTAAACTGATTAGTAAAATTCGAATTGTTGACAAAACAGCAACCAACTCAGGGATCTATTTCACATCCAAATGTTACATATTTTCAGTTTTCCTTGACATTCTAGGTCTGCTATCCTCTCATATCATATGCTCTTGGAAGCTCTCAGTTCAGAACAGCATTCATTCTCTCTTAAAGGTACAGTACACACTTTCAACTTTATAACATTAATATCCTGATGTCAATTAAGATAGGTGGAGCCTATCCGGATTTCTCTTGCTCTGTGCTTTGTCAATATTTCATTCACTCCATCTCGTGTGTGTCAGGATTTTTGTTACTCCATTGACAACATGTCATTATTCGACTCCATCTGTGGGAATATATGAATTGCTCACACTCGTGAGTGTGGCAGAAGTTCAGTTGTTTCATGGGCACGGGGATACTATGACAATCTCAATGTTTGTAGATGACAACAAACCTGGAAGAACTTTAAAGTCTATGGAGGACAGTGTGGAACTCTAACAGGGCAATCACACGTTGGTGTAGTGTTGAGGTTTATGCCAGATGGGGATCAATGCAGAGCAGTGTGTGTTGATGCACTTTGGTAGGAAAGGCAATGAAAGACAGATTAAAACAGGCTGTACCATTATAAAGGTGGTGGAGGAGCGGAGGGTTCTGGCACAGATTATTCAAGATGTCAGGACAAGTGGGGAGACCAGTAAATATCACAAATTAGTTTCAGTAGCTGATTTGTTTACAGGAGGGGGTGTACGAGGGAGAGTCCGTGCTCCCTTCCTGGCAAGTGGTGGAGATGATGTGTTGTGAGCCCAGCCTCCTGCCCACCGACACCGTCGGGATTCCATTTGCACCAGCTCGATACAAAAGGGAGATGACATAGGGCCATGGCTTCTAATTTGTGTCAGGGGAGAAACGGAACTGCCAGTGGGTCTAAAGTGAGAATTTCCCTTCACTGAACATTGTTCCTTACTTGGTTGGTGGTACATAGATGTTTCAGAATCTCCACACGAGGCGTTCTGGTCCTCTCCGGCTCGTACCAGGGTACTCCCCACGTGGCAGGAGGGAAAGGGGGAATGGATATCGGGGTCTCTATCAACTGGTTTGGCCCTTTCTGTCCTATTCAGACGGTATCTCCTGGAATGGGAGAAAGGGAGTGAGGATGGGGCTGGGTGGTCCTGCTGTTAGCGCTGGTGTAGGTGGACATATAAGCAAATAGTGAAGTTTTTAGAGGGAGTCTGTCCACAGTGTTGTACCCATGCAGTGTGATTAATGTGGGGGGTAAATTGGACAGGGTGACAGAGAGAAACAGAGAAAGAGAGAGAGAGACAGAGAAAGAGGGAAGGTGTTGCATGCAGTAGTGGTGGAGAGTGGTGCAGCGTGAGCCTTGTTCGGGGGTCCGTGCTATAAAAAATACACAGTGAGTGCGCGGGAGCGGAGAGAATACTGTGTCCCTTAACCTGACAGCGCGGGAAAGGTTATTGATGCTTGTCCTGTATTGCTGAGCATTTCTGCAGATACTACACTGATCTGGGCGGTGAGCTCAGAACATGCTCGGTGTGTCTGGTGGTGTGTTCTCCTCTAGGAAAAGACTGGTTCCCCCTCTGTACTAGCCCATCCACCAGGACCACCGTGCCACTGTCGACAAATTGTGGTGTAATTTCTCCTTATCTGCCATGCTTGGGATAAACTGTGCAAGCCACCTCCGAAATGAGAAAGCTCAATCGTTTGCCACTTGGCCTTTTAAAGATGGCACCTGTGCCAGGGATCACGGAATATACAGGGGCATCCGAGCGATGGTGAGTACCTCTAGACATGATGGGTGGGAGAATCAAGCTGGTATTGAATGTGTGGGACCGCATGAGGTGGGGTGGGTCGTTAATAAGGTGAGTTCAATAAGAGCACCAGGAAACTCGCTCAGCCTCGTGGGAACGATCCCCCTGTCACACTCAATGAAAATGTCAATGAGACAAATTATTGTTAGAATCAGCCCAACGAGTCATCGATTCAGTTGAAACCATTCCCTTTTACGAAGCTGTAGAACAAATACTCATCCTAAACTCTCCATCATCTCACCTGACACCAAATCCATTTTTCCCATTTTTCTTGGGAAGACTGGCTCATGTTACAGGATGCTATCGAAGTGTCTACATTTCAGCTTTCTGATACTTGGGAACGCATCCTTCCATGATACTGTCTCTCAGTCTCCCCCTCTGTCTATTTCCCAAACCCCTCCCATGTGGTGATATTTAAACTGATTCCCCACCATCTCTCTCTGGCAGCATTTTTCACACCCACAGCGCCCCCTGTCATGGCACAGTGGAGATATGGAGCTGGAAATGAATGGGAGCTGCCCATCCTGTCACTCCAAGCGTGGGCTGAAAGTTTCCCCACACTGGTCACTGATGTAACACAGTGTTACTGAGCAATGCACTGGGATGGTGTACAGAGCTCTACATGCTGGGAGGGTAACTGCTCCTGGTTTACAGATCAATGCACTGGGATGCTGTAGACAGCTCTATATACTGGGAGGGTAACTGCTCCTGGCTTATCTCTTAATTCACGGGTGATCACTGCACAGTTTGCTGTGATGAACAGGCTACCTGGTTAAGGTTTATAGATAATGAAATAATGTGGTCTGTGTAGCTCCTCATGCTGGATTGATATTTGTTTCAGGTTTACACGTTACTTCCCTGCTGTGGTCTACACAGCACCTGGTGCTGGACAGATATCTAGTCCGTGTTTAGATATTAATGCACTGCTGTGGTCTCCACAGCTCCCCGTGTTGGATAAATATCGAGTCCGGGTGTATATAGCAATGCACTGCTGTGGTCTGCACAGCTCCCCGTCCTGGACAGATATCTAGTCTGGGTCTACTGACCAATGCACTGCTGTGGTCTGCGCAGCCCTCTGTACTGTACAGATATCTAGTCCAGGTTCATAGAGCCATGCGAAACTTTGTCTGCACAGCTCCCCGTGCTAGACAGATATCTCGTCCGTGTTCATAGTCCAATGCACTACTCTGGGCTTCTTACCATCCCATGCTGGACAGATGTCTAGTACTGGCTTAAAGATCAATGCACTGCTATCGACTGCATAGCTCCCCGTGCTGGACAGATACCCACTCCGGGTTTATATATCAATGCTCTGCTGTGGTCTGCACAGCTCACCGCGCTCGACAGATATCTAGTCTGGGTTTATAGATCAATGCCCTGATCTGATCTGTGCAGTATTTCACTCTGGACAGATTGCTGGATTGTATTGACCAGTGCAATGGATGAATCTGCGGATAATGTTCCACTCTGGACATGTTGCTGGGTTGTACTGCCTAGTGCAATGAATGAATCTGCACAGTGTTCCACTCTGGACAGATTGCTGGGATGTATCTCTCACTCCGTTAATGCTACAGTTTGCTCATTCACAGTACGTTATGTTCGTGGAGTGGATAGGTGGGAAAGGTGATGGACAGGTCAAAGAGTTCCCTGGAACATTCTGTACTCAGAATTCTAAAACTGACATTCCCTGGAACATTCTGTCCCCAACATTCAATAAGTGACATTCCACGGAACATTCTGTCCCCAAAATTCTAAAACAGACATTCCCCGGAACGTTCTATCCCTGACATTGTTTGTGAACGGCAAGATGTCAGTGAATTGAACAAACGATAAGATCCCAAGGGAAGAGATCCCGTTCGAGGGTGAAGGAGGCACTGTTCCGAAGTCTCCTCAGGCAGTTAAAGGGGTGAATACGTTTTCCCTGCGTTCACATGCCTTCACGACACAGGATCGTCCACCATTTATACTAAAAGATAGAAATTTCCAAACTCCGTTGGTCTTCAGGAAACTGGGAGAGAACCCTTCAAGACAGCAACGTTTTAACCTCCGTGTTAGGAACTGAAAGAAGTGACTTGTGCCTGCTCTCGAGTGATCGAGTGTGTGGGAATGTTCTAGAGACCATCTGTCCTTATGGATGTGTCTCTGTGTGTTTGGGGAGGGAGGGTTTCTTGTGTTTTATATCACCTTTGTGTCAATAATTCTGACCTTCCCATGTGTTATTCCAGCTCCAATTATTTTAATAAATCTCTGAATACAGAGACACATTTGAAAATTTCACTGGGTCCCCAATCAAACTGGACCCTTTGCCTCCAGGCTAATGGATAATGTGTTTGTTTTCCTTCCTCACAGTTAACGTAGTGACCATCTACGTCCTGCTTTATAAAGATTGTGGATTGTCTCCATGTGTCAGACGTTACCTGGGGGCCATGGCAGCAGCGGATCTCCTGGTTATTATCCTCGACCTGATACTGAGACACATTCCCATTGTTTATCGGGAACAGTTTTATTTTCTGTGGGAATCCGTCCCTGTGTGTAACATCCACGCCGTCCTGCTTTATGCAGCCACTGACTGCTCTGTCTGGTTCACAGTCACTTTCACCTTTGATCGGTTTGTGGCCATTTGTTGCCAGAAGCTGAAATGTAAATATTGCAGTGAGAAAACGGCTGCTGTGGTTCTGGGAGCAGTGACTGTGCTGAGCTGTTTAAAGAACATTTCCTGGTATTTTATGTTCACGGCTGAGTATAGGCTGCAGAACATCCCCTGGTTTTGTGATGTAACAAACGTTGTTGGCTTATCTAGTGTTTGGGGCACAATCGAGTTCCTCCACCACATTCTAACCCCGTGTGTCCCATTTCTCCTGATTCTGCTGCTCAATGTTCTCACCGTCAGACACATTTTAGTGACCAGCAAAGCCCGCAGGAGACTCCGCGCTCACACCAATGGGGACGCTCAGTCTGACACAGAAATGAGAAACCGAAAAAAATCCATCATTTTACTGTTTGTGATCTCGGCCAATTTTATCATGTTATGGTCAACGTTAATGGTGTTTTCTATATGGTACCGGATGTCGTGGATTGTGGCTACCCCTGTGTATCTCCATGACTTTGTGCGGGAATTGGGATTCATGCTGCAGCTCCTCAGCTGCTGCACAAACACCGCAATTTATGCCGTGACCCAGACTAAGTTCAGGCAGCAGATGAAGAATGTGCTGAAATATCCCTTTACTGAAATCCACCAATCAATCAAATTCACTCATTAATCAATCCATTCGGGATTTTTTCATTTCAGTTCAGTGTTTCAGCGATGGAGTGGTCTGTGGCTGTGGTCACAGACTGAGGGTAGCGCTTGTTTGTCCATCCTTATCCCCCAGGGTCTTTACAGGGACACATTTCAATGTTTCTCACAACTCAGGGGCCAGTGAGTAAAGGCAACATCCCACTGACTGCATCAATCACTTCAATTTGTCAACAATAAAAATGCTCATTAAAATGTGCCGAGCTGCAGAGTGAACAATGTTATTTTGTGTCTTTGTGTTGAAGAAGATGAGCTGGAGAGAGACATACTCAGCCCCAAGTCCTGGTCCTCAGGGAAGGGCAGGGGACCGGGCCTTGAGCTCCCCTGCTAGGCAAACACAACAGGGATAGAGACAGAGACTGTTGCTAGGGCAACAGAGTGGAGATGGAGTCAGCGTCTGTTGCTAAGTGAACACAACGGGGATGGAGACAGAGCCTGTTGATAGGGGAACAGAGTGGGGATGGGTTCACCGGCAGTTGCTCGGGAAACAGAGTGGAAATGGAATGACAGGTCAATGCTCGCGGCACAGAGCAGGGATGTGGTTACAGGCTATTGCTGAGATAACTGTTCGGAGATGCGTTTGCAGACCGTCGCTATGGGAACACAATGTGGATGGGTTCACAAGCAGTTGTTCGGGGAAAAGGGGAGGAATAAGGTCATAGGGTGT
This sequence comes from Chiloscyllium plagiosum, assembly GCF_037043375.1. Lineage (NCBI taxonomy): Eukaryota > Metazoa > Chordata > Chondrichthyes > Orectolobiformes > Hemiscylliidae > Chiloscyllium > Chiloscyllium plagiosum. The sequence goes on from NW_028270184.1 coordinate 65,108,046, forward strand.
TGCTTGCAGAACAGAGTGGGTATGGTTTTACAGGCCATTGCAAGGGAATCTGATTGGGATGAGCTCACAGACTGTTGCGAGTGGAAATAGTTGGGGATGGGATGACAGGCAGTTGCTAGGAGAAAGGGGAAAGTGGAAAGGATGTGGTCACAGACAGTTGCTAGGAGTACAGGGTGGGGATGGCTACACCGACCATTGCCTAGGGAACTGTTGGGGTGATGGGGTTACAGGTTGTTGCTAGGGAAACAGAGCAGCAATGGGTTTCCACGCCGTTGCTAGGAAAATAGAGTCGGACCGGGTTCACACACCGTTGCACGGAGAACAGTCGTGGGGATGGGATAACAGGCCATTGCTGGAACAACAGAGTGGGAATACCTTCACAGGTGGATGCTATGGAACAGAATGCGAATGGGTTCACAAATTGTTGCTCAGAAAGCAGAGTGAGGATGGTTTTACAGGCCGCAGACATCAGGACAGAATGGGAATGGGTTCACAGGCCGTTGCTGGGAGACCAGATTGGCTGATGTTAGGGTAACAGTGTGGGGATGGTACCACAGGCGATTGCTAGGGGAACAGATCGGTAATGGGATTACAGGCCGTTTGTAGCAGAACAGAGTGGGATAAAGTCACAGGCAGTTGCTAGGGGAACAGAATGAGGCGGGATTCAAAGGCTGTTGCTAGGACATCAGCGTGGATATGGGGTTACAGGTCGTTGATGTAAGAACAGAGTGGGGTTAGGTTCACAGATCTTTGCGAAGGAGAACAGAATGGGGATGCGTTCAAAGGCCTTTGCTGGGGATCGGTATGGTAATGGCTTCACAGGCAGTTGGTAGGAGAACTGAGTAGGGATTCAGCCACAGTCCATTGCGAGGAGAACAGATTGAATATGCGTTCACAGACAGTTGCTAGGGGAACAGAGTGGGGATGAGGTCACAGGCAGTTGCGAGGGAAATAGTGTGGGTTTGAGCTGCAGGTCGCTGTCAGGGAATCAGAGCGGGGATGGGGTCATAGGTTGCAAGGGAAACAGAAAGGGAATGGGTACAAATTTTGTTCTAGGAGAGCAGAATGGGGATAGTTTCACAGGGGGTTGCTGGGAGAACAGAGTGAAGATGGGTTCAGACGTTCTGCCTGTATGTAACTCTCTCTGACTCTGTCTGACACTGTGACTCTCTCTGAGAATCGCTGTCACATTCGCTGAGACATTCTATCACTCTTTCTGACTCCCTGTGAATCTGTGTCTTGCTGCCATTCTCTGACCCTCTGACACTCTGAGACTCTCTGAGACTCTTTTGCCCTCTCTGTAAACTCTCAGACCCTCCAGGAGAAAGTGAGGACTGCAGACCTGCTGCGCTTTTCCAGCAACGCATTTTCATCTCTGACCCTCCATGTGACTCTCTGACCCTCCATGAGACTCCTTGACCCTCCATGAGACTGTCTAACGCTCTCTGACCCTCTGTGAATCTCTGACCTTCTCTGAGACTCTCTGAGACTGTATTATCCTCTCTGAGACTCTGTGACTATCTGACCCTCTCAGACACACTCTGTGACTCTCCTACCCACTCTTACCATCTCTGAGATCCTCTCTGAGACTCTATTACCCTCTCAGATCCTCTGTGACTCTCTGCCCTCTCTGACCCTCCGAGACTCGCGTAACCTCTCTGACCTCTCTGTGACTCTGAGACTCTCTGACACTCTCTGAGAATCTCTGATACTCCCTGAGACTCTCTGAGCCTCTCTGACCCAATGTGAGACTCTCCGAGACTCTCTGACCCTTTCGGAGACCTCTGACCCTCTCTGAGACTCTATTACCCTCTCAGAGACTCTGTGACTTTCTAACCCTCTCTGAGACTCACTTACCCTCCCTGTGACTCTCTGACCCTCTCTGATCCTCCGAGACTTGCGTAACCTCTTTGACCCTCTCTGTGACTCTTTGACACTCCCTGAGACTCTCTGAGCCACTCTTACCCACTCGGAGACTCTCCGACCCTCTCTAAGACTCTCTGACCCTCTCCGAGAGTCTCTGACGCTCTCCGACTCTCTCCGAGACTCTCTGAAACTCTATTTCTCTCTCTGAGACTCTATTCCTCTCTCTGAGAGCCTGTCACTCTCTGACAGTCTCTGAGACTCTTTTGCCCTCTCTGTGATGCTCTGACCCTCCCTGCGATCCCCTGAGATTTTCTGACCATCTCCGAGACTCCCAGACCCTCTCTGAGACTCCCAGACCCTCTCTGAGACTCTCCTAACATCTCTGTGACTCTCTGACCCTTCTATGACTCTCTTACTCTCTCTGAACCATTCCGACCCTCTCCGAGACTCTCCTACCCTCTCGTACCATCTCTGAGACCCTACCTGGGATTCTCTGACCTACTCTGTGACTCTCTGAAACGGTCTGACCCTATCAGACTTTTCTGAGACTCACTTACCCTCTTTGAGAATCTCGTACCCTCTCTGACACTCTCTGAGACTCTCGAACCACCTCTGACCCTCTCTGAGACTCTCGGAACCTCGCTGTGACTCTCTAACCCTCTGAGACTCTCTGAGCCTACATGTGATTCTCTGACCCGCCCAGAGACCCTCTGAGCCACTCTGAACCACTCCGAGGCTCTCTGAGATTTTCTGAGAAACTCTGTGAATCTCTTACTCTCTCTGTGACTCTCTGACCGTCTCTGTGAATCCCTGAGGCTTTCTGAACCTCAATGAGACTCGCTGAGCCACTCCGAGACTCTCTGACCATCTCTGAGACTCTCTTACCCTCTCTGTGACTCTATTACTCTCTAAGAGCCTCTCTGAGTGTCTCTGACTCTTCTGAGTCGCTCTCTGAGCCTCTGTCTGAGACTCCCTGAGACTCTATTACTCTCTCTGAGACTCCGTGACTCTCTGATACTCTCTTGCCCTATCTGTAATGCTCTGATCCTCCCTGCGACCCCATCAGATTCTCTGATCCTCTCTGAGACTCTCCTAACCTCTCTGTAACTCTCTGACACTGAGATCTCTGCGACTCTGTCACTGTCTTACTCTCTCTGAGCCACTCTGACCCTCTCTGTGACTCTGGTACGCTCTCTGACACTCTCTGATGCTCTCCTACCCTCTTACCATCTCTGAGACCCTCTGAGATTCTCTGACCCTCTCTGTGACTCTCTGAAACTGTCTGACCCTATCTGACACTCTCAGATTCTCTTATCCTTGCTGAGACTCTCGTACCCTCTCTGAGACTCTCGTACAGCCTCTTACCATCACTGACCGTCTCTGAGACTATCTGACACTCTGTGAGACTCCCTGATCCTCTGTGAGACTCTCTGACCCACTCAGACACTCCCTGACCCTCTCTGAACCTCTCTGACCATCTCTCACCCTCTCCAACTCTCTCTTACACTCTCCCAATTTCTCTCATTCTCTCTGTCCCCATCTGTGACTCTATGACACTCTCTGAGGCTCTATGCCCCTCTCTGAGACTTTCAGAGACTTTGAAACTCTCTGACCCTCTCTGAGATTCTATGATCCTCTCTGTGATTCTATTACCCTCTCTGAGACTCTCGGAGCCTCTCGGTACCTCTCTTACTGTCTCTGAGCCTCCCTGAGAGTCTCTGATGCTCACTGACTCTCTCTGACCCTCTTTGAGATTCTCGGACCCTCTCCGAGACTCCCGTACAGTCACCGACCCTCTCTGTGACACCCCCACCCTCTGATACTCTCTGAGCCTCCCTGAGAGTCTTTGGACCTTTCTGAATCCCTCTGAGGCTCTCTGACCCTCTTTGAGACTCCATTACTCTCTCTGACCATCCCGGAGACTGTGTGACCCTCTCTGAGACTCTGCAACTCTCTGACCATTTCCGTGATTCTATTACCCACTCTGAGACTCCCTGTGTCTCTTTGACGCTACCTGAGACCAATGTACACTCTTTGACCATTTCTGACTCTCTCTGAGACTCTCTGACCCTCCCTGAGAGTCTCTGACCCTCTCAGACCCTCTGATAGTCTCTGATTCTCTCTAACCCTCTTGCTAACTCTCTTCCTCTCTCTGACCATCTTTGAGACGCTCTGACCCTCTTTTTCCATATCTGAGAATTTCTGACCCTCTCAGACTCTGAGACTGTCTGACCGTCTCTGAGGCTCTATTACTCTCTCGGACACTCTGACTATCTTGACATTTCTGAGACGATCTTGCCCTCTCTAAGACTCTCTTGTCCTCTCTGAGACTTACTTGCCCTCTCTGAGCCTTTCTTGCCCTCTCTGAGACTCTCTTGCCCTTTCTGAAACTCTGTGACTGTTTGACACTCCCTGAGACCTCCTGGGACTCTCTGACTCTCTCAGAGACACTCTTGCCCTCTCTGTGATGCTCTGATCCTCTCTGAAACTCTCTAACCATCTCTGAGACTCCCGGACCCTCTCTGAGACTCTCTCACCTTCCCGGAAACTCCCTGAGACTGTCTGACCCTCTCTGAAACTCTCCGAGCCTCTCTGTGACTCTATGGCCCTTTTGGACCCTCTCTGAGACTGTCTGAGAAGCTATTGCCATCTCTGAGACGCCCGTGCACTCTCTGAGACTCTCTAACCCTCACTGTTACACTCTGAAACTCTCTATGACACTTTTGGACCCTATCTGAGAATCTCTGAGACGCACTTGCGCTCTCTAACACTCACTGTGACTCTCTGACACTCTCTGTGACTCGATTACCTTCCCTGCGAATATCTGTGACTCTATGACCATCTCTGACACTTTAGTATGCTCTGAGACTTTTGTACTCTCCATGAGACTCTCTGACTCTCTTATCCTGAGTATCTCCGAGCCTCTCTGATCCTGCCTGAGAGTCTCTGACCCACTCTGACTCTATCTGAGATACTGACCCTCTCTGAGACTCTATAACCCTCTCTGAGACACTATGGCCATCTCTGAGACTCCCTGATAGTCTCAGAGACTCTGAGACTCAATTACCCTCTCTGACCCTATGAGACTCTCTCATCCTCTATAAAACTCTCTCACAATCTCTGTGACTCTCTGACCATCTCCGAAACTCTCTGACCCTATCTGTAACTCTATGATCCTCTCTGAGAGTCTCTGACCCTCTCTGTGACACTGAGACGCTCTGACCCTCTGATACCTTCTAACCCTCTCTGAGACTCTCTGTGACTCTCTTAATCTTTTGACCCTCTCTGTGACTTTCTGAACTCTCCGAGATCCTCTGTGACACCCTGACCCTCTCTGAGACTCTCCGAGGCTCTCGAAGCCTCTCTGAGACTTTGTAACTCTTGGACCCTCTTTCTGACTCTCTGACCTTCCCTGAGTCTCCCGAGACTCTCCATGACCCACTCTGAGACTCCTTGACCACCTCTGAGATTCTCCGACCATATCTGAGGCTCGCCTAGCCGCTCTTACCATATCGGACAGCCTCTCTGAGATTCCATGACCGTCTGTGACTCTGTGAGACCGACTGGCCCTCTGTGGGATTCCCTGAGACTGTCTGACCCTATCTGAAACTCTCTGACCTTCTCTGAGATTCGCTGACCCTCACTGAAACCCTCTGTGACTCGCGTACCTTCTTTCACCCTCTCTGAGATTGTATTCCCCTCTCTGAGACTCTGTGACTCTCTGACCTTCTCTGTAACTCTCTTCGCCTCTCTGAAATTCTCTGACACTCTCTGAGAAACTCTGAGACTCTCTTAACCTCTATGAGACGTTGTTGCCTTCTCTGGGATTCTCTAACACTCACTGTTACTCTCTGACCCTCTCTGTGACTCTGTTACCATTACTGCGACTCTCTGTGACTTTCTGACTCCCTCTGACACCTTTGTACCCTCTGAGACGTTTGTACGCTGTCTGAGACTCTCTAAGACTCTCTGAGACTCTATGAGCTTCTCTGAGACTCTATGACCCTTTCGGACATTCTCTGACTCTCTCTGAGACTCCCTGAGACTGTCTGATCTTCTCGAAGATTCTCTGACACACAGTCAGACTCTATGACACTCTCCGACCCTCCCTGAGACAGTCTGAGACTCCCTGAGACTATCTGACCCTCTCTGAACTTCTCGGAGACTTTCGTTCACTCTCTGTGACTCTTTGGCCCTCTCTGTGACTCTCTGACCTTCTGGAAGATTCTCTGTCTCTCCCTGAGACTCTATGGCCCTTTCTGACCCTCCCTGAGACTGTCTGATATTCCCTGAGACTCTCTGACCCTCCCTGATACTCTCTGAGACTCTCATACCCTCTCTGGGACTCTGACACTCTCCAATCCTCTGAGACTCTCTGTGACTCTCTTACTCTTTTGTCCCACTCTGTGACTCTCTGTGACATTTTCCGAGACCCTCGTGACGCCCTGACCCTCTCTGAGACTCTCTGGGACACTGTGTCTCTTGGGCCCTCTTTGTGACACTCGGACCTTCTCTGAGCCCGTCAAGCCTCCCTGACCCACTCTGAGACCCTCCTAACTCTCATGAGTGTCTCTCTGAGATTCACTGACCCTCTGTGGGACTCCTTGAGACTGTCTGACCCTCTGTGACGCACTGACCCTTCTGAGACTCTCTGAGACACAGCAACTGTGTCTCGTGGGCGGCACGGTGGCACAGTGGTTAACACTGCTGCCTCGCAGCGCCAGAGACCCGGGTTCAATTCCCGCCTCAGGCGACTGACTGTGTGGAGTTTGCACGTTCTCCCCGTGTCTGCGTGGGTTTCCTCCGGGTGCTCCGGTTTCCTCCCACGGTCCAAAGATGTGCAGGGTCAGGTGAATTGGCCATGCTAAATTGCCCGCAGTGTTAGGTAAGGGGTAAATGTAGGGGTATGGGTGGGTTTCGCTTCGGCGTGTCGGTATGGACTTGTTGGGCCGAAGGGCCTGTTTCCACACTGTAATCTAATCTAATCTAATCTAAAACTCTCGGACCCTCTTTGTGATTCTCTGACCTTCTCGAAGACTCTATGACACTCACCGACCCTCCCCAAGACTGTCTGCGACTCCCTAAGACTGTCTGACCCTCTCTGATATTCTCTGAGACTCTCGTACCCTCTCTTTGACTCTGAGACCCTCAGTGACTCTCTGACCTTCTCTGAGCCTCTCCGAGCCTTGCTGACCCACTCTGAGACTCCCTGAATCTCTTTGAGACCCTCGAACCCTCTGTGTGACTCCCCTAACCTCTCTTACCATATCGGACAGCCTCTCTGAGATTCTGTGACTCTCTGAGACCGTCTGATCCTCGGTGGGACTCCCTGAGACGGTCTGCTCCTCTCTGAGACTGTCTAATCCGCTCTGAGACTCTTTCGAGCCTCCGTGAGACCCTTTGAGGCTCGCGTACCCTCTCTGAGACTCTATTACCCTTTCTGAGGCTCTGTGACTCTCTGAACCTTTCTGTAACTCTCTGAGAATCTCTTGTCCTCTCTGAGAAGCTTTTACCCTCTCTGAGACTCTCTAACCCTCACTGTTACTCTCTGACCCTCTCTGTGACTCTATTACCTTCACTGCAACTCTCTGTGACTCTCTGACCCTCTCTGACACTTTTGTACCCTCTGAGATATTTGTACCCTCTCTGAGACTGTCGTACCTTCTCTGAGTGTCTCTGAATTTCTCTGACCCTGCCTGAGCGTCTCTGACATTCTCTGACTCCCTCTGAGACTCTCCGACCTTCTCGAAAACTCTCTGAGACTCTATGACCCTCTCGGACACTCCCTGAGACTGTCTGACCCTCTCTGATACTCTCTGGGACTCTCGTACCCTCTGTGTGACTTTGAGACTCTCTGACATCTGAGACTCTCTGACCCTTTCTGTGACTCTGTAACTCTTTTGACCATCTCTGTGAGTCTCTGACAGTCTCCGAGACCCTCTGTGACTCCCTTACACCCTCTGAGACTCTATATGACCCTCCGTGACTCCCTGGCCCTCCCTGACACTATTTGAGACTCTCTAAGACTCTGTGAGACTCTGCGACCTTCTCTGAGACTCTGTGACTCTCTGACCCTCTTTGTGGCTCTCCACATTCTCTGAGCCTCTCTGAGCCTCTCCGACCCTCTCTGAGACTTTTCTAACCTCTCTTCCCATTTCGGAGAGCCTCTCTGACATTGTCTGACCCTCTGTGACTCTCTGAGACCGTCCGACCCTCTGCGGGACTCCCTGAGACTGTTCGACCCTCTCTGAGACTCTCTGACCCTCTCCGTGACTCTCTGACTCTCCTTGAACCTTTCGATGCACTCTCTGAGCTCCTCCGACCCTCTCTGCAACTGTCTGACCCTGTCTGTGACCCCGAGATTGTCTGACCTTCTCTGACACACCCTGGGTCTCTCTGACCCTCAATGAGATTTTTCTGTGACTCCTTTCCCCTCTCTGAAAATCTCGGTCCCTCTCTGAGACTCTCTGACCCTTTGAGAGTCTCTCTGTGACTCTCGCACGCTCGTTGACACTCTCGTAACCTCTCTGAGAGTCTTGTACTCTCTCTGAGACTCTCTGAGACTCTATTCCACTCTCTGAGGCAGAGGTAACCTTTCTGAGACTCTCTGAACCTCTCTGCGACTCCCTGACTCTCCCTGAGCCTCTCGCTGCTCTCTCTGAGCTACTCTGACCCTCTCTGCAACTGTCTGATCCTCTCTGTGACCCCGAGATTGTCTGACATTCTTTGCCCTCTCTGAGACTCTCTGACCCTTTCTGAGACTCGCTTAATCTTGATGAGACCCCCTGACACTATCTCACCTTCATTGACCCTCTCTGAGACTCTATGACCCTCTCTGTCCTGCTCTGTGACTCTCTGACCATCTCTGTGACTCTCTGACGCTCTGTGCGACTCTCTAGCACTCTATGTGACTCTCTGAGATTCTCTCACCCTCTCTGAGACTCTGCTATCCTGTCTGACCCTTACTGAGAGCCGCTGAGACTATCTGACCCTCTTTGACCCGGAGAATCTATTACCCTCTCTGATCGTCCCTGAGACTCTATTACACTCTGTGAGTCTCTCTGAACTTCTCTGTCAGTCTCTGACCCACTCGGTCACTCTCTGACCCTCTCTGCCCCTCTCTGACCGTCTCGAACCCTCTGAGATGCTGTGACCCCCTCTGAGCCTCCCGGACCATCTCTGACACCGTCTGCTACTCTCTTTACCTCACTGAGACACACTTACACTCTGTGTGATTCTCTGACACTGTCTGAGTCTCGATTATCCTCTCTGACCATCTCTGAGAATCTCTGAAACTCTCTTACACTCTGTGTGACACTCTGACCCTCTCGGAGACTCTATTATCCTCTCCGATGCTTACTGAGACCTGCTGAGACTACCTGACCTTCTTTGACCCTGAGACTCTATTACCCTCTCTGCCCTTCCCTGAGATTCTATTACACTCTCTGATCCCCGCTGACCCTCTCTGATCCTTCCCGACCCGCTCTTACCCAGTCTGAGCTTCTCTAAATCCGTCTGCGACTCTCTAATCCTCTCTTACCCTCTCTGACCCTGCCTGAGACTCTCTGACCTTCTCTTTGTACCTCTCTCGCAGACTCTCTGAACTTCACTGTGACTCTGGTACAGTCTGTGTTACTCTCTGAACCTCTCTGAGACGCTCTTACACTCTGAGACTCTGCGAGGTTCTAAGAGACTCTCTGAGTCTCTCTGGCCATCCCCTAGTCTCTCTGACACTCCCTGAGACACCCTGAGACTGTCTGACATTGTTTGGCCCTCTCTGGGACTCTATCATCTTCTCTGACTCTCTGTGACTCCCTGACCCTCCCAGAGTCTCTCTGACCCTCAATGAGACTCTCTGACCCTCTCTTCGACACTCTTATGCTCTCTGAACCTATCTGAGGCTCTCTGTGACTATTCGGCCCTCTCTGACCCTCTCTGAGACTCTCTCACACTCCCTGACCCTCGCTGACCCGCTCTGAACCTCTCTATGACTCTATGAGGCTCTCTGAACATCCTTGAGACTCTTTCACCCTCCGAGACCACCTGAGACGGTCTGACCTTCTTTGACCTTATCTCAAACTCTATTAACTTCTCTGACCTTCTGTGTGGCTCTCTGACCCTCCCTGAGACTCTTTGATCTTTTCTGAGGCTCTTTTATCCTCTCTGTCCCTCTTTGTGACTCTCTGACGCTCACTAAGACTGCCTGACCCTTCCTTACCCTCTCTGTCACTCTCCGACACTATCGTACCCTCGCAGAGACACCCTGAGACTCGCGTACCCACTCTGAGTCTCTCTGACTCTCTGTGAGACTCTCTGACCCCCTCTGTGACTCCCTGACTCTTCCTGAGTCTTTCGCTGCACTTTCTCAACCACTCTGACCCTCTCTGCAACTACCTGACTTCCTCTGTCCCCCGAGATTGTCTGACCTTCTTAGATCCTCGCTGAGACTCTCGTACACTCTCCGAGACTCTCTGACCCTCTCTAAGACTCTATTATCCTCTCTGACCTTCTCTGTGACTCTCTGACGCTCTCTGTAACCCCGAGACTGTGTGACCTTTCTTGACTCTCTCTGAGACTCTCTGGCCCTCTCCGAGACTCCCGAACACTTACTGAGACCCTCGGAACGTCATGACCTTCTTTGACCCTCTCTGAGACTCTCTGACCATCTCTAAGACTCCCTTACAGTTACTGAGACCCCCTGAGACTAACTGACCCATTATGACCCCCTCTGAAAATCGATTATCCACTCTGACCCGCTCTGTGACTCTCTGACCCTCTCTGAGCTCGTACTCTCTCTCAGACTCTCTGACCATTGTGTGTGACTCCCTGACTCTTCCTAAGCCTTTCGCTGCACTCTCTGAGCCACTCTGGCCCTCTCTACAACCGCCTGGCCCCCTCTGTGAACCCGAGATTGTCTGACTTTCTTTGACCCTCTCTGAGATTCTCTTACCCTCTGTGGGACTCCCTGATCCTCAAAGAGACTCTCTGTCCCACAATGAACCTCTCTCTGCTTCTCTTCCCCTCGCTGAGACTCTATAACCTTCTCTGAGACTCTCTGTGCCTCTCTTAACCTATCTGAGACTTCAACGTTTGTGCGAAGATTTGTAGCTCGGGTGCTCGTTGTTGTGGTTCTGTTCGCCGAGCTGGAAGTTTTTGTTGCAAACGTTTCGTCCCCTAGCTAGGCGACATCATCAGTGCTTGGTAGCCTCCTGCGAAGCGCTTCTTTGATGTTTCCTCCGGTGTTTATAGTGGTCTGTCCCTGCCGCTTCCGGTTGTCAGTTTCAGCTGTCCCGTACCCTCTGTGAAACTCTTGCACGCTCTCTGAGACCCTCGGACCCTCTCGGAGACTCTCTGACCCTCACCGAGACTCTCTGTGATTCTCGCACCATCAAGGAGACTCACGTACCCTCTCTAATACTCTCGTACTCTCTCTGAGAATCTCTGATCCTCTCTGAGACTCTCTGAGCCTCAGGGAGGCTCTCTGACCCACAATGAAACCCTTTCTGACTCACCTACCCTCTCTGAGACTCTCTGTGACTCTCTGACCCTCTCTGAGACACTCCGAAACTCGCTGTGACTCTCCGAAACCCTCTGTGACGCTCTGACCCTGTCTGATCCTCTCTGAGACTCTCTGACCGTCGCTGACCCTCTCTGACCGTCTCCCTAACTCTCTGAGACTTCCTGACCTTCCTTGACCCTCTCTGAGACTCGGTTATCTTCTCCAACCACCTCTGTGACTCACTGAAACTCCCTTTGACTCGTTGACCCTCTCTGAGATTCTATTATCCTCTCTGATCCTCATTGTGACTCTATGACACTCACTGAGACTCACTGACCCCCAATTAGACTCTCTGTGACTATTTTACCTTCTCTGAGATACTCTACCCTCTCTGAGAATCTCTGACCCACTCTGATACCCTCTGACCCTCAATGAGACTCTCTGACCCTCAATGAAACTCTCTGTGACTCTCTGACACTCTCTGAGACTTTCTATGGCTCTCTTATCCTCTCTGAGACTGGGGTTCCCTCTCTGAGACTCTCGGACCCTCTCTGTGACTCCCTGTCTCTCCCTGAGCCCCTCGTTGGCTCTCTGAACCACTCTGACCCTCTCTGAAACTGCCTGATCCTCTCTGCGACACCAAGATTGTCTGACCTTCTTTTACCCTCTCTGAGACTCTCGTTGCCTCTCTGAGATCTCTGACCCTCTGTGCGTTTCTCTGACTCTCGATGAAAATCTCTGTTACTCTCCTACCCTCTCTGAGACTCTCTGACACCATCTGAAATTCCCACATCCTCACTGTCATCCCCTGAGACTGTCTGACCTTCGTTGACCCTCGTTGAGATTCTATTATGCTCTCTGACCCGTTCTCCCACTCCCTGACCCTCTCTGTGACCGCCTGACTCTTCTTAAGCTTTTCACTGCACTCGCTGAGCCACTCTGAGCCACTCTGCAACCGCCTGACCCCCTCTGTGACCCCGTGATTGTCTGACTTTGTTTGACCCTCTCTGAGGCTCTCGTACTCTCTCTGAGACTTTCTGATCTCAAAGAGACTCTCTGCGACTCCCATACACTCTTTGAGGCTCTCGTACGCTCTCTGAGACTCTCTGACCCTCTCTGATATTCTGTGTGACTCACTTACCCTCGTACCCTCTTTGACAATCTAGAACCCTCACTGAAACTCTCGTACTCTCTCCGAAACTCTTGGATCCTCTCTGAAGCTCTGTGACCTTCAGTGAGACTTTCTGACGCTCATTAAGACTCTCTGAGATTCTTGTAATCTCTCTAAGACTCTCTGACCCTCACGGTGACTCTCTGTGACTCTCGTACCGTCGGTGAGACTCACGTACCCTCTCTGAGACTCTCTTACGCTCTCTGAGAATTTCTGACCATCTCTTAGCCTCTCTGACCCTCAAGGAGCTCTCTAACCCTCAGTGAAACCCTTTGTGACTCACGTACCCTCTCCGGGATTCTATGACCCTCTCTGAGACTCTCTGAAACTCTCTGTGACTCTCTGACCCTCTATGGACCTCTCTGAGACTCTCTGACACTCTCTGACCATCGCTGACCCTCTCTGACTCTCTCCGTGACTCTATGAGTCTCACAGACCCTCCGAGACCAACTGAGACTGTCTCACCGTCATTGACCCTGGCTCAGACTCTATTATCTTCTCTGACCCTCTCTGTGACTCTCTGAACCTCTCTGAGACTCACCGACACTCTCTGTGACGCTCTGACCCTGTCTGATTCTCTCTCAGACTCTCTGAACCTCAATCAGACTCTGTGTGACTCTCGTACTCTCGTTGACACTCTCGGACCATCTCTGAGACTCTCTGACCCACACCGAGACTCTCTGTGACTCTCCGACATCCTCTAACTGTCGATGACCCTCTCTGACCCTCTCCGCGACTCTATGAGGCTCCCTGACCATCCTTGAGACTCTCTGACCCTCCGAGACCAACTGAGATTGTCTGACCTTCTTTAACCCTCTCTGTGACTCTTTTACCTTCTCTGAGACTCTCGCACCCCTCTGAGAATGTCTGACCTACTCTGAGACCCTTTGACACTCAATGTGACTCTCTGACCCTCAATGAAACTCTCTGTGACTCTCTTAGACTTTCTGTGACTCTCTTCCCCTCTCTGAGACTCGGGTTCCCTCTCCGTGGCTTTCGGACCCTCTCTGTGACTCCCTGTCTCTCCCTGAGCCTCTCGTTGGCTCTCTGAGCCAGTCTGACCCTCTCTGCAACTGCCTGATCCTCTCTGCGATCCCGAGATTTTTTGACCTTCTTTGACCCTCTCTTTTACTCTCGTCCCCTCTCTGAGACGCGCTGACCCTCTGTGAGTGTCTCGGACCCTCAATGAAACTCTCCGTCACTCTCGTATCATCTCTGAGACTCTCTGACCCTATCTGAGACTATCATACCTTTACTGAGACGCCCTGAGACTGTTAACCTTCGCTTACCCTCTCTGAGACACTATTTTCCTCTCTGACTCGTTCCGTGACTCTCTGACCATTTCTGTGACTCTCTGACCCTCCCTGTAACCCCGAGATTGTCTGACCTTCTTTGAACCTCTCTGTGTCTCTTTGACCCTCTCTGAGACCCCCTTACACTGACGGAGACCCCCTGAGATTATCTGACCTTCTTTGACCTCGCCGAGTCTCTATTATCCTCTCCGACACGGTCTGTGACCCTCTGACCCTCTCTGTAATTCTCTTCCCGTCCCTGAGACTCGGGCACCCTCTCTCAGACTCTCTGACCCTCTCAGTGATTCCCTGACTCTTCCTGAGCCTTTCCCTTCACTCTCTGAGCCACTCTGACCCTCTCCTAAACTGCCTGACCCTCTCTGTGACCCCGAGATTATCTGTCCTTCGTTGACCCTCTCTGAGACTCTCGTACTCTCTCGGACCCTTTCTGAGACTCTCTGACCCACAAGGACTCTCTCTCTCTGACTCTCTAACCCTCTCTGAGAATCTCTAATCCTCTCTGAGACTCTCTGTGACTCTCTTCCCCACACTGAAACTCTCTGACCCTCAAAGAGACTCTCTGTGACTCCCATACACTCTCTGAGACTCTCGTAACCTCTCTCAGACTCCCCGACCCTCTCTGAGACTCTCTGACGCTCAATGAAACTCTCTGTGACTCTCGGACCCTCTCTGAGACTTATTGTGACTGTCTCCCCCTCTCTGAGTCTCGGGTACCCTCTCTGAGACTGTCTCACCCTCTCAGTGACTCCCTGATACTCCTTGAGCCTCTCGGTGATTCTCTGAGCTACTCTGACCTTCTCTGTAACTGCCTGACCCTCTCCGTGATCCCGAGATTGTCTGACCTTCTCTGGCTCTCTCTGAAACTCTCTGATCCTTAATAAGAGTTTCTGTGATTCATTTTCCTTCTCTGAGACTCTCTAACCCACACAGAGACTCTCTGCGACTCTCGTACTCTCATTGACACTCGTACTCTCCCTGAAACTCTCGCACCCTCTCTGGGACTCTCTGACCCTCAATGTGATTCTCAGATTCATAATAAGACTCTCTGACACTCTGGTCTTAGAGTCATAAAGTAATAGAGATATACTGCACTTAAACAGACCCTTCAGTCCAACGCATCCATGCCGACCACATATCCCAACCCAATCTAGTCCCACCTGCCATCGCCTGGCTCATTTCCCTCCAAACCCTTCCCAGACATATAACCATCCAAATGCCTCTTAAGTTTCGCAATTGTACCAGCCTCCACCACATCCTCTGGCAGCTCATTCCATACACGTACCACCCTCTGTGTGTAAACATTGCCCATCAGGTCTCTTTTATATCTTTCTCCTCTCACCCTAAATCTATACCCTCTCGTTCTGGACTCCCCGACCCCAGGGAAAAGACTTTGTCTATTGATCCTATCCATTCCCCGCATCAATCTTCTTTGTGAGACATGATTTCCCATGCACAAAGCCATGTTCACTAGCCCTAATCAGTCCTTGCCTTTCCAAATACATGTACATCCGGTCCCTCAGGATTCCCTCCAACAACTTGCCCACCACTGAGTTCAGGCTCACCGGTCTATAGTTACCTGGCTTGTCTTTACCGCCCTTCCTAAACAGTGGCACCACGTCTGCCAACCTCCAGTCTTCCAGCAGCTCAGCTGTGAGTATCAATGATACAAATATCTCAGCAAGAGACCCAGCAATCACTTTTCTAGATTCCTACAGAGTTCTCGGGTACACCTGATCAGGTCCTGTGGATTAATCCTGCAGGCAATCCTGCTGCTATGGGGTCTAGCTTCGCTGAAAAATATGCCACCGGCTTCAACCTGCCTCCATGATACTGCAACAGAACAGATGTCATACAGTCACGCCTCTCGTCTACCGTTTGTCAAGGCTTGTTTGGGTTCAGAATTCCCAATGTAGGTGTAATTTGGAGCACCCTTTTTAATTCAACAAAGGCACTCTCGGCCTCTTGGGTCCACTGCAGCGGACTCTTGTTCTTCAAATATTTGCCATTGCCTATGTCACTTAGGGGTGCATCAAGGGTTGCGTAATATGTGATGAACATTCTACAGTAGGAACACATGCCCAAAAAGGATAGGAATCGTTTCTTGGTATAAGGCTTTAGAATGTGCTGGATTGCTTGAACTCTGTCTTGACCAATGGCCTTCCCTTGTTCAGATATTAAGTGACCTGAGAACTTCACCTGTTGTTGCACAAATTGTAGCTTTGCGAGACTGACTTTGTGCCCTTCCCTTGCTAGATGTCAGAGCAACACAAGAATATCCTTCTCACATTGTTCTTTTGTTGGTGCCGCTATCAAGCAATCATCTACATACTGCAAAAGCGCTGACCCCTGGGTTAGAACAAGAATCTCCAGACTCTTGCGCAGAGCCTCATTATATTATGTTGGGGGACTCACAGCAACCTTGACAAAGTCGCGTGGCCGTATATGATTTCCCTTTGAATGAAAAAGCGAACCAGAATTGACTATCTGGGTGTACTGGTACACTAAAGAGGCATTTGCTGAATCCACAACAGAGAACAATTGGCTGTCCAGTGGAATTTGAGTCAATATAGTATAGAGGTTGGGAACATTTCGGGCACGCAGAACTACAGCATTTTTGACTACCTGCAGGTCTTGAACAAACCTCCATTCCTCCTGTTCACCGGGGATGTTTGTCTTTTAGATTGGAAAAATAGGGGTTCTCACTGGTGAGTTTTCACAGGAGATTATCCGTCCAGCCTTTCGGAGGGATTCAAAGACTGGTGTAATTCCTTCAAGGACGATATTTAGACTTCGGGGTTATCCTTATAGGTTCACAGTCTCGTATGAGCCCCACATAATGTTTGCCCTTTGCTCAGAACTCAGTAGGGACCATTTTTAATCTTGGGTCCGAGACTTCTAGCTTAGGTAAACGCCAGCTATCCCCCAAGGCTTTTCAGGGCTAGCAGGGGTTACCTGGACTGTCCTATCTGCCTGAATTAGCCAACTTAGTTTCTTCTTATACGTCCGCATATCTGCATTGAACCAGATACCCACATCGTCCCTCAAGACCCAACCTTTCGGTCTTTGTGCCTTTAGCACCCATGGTCCCAACTCCTGCCACCTTCGCCAGACGCCTTCGCCAGTGTCACGTGAGGAGCGGAGCCTTCCACGTCAAAAGATAGGGTCTGTTTGCTGTTACAGATACCTTAGATACGTTTGCACATCTGTGATCACTCCAATAAAATTCGCACACCAACAAGTGATCTGGTTTAACCAATCCCCTGAACCAATCCTTCCCAGTAAATGGATAATTAATTTCACAGTAAATGGATAATTTTCCATTACAGCATTTATCTGAAATGGCAAAACACCAGTGCAGCCACACCATAGAGAGACTGTGGATATATGTGGATTCCCAGAAGGGAATTATTTACCTATCCTACCTGGAAAATGGCCAAACCAGTCAGACTAGGGAGACGCTGTTCACCTGCTCTGTGTGTGGGAGAAGGGATTCACTCATGCATCCATCCTGCTGAGACACCAGTGAATTTACTCAAAACCACAGGGGAAGGATATTTTTCTCTTAGTCACACCAAGGAATGAACAATGATTTTGGCAGTTATAATGTTAATATAGTTTTGTACATAGAGAACTTAGTTATGAAAATGTTCACAACATCATTGAACGTGCACAGATTCACACTGGGTTGAGAAATTTATTTTCCTTTATTCATTCACAGGAGGAGGGTGTCGCTATCCCGGCAGCATTTACTGCCCATCCCTAATTGCCCAGAGGGTAGGTAAGAGTCAACCACATTGCTGTGTGTTTGAAGTCACAATGTAGGCTAGACCAGGTAAAGATGGTAGCTTCCTTCCTGAAAGGGCATTAGTGAACCAGATGGGTTTTTCTAACAAAACAAAATTGATTAATGGCCACCATTAGACTTTTCAATTCCAGAGATTTTTTTCATTGAATTCAGATTCCCCCATCTGCTGCAGCAGGCTTTGAACCCAGGTCTCCTGTACGTTATTGGGGGTTTCTGGATTAACTGTCTACCGACAATACCACCACGCCAATACTTCCCCACATTGCTGTCCATCTGCACAGAGTGAACAGTGATTTTCTGGTTCATCTGGACTGGTTAATCACACATATGTTTGCTGAATGATTGCAAAAGTTGGATGTTGATGGGCTATTGACATCCATCTCCGAACCATGTATTCTGGGTTTTGTTTCAGATGATGATTGGAAACACCATCAGTCTTGTTATCGTTTGAGGATAAAAGCAGTTTCATTTAGCTTTCTGTTCAATGCACGACAATCAAGTCTATCTCATAACTCTCTGGCAGATTAGTTTCTTTTGAAGGGCTCTCCATCTCTCCACCCTCCTCCATCCTCACCCCCAGCAGTACAATAATGTCATAAAGTCTCTTTGTGACTATGATTGAGACAATCTTTTCAGCTGCTTCTTTCCCTACTCCCATGTCAAGTTGTCTCTTAAACTCCCCTTACTGCAGTTGTAATCCTGCATCATTGTACATTTTGTTCTCATATTGCATATCTTGGCCTATCAGTGTTCATGGTACTGCACGTAGTTTCTTGTATATAGGGCTTACAGTGTAAGAGTTTAGCTCTTTCCTTCCATCAATAGCAGTAGAATTGTACACCGAAACAACTTACAGAATCACGGCCCAGCATATCCCCCAACTTACCTCTTACCATCAAACCAGAGGATCAACCTCGTTCAACTGAAAAAAATTCAAGAGGGCATGCCAGTAACAGCAGCATGAATACCTAAAAATATGGTGTTAACCGGATGAAGTTACCAAAGAGGACTACTTGTGCGCCAAACAGCATAAGCAGTAAGTGATAGACAGAGTGAAGCAATCTGGTGAAAAAACAGAACATATCTAAATTCTGCAGTCCAGCCGCACCCAGTTGTGACTATTTCCCCGGGACAGAAATCACTAACACGAGGGATCATAGTTTTAAGCTGGTTGGAGGAAAGTATAGAGGGGATGTCAGAGGCGGATTGTTTACACAGAGAGTTGTGAGAGCATGGAATGCGTTGCCAGCAGTAGTTGTGGAAGCAAGGTCATTGGGGATATTTCAGAGACTACTGGACATGCATATGGTCACAGAAATTTGAGGGTGCATACATGAGGATCAGTGGCCGGCACAACATCATGGGCTGAAGGGCCTGTTCTGTGCTGTACTGTTCTATGTTCTATGATCTAATTCAGAGCACAGCTGGAGTTCTGAGGATCGTTCTCTTCAAGATATTAATCAACAAGAGTGTCAGACTGGATTAGCTATCATAAAACTCAAATCCATTTGCTATTCATATATTTATAATCAGTGGTCAATTCACCAGATGTAGCTGAAAGTAAAGCTAATCTTCAAGTGATTGTAACAGTGAAGACACCTGAATACTTGTTTAGCAAATTAAAGCCTGTTGTGTTTAGATAATAAAAACTTCAAAGAAATTTATAAAGTAAGGCGCCTTGAGTATAATGGAAGAAGTTGATTGGTGGGTAGCTGATAATCTTGTTTTAATCTGAAGTTAATTTAGGATTAGTTAACAAATAAACACACGGTAGGGAATCCCAGCCCCATGGAGTTCACATCCACTTCCATGTGGGAAAATCAGGACACTTCTTGTGTCAGCGACAACCACAAGAACACGGAGGTGACACTGGAACTGTCAGGAATACTAGCTTGACCACAGCTAAAGTTCTGCACTCAATTCTGTCCCCCACATTCCAGGATTGATGTGTTCTCACCAGAGAGGGTACAGTGGAGATTGATCAGAATGTTTCTACGATTGGAGAATTTCTGCTCCGAGGAAAGGCTGGATAGGCTAGGGATATTTTCCGAGGAGGATGAGCTGAGATTTAATTGAAGTGATAACATGCTGACGAATCCAGATCGAGTGGATAGGAAGGAGCTGTTCGATAACAGAGAGGTCAGAAACTGGAAGTTTTAGATTGAAACTAATTCTTAGAAAGACGGGGAGGGGAGAATTCATTTCACTCAGAGTTCGTGGGGAGCAGGAACTAACTGATGGGGTAGTAGTGGGAGTAATGCGCATCAAATTAGAATAAAAGGATATGGATGTAACTGAAGTGCTGGAACATTCAGGGCGACGGACAAAGGTGTGCAGAATGGGGCCATTGGGAATTATTTTGACATTTCTCCAGAATATTAAACTCCAGACCAATTATGAACATCATCAGACCTGAACTCCAAAAGTCAGAATAAATTTATCAGATAGTTACAGCACAGATCGAGGCCACTTGGCCCATCTTGTATACGTTGGCTGTAATAGAACGACCCAGGCTTTACAGCGTTCTTGACTCACCAATGAGAGCAACAATATCAGACTGTGAACTCTGCCCTCTATGTTGTTATAATCTGTTTTTTCGATGTATTTCTTTGACTGCTACACACCTTGTTTCCTTGTTTCTTTCCTAGCCCTATCTCCGTTCCCCGTGGCTTTGAGGGACTACCATTTCTGCTGCTTAATCTCTCCTGCCTTCCCCTGTGTGACAGACTGTCTTTTTGTCCTTGTCTCTCCCCCACTTTACTCACAACCTGTTACATTTCTGATGGTTCTCAGACAGCTGTAACTTTCATTTCCCCCCCCCCCCCCCCCCCGGCTCAATGGCACGAGTTTGGAATTCCCTTCCTCCAGAGATAATCGTAAATCTTTCTTTTTGCAGTTTCCCCCAGATTTGTTTTTTGAAAAACACAGCATTTGCGTCCAAGCAAAGAATTGTGAGCCTTCATCGACATTTCCGAACATTTGGATATAATCTGCGACCCTCCCACAGACGTGCAGGTTTGCTGGAATGGCCGTGCTAACATGGCCTGTAGTGTGCAGTTATGCCGGTTTGTTTAGCCATGCTCAAGTGGGGTTATGTGGATAGGGTGAGAGAGCAGGTCATTGCAGACTTGACAGACTGAATAGCCTCTTTCTGCATCTCACGGATTCTGTGATTCTAACTAGTTGTGATTGTCGTCATGTTTTCCTCATTCCAGGTCCATTCAGCTCAGGTACACACGCTGCCTTTGTGTTTCTGTGGGTGCTCACTCATTCCTTTCCTTCTGTTTCACAGCAATGTCACACTGTATGTGAGGGTGTGAATGAATTTGTGAATGCAAATATTCCAACCGAAACTCCTCACAGGTCAGGAACTGTTTGTGCTGCTGCCATCACTCACGAGAAACAGGAAAATAATAAAGGTTTCGTCACAAAACTTACAGGAACATAGAAGTTATAATTACAAGGAAAGGCTGAACTGCTCAAAACACTTTTCTCAAGAAAGGAGGGGGCTGATAGACAACCTGGTACAAGTAGGAAGCGTTGTGTTTGCGTTTTCAGAGGTTTGTGGCTGAAATCATTGGGTCAGAAGCATGGTTCATTTCCCCAGATCATTAAAGGTCCTATCTAAATGTGCATCTTTCTTTCTGTCTATCTGACCGAGTTAACAATCAGATGGACAGGTCAATGTCTGAGTGTCTTCCCAAATCCCTGATTGAATCTGCTGCTCACACTATCTCAGGTTGCTGACCACTCACTGGGTCACGGAGAAACTCTGCCATTATAATGAGGCCTGTCTTTGCATCGCCTCTCCTTGTGCTTACTCCTAATTCCAACTTCCCTTCATTGAATACCAGCTGCCTCCAGTCCACCCACATGGGCATATTGAAGAGTATGATAGAAGAATGGATTGAAACAGAGAGTTCAATTGCCAGAATGAAAGAGGAAGAAGGAAGTAAACGGGGTTTGTGGATGTCGGGGATACAGACTCCAGGATGAGTCTTTTGTGGGTATTCCCGCAGTAATACGAGACAGAATTCCATGATGAGAGTTAAACCCGGGTGGCAAGAGACGGAGCCACTGAATATTAGCAGGTTTGGTTCAAACACAGGAGGTTTGTTCAGTCAGTAACAGTGTTTGACATGGATGTGAAGTGAGCAGTGAGGTGAAATGTTGCCACAAGCTGCAGATGGACAAATTTCATTGGAATAGGAGGAGGCCATTCAGCCCCTCAAACCTGCTTTGCCATTCAATGAGATCATGGCTGATTTGTGGTCTAACTTGCAATTTTTAAAACTCTCTAAACTCATCAATAAACTTCTCTGCAACAGACAGGATGAATATTGAAAAACTAACCATCAGCAAATGCTGGGAAATCAGGAACAAAAACAGAAATTGCTGGAAAAATTTAGCAGTTCTGGCAGCATCTGTGGAGAGTGAACATTTGGATCCCGTGACTCGTCAGTTGACCAGCTGCAGCTGACCCTTCTGCCTTTTTTATAACACGCTCTGGAACAGGTTCTGCTGCGAGGTGAATGAGATGGTCAATAACAACTGAGAAAACAGGAGGACTTGCTCAATCAGAATAAAACTCATTTTGGTCTTTCACTTTTAATTCAACTGCAAAAAATATTCATGATCATTTCTGAAATAGGGTAATAGACCACAAACTTCATATCATTGGATCTGCGAAACTGTGTTAATTCTGACCTAGTCCAGCCTACATGTAAATCCAGACCCTGAATAATGTGGTTGTCTCTGAACCATCTTCTGGGCATTTAGAATGGATGAAAAATGCTACCCCAGCAAGTGATGCCGTGATCCTATGAACAAACAAGATAAATCCAATCACTCTGGTTACTTGTGAACTCGCCGGTGCTTCATCAAGTTGGATATCTGTGTGAATTTCTTCCCACACTCAGAGCAGGTGAATGGCCTCTCCCCAATGTTTATTCCGTGGAGTACAGTGACGCTGGATGGTGTACTGAATGCAGTCGCACAGTGAGAGCAACTGAATGGTCTCGCAATGGTCTCCTGTGACTGGGAGAGATGATATTCACCATCTCATGGGATGGTGGGTAAAGATACCTCCAAGAGGGATCCAGTGAGAGTAGATCAGGAGGCACTGTTCAAATTCATGAACGAATCAATAATGAGGAGGCACCGGAGTAAAGTGATCGACAAAAAAAAGCACATTTGACATGAGACAAAACGTTTCCCTGCAGAGTAATTTTATGATGCGGAATGAACTGCCAAAGATTGTGGTGGAGCCAGGTACAATGAAGAGAATAGACTTGAACAATTGTTAAAAGGGGATGAATGAGAAGGTTTATGGGGTAAAGGTAGAAGAATAGCATACGGTGAGGTGATCCTTTGGAGAACTGATGAGCCAATCAGCCTCCTTTTGCGCTGTAACAATTCTGTGAACGTTTAATTCTGAGCCCTCTCAGGAAATATCAGGGCAGGGTATGTAAAGAGGTCAGATTCAAAGAGGATCTTGGTGAACAAAAGTGAAATACAAGAACACTGATATTTTGAGATGGATTTAATAAAATGTTATAAATTTGCACGGCCACCAACATTATAGAAATTACAAATGGGAGTGATCAAGGGAGTGGAATTAGAGCAGCAAATAAATCTTAAACATTTATTCAGCTAAAGGAGATGCTGGGTAGATACAACATTTAGTGTTTATTTCACCCAGGCACAGCAGCCAGGGAGCACATCCTTTCGGTATCTAACTTATCGAGCTCTTAAAGAATGTTGTTCATTTCAAGTGTTTAATTGTAAATTCTCCAGAGAAGACAGCTTCATGCTCCTCAAACTCTCCTGCCAGGGCAATGCTGCTGTTAGAAATCAATTCACTGGTGCATGTTACTGGCTGCTGCATGGATTGGAATTGGCAATTGAGACTGTAAGGCTACTATATTCAATATCTTCAATTGTATCGCCAGATTGCCAGACACATGAGGGGTTTTACTAAGTAGCACTGAACTTACGGGCATTGAGTGTCAGAGCACTTCCTGTTGTGGGGCATTCTGTTTAGATACAACCTATTGGTAATTGTTAGAACTGACTTGTTCTGGCTCCAGAGGAGTTGTCAGAGCATTACAACTGTCATTGGAGCAGGTAACAAACTTCCCATGGGTTGAAAGTTGTAAATGAAAGAATAATTATGGGTTCTTCTGGTAAAGTGCGCAAAGTTATTCAAATGGTCCTAATTTACTTTCAGAAATAATTGAGAGAAAGGTACATATTGAGGTCATGGCATTAGTCCAACTTTAGAAGTTCAGAAAAAAAATGAAGGGAGAGCTGATGTTGGGAATTGTAGTAATGACAGGGAAAAACTTGTTTTACAGAGAGAGAGAGAGTTTCTAGATGGGAAACTCAGCTTTAACATCACATCACCTGCAGTCCAATTCGCAGGTCCTGATCCTTATCCGTAATATGGAAGGGGAGAGAGCCCAGAAAAAAAAATTCTCATGTGGTTGAATATTTAACCAGTCATGTGGTCTGCGAAGACACCAATGTGACAGGACCAGGGTGAGGGTATGTAAATGTGGGGACGGCGCGAATAATTTTTTTCCCTCCCAGCGGGACAATCACTGACACAGTCACACTGGGGAGAGGCCGTTAACCTGCCTTAGGTATGGGAAGGGATCTTACAACCTGCTGAGGCACCAAAAAGAGCACAATGGATTTAAACCCTTCACCTGCTCCATATGTGAGAAAGGATTCATTCAAATCTCTCACCTGCGGAGACATCAGTGCATCCCCATTGGGGAGAGACCATTCACCTGCTCCATGTGTGGGAAAGGATTCACTTAATCCTCTGACCTGCTGAAACAAACGCAATCTGACTCTGGGGAAAGGTCGTTCACTTGCTCCTAGTGTGGGGAGAGATTCACTCAAATGCACCACCTGCTGAGACCCCAGCGAGCCCATACAGGGGAGAGCCATTCAGATGCTCAGTGTGTGAGAAGGGATTCAATAATTCATTCTTCCTGATGAGACCCAGTGGGTTCACACATTGTAGGACAAGTTTCCCCTCTCTGTGTGATAAGGGATTTGCTGAGTCTTCAACATGGCTGAGAGACCAATGAGTGCACACAAGGAAGTGGTCATCCCCCTACTCCGTGTGGAATAGAGTTCATACATCATTGCAGGGCTCTGATTCTGGAGTTACTGTACATCAGAGACAGAACAGGACTTTGTACATGATCACAATGCTGGAGTATTCATGCTGTTGTTGTTAATCACATTAACTGGGCTGGAGTTGACAGAATTTATATTGCCACTTTCTGAACTCAGGATGTCTCTCTTGATAGTAAGTCTCCACAACAGCAATGTGACAAAGAGCAGGAATCATTTGTTTTCATTTAAATTGTGATCGTAGCACTGCTGCTTCACAACACCAGGTACAAGTTTGGAGTCCAGCCTTGGTCAACGGCCTGTGTGGAGTTCCCACATTCTCCCCATGATAGTGTGTGTCCTCTCCAGGTGCTCTGGTTTCCTCCCACAGTCCAAAGATGTGCAGGTTAGGTGCATCGGTCGTGCTAAATTGTCCACAGTATCCAGGACTGGGTGGATCAGCCATGTGAAATGCAGTGGTCTGGGTAGGATGCTCTTTGGATGGTCGGTGGGATTTGTTGAGCCAATGCTCACCACTGTAGGGATTATATTCTATGATTGAGGATAAAGGCTGCACAGCAGGGTGTCCTTGAGAAGGAACATGTGGTCTGTATCAATACTCTCGATGCCTTTAGATAGAGGTGGGCAACGCATGGAATACAGTGTTTTATCTTTACCGCTGCCCCCTTCCCCCCGACTCTACTTTGATATAGTGCCTTCTCACTCTGTCACTTGTAATGGTTTCCTTTGCACGTAATAGGCTTTGTTTGTAAATATTCAATTGGTTACACGGGTGGATTGCTGCTGGTGATTATATGTTTAACAAAAAGCAAAATAAAGGAATAATGATTTTGATGGTGGGAAGGTTGCTTAGCTGTGTATGCCAACACTTCTGGGTAGGAGAAATAGCGGAAAAAGAACGTTTTTCAGCTCGCAGAACGAGAACTGAAAAACAGTTAAATCAAACAAATGGTTCAGACTGGGAAGGAATATTTCCCTGGAGTTTGAGTAACTGGAAGGTGATGGTGTCCGGGAGTAGACAGGAGTTTGTTTTAAAAGGGCATTTGAAACTTTTGAAACTGTTGTATTCAGATAATTTTGTTTCTTTTATTTTAGTTTTATTTATGGTGGAATAAACATCTCCAATTTTTTAAAACCAAATTCACAAACCTTGTGTCAAAGACAAATGTTAAAAATGTCGATCAAACCATCACTCACTGAAAACTGATGTGGAAGTGCAATCTCCTGGAGAATCCCTGCCCTGCCTACTTCTACCCAACCGGGCTCCATGGCGAAATGCATTCCTGGGAGATAGCAGCAGGAGGAGGCCATTCAGCCTTTCAATCCTGCTCCACTATTCAATGGGAAACAGCTGACCATCCAGCTCAGTCTCCTGTTCATGCTGTGCTCCAATCCCATTTCATGACTTTACCTCGAAGAACTATATCCAAGTCCTCCTTTGGTTTCACTGCCTTTTGTTCCAGCGACGTTGCTGTGGTACTGTGTGGGTGCAGGCAGGGGTAAGGAGATGGTTCTGCCTCCTGGAGGATGCACTCTATCTCCCTCATCATCCAGCAGTAACATCAACCAGGTTTCAGCAACTATAGATAGAAACCATTTCCAGGATGTGGGCATCACTGGCTCAGCCAGCATTTATTCCTTATCTCTAGTTACCCTTGAGAAGATGGTAGTAAGCTGCCGTCTTGAACCATTTGCAGTCCATTTGGTGCAGATAGACCGACAATGCTGTGAGGGAGAATGTGGCATGATTTTGGCTGGGTGATTCTCCATGTTTGGTTGTTCAAATGCTTGTTAACGTATTCAAGATCTGCGCGTGATTTTGAGATTTCAGTCTGCAAATCTTCACCGTCTAGCACCCTGTATAAAGGAATATGTACAGATTAGAAATTCAGAACAAACAATTCAAGTTTGTCTGAAATATCTTTTCACCCTTTCTTCCCCCAAAGCTGTAACCCTCCAGCCCATTTACTCTCTCCCACCATTCACATTCTGCTGCCCCGAATTTACACCCCCCCCCATTCTCATGGAGTTACTCATAAACCACTTCCCATCCCTGATTAGACTTTGCACCTTTTCTGGGTTCACTTTCTTTACCTTCAGATGCTGCCAGTCAAAAATGTAACAGCAGAATGAAACAAAAGGAAACGGAAAGGGAGATGGCAGATCCTGGATTGAAGAGGAGCCTTCAGGCTGGAAGAATGGGTCAGATCCTTCTTTGTTTCCCATTGGTCGATTTCCAGTGTTATGACGAGTTGGGGATGGAACTGGGTCCCACGTGTCTGTGTTGACACTTTAACCGCCCCAACAGATCTCTAAGTGGATGCATTTCTCCTCCAGCCAATCACAGTGTGAAATGCTTTCCGCGAGTTACCCAAAGCACATGCTCCAAAACTGCCCCACATTCTATACATGTTCAGTGCCAGGTTTCCCCGCACACGTGTGGTCCCTGCCCCAAGGATTGTGGGAGTTGTAGTCCCTTTGAAGCCACTGGAGACCTGCCTTTGGAAAGTGAATGAAAAGTGTGGGCTGGAGTGTGTTGTGTATAGGATTCCCATTTATACGCATTGGACATGTTGGCTGTCATTGTGTTTTAATGAGACATCTGCTTCCACACCCTGATTTCTGACGTAAAGGACCATGGATTCAGCTAATTGCGGGTTGGGGAGTTTAATAAGGGGTAGCAGATTTTAAGAGGAGGTGGCTCAGTGGCTTGCACTGCTGCCTCACGGCGTCAGGGACCCGGGTTTGATTTCAGCCTTAGACGACTGTGTGCAGTTTACACGTTCTCCCCGTGTCTGCGTGGGTTTCCTCTGGGTGCTCCCGTTTCCTCACTCAGTCCAAAGATGTGCAGGTAAGGTGTATTGTCCATGCTAAATTTCCCACAGGGTCCATGCATTTGCAGGTTAGGTCATTAGCCATGGGAAACGCAGGCTACAGGAAAGGGTTGGTCTGAATGGGGTGCTCATTATAGGATTGGTATGGAATCGAAGGACAAATACCCTGTTTCTGCACTTCAGGGACTCTATTCTATTCTCATTAAGAAGAATGTACCTATATCAATGTGTTGTGAATCTGCGGAATTCCCTATTCAAAATGCAGTGGATGCCAAGACAATGAGCAAATTTACTGAAAAGGTACAGATGTTTAATTTGCAATGAGTTGAATGGTGACAGAGAGCAGGCGGGAAAATCCAGCTGAGAGCGAGGTGAGCGCAATCATCATCGTATTAAATGGTGGAGCTGAATTGAAGGACTGCATTGCCTCTTCTGTGTCCAGTGCTTATCTTCTTACGTTAATAACTGGAAAGCTGAATCCAAAAATCACCACCTTCACCAAAGGAGATTTTCAGAAAATGCAAGATAGTCGGGTACATTGGCATTCCAAACTTAGATAGCGAGGAAGCGTGTCGGAGATAATGATTTTGCAATTTTAAACTGAGGGGAGACAGCAATGTATGGTTTTAGACTGTGTAGCACATTCACAGCGTTGTGAATATCTGTTGTGAATATCTGTCCTTTACTTTATTACAAAGTCAAGGTCTCTGACAATGAAAACCAAAAAACACCCAGGAAATATCGCCTCACCTAGTAAACTGATAAAAGACTTGTGATAAGTCTGGTTGAATTTAGAACACAGATGGAAAGCCGGAAGATTAAATCCAGTCCCAGGATCCTGTGCTTAAACAAAGGAGACTGCAACAGGATGAGGCAGGAGTTGGCTAATGCAAACTGGAAGCAAAGATTTTACGGTGGGACAGTTGACGGACAGTGGAGGAATATCAAAGCAATTTTTCAAAGTGCTCAGCAAAGGTATGTATCAGTGAAAAGGAAGGACTGTAGGAAAAGGAGTAATCTGCCATGTCTCTCTAAGGAAATAATGGAGTCTATCAAATTGAAATAGAAGGCATACAAATTGGCAAAGACCAAGGAGGAACCACGAGATTGGAAAAATTTTAAAGATCACAGAAAGCTTGATGGGATTTTGATTGGGGATAAAAAGTGATGAGCAGCTATCCACAGGGCCAGAATAGCAGTGTATACTGCAAGAGTGGAACCTATTGCATGAGGAACATATGGCCTCTTTAATTGTTGAAGTACTTAACTGAAGAAGTCTGTCAACATAGAGATAAACCTGATAAAGTTAAAAATCATGCCGTGCTCGGAAAGCTTGTGCTTCCAAATAAACTTGTTGGACTATAACCTTGTGTTGTGTAATTTATGACTTTGTCCACCGTACTCCAACACTGGCTCCTCCACATCAGAATCCTGACAGACAACCCCACTGAAACTGGAGTCCCTGTCAGGTACTTGAGTGAGCCACTGAGGTGTGGGGAGGGCTGTGTTGTTTAAACAGAAAGTGCCGAATTGAACTAGACGCAGGGCGGCCCGGTGGCGCAGTGGTTAGCACTGCTGCCTCACAGCCCCAGGGTCCCAGGTTCGATTCCAGCCTTGGGTGACCATCTGTGTGGAGTTTGCACATTCTCCCCGTGTCTGCGTGGGTTTCCTCCGGGTGCTCCGGTTTCCTCCCACAGTCCAAAGATGTGCAGGTCAGGTGGATTTGCCATGCTAAATTGCCCATGGTGTTAGGTGCATTAGTCAGACGAAAAGTGGTTCTGGGTGGGTTACTCTTCAGAGGGTCAGTGTGGACTGGTTGGGCCGAAGGGCCTGTTTCCAAACTGTAGAGAATATAATCTAAATATTTTTAAACTGCCGTTGCCATGGAGATAATCCTGATAACCAGCCTCCATTCAAAGCCACAAACCATGCTAACATGGGCTTGGCTGTGTCTCAGCATCTTTTCCAGTCACACTGACATTTGAAATATGCGTCCACGGGCAGAATGCACAACTTTCCTTACAGATGAAAAGGCCAATGATATTCAGATCGGCTCGGATCAAGTAACCATCACATCTGAACATGAAGTTCAATTTGAATTTCTCAATCGCAAATCCATCCTTTCACTACCCTACAACAGAGAAAACAAGTCACCACTGTTAATACAGAATGGAACTTCATAAGACAATGATAGTATTAAATTGTAGTTTCCTTGTTCCCCCAAAGCTTTAAATCTCAGTCTCACAATTTCTCTCTTCTGTTAACTGAAAACCAATCCAATTTCCTCACTTCTTTCCTCCACACCCAGTTCTCATACTCTCTCTCCTCTCCTTGAATTCAGTTTCCGAGCTCAGGTCTGTAGATTAAGAACCAAAGCCAAGTTCGACTAGGAGCCGCACGGATGTTGGCAAATAGTTCCATCCACGCCCCCGCCCCACCAACACCCACCCCAGGGTTTCCATCCTAGTCAGAACTACATTGGAGAAACAATAATCTGGAACCTCTTGTTTATGTTCCCCACCACACACCCACACCCCCCTCTGATGAGAACCATCTTGCACACACTGCTTCCTGCACACTCTGGCCAAATCATATCTGGTTGTCGTAAAATGAACCAATTTAGAACTATGATTGCAGGTCCATCATTGTCCCTTTCCATAACAATCCTGATTCTTCACAAGAGTTCTGACAACGCACTATAAAATGCTCCCCCATTGATACTTTGACCACTCGTCAGGGTACCAGGAGAGGGCCCATTCTCCTGGGTCTTGTTCTCAGAGGGAGGAAGGGAGATTGCTGCCAATGACAGATTAATCCCACACACCCACAGCCTCCCTCGCTGGCACTGAACCGCCCTGCACATACTCCAACAATTAGCCAGCACTGCGCGCATGCACTGGTCTCCCCGCCTACAGCACATGCTTCAGATCACACGGGAGTCCGGGTGATTGACAGCAGCTGCTGCCCAATAGAGAGGAGGGTGTGTGGCTGGAGGTCTCGGACATTGGGATTGTAAATAATGAATGAATGTGGGGAGTCACTAGGGGATGGACAGGTCAGTGAGGAATAGGATCAGTGCAGCGGGCAGGAGGAGATCTTGGACACATGGAGCAATGGGAGAGTCTGACAGGAGAGAAATTGCAGGAAGGTTCTGTTCGGAGGCTCAGGCAGGGACAGCTGGAAGACAGTATGGCCTGGTGGCTTGGGTATGTTTTCTAATCAGCCTCTTCAAAATGCTGTTACTCAACTTTGAACCCGATCCTCTTCGTCCAGAGATAAGGACACTACCACCATTTCCTGGTGGGCTAGTGGAAAGAAGGGAAGATTTTCTCAATCTCACTCACATGTAAACTCCATGAGTTCATCACACTTACTGTTTACGGTGGGAATGAGGAGATGGGAGGGGGTTCGGGATACAGGGGCTGCCTTTCAAAAGGAACTCACCTGTGTTGGTGATATTATCAAGACTCAATACACAGTCACGTACACAAAACTGTTGTAGGGGATCTTTATCCATAATATTAGCACCTATAGCGTATTAACACTTATGCAGACCCCAATGTACGAAGTTACGTCCTGGATATTAATAACAGCTTTGAGCGTGGGAAATCATGTCTCATGAACTAGATTGAGCTTACTGAAGAAGTAACAAAGAGGATTGATGAGGTCACAGCGGGGGACATGATCTACATGGACTTCAGTAAGGCCTTCGACAAGGTTCCCCATGGGAGACTGGTTAGCAAGTTTAGATATCATGGAATACAGGGAGAACTAACCATTTGAAAACAGAGCTGGCTCAAAGGTAGAAGACAGAGGGTAGTGCTGGAGGGATGTTTTTCAGGCTGGAGGCCTGTGACTAGTGGAGTGTCACAAGGATCGGTGCTGGGTCCACTACTTTTCGTCATTTATATCAATGATTTTGATGTGAACATAAGAGGTATTATTAGTAAGTTTGCAGATGACACCAACATTGGAGGTGTGGTGGACATTGAAAAATATAAACTCAGAACACAAGGGGATGTGGATCAGATGGGTGAATGGGCTGGGGAGTTCAGTTTAGAAAAATCTGTGGTGCTGCATTTTGGAGAAACAAACCTCAGCAGGACTTATACAATTAATATTCAATTCCTGGTGAGTGTTGCGAAACAAAGAGACCTTGGAGTGCAGGTTCATAGTTCCTCAAAAGTAGAGTCGCAGGTAGATAGGATAGTGAGGAAGGCAGTTGATTTGCTATCCTTTATTGGTCAGAAAATTTGTTACAGCAATAGGGAGGTCATATTGCGGTTGTACAGAACATTGATTCGGCAACCTTTGGAATACTCCATGCAATTCTGGTTTCCTTCCTATCGGAACTATGTTTTCAAACTTGAAAAAGGTTAGAAAAGAATTACAAGGATGTTGCCAGAGTTGGATATGGTGTTTTCCCTGGAGCTTCGGAGGCTAAGGGGTGACCTTATAGAGATTTACAAAATCAGGCCGGGCATAGGTGTGGTAAATAGACAAGGTCCTTTCGCTGTACTTGGGGAGTACAGAACTAGGGGACAGGAAGGGAAGTGTAGGCAGAGGGTGGAGGATGGAGAAGGGTGGGGAGAGAGGAGGGGAACAGAAGGGCGGACAGAGATTGGGTACAGAGACGGGGTCAGAGAGGGTGGGGTTAGAGAGGCGGGTCAGAAAGGGAGGGCAGAGTGGGGTCAGAGAGGGGGTCCGAGAGCGGGCAGAGAGGGGGCAGCGAGGGGCGCAGAGAAGGGAGGCAGAGGGGGCAGAGAGTGGGGGGACAGAGGGTGTACAGAGGGAGTGACAGAGAGGGGGAACAGAGGGCAGACATAGAGGCGTGGAACAGAGAGGGAGACAGAGGGGGGACAGACGGGGGGACAGAGAGGGGGGAACAGAGATGGGGAACAGAGAGGGGGAACAGAGAGGGGTGTGGAAAGGAAATTAATCCATTTACTGTGAAATTATTTATCCATTTACTGTGAAATTTAAAGAGAGTGAGTCAATTTTAAATCAATGTTATACTGAGTTTTGTAAGTAATGCTTTGATGAAGGTTTGCAGTTAGCTTATCTCTGTTTGAATTCTGTAAACATTCAACTCGACCTTGCGATAGTCTAACTCAGCGAAAGCTGAATAACTGTTACATCTAGGACCAGCGGATGAGAGGATAACAACCTGAGTTTCCCCAGTCTCTGCCCTTGAAAGTGTGATAAGGAACGCTATAAGGCATGCGTCTGTGTAATTTTTCGGAACTCATTGCATTAAGGCATCTGACTTCGTGTAATGAGTCAATCTTGGAAGATTTCTAATAATTACCTCTGCTTTGCTTTTGCTATTAATTGACTCAAGTCGATTTAATTTCCACGACAGTAAACTTGGGGGCTCGTTCCAGGACCCTGCGATTGGGTGAGATTCTGATGATTCCCAGGAGGGGCAGGCGCCAGCGCATCGAAGGTCTTTCACTTCATCTCGAGCGCTGACTTGGCCCTTTTGCGTGAGAGGACTGGGAATGTGTGGATCACCCCAGCACCAGGGTTTCGAATCAAATCAGATCGGGGTAAGAATCGTGGGTTACGTAATCCTGCACAGAGTCTCATTCTCTTAGAATAAATACAGTAGGAAAGGGGTTCAGTGATCTCTCATGTGGTATTAGAGTAAAACCCCAAGGGAAGGGGCTTGCCGTTACAAGAGTGTTTAGGAGACAGCAAGTGTAAGGGTGGTTGGAGCCACCACTGGTTGAGTTGGACTCGCCAAAGACGTACCGGGTATGTGGTTTCTTGGTTTGCGAAAACCAAGGCATTGGGGCGGATGCGCCCAATGCGAGAGAGAAATAACAGAGGTAAAAGCAAGTCAAAAGGAAAAAAGATAACGGTACCACGAGAGCGAGAGAGAGAGAGAGCTGAACGCTTTTTCAGTAACACTAAAAATGGGCTCCGGTAAGATCAAACAAAGGGAGAGTCCACACAGGACTTGGAATGGCCAACCAAAACTACAATACATGTTAAATAATTATGGCCCTGAGTCTGTGAAGCAGTTAGATCTGTGGATTAATGAATGTGGTTTTCTGGAGAAAGGAAGTATTAATAAAAGGCAGGTGGAAATATTGAGGTCCAGGCTGGAGGAGAGAGAGAAGGAGAAAACGAAGGGAAAATAGAACCTGTGAATTGGAGTGCTTATTAGATTAGATTACTTCCAGTGTGGAAACAGGCCCTTCGGCCCAACAAGTCCACACCGCCCCGCCGAAGCCCATACCCCTACATTTACCCCTTACCTAACACTACGGGCAATTTAGCATGGCCAATTCACCTGACCTGCACATCTTTGGACTGTGGGAGGAAACCGGAGCACCCAGAAGAAACCCACGCAGACACAGGGAGAACGTCCAAACTCCACACAGTCAGTCGCCTGAGGCGGGAATTGAACCCAGGTCTCTGGCGCTGCGAGGCAGCAGTACTAACCACTGTGCCACCATGCAGCCCAAAACATGTGGAAAGCTGAGGCTGATATCAGAGAAAGGAAATCTCAAGTAAAAGATAGATCAAATACACGTGCAAACACCAGCACACATGCAGACGCGCGCAGCAAACAACCCAACGAATCTGTAGTGTCTTCAGTCTGTTTCAGATCCTGACCTTGATGACTGCCCTCCGAGACATGCAGACCACCTATGATATCCGCCTGGTGAAGGTTCTACATCAGCGGCCGCCAACTCAGGGTCTGCTGGATCACCGATACACACACACCCTCAACCAATTGAAGCAAGAAGCCCAAAAGAAAGACGGCCTCTTCAAGATGCAAAGGCATCCAAGGCCTGTTCGCGATCATCCTCCGATGGATGATGAGTCAGACAGCGAGGATACTGGCACATTATCATCTAACTAGGTAGTTCTGCAAGCCCCGATGGTTGAAGTTTCAGGTCCAGAAAGGCATCCAGTGTTGGTCCACTGGCCATGTACCATGAAGGATCTGGAAAGTGCCTTTGGGCAGTTGCCTGACCCAAGCGAAGTTGGAGGTAATAAGTTTGCTGAAGAAGTGACAAAGTTCTGTACTGAATGTCGTCCCACACCACATGAGATGAGACGTCTCCTGGGATGAAAAAACTAGGTGTCGATGTCACCAAAATCTAGTATACCTGGCCAACTGTAAATGTCCATGCCAGAGTAGCTAACCCACAAGCAGAGCAGAACGGAGAATTTAATGCTTTTGTTGAAGCACTGGAACCCGCCTGTAGCGAGGCATTCCAAGTGCGAATGGGCATAACTTAAATAGCAATGTTTAAACAATGCGAAGGTGAGACCGTGTTGCAGTACGTTACGCGCCTCACTGAAGTCCATAATGCCCATAGTGGACTGAGATCACCCGACGACATAACGGCAGCAGAAATCACTCCGTATGTGGCACACCTGAGGAACAGCTTTATCAATGGAATGAAGGACGAAATAACGAAAAAGGTAAAAGATACATGTATTAGTAAATGGTTCTCTGTTGTCCGATTTAGCAAATGCCTTCTTTTGTGTACTGGTACATCCAGATAGTCAATTCTGGTTCACCTTTTCATTCAAAAGGAAATCATATAACTTCACGCCACTTTGTCAACGTTACTGTGAGTCCCCCACCATATATAATGAGGCTCTACGCAGGAGTCTGGAGACTCTCGCATTAACCCCGGGGTCAGTGCTTTTGCAGTATGTAGATAATTGCCTGAGAGCGGCACCAACAAAGGATCAATGTGAGAAGGATACCCTTGCGTTGCTCTGCCATCTAGCAAGGGAAGGGCACAAAGCCAGTCTCGCAACGTTGCAATTTGTACAACAACAGGTGAAGTTATTAGGTCACTTAATATCTGAACAAGGGAAGGCTATTGGTCGAGACAGAATTCAAGCAATCCAGCAAATTCCAAAGCCGCATGGAAGAAACAATTGCTATCCTTTTTCGGCATGTGCTCCTAATGTGGAACGTTTATCCCACATTATGCAACCCTTGAGGCGCCCTTAAGTGACATAGCCATGGAAAAGGTTTGCAGAACCAGAGTCCATTGCAGTGGACCTCAGAGACCGAGAGTGCCTTTGTTGAATTGTAAAAGGCGCTCCAAACTACACCTTCGCTGGGAGTTCGTTCCAAACAAGCCTTTTGTACAAACGGTGGATGAGAAACATGGCTGCACGATATCTGTGCTGTTGCAGGATCATGGGGGAAGATTGAGACAGGTAGCTTATTTTTCAGCAAAACTAGACCCCGTAGCGGGAGGATTGCCTAAATGCCTGCGCGCTGTGGCTGTAACTGAAAAAGCTGTTGTAGCGTCCAGGGATATAGTTGGCTATGGTGTATTAACCCTTCTGGTACCACATGCTGTATCCTTAGTTCTTTCCGAGCAAAGGACCGCACACATGTCAGCAGCACGTTGGCTCAGATATAATACTGTGCTTCTGGAGATGCCTAACATTACAATAACGATGTAACGTCATTAACCCTGCAATCCTTCTCCACACAGAAGGAGAAGGAGACCCACATGATTGTGTCGCTGTAACTAATGAAATTTGCAGCCCCAGACCAGATTTGCAGGTTTCAACGCTACAGAATCCAGATATGGAGTTTTTTGTGGACGGGTCGATTTTCAGGAGCAAGGAGACAGCCCAGAATGGCGTTGGGTATTCTGTAGTGACTACCTACGAGATAGTCAAAGCGGGATCACTCCCTTCTCATCTGTCAGCGCAAGCAGAGGAGCTGATTGCCTTGACTGAGGTCTGTAAATTGGCTGAGGGAAAGATAGTGAATATTTACACTGATAGAAGTTAAAATTCGGGGTTGTACATGATTTTGGAACCCTGTGGAAATACAGGGGCCTCTTGACCTCCACTGGAAAGCCCATCACACACCATGGCCTGATTTCTGATCTCCTGGAAGCAGTCATGTTGCCTAAATCAATTGCTGTGTGTCAGCATGAAGCCCACACTAATAATAATGATTTTATTTCTCAAGGCAAAGCAAGGGAAGACTCGGCAGCGAAAACAGCAGCCCAGCAGCCAATAAGTCAGAAGATTGACATGTGTATGACAAAACTTTGTAGCTCAACAGCAGACGTACGGGAGTTACAGTCACAGGCCACACCAGAAGAAAAGCGTGAGTGGACGAAAGCAGGATGCAGTGTGAGGGAAGGAGTATAGTGTGCTCCCAATGGTAAACCCTGTCTACCACGTTCATTATTTCCATTCTATGCCAAGCTGACACACGGTAATGACCATGTGTCAAAAGGGGGGATGTACGACAGTATTTCGGCACACTGGTGCACTAAGGGATTTACTCATTACTCCCACAAATATTGTGAGCGTTGTGTTATCTGTGCCACTAATAATGTGGGGAGGGGAATACAGATGGTTCAGGCAGCACACCCCCAACGCCAAAAACCTTTTGAATATTTACAGATGGATTTCATTGAACTAATGCCCAGTGAAGGGAAAAAGTATTGTCTGGTAATAGTTTGATATGTTTTCCAAATGGGTGGAAGCGTTCCCCACGTCTAAACAGGATGCCAGTGCAGTTGCCAAAGCTTTGCTAACAAAGATTATTCCGACTTGGGGCTTCCCTGAAAGGCTTAGCAGTGACACTGGGACACCATTTGTCAATAAAGCCTTACAGCAGATCAGTGATTACTTGGGAATAAACATGAGACAGCACTGTGCCTACCACCCAGCGAGTGGTGGGGCAGTGGAAAGAGAAAATGCTACCCTAAAAAATAAATTGGCAAAATATTTTGAGGAACTATGGGTGACATGGGAAAAGGCACTTCCGATTGTGCTAATGTACATGAGATCTTGGAGGAGAGGAAGAGCTAATCTTAGCACGTTTGAGATTTTGTTTGGTAGACCGCCCAACACAGGAACTGACGTAAGACCTAAGGTAAGACCGATAACAGGCAATTGTGAGGATGAGATGTTGTGTTACTGCACCAATCGGGGAAGACTCCACTTGGGGATATCCCAGTGTACTACAACGCTCTACTTGAACAATGATTCTTGCTCAGCAACCTATGCAAATCGTACGACCATAAACATTGCTTGTCCCTTTATCAATAATCAGACCATGATGGCGGGTATAACACGGGCCTGTGGAGAGAAAAGGTGCCACCACCTTCCCCTGGGATGGAAAGGGTGCTGCTACACCGCGATACTGTCCACTGGCACAACAGTATTTGCCCCGAAAGCCAGTAAAAGACGCACCCTAAGGGACATCTCACGGCATTGGAATTCGTACACACTCACAGACCCCTGGACTACACCAGGAGTGAACATTGGGTGGTCCATCCTTTTGGGAACAGGGACAACGGTGGCAATAAACAAGATTAATGGCCTCGCATATAGTGTACTACGATTAGCAAATGGGACGGAGGAAGGCATAGCACTTATTAACACTGAGTTAATGGCAGTTAGGGAAGCAGTGATACAAAGTCGATTAGCAATAGACATACTGACGACCGAGAGCGGGGTGTCTGCAAAATGTTAGGTACCTTATCCTCTTTTTATATTCCTGATGAGTCCAAGATTATCACTCGTGTAATAGATCATATGGAAGCAGCAATGCAACCACCTACCCCAGAAGATGACTCTTGGTTCCGATGGCTCATCTCCCTTTGTCGAGGATGGGGGGGATTGAATCTCACACGGTCTACTTGTTGTAGGACTGGTCCTGCTCATCGTGTTGTGTATAGGACCGTGCTTGTGT
The DNA here is from genome assembly GCF_037043375.1 of Chiloscyllium plagiosum. Taxonomy (NCBI): domain Eukaryota; kingdom Metazoa; phylum Chordata; class Chondrichthyes; order Orectolobiformes; family Hemiscylliidae; genus Chiloscyllium; species Chiloscyllium plagiosum. The sequence continues at coordinate 65,146,394 of NW_028270184.1, forward strand.
ACCTGTCTACGCCGCTTGTGTATGAGTGCAGTAGGATACAAAATCGTAAACTTATCGGTGGCCCCACGGCAGGAAGATCCAGGTGCGTGGACCCCACCCTATCATAGCATTGACGAGTGTGACATGTGAACAGGGGATGTGTACAGGGCACACCAGAGCAAGTGACGATACCACCACAAAGCTGTTTTGGATAGGTGGGTGGCTGAGGAAAGGCCTGGTGTTTCCTAAAACATTTTCTGATATATAGCTATTCTGGATCTTTTTTTTAATTGTTGCTGTAGTTGTCCTTGTTGTCATAAAATGACAAAAAAGGGGAAACTGTAATGGAAATTTATCCATTTAGTGTGAAATTATTTGTCCATTTTCTGTGAAATTTAAAGAGTGAGTCAATTTTAAATCAATGTTGTACTGAGATTTGTAAATAATGCTTTGATGAAGATTTGCAGCTAGCTTATCTCTGTTTGAATTCTGTAAACATTCAACTCGACCTTGTGATAGTCGAACTCAGTGAAAGCTGAATTACTGTTATGACTAGGACCAGGGGATGAAAGGATAATAACTTGAGTTTCCCCAGTCTCTGCCATTGAGAGCGTGATAAGGAACGCTATAATGCAGGCGCCTGTGTAATTTTTCGGTTCTCATTACATTAAGGCATCTGATTTGGTGTAATGAGTCAATCTTGCAAGATTTATAATAAAGACACCTGCTTTGCTCTTGAGTTCCTTTGCAGCTGCTGTAATTTGCAACAAATACCACGGGTATATTTCACTACGTTTATGTCCGTTTGATGCAGGATATTTCTTTCCTTGCTAAGTCTGTTCTGCACGCGACTCCACAACAATAGGAATGTTAGTGGTTCTGAACTGTGCTCGAGAATGGCCGAGCAAGATACGCAATTCAGGGAAAATCAGGATAGATCACTATATCTGTTTTTACCTGCAATACACATGTCACAAAAGTTTGCTTCAACAAAGATGAGTCCCTTTCCTCTGTTATCACAATTTTGTCCTGAAAATCCTTTTCCATTTACATATATACCTAATTCGCTTCTTAAAGTGCATTCCAATCTCTCTTTTTCTCCAACTCAGTGTGGCGTTTACCATTGGTAGTGATTCTGATCTTCAGACAATGGTAAGAATTACATTATCAACTATTGCTGCGGAGAGACGATGTGTCCAATCTTGCAGTTTGCTGAGGTTATTTGGACATCTGACAGTGTTATGTTAGAATAGTGAATAACCAGAATACATAAAAGACTGGAAAGGAGAGTGTTCTGATCAACACCGAGTAGGAAACCTGTGTATTTGTGGAACCTGACGGAGTCTCGATTTGGAAGGTTGATGCAGGTGTTGTGAAATTTTGCTCACAGTTGTGCTTGAGAATCAGTGAGGATCTGCAGTGTCTCTGACAAACTGAGGAAAGACCACAGGTAGGAGAAGGTCTGTGAAGAGGAAAGAAGATGAGTTTGGCGGAGGTCAGGGAGCTGAGGCGGTTTGCACTTGTCTGACAATTCTTGAGTTTTCGAGGAAGACTTTCCCAACAAATTAGTAAACCAAGAATACAGGGAGAGGCAAGCGTGCTTCAAATATGAAGCCGTGTCTAAATGTTGTGCCTCACATTTAACAAACATTGCGTGTCACATCAGGATGAGAACTATGCTCACATTGGCCATGAAGGTCATAGTTTTGTTCAACGTATATGACCAAGAACATTCCAGGCAGGCGTTGTTTACATTTCCATTAAATGTCATGATGCTGTCAATTTCTATATTCATTAGGTGATAGAGGTCACCACTTCCGGGCAAGGGAGCCACATTGCTTTTATTTTCATGTGCGGTTGACAGAAAGTATTGCAAAATGCAATTGAACGGAATACCTTGCATTGAGTTGCATACGTCCATGGGATATTGGTGTTATTGTCTGGGCCAGATTTTATTGTCAATTCCAAGTCGACTGGATGAGATGGTAGTCGGTTGCTGAATGATCTGCTGCGGCCCCGTTGGTTTTGTGGAACCTGAATATCGTTCAGAGGGAGACCCAGGATTTTGATCCTGCAAACCTGAAGGACGGGGATATATTTTCAAGTCAGTATGGCAAGTGGCTTGAAGGGGTACTTGCACGTGACTGTGTTCCCAAGTATTTGATGCAGTTGTACTTCTCGGTAGACGTGTTTGTAGATTGAGAAGGTGCTATGTAAAGAACCTCAGTGAACCTAACAGATTCCATAACAAGTAATTTTGCGGAATTGCATGAAGGCAACATTGATGAAAAGAAGGTCGACCAGATAGCAGTTCGTCAGGAACATGCATAGAGACTGGGAGCTGAAGTGGACCATTTGGCCCTTCCAGTTCTAACATTCCACAAGATCATGACTGATCCAATTCTGATTTGTAATCAGCATCTCCTATACCCTCAAATATGGGTGACCTTCTTGTTAACTGGAATATATACACCTTCCCCTTATTTGGTCACGAATACTTCACCTCCATCATCTGTGCTGTTTTTAACATGGTAACTATGGGTCAGGTGAGTGAACCATAGTATGGGCAAATGGATAAAGGCGGGTTAACTTAAAATTGTCCATTAGCACAAATTTTTTAAAAAGTTGTAATTATCAAAATGACGTGAAATGACAGAGTATGAGTTGCAGAGGGATCTAGGAGTCCTCATATGTGGAATGCAGAATAATTGAGTCAAGAGTAGTGGGGAACGGTCACAGAACTGAACGGTTGTGCCTGCCACACAGTTCGTTTAAACTCTTGTTAAGTGAACAAACTGTGAGTTGACTCATAATAGTAATGACTGATAATACTCATTTGTTTAACACAAATAATATCATTATAATAAAATACACTCCAAACTAACAAGTTATGCTATAAATCTGATCAACTACCTTGTGCTTTATCTTAACTCTGGATGCTCCAATACCGCCACCCTAGATCGTGGCCTTGACCCACGTGGAGATGATTGTCGAGTCTTCTTCCCGTGGTCCCAGGCTTGCCTTTTCTTCACGGTTGTTGATCGAGAGTTGCCGCTCCTGTGGGTGGGGTTGAAGTGATTCTTGTCCAAAGAAGTCTTTGCGCCCTTTTGGTTGTTAGTATCAACCAATCCATCGATCAGAGCTTCATTTCCTTGATTAGCAGGAGTTGACAGGAGATGGCAGGATGGTCCTTGTGCATCCATTCCTGGAGGTTTTAGGTGCACACAGGTTAGGGAGCACTCTCCAAAACGCGTGTGAGGTGCCGCTGTTTCTTGTAAGCAACTCCATATTGTGAGTGATCTGGGCATGTCTTTCAGTTTAATTACATCGATTGAAATTTAAGTGAAATTGTATGATCTGCAGCTGTTTCGTGAACGACATGCTGTCTGTCTGTTGCTGCAGGTTGTGAGGTTTCTGCAGCTTGTTTATTAGCACGGTCACTTTGGTCAACGCTAGGCTCAGTTTCTCAGCATGCCTCACTTGTTGTCTATTCTTCATAAATCCATCAATTTAAATGCCGTCCCCCCACAGAATTTAGAAGCAGGGGTAATGTTTCAGTGGTGCCAAGCACTTGGTGCAGGTTACTTCAGTTGGTTAGAGGCGGTTTTAAAAGCATAATAATGGCAATAGCATGGACAATCCTTGCAGTGGCTGTGTGAGTTAACGGTTTAATAGATTAACGTTTGTCTGCACATAAGAGTTGATAATAGGCAGCGAGGCATTTCGGGAGCATTTTTGTTCCTATGACGACCTGCAACTAGTTAGGTGTCACAAGGATCACTTCTGGTGACATAACTAATTCCAACACAATGACTTGAGTGATAAAAGTGAAAGCAAGAACTCCATATTTGTAAGTGACACACACGGAATTGGGAAGGGAAATGGTGAGGATGATGCAAGGAATTTATCATGGGATGCAATAGATGATGTGATTGTGCACAAACTTGGCACCTGACACAGAAAAATGGAAAGTTTGTGATGATGAACTGACTTCAATAAAAACGGAGCAACTGATTACGATTTACTTAAGAAAGATTCGAGAACGCCACAGCAGAGAAGAACTTCAGTTTCTATATTGACCAACAGAAAACCTATCCCGAAAATTGAAGTGTTTTATGATGAAGTGAGGTTGAGTTGTTTACGTATGCACTCACTGCAGTCTGGAAAAATGAGAAGAAATAGTTATGAATAAATGTTTAACTTTCTTAGTGGGCTTGACAGGTTAATTGCCAAAAAAAACCGTAATTTCTGTTTGCAGGAGAGTCAAGACCAGAGGGCATAGCTCAGTCTAAGGGATCCTTTTTTTTCATAGGGATGTGGAGGAATTCTTCTCTCAGAGGACAATGTGTTCCTGAACTGTATAAATTCTATCAGTTAGTCTATTGAAGGCCATTGCAGGGCAAGTTTTTCATCTGTATGTAATCGACGGCTATGGGTATAAAGCAAGAATATGGATTTGAAGATTACCAAATCAGCTATTAAGGCACTGAATGGCAGATCAGACCTGATCGGCTGAATGTACTGCTTTGCTTTAAAAGTTGAGAAGAATTCTGTGGGATCCTAACAGAGTAATATTGCATAGAATACTTTATTTTATTTGTGAATCCAGACCTACGGTTCACGAGTTTATATCCGGCTCACTCTAAACAGCGATTTGCTTCCCTTTTTGCGGTTGGTGAGACTTTGCCATTCTCTGCCTGAAAATGTGGTGGATGCAAAGTCCTACATGTTTTTAAAATCAATGGCAAATAGGTTACAGGCCAGCACAAATGGAAAGATTATCAAGAATAGGCAGGAATTCAACGTTACAATCAGATCAGCTGTGATCCTATTAAAACAGGGTAATCTACGAGAGGCCAAATAGCATACTGTTGGACAGTACGCTGATTTTTTTATGTTCTGTAATGAAGTGTTCATAAATTATATAAAATACATCTCTGTCCTTAAACGATAAGCGATAGTTTTAAAACAATGTGAGTGGACCCACCAGCAAGCTTCAGCATAATTTTCAGACATGCATTATGAGTAGGAAATCACACATTCACTCCTTAATCCTCAGGAGATCATTGGAAACAAGGCCAGCTTGCCAACTTTCCTCATGCCTGTTCATCCGAGGCATCAACTGGGTAAACGTCCTCTGGCCTGCCCCAGAGTTAATTAAGTATTTACAAAAAAAAAGTACTGAACAAATCTGCACATAGGATTCATGATGTAATCTCATGAATATCTTGTAAAACTGGAGTGTAGCATCTTTACCCTAATGTTCAATTCCCCACACACAGAGACAACGAGGTTTTAGCTGTGGTCTATACATTGCTCAGGATGAGCCATGTCTGATGATTATTCTGATGGAATTTATAATATTGTCCAAATTGTGAATGATAGAATAAATGGTATGTCCTCGTAATATAAATTCATTTCTACTGCGCCCTCAGGCTCCATAGAAGGTTTCTACACTAGTGAGTACAGAGTATGCTATTAAAACATCGGCGTCATAAGTGTGATGCTGGAAAAGCACAGCAGGTCAGGCAGCATGAGAAGAGCAGGAGAATCAATGTGTCGGCAGAATTATTCCACTCTGAATTACACAAGCTTTCGTCATGTGTGAGCTAGTTTATGTAAAACCTCAGCAATCTATCTTACATTGAAATGCGTTTCTTAATAATTTTCAATTTCATCACCAAGGTTTCCATTTATTTATACTTCCCTTAACTCCTCCATCTTTGCATGTGCCTCAGCTCTTCTCTTGCTGGAATCTTAATCCAAGTCTTTGATAGCTCCAGAGTTAGGTTTTCCAAACACTGTATCATTACTTCCATAAACTTCAACTCATACACAATGCTGCTGCACGTCCGTCAACTCAGTCTGAGTTCCATTCACCCGCGGTTGCGGTTCTCACTGACCTACAATGTCTCATTCACACATCACCTGTTTACTCAGAAACCTACACTGGCCGTTCAACAATCAACCCTAAAATAACTGACCTACACTGTCCCATTCACCTATCACTACTCACTAGTTCACACACTGTCTGGTTCACCTTTAATCCTGTAATCGTTACCTATGCAGACTTCTGGTGTGCTGAAACCCCATTTTCTTGATTTCAATCATATGGGTCCCTCTATGGCATTACATCTCCAATTAGTCTGCCACCCAAATTATTTTTCGTATGTTCCTCAGACCTTCACCCTGCCAGCCCTGTCCAAATCTCTGTTTAAAGCAATTTTCTTAGCCACTGATTCTCTCCTTGACCATGATTTTAACTGACTGTAGTGTTGGTGGTTCCATAATGCTTTTATTTGTATTGTCTTTCAATCCCGAGTGTCTCGTACTTGGTGCCCCATGTTGGACAGGGCATTTTAACAACTTTGACCCGCGTGTATATAAGTTGTTTCGTGCCTATCCATTGAAAGACTGTATTTGGCACTGTCGCTTGATCGAGTGTTTACCTACATGAGGAAGCCCAACCTCCAGGCGTCTAATCAGCAATTTTGTATTAATTATTGATTAACGTAACCTTGCAAAGTGGACTAAGGGATATTCAGTTGACGAACGGCGGCAAATGTGGGTCACATATTTAATAACAATAATAAAATACAAAAAGAAATTGATGAAACGATAAAACATTCATGATGAACAAATGGCATTGACGTTAGTACCCAATGGAAAAACAGAGACACATGTCATCATGAAAACTGCTGGTAGGCCAGAAGATTGTTTTATTTTATGATCTAATACTTGACTGATGTAAAGCGAATAAAGTGGGAGGAAATTGATTGGAAATTAAGTTGCAAAGAGGTTTCAGGCGAAATAGCATGTGGTTGCATGTGCACAAATAAAAATGCATTAGAGTAGCTCAAATCTATTTGTGAAAGTAGTAATTTGATAATGGGGAATTTTACACAGGAGCAAGGGGGTTAGCAGATAATTTAAGTAATTATTTTGCATTGATGGTCTTATTGGTGAGATAGAGAAACAACCCAATGTATTTGCAGCTCTTAACAACAGGAAAGATCTTGCAACAGGACTTATTTTCGTGGCAATCTGATTGAGAAAAGCATCAGAAGAGAAACAAACTGTCCATAAGCAACTTATGGTCTGAGCCCACAAAACACCTGGAGGTTTCCAGTAGATTCAAACATTTTTGAATGTGACTACCATCTTCAAGCAGGCAGGAAAGACAAATGCTGAAACCTCTAGACCTGATTGTCTTATATCTATGATGAGGAAACTGAGTTTATTATAAGAGAAAATGCACAGCAGGACACTTAAAAAAGGAATGGATTCAAAAGTCAACCTCCTCGTCTGAAAATTAAATTGTGTATGACAAACGTTGTTTGAGGATACATCAAGCGATGACAAAAATTAAACTATTAGACTGTGTATTTAGTTTTGTTAAGCGACTGGTAGTGAAGTATTAGATTACTTACAGTGTGGAAACAGGCCCTTCGGCCCAACAAGTCCACACCGACCCGCCGAAGCGCACCCACCCCCATACCCCTTCCCCTACATTTACCCCTGCATCGAACACTATGGGCAACTTAGCATGGCCAATTCACCTAACCTGCACATTTTTGGCCTGTGGGAGGAAACCGGAGCACCCGGAGGAAACCCACGCAGACACGGGGAGAATGTGCAAACTCCACACAGACAGTCGCCTGAGGCGGAAACTGAACCCGGGTCTCATGGCGCTGTGAGGCAGCAGTGCTAACCACTGTGCCACCCACGACATAAAATGTGTATTGCAGAAGCACGATGCTTGTGTGTTTTTGACAGAGATTGAACATGTGTTAAGATACAAAAGAGTGAGTCAAACGGTGTCTATCTGTTTGTAAAGATATCATTAGTGTATTACCAGAACCATCCACCTTTTGACGTTCGTTGATTACTTTCTATAATAATTACTTGGAGGATGAGGCAAAACACAATCTATCGATAGTCGATGATACCATAAAATAGTTTGGAGTACATGGAGGGAGAATGATAACAAAAATCTTCAAAAGCAGAAATAGTTATATGGTGTTCATTGTAAGAATGTGTGATGTCATATAAAAACACCAAAAAACACAAACTATATTTTTCACTTGCAGAGATACTCTAAATAAAATTGCAGAACAGAAAATCTGCTTTTAGCTGTGCATGGAATTCAAAGGTTTAACATACAAGTGCATCAAGAATCTTGGTCAATTTACTCGGCTGATCATTGGGTTAAAGAAGTTGACTTATAGAACATAGAACATAGAACATAGAAGAATACAGCGCAGTACAGGCCCTTGGGCCCTCGATGTTGCGCCGATCCAAGCCCACCTAAACTACACTAACCCACTATCCTCCATATACCTATCCAATGCCCTCTTAAATGCCCATAAAGAGGGAGAGTCCACCACTGTTACTGGCAGGGCATTCCATGAACTAACGACTCGCTGAGTGAAGAACCTACCCCTAACATCAGTCCTATATCTACCCCCCCTTAATTTAAAGCTATGCCCCCTTGTAATACCCGACTCAATACGCGGGAAAAGGTTCATACTGTCGACCCTATCTAACCCCCTAATCATCTTGTACACCTCAATCAAGTCACCCCTAAACCTTCTTTTCTCTAGTGAAAACAGCCCCAAGTGCCTCAGTCTTTCCTCATACGATTTTCCTTCCATACCAGGCAACATCCTGGTAAACCTCCTCTGCACCCGTTCCAATGCCTCCACATCCTTCCTATAGTATGGCGACCAAAACTGCACACAATATTCCAGATGCGGCCGTACCAGAGTCTTATAGTTAGAGTCATAGACTGTGTTCTCTGTGACCACAACGGATGGTCCCGAAGATTGTGTTAACTCCGCGTGTTCGGGATATCTTTTCTAGTTTCGAGAGGAACTTTCTATGGGAGGGTAAAGACGCAGTGCTGGGGGCGCACATCAGTACAAATGACACAGATAAAACGGGGGCAGAGGCATTGAAAAAGGGGGACTAAAACCTTGGAGCTAAATTTAAAACAAGCAAAACCAAAATGGTATTGTTCCCCGGATTACTACGAGCGAATTGGCACAGGCTCACCAAAATTAAGTAAATGCTTGGATCAAAGAATGGTGTGGGCTAAAAGGCTATGAAGTCTTGGGACATTGGCACCAGTACTGGGGAAGAAGGGAATGTTCCGATGGGATGGTCTTAACTTGAACCATACAGTGACCAATGTTCGAGCAGTTCACATAACTCTGGCTTTGTACATTGTTTCAAACGAAAAACGGGTGGGCAGTTCAGTTATGGGGGAAATGAGAAATCCTGTATTAAAGGGGATGTAAGAGTGCCGAACTCCGAAGAGGTTATTTAAATCTCCAGCACAGATATATATTGCATGGAAAGGGTGAGAAAACAAACTACAAAAACAGTGGAAAAACAAATGACAATGAAAAATGAAGTCCGGTTCCTGCATGACTGATGTTGTTGTATCTGAATGCATGCAGTTTTCAGAATAAGGTAAATGAGGTCGTGGCACAGAAAGAAACTGGCAGGTAACACGTGGTCAGTATCAGGGACACGTGGCAGCAAGGAGATCACAAATGGGACTGAAAATCCAAGGATAAACATCTTTTCAAAAAAGTGGGCAGAGGGGTGGGTTGCCTTATCAGTAAGAAATTAAATTAAATTAATGTTAAGAAAGGAATTCGTGTCAGGTGTCGTCGAATCTCTGTGTGCAGAATTGAGGGACCAAAAAGGTTAAAAAGAACACAGTTGGAGTCATGTACATTCCGTGTACCGTCGTCAGAGGATGGGTGCACGGCACATCTGGAGACTGAAAATATATGTAGGAAAGGCAAACGTGTAGTGATCATGGGGTATTTCAATTTGCATGTCGATTTGAAAAATCAGTTTGATATTTGATTGAAAAAGAAGTAATTTGTAAAATGCCTATGAGACGGCTTTTTCGAGCAGCCTGTATTGCAATTTTAAACTGCAACTTGAGAGGGAGAAGATGGAATCAGAGGTAATGGTATGACAGCTGAATAAAGGCGACGACTGCGGCACGAGGGACGAGTTATTTAGAATTAACGGAGAGAAGAGCCTAGAAGAAACGGTAGTAGGCAAGCAATGGCAGGTTCGCTCACATGGGATCCAAGGGAAGCTAGAAATTGGATTTACAATTGGCATAACGGTAGGAAGCAGAGGGTAATAGCTGTCACATTGGAGGCTTGCGAATAGTGGAGTGCCTCAGGGGTCAGAGCTAAGCCCATTTTTAAAATCTATGCCAATGTCTTGGATGGGAATGTGCAAACATGATCTTTAAGATCGCAGTTGAGAAACTTGTCATAAATTTCCACAGGAGCTTGATGAACCGGGAAAGTAGACCGAGAAAGAGCAAATGAAATTTAATATAGTGTGACATCTTTCATTTCGTTTAGACAAACCAAAGTAAGAGTTTTATGTTAATGGGCAGGCATAAAGAGGTGTCGTGCAATAGAGGGATCTTGGAATTCGGGTTCAACGTTCTCCCAAAGTGGAGTCACAGGAAGACAGGTCAGTGAAGAATGTTTTTGCCATACTGACCTTCATTAGTCAGGGCATTGAGTGTAGACGTTGGGACGTTATCAGACAGATATACAGGACGTTGATATTGCCACACGTAGAATATTGTGTTCAGTTTTAGTCACGTTTTGAGAGGAAGGACGATAGTAACCTCGTAAGAGTGCAGAATATGTTGCCAAGGATGCTGCGAGGATTCAACAGCCTGAGTTATAGGGAGAGATTGGACAAGCTGGGACTTTTTTCTTATGACTATAGGAGACTGAGGGGGCATCATATAGACAGCTTACAATCATGAGAGGTATGGATGGAGTGATTGTATTCAGGATTAGAGGGCATCAGTTTAAGGTTAGAAGGGAAACAATAAAACGGAAGCCGAGGGGTATTTTTTTTGTTCAAGAGGGTATTAGGCATATGAATGATAATTCAGCATAAGTGATGAAAGGGTTCATTAACAACATTTAAAGGACATTTGGACAAATACATGTCGAGGATAAGATTAGAATGCTATGGACCAAATTCAGGGAAATGCAAAAATGTCGTGGAGGTTCACTTTGGTCGCTATGGGCGCGTTTGGCCGAAAGGGCTCCATGCTGGAGGACTCTACGTATCTATGGGAGGGGTTTCTCAGAGTAATTCAGGAGACACAGCAGACATTCATCCCCAGGAAAATGAAGCATGGAAAAGAAGGATGAGACGACCATGGCTGTCGAGGGAAGTCAGGGATAGCACAAAAGCAAAGGAGAAAGCAGATCATGCGATGAAGGGCAGTGGGAAACTAGAGGATTGGGAAGTTTGCAAAGACTAACAAAGGGCAATAAAGGAGTAAATAAGAAGGGAGAAGATTAAATATGAGGGTAAGTTAGCCAGGCGACAAGGGGCAGCATGGTGGTTCAGCGGTATGCACTGTTGCCTCAATTTCCGCTTTGGGCAACTGGATTTGTGGAGTTTGCACATTCCCCCGTGCCTGCGTTGGTTTTATCCAGGCACTCTGGTTTCTTCCCACATTCCAAAGTTGTGCAGGTTGGGCGAATTGGCCATGTTAAATTGCCCGTAGTGTTTGGTGCATTAGTCATGGGTAAATGTAGGTGAATGGGTCCGTGTGAGTTTCTCTTTGGAGGGTCAGTGTGGACTTGTTGAGCCAAATGATCTGTTTACACACTGTAGATAAGCTAATGTAAGATTGCGTTTTGATACACAAACGGCAACAGTGGGCATTTCTAGTTCCGCTGGAAACTTACACTGGAGGGACAGTAATGGGAGACATGGACATGGCTGAGGGAGTGTACAATTATTTTTTCTTCAATGCTTCTGCTGGAAGTCACGAATAATATCCTGAAAATTCAAGAGAGTGAGGGTCAGAACTTACTATGATGGCCATCAACAAGGAGAATCTGCGAGAAACACGGAATGGTCTGAAAATGGATAAATCTCCTGGACATTGGATTACACGACAGAATTTTAAGCGAGAGAACTGAAGACGTAATGAATGCGTTAATGTTGATCTTTCAAGAATAATTAGATTTAGGAAGTCAGTTAAAACGCTAATGTGGGGAAATTATAGACCAATTATCCAAACCTCGGTTGTGAGTCAGATCCTGGAATCCAATGTGAGAGATGAGATTTCCAAACACTTGAAAGTGTATGGTAAAGTGTGGCATAGTCAACATGATTTCATCAAGGGGAGATCTTGACAGATAAATCTGCTGAAAGTATTTGAGAAAGCAACGAGCGGGTTAGACCAAGGAAAAACAATGATTATCTGCCTGGACTTCAAGAGGACCTTCAACAATGTGCCGACAGGAATCCACTGATTAAGGTAAGTTCCATGGTGTCAGAAGCAAGGTGCTAACATGGATAGAATCTTTGTTGTCTGGCAGAAATCAGACAATGGGGAAAAAACGTACTTTTCAGGATGGCAGCTGGTGACAAGTTGTGTTCCACAAGGCTGTGTTAGGAGAACAACTATTCACTTTAAAGATTAACGACCTGAAAATGGAACTGAGAATATTCTGGCGAAGTTTTAAAACGATGCAGAGATAGATAGAAAGACACAGTATTGTGGAGGCCGGGAAAGATGATGAAGGATTTGGACAGGTTAGGAGAGTGGACAAAGAAATGACAGGTGTAGTACAACATGGGCGAGTAAGAGGTCATTTACATTGGAAAGAAGAAAAGAGGCATAGATTATTTTTCAAATGAGAAGAAAGTTCAGAATTCTGAAGTGCAAAGAGAGTTGAGAATTCTCGTCCAGAATTCCCTCAAGGTAAATTTGAAGGCTAATTGAGAAGTTAGGAAGGCAAAGGCAAAAATGGCGTTTATTTCGAAAAGACTTGAATATAAAATCAAGGCAGTACTTCCGAACTTCCGAAGCTCTATAAGTCTCAGGCCAGACAACACTTGGAACATTCTGCGCCGTTTTTTGCGCCATATCACAGAAATCATATATTGGCCTTTGAGCATGTTCAGAGGCGGTTCACAAGAATGATGTCAGCAATGAAAAACTGAACGTATGAAGAACATTTGCGGACTGTTCGTCTGTATTCGATGGAGTTAAGAACGATGGGGGTATCTAATTGCAACATACAGAATACTGAATGGCCTGCACAGAATAGATGTTAGCAAGATGTTTCCATTGACCGGCGAGACTCGCACCAAGGGCACCACATTAGAGCAGAGGCAAAACTTTTTATATTGGGGATAAGGAGAAATCTCTTCAACCAGCTAGTGATGAATCTATGGAACTCACAGCAACAGAAGGCTGTGGTGACCAGGTCATTGATTGTTTTTAAGATTGAGATCAGTTGGTTCATCAGTACCAAGGGGATCAAGTGTAACTGGCAGAAAAATCGAGAATTGGGTTGAAAAACGTATCGGCTTTGATTGAATTGAGGAGTAGATGCAATAGGCTGAATGGCCTAATTTTTGTTCTGTCGTCTTATGGTCTTACGGTCTTACCGACAAGGTAGGCCCTTAATTATTGTTGAGGAGTTACCGGTATTGGACTGGGGTGGACAAAGTTAAAAAATCATACAACACCAGGTTGTCCAACATGCTTATTTGAACGTACACATTTTCGGGTTCTCCTTTATCAGGTAGTTACAAGTGCAGCAATATCGGAAACATAATTTAAAATTAAATACGTTTACTGTAAATGCCGTACCCTATAATCCTGCTCCACTAGCTACCTGATGAAGGAGCAGTGCTCCGAAAGCTGAGGCTTCCAAACAAACCTGCTGGACTATAACTTGGTGTTGTGAGATTGTTAATTTTATAGCTTATGGTTGAAAGGAATGAAGAATCATATTGTTAAAACTTGTGCGATTCAAAGGGTGTCTGATAGAGGGGATGTTGAGTAGATGTTTCCAAACCGAGGGAAATCTGGAACGAGAGGCGACTTATTTATTGATCTGGGGATACTCATTTAAAAATGGGATGTAAAAGAATATCTTCTCTCAGATGGCAGCGAGCCTGTGATCTCTCGAACTAAGAGACTTTCGGAGTCTCAATCATTGAAAATATTTTCAAAAGCAAGTGGATTGATTTTTTGGTCCGACTTGAGTTGAACAATAGAAGGAGTGGTATGAAATTCGATTTGGAGATGTGAGTATATCAGGTGTGATCGTAATGAATGAATTGTTGAAGTTCTGAATGACATAATCTTGTTCCTATCCCTCATGTTCCTTTGTAAAGATATTGAATAATAAGTGTTTTGCTCCTGAAAGTTGTGTTGTGAAATGCTGTATTCAGGAAGACCAAATTATCTGGTGATTCAAGTCGGGGAAGGTTTGGGGCTGCATTCACATTGAGTCTCGTTAGAACATGAAACGTAGAATAGTACAGTACAGGATTCGGCCATTTGTCCCACAATGTTGTGCAGATCATGACGCCAAATTAAACTAATCCCTTCTGTCTGCCGTTGTTCAATAACTCTCCACTCTTTTCGTATTCATATGCTTGTCAAAAACTTTGTTAAACGCCCCTTTCCACTCTGTCATCACCACTACCACCAGAGCGTTCCAGCCTCCTGCCAATCTCGTTTGAACTTCCCTACAACCATAATTGCAAACCCAAGAGTTTTAGATATTTCATCACTGTGAGAAAATTTCTGACCATCAACTTTATTTAGATATCTCATAATTTTCAATAATTATATCAAGTCTCTCCTCAGCCACTGTACTCCAAAGAAAACAGCTCGAGTTTTTGTAGCCTCTCCTCAAATTCATAAAATTGAATCCAAACAGTGTCTTTGTTAACCTCTTCTGCACTCGCTCCAAAACCTCTACATCCTTTCTGTCATGTGGCGACCACATTTGAAAGCAATGCTCTTAGTGCAGCCGACGCAACGCTCTTATAAAGCTGCAAGATAACATTCCGATCTTTGTACTCAATTCTCCGATCAGGAAAAGCAAGCATGTCATATGCCTTCTGTACTACCCTCTATAATTGTTTGATCATTTAAAGCGAGTTGTGTCCTTGAACCCCAAGATCCTTTTGTAAATTAATGCTGTTCAAGGTTCTATCATTAATCGTGGAAGTTTTCTCAACAGTTGATATCCCAAAGTGCAGCACCTCACATTTACCCAGATACAGATCAATATGCCATTTCCCCACTCATACCTCCAACTGATCTATATCCCACTGTATCATTCAAAATTATTCTTAAGTATTTTTCTGTGAGCAAGCCAATTCTGAATCCACACAGCCAAGTCCCTGTAAATCCCATGCATTTTAACCTTCTGGAACAGCCTTAAATAGAGAGTTGCAGTGGTCTGGAAGGTACTGCCAGGGGTGATGTTGGTGATGGTAGATGCGATAAGGATAGTTAAGAAACATTTCGATATTCACATGAAATGGAAGGAACGAAGGTTTATCGGCCAACGGCAGGCAGAAGGAATTAATTTTATTTGGCGTCATGTTCAATATAACTTTTAGCAAAATCCGTGCCGACAACATCCACTATTCCAGTCTCACCAATCATCTCCGTCACCTCTTCAAAAAAATCAAACAAGTTAGTAAACATCATGTGCCCAATAGAACGCCAGGCTGACAGTCCTTAGTTAGGCACTGTTTTTCAAAATAATCGTAACTCCTATTCATTAGAATTCTCTCCAAAAACTTCCCAAGCACTGATGTGAGATTCATCAGCCGAGACGTTCCTATATTTTTCCTGTTTCCCTTCTTGAAAAAAAAGAGGACAACATTAGCTATGCGTCAATCTTTCTGAACCTTTTTTTTCATTGGATGGAGTATTGAATACAAAAGTTATCAGATCGTTTTACATTTGGATAAGACTTTGGCCGGCCACATTTGGAACATTGCATTCAGTTCTGTTTGCCTCAATACCAAAACGATGTGGATGCTGTGGCGAGGTTGCAGAGGTAGTTCACTAGGATGTTTCTGGTGTGGAAGGCACTCGCTGTGAAAAGATGTTGAGGAGATTATGATTACTTTCATTCGAAAGACAGAGGTTGGCGGGAACCTGATTGAGGTCTCCAAAACCATAAGATGTACGGACAAAGTGGATCACAAGAAGCAGTTATTTCCATAGTGGGGGAATCAATTACCTGGGGTAACGAGTTCAAAGCGAGTCGGAAAAAAAGGAGGATATGCGTGGAAAGTTCTGTGCGTAGAGGTTGGTGGGTGCCTGTAATCTGTTGCAAGCAGAGCTGCTAAAGACGGGTGCGGTAGAGCCATTTAATGGGTAGCAAAACAGATACGTGAATGGGTGGGGAGAAAGGGGGCACAGATGATAGGAAAATATGCGACAGGTACAGATAGAGAATCTGGATCAGCACAGGATGGGAGGACCGAAGGGCCTGCTCCTGTGGTGAAACTTTCTTTGTTCTTTGTGCTTTGATGCATGTTCTGTATTGCTGGATTACTTTTTAGACCGCAAATACTGCCCTGAGCACGTGATGAGCTCCGACCAGGCTCAGTGGGTTTGGTGGTGTGGCCACCTGTGGGAAGAGAATAGTCTGCCTCTGTGCTGATCAATCCAACAGGACCTCCGTGTCTCTATCGCCAAATCATTGTGTGATTGTCCCATATATGCCTTGCTCAGGTTAAACTGTGCAGGCAGCTCTCAACTGAGAAAGTTCAATCCTGTGCCCGTTGGCCTTTGAAGGTTGGCATCAGTTCCAGGGATCACAGAACATTCAGAGGCATCTCAGAGATGGTGAGTACCTCCAGCCATGATAGTTGGGAGAATCGGGCTGGCACATAATGAGAGTGACACCATGGTGTGAGGAGGGTAGCTAATGAGCTGCGTTCGCTCAGATAGCTCCAGGAAACTAGCTCGTCCTCGTGGAGATAAATCTCTGTCGCAAACAGTTAAAATGGCACTGGGGCACATTATTCTTAAATCTAGCCCAATGAACCGAGTATTCTGCTTACTCCGCTTCCAGTTATAAAGCTGCAGAACAAATGCTCATTCAAGGCTCTCCAGCATCGGAACACACGCCAACAACTCATTCACGCGTCCTTCCAAGAATCACTGGCTCATGTTACAGGATAGTATCGACGTGTGTATATTTCATCTTTCTAAAACCTGTGAACATGCCCTGCTACTGACATTGTCTATCAATCTCTCATTTTCTGTCTATTTCCCACAGCCCTCCCATATGTTGGCAATTCAAAGAGTTACGTGCCATCTCTCTCTGGCAGTGATTTTCACACCCAC
Organism: Chiloscyllium plagiosum; assembly: GCF_037043375.1. NCBI lineage: Eukaryota > Metazoa > Chordata > Chondrichthyes > Orectolobiformes > Hemiscylliidae > Chiloscyllium > Chiloscyllium plagiosum. The sequence goes on from NW_028270184.1 coordinate 65,163,573, forward strand.
AAACACCCTTTGTCATGGCACAACGGTGATTTCGAGCTCTACATGGATGTCTACATGACATCTGTCACTTCCACTATTGGCTGTAAGTTTCCCTACGCTGACCAGTGATGGAACACACTGTTACCCAACAACGCACTGGTGGTGGTATTCACTGCTCTACATACTTGGAGGATAATGATCCTTCTTCATAGATTAAGTGACTGGCGTTCATTGCACAGCTGTATTCGTTGGAGAAATACCTCATCTGGGTTTTTAGATCTGTACACTGGTGACGTCGGCACAACTCCCAGTGCTGGACAGATTATCTGAAACAGGTTTCTAGATCAATGTGTTTGAGTTCTACATAAGTCCAAATACTCGACAGAAACCTAGTCCACGTTTATAGGTTAATGCACGAACATCCTTACTTGGACTGGCCTACTTGTGATTCCCGACGCAGATTCTTAACTGCCTCTGAGAAATGAACAATGAACGCTAGTCCAGCCATTGATGCCCCCTTCGTGTGAGTGAATTAAAAAAGACGTGTCTGGGCAGGTTCTGTGTGGTGGATTGATAATGTGATATTGACTGAATGATTGATTGATTGAGTGTCTTGTGAAACCAAACAGCAGTGAAAGATTTTGCTTATAAGCAGTGCAGACAGGTCATATCAAGCAAGGATATATAGATCAGAAGTAATTAGACTGAGGCACAGTTGTTAACTTGTAAAGGAAGTGGAATAGGCAAGAGCAATGTTAGGGAGGTCAGCAAAATTTGAGGTGAGAGATTGCATTCATTCGTCTAATAACAGCCTGGGAGAAATTGTTTCTAAACCACTTCATTAATGTGCTCAGGCTTCTGTATCTTCTTCCTGATGGGATGTGTACAACCCTGACTATCACGGAAGCCAACCTGCCATCCAGGAACTCCATTTACACTGCTTATTTCTATGCAAAGTCTGCCAACATGATCAAGTACCACGCCCAAACTAGCTTCTGTACTTTCTTATGGTCCTATGCACAGCAGTTGCCATACCAAAGGCTTTCTGTTCCGGATAGTCTGCACTCACAGTCCCTGCCTGCACGCGCAGTACAACTGTGGTTGTGTTGGAAATTTCCAAATAAATGTCATCTACAAATTGGTTGACACCAGCACCACAGTGTTCTTTCAATGGTGCATAAGTTGTTCAGAGTCCTTATGGTCACGCCGAATTTGCTGATGCGCCTGAGGAAGAAGAGACGTTGCTGAGCCTTCTTCACCGTTGCATCTACGTGGGAGTTACAGGATACATTGTCGGTTATCAACATTCTGAGGAACTTAACGCTATTCACCCTTTCAACCTCTGTTCCTTTGATGTGGATGAGGCCATGTCCTGCTCGTTTCTTTCGGCAGTCAAAAATTAGTTCTTCAGTTTTGCTGACGTTGAGAGCGAAGTTGTTCTCATTGCATCACGTCAACAAGCCCTCGACCTTATTTCTGCATTTTGCGATGTCCTTTTCATTTATACTTCCTACTATGGTGCTGTTGTCAGCAAACCTGTCGATGGCATTCCATTGGAAATTGTCAATACAATCACGGTTGTACAGGGCGTGCAGGAAAGGGCTAAAGGTCCATCCTGCGTGAGCTGCAGTGTTGCGTGTTATCTTGAAAGAGGTGCAGTTACATATTCTTACTGATTGCGATCTGTGAGTCAGGAACTGAGAATCCAGTTGCAGTGAGCGGAGACGAGACCAAGGTCATGCAGTTTTGAGACGAGTGTGGAGGGGATAATGGTCTTGATCGAACTAACCATTTCATATAGAAACATAGAAGAATACAGCGCAGTACAGGCCCTTTGGCCCTCGATGTTGCGCCGATCCAAGCCCACCTAACCGACACTAGCTCCTATCCAAGGCCCGTTTAAATGCCTATAAAGAGGGAGAGTCCACCACTGCTACTGGCAAGGCATTCCATGAACTCACGACTCGCTGAGTAAAGAATCTACCCCTACCATCTGTCCTATACATACCACCCCTCAATTTAAAGCTATGCCCCCTTGTAATAGCTGACTCCATACGTGGAAAAAGGTTCTCATGGTCAACCTTTTGGGGTTTTATCTAAACCCCTCACCATCGTGTATACCTCTATCAAGTCACCCCTAAACCTTCTTTTCTCCAATGAAAACAACCCCAAGTGCCTCAGCCTTTCCTCATACGATCTTCCTACCATACCAGGCAACATCCTGGTAAACCTCCACTACACCCGTTCCAGTGCCTCCACATTCTTCCTATAGTATGGCGACCAAAACTGCACACAATACTCCAGATGCGGCCGCACCAGAGTCTTAGAAAACTGCAATATGACCTCAGGACTCCAGAACTCAATTCCTCTACCAATAAAAGCCTGTACGCCATATGCCTTCTTCACTGCACTATTTACCTGGGTGGCAACTTTCAGAGATCTGTGTACATGGACACCAAGATCCCTCTGCTCATCCACACTACCAAGTATCCGACCATTAGTCCAGTACCCCGTCTTTTTGTTACTCTTAAATTGCCTCTTCGGCTGATGAGGCAATGCCTTTTTTCTGTATGCACATCCCTATGATTGAGCCCTCTATGTTTCACTCTATTAATGTTGTAGTATGACCATGCACAGTACATCACGTTGGTGAATTATCACTCTCCTGGCAGCAGCCGTAGCTTTTTCATTCAGAAGCAGTTAGCCCTTTCCATCCTCGTCGGGTCTCCACTTGGAAAGAAAAGGTGGCCTCTCGTAAAAAGGCCATCCACTTGATAAACCGCTCAAAGCACTCATCCCCTCAGGGCTTCCCACTGCCAATCAACCACATCAAAATTTCCCGTGTGTACTGAGTGCAATGGGGCCACTGGGACATCAGGGAGCAGATCATCAGAAAGATGGAGCAACACTTCCCATGTCTGACTGGGTCAGGGTGAACCTTCCAGTACACTCTGTATCACAATATCCTGTAATCTCTCCGCATTCATGTAATATACACCATTTTCATTCTTATGGAAAATTTACAGGTTCAGAGTTACTCGCCTTATATACCATCTGTCAAATTATTGTTCATGCTTATCCATTCACAGACTCTTTCCCTCCAATGGATTAATTAGTTCCCTGTCTATCTTCGTGTCATGAAAATTTAGTTCGAACTCATTTGCTCCACGTAACTGAACCATTGATATAGATTGCAAATAATGAAGAGCCTAACACTGGTCACTATGTCACTGCAGTGATGGAGTTCTGTTAAACTTTAAAACACTAATTTTTGCCAGTTGACAATATCTTCAATATGAGGCCGAGACGTTCCCTCCACCAGGACTGTGTGCTGGGTGCTTCTACAGACACTGGTAAGGATATATCCATCTGTATCAAGTGGTTTGTGAGAATGGTTTCCTCTTGTTGATTCACCCATCAATTCCCACAGTCTGGCTACTGTATATCTGCGCCGTGTCCCTGCTCAGTCAGTGGTGGCCCCGTGGAGACACTCTCGGTGATGGACATTGAACTCCCACATACATATTACGTCATGTGCCCTTGTCAACTTAGTGTTTTCTCTGATTTATTTTAACATCAAGGGAATCTGAATTATCACAGAGGACAGTAGATGTTCATCATCAGGTGATTCTTCGACCAACTGTCACCTGCTGCCATGAGATTTCCCGGCTTCTGGAATCAATGTTGGGGAATTCCACAGTAACACCTTCCCTAACTGCGTCCCGCGATGTCCCCACCACTGGTGGTTCTGTCCTGCCGGTGGACCAGGATCCAACAAGGAATGGTGATGGGCTTCAACTAACATTTCCCATCGGGTCTGATTCTGTGATAAGATTGTGTCAGACTGTATTCTCACTAATCAAAATAATGAATAAACTGAAAAATTAAGCAGGGAATAACAGCATAATAACGGCTTAAAATGAAAGGCACTCTATCGGAATGGGTGTTTAATTCTCAAAGAAGAATGAGAATTCCAATGCATGCATTGATTGAAATGAATATTTTTTGAAGGCATTAGAGAGGCAGAGCTGCCTGGTATCTGATATGGGGGACGGAATATCTGGAACACTGTATAATTAGGAGTGTTTTACAAAAGTGAGGATAGGAGGTTGAGGAGATCTCTGAATAAGGACGATATGATATTTAAGCAAGATCTTACATCAAACGATCGTGGTATTCACTTAATCTTATCGGTTTTTTCTGCAAAGAGTCAGTTTACTTGAGTTTGGAGAGAGATTCGAACCTTGAGACTGAGTAGATCTCACCAATCGTAATGGGCAGAAGAGCCTTTATGAGATGGATTTTTAGGACTCTCTCACAGTTTAAAACTGACATTTCCCGGAACGTTCTATCCCTGACATGATTTGTGAAAGGACGAATGTTAGTGGATTGAACAAAAGAGAAGGTCCCGAGGGAAGTGATCCAGTTCCAGAGAGAAGGAGACACTGTTCTGAAGTCCCAACAGGCAATTAAATGAGTAAATATGCTTTCCCTGAGTTTTCATTTCTTCAAGACGGAGGATCGCCCTCAACTTAAACTAAAAAACAGCAATTTCCCACCTCCGTTTGTCTCAAAGGAACAGGGAGAGGACAGCAAGTTTTTCACCCACCAAATTAGGAACTGGAAAGAAGTGACCTATGTCTGCTTTCAGATGATCGAGTGTGCGGGAATGTCCTAGAAACGTTCTTATGGGGGTGTTGCTGTTTGCTTGGGGAGGCAGGGTTTCTAACGGATTACCTCACATTTCTGTGAATAATTCAGAAGTTATCATTTGTCATTTCAGTTCAAATTATTTAAAAAAATCTCGGAATACAGTGAGTCATTTGAAAATCTCTCTCTATTTTCATGCAAACTGATAATTCTGCTTCCAGGCTGATGGATAGTGTGTTTGTTTCCTTCCTCACAGTTAACGTAGTGACGATCTACGTACTGCTTTGTAAAGATTGTGGATTGATTCCATGTATCAGACGTTATCTGGGGGTCATGGCAGTGGCAGACCTACTGGTCATTATCCTGGACCTGGTATTGAGACACATTCCCATCCTTTATTATAAACGGTTTTTTTTTCGTGAAGTCCATTCCTGTGTGTAATATCCACGCCGTCCTGCTTTATGCAGCCATTGACTGTTCGGTCTGGTTCACTGTCACTTTCACCATTGATCGATTTGTGGCCATTTGTTGCCAGAAGCTAAAAAGTAAATATTACAGTGAGAAAACGGCGGCTGTGGTTCTGGGAACAGTGACTGTGCTGAGCTGCTTAAAAAACATTTTCTGGTATTTTATGTTCACAGCTTGGTATTCCCTGTGGAACTCCCCCTGGTTTTGTAAAGCAAGGCGCAATGCTTCTGTCTCTCCTGTCTGGTTCACTATCGAGTTCCTCCATTACATTCTTACTCCGGCGCTTCCATTCCTCCTGATTGTGCTGCTTAATGCCTTCACCGTCAGACACATTTTAGTGACCAGCAGAGCCCACAGAAGGGTCCGGGCTCGCACCAATGGGAACGGTCAACGTGACACAGGAATGCAAAATCGAAAAAGGTCCATTATTTTGCTGTTTGTGATCTCGGCCAATTTCATCCTGTTATGGTCAATGTTAATGTTTTTTTCTATATGGAAACGGGTGTGGTTGTTCGTGGATGCATCAATACATCTGGATACTTTTGTGCTGGAATTAGGCTTCATGCTGCAGCTCCTCAGTTGCTGCACAAACACCGCGATTTATGCTGTGACCCAGACGACATTCAGACAGCAGCTGAAGAATGTGCTGCAAAAATCCTTCACCCAAATTCATCAATCAATCAAATTTATTCATTAATCACTCCACCCAGGATTTTCTCCTTTCCGTTCAATTGTTTAAGCAATTTATAGGCCAGTGAGCCTAACATGGGTAGTGGGAAAAATTCTAGGATCCAGTAAGAAGGACTTTATAGTGGAATATTTAGAAAGGAAAGGCAGAATCCGAAAGAGCCAGCATGGATTTTGACAGTGAAATCATGGTTGACAAACATGTTGAAATTGCACCCAGTACAGTTGACAAGTGGGAGTCATTCGATATGGTATATTTGGACTTTGGAAACATTTGACAAAGTCCTGCAGAACATGGGATTGAATGGACGTATGGAGTTGGGTAGAAAACTGATGTATTCAGGCTATGGTGAAACACGAGGCACAACTTGCATAGTGTCTCACGCCTACTGTCCTCCTCTTTCTAAGGAAAGAAAGACCATGTGTTGAGGGTCGTCAAGGTAGCTATATTTTTTAAATTTTCTTTCATTTCATCAATGTCTGTTGGTAATTCAGAGCAGATGGGATGGAAGCCTGTGCAGTTACATTGTCATCTTGCAGGATGTAAGGATTATACTGCTCCACATGCTGACTACAACCGCGAGAGGAGTACCTAACTTCAGCTCCTTACAGACAACGTGGGGGAACTCGAGAGGGAATTGGATGAACTTCGGATATTTTGGGAGACTGATGGGGTGATAGGGAGGAGTTATGGGGAGGTAGTCACAGCGAGTTCACAGGATAAATGCAGCTGGGTGAATGTCAGGAGAGGTAAAGGGAAGAGGCAAGCAATGCAGGGATCCCATGTGGTCGTTCCCCAAAATAATATGTATACCATTCTGGATACTGTTGGACAACGTGTTAAGAATCAAACGGGGAAAGCCTCAGTGGCCAGATTTCTGGCAATGAGCCTGGCTCTGTGCGAATGAAGGGAAGAAGGCAGAGTGTTAGTGATATGAGATTCAATCGTCACAGGAACAGACATGAGTTTCTGCGGCCATCAGAAACACGTGGTTGAGAATGCCCTCCAGCTCATTTCATCTGCGTCCCACACTTCTGCCCAGGAGCCCCACCCTTCCTAACGCTAAAAGTACAGAAACCCATCGCTCCTCCCGTTCCAGCACACAAAGGTCCGTATACACTGCATCATTCTCCGCTATTTCATCCACCAAAAAACGAACCATATCAACAAGACATATTTCTGTCCCCACCACTATCAGCATTTTAGCGAGATCAATCCCTTCACAACTCCCTCGGTAGATCCACGTCACTCACCAGTCATCAACCGACTCCCTCTACCTTCCCCTGACACCGCAGAAGGTGCAACATCTGCGCCCATGCCCCCCATTCCCTTCCAAGATCTCCAGTGATTCTTCCACATTCGATAGAAACTTACGTGCAGCTCCACTAATGTCATTTACTCTGTCAATTGCACCTCATCGGGGAGACAGAACGCCAACTTGTGGATCATTTCAGAGAACATCTCTGGGACACAAGCACCCACTGCTAACCACACGATGGCTGAACACTTCAACTCCCTTTCCTAAACAGTCAAGGACGTGCAGGTCCTGGGCATCATCCATCACCAACCCCTTACCACACGTCGACTGAAAAAAGAACGCCTCATACTTCGCCTTGAGACCCTGTCACCTCAAGAGATCAATGCCAATTTAACCAGTTTCCACATTTCTCCACCCCCCACTTTACCCCAGTCTCAAACGTCAAACTCAGAACCACCCGCTTGACCAGTCCATCACGTTTCCTTTCTATCCGCTCCAGTCTCCTCTCTGACCTATCCTCTTCTCCCCAACTTCATTTACTTATCCCATTACCAGGTCCATTCGCCCCAACCCCAGCCTCCTTCCATTTATCTCTCATTCCAATTCCGCAGCCTATGAGCCTCATTCCTGTTGAATGCCCCAAATGTCGATTCTGCTATTTCTCGGATACACCCAGACCTGCTATACTTTTCCATCACCACTCTCTCGATTCTGATCTGCAGCAACTGAAGTTCTAGCTTTCTCCTCGACAGGAAGATATGGTGGATTTGCTGTTTGAAAACAAACTAAGCCAGGTGTCAGACCTCGCTTTGGGAGAATATTTTCCTGACAGCGTTCACAATTCCCCGACTTGTATTATCGTCATGGAGAAGGATAGGAGCAGGCAGTATAAGTCAGTATTGGAGGGAGGTTGGAATTACAATGATATTAGACAGGAACTGGGACGCCTATCATGGGAACAGACGTTCTCAGGGAAGTGCACAACTGAAGTGCGCAGGTAGTTTTAGAACACCTGCTGATAGTTCTGTATATGTTGTCCTACTGAGACAAGGATTGTAAAAGCAGTGGTTTACAAGGGATGTGGCACATCGCATCAAGAAGGAGAAATAAGCTTCCTTAAGTTTGAGGATGAAAGGATCAGATAGGACGTTAGATGTTTACATGATAGCCAACAAGGAACGGAGGAAAGAACTTAGGAGAACTAGAATGGGAAATGAAACAGCTTTAACGGGTATGATGAAGTAAAACACTAGGGCGTTCTACACTGAAGTGAGGAACAAGAGGATGTCCACAGTGAGGGTAAGGCCGATCAGGGTTCGGGGAGGCAACATTCACCTGGAGTTGGAGAAGGTAGGGGAGGTCCTTAATCAATACTTTGCTTCAGTATTCACTACTGAGAAGGATCTTGACGTTTTTGAGGACAGCGTGATACAGATTGAAATGCTGGAATTGGTTGATTTTCGGAAGGAGGCTGTGCTGAAATATAACAGAAAACAGAAAAATCGATAAATCAGCTGGGCCAGGTGGGATATGTCCAAGGTTACTACAGGAAGTGAGGAAGAGACTGCTGCGCCTTTACCGATGATCTTTGCATCCTCACTGTCCACGGAAGAAGCACCAGGTGAGTGGAGGGTGGCAAATGCTCGTCCCTTGTTCCAGAAAGCGAATAGGGAAATTTACAGAGCAGTTCGTCAAAAGTCAGTGGTGGACAAATTATTCGAGAGGATGTTGAGAGACAGGATTTATGATTACTTTGAAAACCACAGTTTAATTAGAGATAGTCAGCATGGCTTTGTGAGGGGCAGGATATACGTCACAAATTTTGTTGATTTTTTTCAGAATGTGTCAAAACACGTTGATGAAGCGAGAGCAGTGGTTGTGGTGTGCATGGATTTTGGCAAGGCATTTGATACGTTTCCCTATGGTAGGCTCATTCAAAAAGTAAGGCAATATAGGAATGGGGAAATCCTCTCTGTCTGGCTATAGAATTGGCTGGCCCATAGACCACAGAGGTTGGTAGTTGGTGGAAAGTATCCAGACAGGAGCTCGATGACAATTGTAGTTCAAAAGGCCTCAGTTCTGGGACGTCTGATTTTTTATAAGCGTATTGGATTAGGACGTGGAAGGGTAGGTTAGTAATTTTGCCAATGACACAGGGTTTGGTTGATTTCTGGATAATGTGGATGGCTTTGCCTGTTGCAATGAGATATTTATAGGATGCAGAACCGGGCTGATATGTGGAAGATGGAGTTCAACCTGGAAAAGTGTGAAGTATTTCACTTTTGAATGTCGAATTTCAAATCAGAACATAGGGTTAACGGCAGGATTCATGGCAGTGTGGAGGATCAGAGTGATCTTGATATCCATGTCCATAGATCCCTCAAAGTTGCCACCCAAGTTGATAGGTTTGTTAAGAAGGTGGATGGTGTGGTGCATTCATTAATTGTGGTACTGATTTTAATAGCCGCAATTTAATGTGCTACAGCACGGTGGTGAACCCTTCTGCTAATTATCCCAAACACACAGAACAACTCAATTCACCTCGTAATCTGTTGAAGTACGAGTGACAGAGAACGACCAAGATTTGACTATTTAAAGAATAAGTAACAATATTATTCTTTAACTCCAAAAAACAATATTAAACAACTATTTACAATTTTAAGCCTTCTTTCTCTGAAAGGTCTGTTAACTGGAGGAGAAAGTGAGGGCTGCAGATGCTGGAGATCAGAGCTGAAAATGTGTTGCTGGAAAAGCTCAGCAGGTCAGGCAGCATCCGAGAATCCACGTTTCGGGCATAAGCCCTTCTTCAGGAAAGGTCTGTTAACTACCTTCTACTCTATAACAATATACTGATCCAACAAAGTAATTCTTAAATTTACAGCAGAATCAATTTTCAAAACGAAACCACACCAGTCGTCTGCGGTGGCGAACTCCCTCTGCCGGTAGATGTCCCTGGGGCGTCTTCAGTCGTCTGCTCGAAAGATGTTTCATATGAACAAGCTACCTTTAATGGAGAGGGTTTGCACGGGATTTGTCTGACAATGGCAGGCGCTGCTCTTACTCTGGCAAAGTGTCTACATTTCCGGCATATATATATATACCCCAAATCATGGGTTTTTTTCATTGGTTCAATGTTTCCAAAACAGTAAAATTCAAATTCGATTGATTTTCAGTATCTTGGAGCATAATTTAAACTGATTGGTTAAATTCGAACTGCTGCAAAAACATCATAACCAAGCTCAGGTACGGTTTCAAAACCAAACATTACACACTTGTAATTTTTCAGTACATGCTGAGATTGCTGTCTGTCATGTGACAGGGGCTTGCATTCACCCTCTTTTAAAGGTACTGTGCACGTCTTCAGCTTCGGAACACCTCTATCTTCGGAAAATAATGGATCATCATGTAAAGATAGCTTATTTTTGTTCTAATTCTTAATTCTATTACTATGAAATATATAGGACGTTAATATCTGTTCATATTAACTTCTGCATACACTTGTATATAACATTTGGAATCTGTTCCATCTTATCTATACTTTATCTGTTAAATCCGCGATGCCGCAACTACTATCACATTCTTATGATCTGCAATATGTCCAATTTGTAAATAAAACGTCTGTAACAGAAACCTCTAAAGAAATAGTCTCATATTCTTGCGTTTAAAGGGTTCCAAAAATATAAGAAGATTGGGATCCATATACACAACCATCTCCGAAACATGATTCACGACATTACTATTAAAATGTTGGATGGCCAGTACAAACTCAATAGTTAATTTTGTATTGTGCAGTATTTTCTCTGGTGCATTTTAAGCTTCATTGAAAAGTACCAACTGACAGTTCAATTTCATCAGCATCTTCCTTTTCTAGCACAATTCAAATTCCTATGTTGCCAGTATCGATTGCAATTTTGAAGTGTTTCGAAACATTTTGTGTTGCTAAAATTGGTGCGGTGGTTAATACTGCTTTTAACTCTCAAATATCTTTTCACATCGTTCTGTCCAGAAAGAAATGGTGTTCTTCCTCACCAAATCTCTTAATGGTGCCACTATGCAAATGAAGTTTGGAACAAACTTTCAAAAATATCTGTTTCCTCCCAAAAGTCGGAGCACCTCTTTTTCCAATCTTTCCAGGACTCATTAAAGATCACTATCACGTCCAAATAGACGGCACAGTTTGTTAACTGAGACACAAGTTTGTTCATGTGTCTTTGGAATGTGGGCAGGTGGGGGGAGGGGCGGTGGTAAGTTCTTCATTCGTATGGGTATCACGTTGAATTGATTACCCGTTTGGTGTTACCAATGCAGAAATTTCTTTTGCTTTATCTGGTTAAGGTGCCTACCAATAACCACCCAGTAAATCCAACTTTGTGAGTCACTAGCTTTTTCAACATTCTCTAAACCGTCCGCCAATGTCGGTATTGAGTATGAGTTCAATTACAGCATTGATATTACAACACTCCGCGCAAATCATTGAGGCCCGTCAAGTTTGGGAACGAACACGATCGTCAAAATTCAATCACTCTGCCTTGGTTCGATGATATCATTGTTGAGCATTGCCTTCGTTTCTTCCAGACCAATACAGGTTTAAAAGGATTGAGTCTGTAGTGGTATTGTTTTATCGGAACAGCAATCACTACGTCAAGCTCATGCGCAATAACATTAGTCTTCCCCATCCTCGTCCTGCATATGTCCTAATCATGCTGCAACAACCCTGTCAAATGCGTTCTTTGTTGCTGAGACAGGTACTTTATTAACTTTTACGATTGTTTAATGTATTCTGTGGTGCGTCAACTGCACAACATTTGGGTTTGATTCCTCAGTCTGTGGCGCAGTCACCAGCACATTTTTTTTTCCAGTTCCTACTTAATTATATTGAGGTTTCAAATGTTCACATGACGTCTGATACAGTTTTTTTCTCTAACTGGCATCTGTGCACATTAGTTTACATGACTCAACCTCTTCTCTGTTATCCAGTGACCTCTTCTGAATGGTTAACAGGAATGCGCCATCTCCACAGGAATAAGTCAGAATTTCAGATCCTCTATCTGGCACCTCCTTCATCATATATTGTGCTCTCTTCAGGTGCATTTTTAGTTAACTCACATACTCTATTTAAAGTCTCCCTCACCTCTGATAGATATTCCAAGTGTGAGGCCTCCCTGTCAATTTGTCTTTAATCAATTTTAAGGGCCTCTCACTTCACGTTAGAATGTTAACTCGAGGGGAGTAAACTGAGTAGGTTCATTTGAGGCATATCGATTGGCAAGCAAAACGAATTGGAGACCTTCATCCCACTCATTCGACTAACCCTACACTTTTAGCATTTCATTCAGCGTCTGATGCCATCTTTATCACGCTCCTTCGGATTCAGGATTTTGCACTCCTGAAGTAGAATTTTGTATACATAAGCCATCTATGACTTCCTTAAACAACCCAACACAAAAAAATAAGACCCTTGATCTGGTTGAGACTTTCTCGGTGGCCCATACCAAGTGCAGAATGCTACTAATTCCTCTACCATCCATTTTCCCTTCATGCTCTGCAATGGAATTGTCTCTGGAAATCTGGTAGACACATCCAATATGGTTTGCAAGTATTGGTTCCCACTTGTAACTCTCAGGATGGGACTGCACAATCAGTTGTAGCCCGTGTGAAATGTTCTTCAAATGCAGGATTTCTCAACAAAGGTGTTGGTTTTATTACCGCCTGTGGCTTACCTACCATTTAGCATGTTTGACACGTACAGCAAAATTTAACCACATCTTTGTGCATT